>NC_133666.1:642897130-643497130 GCF_037893015.1 Macrotis lagotis | reverse complement strand
AATTATTAAGAGTCTGAGGCTGGATTTGTACTCAGGTCCTCCTGACTCCAAGGACAGCTAGTTGCCCCTGACACATTTTTTTCCCCCAATGGCCAATGTGAGAATTTGTTGTGTTTTAATATAGATGCTTTGAACAGGGGTTTTCTTTTCATTTCTTTCTCAAGAAGGTTGGGGGGATACCTAGCTGTGTGGCCTTGGGCAAGCCACTTAACCCCATTTGCCTTGCAAAAGAAAAAGAAAAAGAAAAAAGGTTGGAGGGAGATGAACTTTCATTGATTGAAAATAATAAAAAGCAATTTTTAAAAAATCATTATTCCAACCCCTTCATTTTATAGGTAAGGAAACTGGGGCCCCAGAGGGGGGTGGGTGCTCTTATAAAGTCAAGATAAGAACTTAGGTTTCCTCCCAATTTGGGCTGAGGAAAAGGGTACAAAAGGAACTAATCCTCAATTCATGGTCACCCGGCTCATCCAAGCATTTGCATTAAACAGCACCTATGCGAATATAAGGTTGCTATAAAAGTAACTTCTCATAGTTCAGCGCCAGGCTGCAAAGCAAATATTATAAAAATGTTCTGGTGTTTAATTATCTGATTCTTGTAGTCAGTATAGTAATAAAAAAGCAAAGTCTCTCCCTAGGTAGGTAGGGAGACACAGTCATAGGGAAGAGACCTATAAGCTTTCTGGTCCATACGGATTCCCATACTCTCTCATTCTAGGTCTTTTTTTGCCATCTTGCATATGTGATTGAGAGCTCTTCACTGAAGGTTCACACTACTGTAACTGGTGCTACAACAAAAGTCTCCTAATATCTTCAAACTGAAAGCTGATACATACCACCTTCTCTGGGCAATTGACCCTGGGTGTCCGGACCTGAAATTCTGGAGTCTGTGGTGGCACTTGCCAGGGCTTGCCATTGGTGCTGGGTGGGTTCTGCGGGCTGTCATCAGCACTGGCTGCTTCACCCTCCCCTTCGCTCCGATTCCCCACACTTGCTTGGGTGCTTAGGGCTCGGTCTTCAGCACCCTCTGGATTGGATCGGGTCCGAGGCCTCTGCTCCATCACCCGGTCCTCCTCCTCATCTGCAGCACTTCCCGATTCTACTGGCTCCATAGTTGGGGGCCTCAAGCTCAAACTGGAAACTGAGCTCAGAATGCTGGTCAACCCCTCTGAAACAGTAGCAGGGAAAGAAGCACAGTTGGGAAGACAAGAAAGACAAACTGATGGGATTTGGGTCAGCAAATCAAAGTTTCAGAGTCAAAGTCAGCTAACTCATCCGACGCTTGAATAAGTCAGTGGGGTAAAGTGGAAAAAAAAGAACTGAAGAAGTAACCAGGAGACCTTGATCCACTTCTACTATCTACATAACAAAGAGCAAGTTGACCCTTATATGCACTGAGGTGTTATTCTCACTAAAAAAAACTTAAAGAAAACTGTGGATCTCCTGTCAGTTTGAACATGTTCACTTTATACCTGCTGGTCTCATTTTTCTTCTTTGAAAAATGGATGTACTAGGGGTGGCTGGGTGGTGCAGTGGATAGAGCATCAGCCCTGGAGTCAGGTGGACCTGAGTTCAAATCCAGCCTCAGACATTTAATAATAATTGCCTAGTGGTGTGACCTTGGGCAAGTCACTCTTAACCCCACTGCCTTAGATAAAATTTTTGAAACACTGGATGTACTAATCCTAACTTTGAATCATGAGGAATGACAGAGGTAATGCAAAGAAACATAAGTCTTGTCATGAGAGACCATAGTGATGCAAGAAATTTTTACTGCTATATCCTGGAACTGTTGCTTTTTTCCCCAATAGTTCCAGTGTATGCTGAGGAAAGCTAATTAATTCCCTGGCCTGGGAGATGCGAGAACAAGTGGCACTCAGTCTGTGGGTGTTTGGAAAGGGGAAGAAAGTTCAGCCTTAATGTTAGATTTAGAAGAGTCTTTAGAACATAGAATGTCAACACTAGGAGGGACCTTGACCTGGAGGGTCCTTAGAACACGGAATGTCAGAACTGCGAGGGCTTTTATAACGTGGAATGTCAGAGCTGGATGGATCCTTAGAACCCTGGAAGTCAGAGCTGGGGGGGCCCTTAGAAACCAGGAAATTAGAGCTGGGGGGCCCTTAGAACCCAGGAAGTCAGAGCTGAGAGGGTCTTTAGAACATGGGATGTCAGAACTTGGAGGGCTCTTAGAACACGGAATGTCAGAGCTGGGAAGATCCTTAGAACCCAGAATGTCACAGTTGGGGGGGCCCTTAGAACCCAGGAAGTCAGAGCTGGGGGGTCCTCAGAACATGTGATGTCAGGGCTGAGGGGGTCCTCAGAACATGTGATCCAGGGCTGAGGGGTCCTTAGAACATGTGATGTCAGGGCTGGGGGGCCTCAGAACATGTGATGTCAGAGCTGAGGGGTCCTTAGAACATGTGATGTAAGGGCTGGGGGGCCTCAGAGCATGTGATGTCAGGGCTGGAGGGCCTTAGAACATGTGATGTCAGGGCTGGGGGGCCTCAGAACATGTGATGTCAGGGCTGGGGGGCCTCAGAACATGTGATGTCAGAGCTGGGGGGGCCTCAGAGCATGTGATGTCAGGGCTGGAGGGCCTTAGAACATGTGATGTCAGGTCTGGGGGGCCTCAGAGCATGTGATGTCAGGGCTGAGGGGCCTCACAACATGTGATGTCAGAGCTGGGGGGCCTCAGAGCATGTGATGTCAGAGCTGAGGGGGTCCTCAGAGCATGTGATGTCAGGGCTGGGGGGCCTCAGAGCATGTGATGTCAGGGCTGGGGGGCCTCACAACATGTGATGTCAGGGCTGGGGGGCCTCACAACATGTGATGTCAGGGCTGGGGGGCCTCACAACATGTGATGTCAGGGCTGGGGGGCCTCAGAGCATGTGATGTCAGAGCTGAGGGGGTCCTCAGAGCATGTGATGTCAGGGCTGGGGGGCCTCAGAGCATGTGATGTCAGGGCTGGGGGGCCTCACAACATGTGATGTCAGGGCTGGGGGTCCTCACAACATGTGATGTCAGGGCTGGGGGCCTCAGAACATGTGATGTCAGGGCTGGGGGCCTCAGAACATGTGATGTCAGGGCTGGGGGCCCTTAGAACGCGGACCATGAGGCGGGGGAGGGGAGAGTCCTGACCCCGCTGGCTCTGGCTTCCCCCACGCTGCAGCCCCGCCCCCAGGGTCAGCGCGGGTCAGGGGTCAGGGCGGCCACAGGCCGGGGCACTCCCTCAGGGCGCAGAGGCGCAGCCCCCCAGGCGGCAGGACAGAAGGGGGGGGCTCCCCGGCGGCGCCCGGCTCCGGAGTCCCGGGTCCCGGGTCCGGGAGGGGCTCCGGCCTAGGCCTGGGGCAGATTCCGCGGGGCCCGGGCGAGGGGCGCGTGCGCGGCGGGTCCGGGGGCCACCCCGCCCCTGCGAAGGCTCGGGGCCCCCCGGCCGGCTCCATCCTCCCCCGGGGCCGGGGCCCCGCCTCCCCGCCCCCCCGGGGCAGGGGCCGCCGTTCTCCCCGCTCTCGCCGCCCTCCCGGGGCGCCGGCCGCCGCCCGGGGCCCGGAAGCTCCGCCGCGGCCTCGCTTCTCACCGTCCGGAGCCGCTTCCCGGTCTGTTGCTTCAGCAGCGGCAGCTCCGCCTGGAGGCCGCCATCTTGTGCCCCGCCCCCGGAAGCGGGGCCTCCGAACGCCGACGAGCAACAGTCGGAGTTTCCGGAAGACGGAGCTGGGGGAGGAAGATGAAAAGGAGGCGGGACCGCAGGGGGCGTGGCCCGAGAGTAGAGCCCGGAGTGACAGGCGGGGGCGGGGCGGGGCCTGCGGGGGGCGGGGCCTGCGGGCGGGGGCGGGGCCTGCTAGTCTTCCTACCTGACCTCTGCTTTAGAACGTGAGTGTGGAGGGGCGGCTGCAGAGGACAGAGCGCCGGCCTGGAGTCCGGAGGACCTGGGTTCAAATCCGGTCTCAGACACTTAATAATTACCTAGCTATGTGGCCTTGGGCAAGCCACTTAACCCCATTGCCTTGCCAAGAAAAACTTAAAAAAAAGAATGAAGAAAAACAAATATGGGAGTCTGCTGAGGCTAGAGGAAAGCTTGTCCAAGGGTTCTGAGGAAGGTTTTTAAATAACTATGGTGGGCCTTCCTGAGTGTGGCCTTAAAAATAATAATTTAGTTAATTAAATTTAAAAATTAAGTAATAAATAATCTTCAGTTTGTCCTGATGTACAGCTAATACATGAGTTTGGCCTTAAAATTAATAATTTAATTAATTAAATGTAAAAATTAAGTAATAATCTTCAGTTTGTTTTGACATGTGGTTAATACATAGGATATAAGATTTTCCATGGTAAGGTCTTACAGTTTAGCTACAGAGGATTACTGACTCTCAATTTACTTCTGGTATACAGAGACTCACTGCCGCCCAATTCACCCCTTATGTACAGGGAGGGGAGATGAGCAGGACTGATCTCATGCACATATTGAAAACAACTTGAGCCTTTAAAAAACCCACTGAACATCCTTGACTGGTCCTGGCCAGATTCTCAAGGCCCTACTTGATTAACATTGCCTATCTCTTCAGGAACTAGCCATTCCTGAATGTAAACACCATAATTCTTGGGATTCCAGGAGGGGTGGCTCCCTCCTCAGACAACCTGGAAAATTTGGTTTTATTCCACAAAAAAATTGGCAAGAAGCCTTCTTTGTTCTCAAGCTATATAAGATCTAATTAGACCCTCACCTAATTGGAGTTTCACCCATGGAGAGGACACTCTGCCTGGAGCCTTCCCAATCAGGACTCTGAAGTCTGTACCCTGGGACTCCTCAGTTGCTGTTGATTCAGATGTTGAAGCCCCTCTGATTGGTGATATTTTCCTGTTAATATCTATGTTTATCATCACTTGTACAAAAATATTCGTAGCAGCCCTGTTTGTGGTGGCAAAAAATTGGAAATTAAGTAAATGTCCTTCCATTGGGGAATGGCTTAGCAAACCTGTGGTATACGTATGTCATGGAACACTATTGTTCTCTTAGAAACCAGGAGGGATGGGAATTCAGGGAAGCCAAGGGATTTGCATGAACTGATGCTGAGTGAGATGAGCAGAACCAAAAGAACATTGTACACCCTAACAGCAACATGGGGGTGATGATCAACCTTGATGAACTCACTCATTCCATCAGTATCTGCAATGGAGAATGCCATCTGTATCCAGAGAAACAACTGTGGAGTTGGACCAAGGACTAGTACCTTAAATTTAGGGAAAAAAACCTGGTATCTTATTGTCTGATCTTGCCATCTCTTATACTTTATGTTTCTTCCTTAAGGATATGATTTCTCTCTCATCACATTCAATTTGGATGAATGAAAAGACTGACAAAATGCCTTCTGTGGGGGGTGGGGGGAGGGAAGTAAGATTAGGGGAAAAATTGTAAAACTCAAAAATAAATAAAATCTTTAATAAAAAAAATATATGTATAAGTAGGCTTTGCTCTTCTTTTTATCATATTGGGACTTATTGGTTACTTTTGCTGTTCAACTGATTTATTTCTACCTGTTTTATAATCACTTTATTAAATATACTCTTTAGCTTTGTTGGTGTGAACCTGTCATTTTGTAGGAGAGAATCAAAACCAAAATTCCTTAATCAAGCACCTGATAAGGGACAACCATTAACCTCTAGGATCTAAGCTTAAGAAGGAGCAAAACAGAATTAGATCAACATACATGTTTATTAATATTTCTCTATATTTGCTGAAATCAGGCGTTCAGTGGGGGGTGCTGGCTGGGGTATCAACCCCCTCCCCCAACATGGAGTCTTGGAACCAATTTCTTATCTATTCTATTATCAGAAGACAGCATCTGAAAAACTACTTC
Organism: Macrotis lagotis; assembly: GCF_037893015.1. NCBI lineage: Eukaryota > Metazoa > Chordata > Mammalia > Peramelemorphia > Peramelidae > Macrotis > Macrotis lagotis. The sequence goes on along the minus strand of NC_133666.1, from coordinate 643,491,275 downwards.
CCCTTGAAAGGAGCGGCCCTCAATTTAGGATGGGGCTGGCTATCAGACACACCTCCCAGGAGGTGTGTATGTCCAGGAGGCCATGCCAGGAGGGCAGCTCCTCCCACACCCAGGATCTTTGTGCCTTATCAGTTATGCCAAGACCTCCACAAACGAGAATCTTCCCTCTCCAGGTTGCTGACACACCCAGGAACAGTTAATGGGTATTAGAGGTTGTTACCTTGTTATGCCTTTGAAACATTCTAGTAGGTGTTGGGGGGGGGGGAGTTGTTTATTGAATAAAACTTTCATTATGAAAACGTTTTTATTTTTTTATGTTCATACCCACCATAAACTCTAGTTTATTTGTCTTCAAACTGAACACAAACTAAAGTTCATGAAAGCCAAGGGGTATAGGGACCCACAAAACACCAAACTTCCTAGTGCCTCCAATTAATTCAGCAAGTCTTCATCATCAATTATTCATTAAGAACAGGAGGTCTTAATAAAGTGCCTGGCACTTTGCTAACTGCTGAAATACAAAGAGACAAAAGAATTTTTTTTTTTGCCTTCAAGGAGCTCACAAGCAAAAAAAACTATGTACAAACAAGCAGATGAGAAAACAGCACACAAAATCTACATACAAATATACAGAATAAATAGGAAATGATTAAGAAAAGAAAGCCACTAGAATTAAGAGAGGTTGGGGAAAGCTCCCTGAAAAATATGGGATTTTAGATGGGTCTTGCCAGAACCTAGGAAAGTCAGAAGTCAGATGAGAAGGGAGAAAATCCCAGAAATGAGAAACAGTAACAAAAGATGAAATGTCTTGATCATGGAATTGCCAGGAGATCAGTGTCTCTAGTACATGGCAAAGAATAAAGAACACACTAGTCCTTTAACCCTATTGTCTCAAAAAAAAAAAAATCAGCTCAGATCTCACCTTTTTTGAAGAGGGATTTTCCCATACCCCTTAATACTTGTGACTATGATCTATTGATTATCTCCAATTTATCCTGTCTATATCTTGTTTGGATATAGTTGTTTGCATATTGTTTCCTCCATAAAATATGAGTTTCTTGGAAAGGAGGAACTGTCCTTTTCTTTATCTCACCATAGTTTGTCTCATCTCTACTGTCTAACATATAGTAGACACTTAATCTATGCTGACTGACCCCTGATTTAGTAACTCAGAGGCACAAGGTCAGGACCTACCATTCTTAGAGCTGCAAGGAACCTAGGATGCCATCTACTCCATCCTGACCAAGACTTTCCTTTACAACCTACTTGTCAAAGTGATCATCTGGCCTTTGTTTGAAAACACCCTGAAATCCCCTCTAACTGTGAGGAAGTTCTTCACATCCCAAGCCCAAATCTGCCTCTCAGCTCCCATCCATCCTCTGGTTCTCCCTCTAGGATCAAATAGGAAAAGAATCCTCATTTCCTCTCTCTTCCTTCTTAATACAACCTTCTCTTTTTGAGATAAAATACCCAGTTCAACCAATCCTCATTTACCATGGATTCAAGACCTGTACTTTCCTGTCTTGCATGGAAAAGTACTATGTTTTCCTAATATAGTAATGATAATAATAATAATAATAAAAATAATAGAGAATATTTATGTAACCCTGGTATATAGTTAAGTGTTTACAAATATAGACATGCATTTTTTATTGGGCTTCAAAGACATCACAAAGGTTTGTTTGTTTTACAAATTAAAGGTCTGTGGCAATTCTGCTGCAATGATTTTTGATGTTATGATTGTAATTGTTTTGGAGTGCCACAAACTGTGCCAATATAAGACAGTGAACTCAATCAGTAAATATATTCTGTACTCTGACCAACTGGCTATCCCTCCCTTTCTCCTCATGCCTCCCTATGCCCCAAGAAACAATAATTTTTAAATTGGACCAATTAATAATCCTACAATGGCCCCCAAGTGTTCAAGTGAAAGGAAGAATCAATCAATCAATGAGACAAACTTCAATGTAATCTTATTTTTTTAGGTTTTTTTTTTTTTTTTTGCAAGGCAAATGGGGTTAAGTGGCTTGCCCAAGGCCACACAGCTAGGTAATTATTAAGTGTCTGAGACTGGATTTGAACCTGACTCCAAGGCTGGTGTTTTATCCACTATGCCACCTAGCCACCCCTGATTATAATCTTATTTTAAGAAACTGCCACAGTCATTCCAATTTTCAGTAACCAACTCATGAAAGTTGGTTATTAAATTTTCAGTACAAATTTTTACCAGATTGTTTTCTACCATAGGGAGCAGGGAGGAAGGAAGGGTGGTAGAAAAATAAACAAAAATGGATGAATGTTGAAAACTACCTTTGCATGTAATTGGGAAAAAATAAAATTAAAATTAAAAAAATTTTTCAGTACGAGCATTTAGAGGTTTAAAAAACAATATATGTTCCAAATCAAGGCTTGTTTTCTTGAATTGCCTCGACTTAGTAAAGTAATGAAAAAATATTAATAATGCAGATAAAACTTTAAGGTGTCATGGTCTTTTGGAAAACCTGTTGTTAAAACTGCGGTACACCCCTAGTTACATAAACAAAGAATGAAATGATCCCTCTTCTCAAGGACAATACATTCTAATGAAAGAAACAATTAACTTACAGTAAACATATATTGTATAGATAAGAAACAGAGCTTCACTTCTTTCATGCCAAGATCATCCAACATTGAAACATCATATAGAAGTCAAGGCCTAGATTCTGGAAGGAGATATTCTTTATTGCCCAACTATCAATATCTGTCTCTCTCTATTTCTCTCCATCTCTGTTTCTATCTCTCTATCTCTGTCTCTCTATTTCTGTCTCTTTGTCTCTGTCTCTCTATCTCTGTATCTCCCTGTCTCTGTCTCTCTTTGTCTCTCTGTGTGGAGGCCTGGTTGGAAAACCAGATCCTAAAATGATGTTTTGAAGAAGGATTCTTAGACAATTCTACTATCAGAAGGCAGGATGGGGGTTAGTTCATCAAGGGAGTGGTCCTCAACTCAGGATGACATGGATAGTAGACATATCCTAAGAGGTATGTTCAGGGGGACATGAGAGAAGGAATGTCCCTTCCAACTCAGCTGCCTGTGCTTATCAGTTATGTTAAAGAACTCCATATAGCATGTGAATCTTCCCCTTCCAGGGTGTTGGGGCCATCCACCTGTTGTTTTAGGTGAGGTCAGCACCTTCAGCAAAACCCTGAGAAACCATATGCCTGGGACTGGGGCACAAGGAAGGCTTTGGACTTGGAACTTGGTGGGATTGTGCTATATAGGAACTGAGATAGGCTATGAAACTGATCCCCTTTCCCTCCCTAGAGATGGAGGTGGTGCTGGGGGAGAGGGGTTTTTTGAAGGGATGGTTGGATGTGTGTTCATGTTATTTCTTTGAAGTAAGTATTCCTTTGTAAAAACTAATCTGACTGTTAAGTGGTTAAAAGAAATTAGGACACAGGGGATTCTTAAAAATGGGGGTATATCATCAAAGGGAGCTGGAGGGAATAGTTGAGACCAAACCCTCCCACCCCTTTATATTCCCTTAAGGGTACTTAAACCTCTTGGGAGAGGGGAAAAGTAGGACACCTAGCTTCCAAGACATGGGAACCAAAGTAGACACTATCATATATATACATATATATATATATATATATATATATATATATGTATGTATATACACACACATATATATATGTATATATACATATATATGTATGTATACACACACACACATATATATATATGTATATATACATATATATATATGTATATATTAAAGTGAATGAATACAATTTATACAAAATAATTAAATGAAAGGTAGTTTTGGAGAGGGATACTAGCAGGTGGGAATGTCAGGCCGAAGATGCTATTTGAGTTGTGTCTTAAAGGAAGAGAGGGACTTTCTGGGGAAAAGGAAAGAAGAGAAAGCATTCCAGGTTTGAGGGATGACAGGGGCAAAGTTAGGGAGAGAGAAAAATGAAGTGTTCTGTATGAGTAGAGGCCAGTGTGGCTGGATCACAGAGTAGAGGAGGGGGAGGCTGGAAGGATAGGCTGGGGTCAAATCATTCAAGACTTTAAAAATGAAATGGAAGAGTTTATGTTTAAATCTAGAAGAAACAGGAAGCTCTAGCATTTACTGAAGGCGGGGGGACTTGTGGATAGGTTTGTGCTTAAGGAAGATTATTTTGGCAGCATTGTGTAGGATGAACAGAAGTGAAGGGAGACTTGATGAGGCGAACTAATGAGGAAGCTGTTGAAGTATTCCAGGCAAGAAGTGTTGAGAAGGTGAATTCAAAATTCAAATAGCTACTCTGTGAACAGTGAGAAGGGGCTGAATGGGAGAGAGAGATAACCAAGCAGAAATAGCCCAGTTTGGCAACTGATTGGTTATAGGAGTGAGGAGAGTAAGACATGGAGGATAATGCCAGGGTTATGACTCTGGGAAACAAAGGATGGTGGTGTGTTTGAAAAATATGATAACATGCAGAAAAAGGGATATTGTTGTTGTTCATCCATGTCCAACTCTTCATGACCCTATTTGGGGTTTTCTTGGCAGAGAAACTGGAGTAGTTTGCCATTTACTTCTCCAGTCCATTTTACAGACAAAGATACTGAGAAGAATAGGCATATAATGACTTGCCCATGGTCATACAGCTAGTAAGTGCCTGAGGTTTAATGTGAACTCAGGTTTCTATCCACCACACTACCTAGCTGCAGTTTTGTCTGTTTCTAACTGTAGTCTTATGCACATATTGTCTCAGAAAATAGTGCGATAAGTTTTGTTGAGTATTTTGCCAAACCTAGGTAAACTATATTTACAATATTCTCCTGATATATTGATCTAGTATCTGTCAAAAAAGGAAATCAAATTAGTCTGACTTGACCTGAAGCCATGCTAATTTTTCCCATTCATTAATCCCTTTCTAAATCCTCAAAAGTTTTCCCTTTGACTGTATGTATTTTTTTTAGGTTTTTGCAAGGAAATGGGGTTAAGTGGTGTGCCCAAGGCCTCACAGCTAGGTAATTATTAAGTGTCTGAGATCGGATTTGAACCCAGGTCCTCCTGACTCCAGGGCAGGTGCTTTATCCACTGCGCCACCTAACCACCCCTGATTGTACGTATAAGAGAGGTTGTTCACTATCCTTGCCTCAGGCATTTCAGCAACAGATATGATTATGTTTTTAAAATTCCATAAACTCTCTATGATTCCCTTATCAAGTCCCAAGTCTACTTTAATTGGCTCAAGAATCAAACAACTTAATTGGCTAAACAAGCTCACCAGGCCCAGGGGAGCTTTAAATAACAGGAGAAATATCAATAATTGTCTTTATCAAACTCCCTTCCCTTTTCTCTTCTTTTCACTTTCCCCTTTTCCATCTTTGATTCTTCCCCTTGACCCCAAATACTCTTTTCCTCTCTTTCCTTCTGTTGATCATGTCATTGGAAAGAGACAAGGCATCTGAAGAGCAGAGAGAGAGACAACTAAGAAACAACATAGACACAAAAAGTTAGTCACTGAAAGAAGTATCTTCCAGAACTATGATGGCTTTCACTAAATTAGAATGACAACTATGGATTAAAGAAAGGGTTTATGGGAACCAAAAGTTGTGAGTGTATCCCTTGGCCTTATGTGTTCTCTCCACATAGATCTCACCACCATTTTATTTTAAATTTGAGTCCACTCTTCCCATGGATGCTGTCTTTTGTTAATGACTGCACCTCAGATTTTTGAGGTCTTCTCTCCTCTTACTATACAACCTTGGCAAATGCTTTTGCTAAAAAGCAAATTGACTGATTCACAATAGTAAGCACACTGATGGGGACTTGTGAACAAAGTAATAGATATTAGCCCCTCAGAGTTCTCCCTAGATCTCTAAAGCTGGTAGTAATAGTAGTCCTCTGGAGACTAAGCCCACTAATCTAAGTGGGAGTTGCAGAAAGGGTCTTAGAGGGGCCACTAGGTGGCGCAGTGGATAGAGCACTGGCCATGGAGCCAGGAGCATCTGGGTTCAAATCCTATCTCAGACACTTAATAATTACCTAGCTGTAATTATTTGCCTTGTAAAAACTAAAAAAAAAAAAAAAAAAATGAAATGGTCTTAGAGAAGATGCTACAATATGTTCTAGAATTTTTCCAGGAATTGAGTAAAGCTCGGTGGTCCATTAGAAATTAGAACATTTGCCTTTTTCCAATCTTATGACTCCCTCCCATTCTCTAGAACTTTTTTTTTTTAGATTTTTTGCAAGGCAAACAGGGTTAAGTGGCTTGCCCAAGGCCACACAGCTAGGTAATTATTAAGTGTCTGAGACCGGATTTGATTTGAACCCAGGTACTCCTGACTCCAGGGCCGGTGCTTTATCCACTATGCCACCTAGTTGCCCCATCTCTAGAACTTTTAATAATCACAGACAGTGACAACAATCAATCATATCTTCTCTAAGATGTCATCAGTATAAACAGATAGTTCATCTAGATCTGGTATCTATGTTACTATATCCTCAGTTATCTGAGGGTATATCAGGTCAATTGTATGTCAGTTCTCCATTTACTAGTTTTGTCTTGTTGTTCCTGGTCTCCTCATTTCTATTCCCCCAATTCTCTTTCTCCCATTCCTATTCTTCCATTTTTTATGGTTCTCATTTTTTCATCCTCACCCTTAATTCCCTAGTTCTGCCTCATTTTACTCTTGAGTTCTTATTCCTTAGTTCTCTCCCGGTTTCTTCCTGGTCCCCCCACCCACCCAACTATTCTCCTCCCTCGCTTCCTTCCTAATCCTTGGTCCTAGGGTGTGTAGGGGACAGATGCCCTTGGGGAGGAAACTACACAATAGGGCCCCACGTGACAAGGGGGAAGGATATAGCTACTTCCTTGAGTCCAGTCCAGGGTCTTTCCTGCACTGACCTGACCAGCTATTTACAGTGATGGTTCTACTATTTTGTCTGGCGGCCTGGGTTTTCACTCTGCCATTTACAGGGAGCCCTAGGAGAGACCTGGCCTCTCGAAGCTTATCTTCACCTGATGCTCCCACTGTGAGCCAGAGGTACCCGTTATACCTGGGAGGGGATGGGGAGCTTGCCTTAGTGGCCAGCAGTGGAGGTTGTGAACTCCCTGTCCTATTTTTATTCTTGACTTTGGGAATTTGAAATCCCTTGTGGCCCAGTTAAAGAGAAGGGAACAAGGGTGATGGAAGAGTGCATTGGGTCCTTGGTGTGAGTAGGGTAAATGCAGGCTGGAAGGTAATCTGCGAGCTAGGATACATTATTTACAGCCTCAGCAACACCAGTAACTCCCAGGGTAATGAGGCTGAGCAGAATGGGAGCTCTGAAGCCCCAGCTCACCCTTCCCAGAAGGGTAAGTATCTTCTAGCCTGATGAATGCTGGGACTCATGCTGGCTGGGTCTCCATCTGGAAATCTCTTCTCAGCTTCCAAAACCTCTCTTTCCCTTCTTATTCTGGACTCAACCCTACAACTTCCACCAATGGAATATTTTCAAAGCTTTGATACTTACCACCTGTATGACCTTAGGCAGTTTACTTTCCTAATCTGGCTATCAGTTTCTTCATCTGTTCAAAGAAGGTCCTACCTAGTCTAGTCAGTGGTTCCCTATCCTTTTCTTTTTTTTTTGTTGAGGCAGTGGGGTTAAGTGACTTGCCCAAGATCACACAGCTACTCAGTATGAAGTGTCTGAGGCCAGATTTGAATTTAGGTATTCCTGATTCCAGGACAAGTACTCTATCTACTGTGCCATCTAGATGCCCTCTCATCCTTTTCAAGTATAAAGACCCCTCCTACATGAAAGTGATGGCATTATTTATGTTCACTGCTTGGAAAAAAATATATATATATATATATATATTCAGAATGCATTTGCATTTTGTTAATTGTAATGTATGCTTTGTTCATCATAATATATATCATAATAAATGATATATCTCTAACTCTATCTATCTTTCTATCTATCTATCTATCTATATATATAATATGTAATATGTATGGGCAAAAGTTTTTGTTTAACCTACAGTAGATAAATTGTTCATTTGTTACACTGAGCCATTCCATGAGATGGAACTTTTGCAATTACTGTGAGATTGACAGGAGTTTGTAGCCCACAGATCAAGAACCACTGGAACAGATGATATTGCTATCTCCACAAACTGTTAACCCATAGGCTGCTTGTGCCACATTGTTTTACAGATAAGAAAACTATGGCCCAAATAGGGAAAAGTTATTTGACTTGGGTCGCAGAGAGAGTCAGTGATCAAGTTAATTTAGCCATTCCTATCTCAGGAAAAGGTCTTCTCAAAGGACCATCTGAGATATCAAAAACCAAGCATTTATGGATGCTCAGTGTTTGCCCAGCCTAGTACCAGGCAGCCTGGAAAGTGTGGGGAAAGATAGGAGAAAGGAAAGAACTGAGCTCTAATCTTGGGGGAGCTTGTAGTCAAGTTGGGGAGATGAAACTCCCATGGGATGTTCATGTAGAAGAGTATATCTCCTCCTCCATCTCTGCCTGCCAATATCCTACCCTTCTTTTCTGTCTCAGTTCCAATGTGATCTTCTCTAGGAAGTCTTCCCTGGTCCACCCCATCCCTATCAGAAATAATCTCTTTTTCTTTTCTGAGCTCCCATCTACCTTCTTATGTAATTCTGAGCTAAAATTTCCTAGTTAGTCAGAATCTAAGCCCTGTCTCTCCCCTAGCACCTAGTAAATATATATTGAAAGACAGAAAAAATAGCAATACTACTAAGTTTTTGGTAAAGGAAGAGAGACAGGGAGAGAACTTGGAATTCTTGGCTAAGGAGTTTTAGCCTTTACTCCTATTGGTGATAGGTAGCCACAGAAAGTGAGAAGGGCATGAGCAAAGTTGAGTTTTAGGAAGATTCAACCATGAAATTCAATAAACATTTAAAAGGCATCTTAGAGGTACAGTGAGCCTGTTTATATTTATAAACACAAAAAGGGACCATTCTGCACTCCAAGAGTTTACTTTTTTGGTAGGATTCAGCATGTGCTCAAGCAAGTTTAATAGAAAGGTCATTTGAGGAGGAAGAGAGTTATTAGCAAATGATTTGGCTAGGGAAAGTCTTTTGGAAGAGAATGGCAGATATTGGAAGGAAGAAATTAAATGAACAACTTTTCTTCAACATTTACTTTATATAAGCATCAATCTAAGTGTTAAGAGATTGGAGGGGGAGAGACTGGAAGCAGGAAGAGAGATGAGTTTAGGAGACTGATTAGCATATCTTTAGGAACTTTGGGAAGAGAAGAGACATTTGCTGAATTCTGGGATTGGGGAAGTGGGCTGAAATCAGCAGGAAAACAGAAATCCTGGAAGAGAAGGAATGGGCCAGGTAGCTATCAGATGTTAGGATGAGCTAAGATCCCCAATTTGGGAAGAAAGGGAGGTTGTTAGAACAGGGATTCTTAGCCTTGGGCCTGTGGACCCTCTAGGGATCTGCAAGTATTTTCTTGGAAGTCCATGCATTTATATACTCACACACACACAAACATATTACATATATACAAGATATATGCTTGATATATACCTACATAGTATATGTATAAGCATGTGTATATGAGTTTATATATACATATACATAATTGCATTTTAATATTATTTATTTCCTTTATAATCCTCTGTATTTTTATTTTATGCATTGAAAAACATTTTTCTGAGAAGGGATTCATAGCCTTCAGCAGACTAATTTTCAAATGGGTACAGAACACCAAAAATATTTTAAACTTTGGATTAGAGTATCTTTATCATAGATGTCTTAAGAAAAGCTCTGCCTGTCTCTTCCAAGGACTTCTAGATTTCTTTCTGGGCCTGTGCTTGATAGGACATGGCCTAAGTATGACTGGAGTTGACAGGTATGGTAAGGTGGGTACCAAACATGGAAGAGAAGGAGAGCTCTGGTGGTTGATTCTGTCCTGTCTGATTGGAAGACTCATTTCAAAGATTTGACCTAATGAGTATGACTGGGTCAGGAAAAAGATGAGAGTAAGGAACCTTTGAGAATTCAAACTAGGGAGATGGAGAGTATGGACAGAGACAGGGAAATCAGAAAGATAAGTTTGTTTAGGTAGGGATGGGACATCAAGAACTAAGGTCTAATAAAGTAAAGCTGAAAAAAACACAGAGACAAAGCCTTTGGAATGAGTGGATGGACAGAAATGGGGATGGGGGGATGTCAGCTGGATCTACCTCCTCTCTGTCCCCCACAGGCCAGGCCCAAAGCAAGGATGAGCAGCCGAGCTACCAGACCCAGAAGCCGGAGGGGGAGGGCACCACCCCCAGTGAGTGACTGAATCCTGGACAAGTTGATGCGTCCCCTTTGTTCTTTCTGAAAACAGGAAGACAGTTGGAATGAGGCTACCTCCTCCCTCTGTCAGGCAGGGTGGGGTTGGGAAGAATGGGGGGTCCCTGGGCTGGCCTAACTCTGTAGTCTTCCCATCTGAAACCCTCGTTTTCCCAGAAAATTCAGAATCTTAGATTCTGCCTAATGGAAGTATTTCCAGCATTCCTTGACCAGAGTGTCTCCTTCCTTGACCCACAATACTGACATAAGATGTTAGAGTCCCACTGGGGTTCAGACCATCATGCCTAAAGCTAAGGGTGCTTGCAGGGGGAGCTGGACCCTGTGGTGGAGAGCACTGAAGAGGCAGAAGCAGCAGGAAGCAGTGTTGGCCCAGAGCAGGCACCCAGGATGTCCCAGGAAGAATCACTGACGGAGCACCTGGTCACCATTGCAGAGCTGGACCTTCAAGGTGATGGTGGACAGCTGAATAGATACAGGTAGGACTGGGGCTGAGGAGGCAAAGGGCAGGAAGGTATTCAGGGGCACCTGTCAGCTTACTGCTCGGAGCTCCAACTTTATAGGTGGGTTATATGATTTCTAAAGTTTTTCCTAGCTCTGACATTTTGTACTGTGTTTCAAGGTTCCTTCACAATTCCTCCTAGCTCTTAATACTCTGGGTTCTAAGGGCCTCTCCCAACTCTGATAATCTGTGCTAAGACCCCTCCTAGCTCGGACACTTTGGGACTCAGAAAAAGAAGGGTTTTTTTTAGGTTTTTGCAAGGCAAACAGAGTTAAGTGGCTTGCCCAAGGCCACACAGCTAGGTAATTATTAAGTGTCTGAGACCGGATTTAAACCCAGGTATTCCTGACTCCAGGGCCGGTGCTTTATCCACTATGCCACCTAGCCACCCCTCAGAAAAAGAATTTTGAATGATTTGTAGATGTTGAATTTTGACTTTTAAAAGAAATAGTATTGGTCATTTCTTTGATTATTTAATCACAGAATCTCAGTTTTTGAAAGACCTTGGAAGATCAACAGATCCAGCTTTTACCTGGTGCTGAGCAAACCCATACAAGACAACACAACTTGTAGTAATTAAGCCTACCCATACACTCACCATGTGTAGGTCTCTGTTTGGGGCCCTGAGACACTAGGTTTAGAAAGGGAGTCTCTGCCTTCATGGAGCTCATAATCATAGATGGCTGTAATAGGGAAATGGATGGAACTGGGACCTGGAAGAGACTTCTTCTACCAACACATATGGGCAACTTCTTGACTATTTGTCACTTTTAAGAGTTGCTGGAGCATTGAGAGGTTTTCTTGGAGTTATGGAACCAGGATTTACAAGAGAAAGACCTATCCTCTATTCACAGTTGGTTCACCCACTATCTGCTATACCACAGGTGTTCTAAGAGGGGCAATAAATAAATAAATACAGAAGTTTATAGACTCTTAGCATATATGTATGTTTAAGTATATACATATAAAATAGTTCTAATATATTTATAGAATTTTAGAACATATAATGTGTTGTTATTGTTTGTTCTTCTTTCTTGAAGAAGACCATGAAATCAGGAAGGTGATGCCATCACAAGCATGTGAATTGGTTTTGAGTAAGGGGGCGGTGCTGTGCTAAGTCACCATCCTTACTTTTTCCTCTGGAGCCATCTGGGTCCAGTGGCCAGACATGAATCAAGATGACTCAAGATAGTGTTAGATGTGAGGCAATCAGGGTTAAATGACTTGCCTAGGGTCACACACAGTAAGTATGAAGAGTTTGAGGCTGGATTTGAATTCATTTGAATGTTAGGGAAAGCTTTTATCAAATAGAGGAGGGGGTTGGGGGGGTGGAGCTGGGCATAAGGGAAGGATATTTCCTAAGGGTGGTAGTATCTAACTTCAGTTTTAAAGAAAAATCTTGAATTCATCCAGTGATGAGAGAGGGAAAGCATTCTAGGTGAGAAAAGAGTAAACAAAAGCACTGAGGTGTGGAAACACAATGCATGTCTTGGGGCTGGGAATTGTTTAGTTTAACTAGAGCAGAAGGGAAAAGGGAAATAAGATTGGAAAAAGAGGGTAGTGCCAGGTTCTGAAGGACTTGGATTGCTGGGCAGAACAGCTTGAACTTTACCTGAATTCTTAGAATCCCTTGTTGCCTTCACCACTAAGTTCATGTATCATCTCTATACAAGTCCTTTCTGGATAATAATAACCAAGATTTATATAGTATGTTAAGGTTTGCAAGGCACTTTACAAACATCATCTCATTTTATTCTTATAGCAACTCTAAGAAGTAGGTGCCCATTTTACAGACAAAGAAACTGAGGCAGACAGCGATTAAATAATGTACCCAGCACCATATAGCTAGTATATAAGTAAGGTTCGATTTGAATTCAGGTCTACCTATTTCCTAGTCTAGGAAACTATCCACTGCACCATCTCCTGGCTTCTAATGCTCTGCCCCCTCCTGCAAAACAAAAACAAAAACAACCCACTTTGTACTTATTTTAATTACATATACTTTATGTCTCCTCTGATAGATTGTAATCTCCTTGAGATAGAGAATTTTTCATACTCAGGACCCAGTACAGCATCTAGCATATAATACATACCTCATAAATGCCTATTGGTTGATTTATTTAGTAAGTAATAGGGAACCACTGAAGATTTTTGAGAAGTGGAAGTATACAACCAGATGATGTACAAAGAAGACTATATTTCTAGTTGTATAAAAGTTGGATTTGAGGGAAGAGAGAACAGAAGACAAGAGACCTGTAAGGAAACTATTGCAATAGTTATACCTGGGTGTCAATGACTGACTATAATATGGAGAGAAGAGGGCATGGATGCAAGAGCTACAAGTGATATAATTATTAACTAATTGTTGTGATTATTAATTGTAATTATTAATTGATTTGGAATTCAAGATGAGAGAGGGAAGTATAAAAAATAGCTTGAAGTTTCTGAAAATTCTGGAAAACCAGCTGAATGGTCAGACCAGGAACAATTAAATCAGGAAGGAAAGAAAGATAATGAAGTTGATTTTGACTGAATTGAGTTTGAGATGCTGATAGGATATCTAGTTGGCGATTCAAGTCTGGTGCTCAGATGATAGGTCAAGACTGGAGATACAACTTTATATAATATGTCCTATATAAACATGCCAGGTAGTAGTGTGGTGGATAGAGTACCAACCCCGGAGTCAACAGGACCTGAGTTCAAATTTGGCTTCAGATATTTGACACTTTCTAGCTGTGTGACCCTGGGCAATCATTTAGCCCTGATTGTCTCACCTTCAGGACCATCTCCAGTTATCCTGATTCATTTCTGGCCACTGGACCCAGATGGCTCCAGATGAGAAATTAAGGCTGGTGACTTGGCACAGCAATCCCTTACTCAAATGCAATTTATTTGCTTGTCATGACATCACCTTCCTGATGTCATGATCTTTTTCAAGAATGAAGGACAAAGGGACAGTTAGGTGGTGCAGTGAATAAGAGCATTGGCCCTGGAGTCAGGAGGACTTGAGTTCAAACTGACCTCAGACACTTAATAATTACCTAGCTGCGTGACCTTGGGCAAGTCACTTAACCTATCACCTTGCAAAAACTTAAAAAAAAAAGAATGACGGAGAAAACATCATCACCATATGCCAGCCGCCACCGTACTGACTAAAGTACCAAACAAATATTATCACATTAGTTCCTCATAAAAATTCTTGGAGGTAGGTACTATTTCCTGTTTATAGTTGAGGATACTGAGAAAAACAGCCATTAAGTGACTTGCCTAGGGTCACACAGCTATTAAGTATCTGTGTCTGGGTTTGAACTCAGATCTTCCTGATTTCAAGTTCAGTTTCTATGTACCACGGTACCACCCAGCTACCTTTAGTTTGGGAATTATCTACAAAGAGGAGAATTGGTGATCTGGAACTGATTAAGCTTGCAAGGGAAGAGGAGAGAAAGAACTTTAGAATAATAAATTTGAAAATGGAAGGGACCTTAGAAGTCAACTAGTCACAGATTTTACAGATGAGGAAACTGAGACTCACAATAAATGACAGTGCTATGATTCACAACCAGGCCCCCTAGTTTCAAAGTCAGTACACAATGCTGCCTTGAAAGAGGAAAAGGCTGAGGTCAGAACCTTAGGGAGCACTCATCAAGGAGTCAGAAGGAGTATGAAACACAACAAAGGAGACAAAGTAGAATAGATAAAAAAGGAAAACCAAACAAGTGTGTTGTCTCTGAAACCAAAAGAGAAAGGAATTATCTGGGATTTTTGTTGTTCAGTCATGGTTTTGTGACCCATTTGGGGTTGTCTCGGCAGAGATACTAGAGTGGTTTGCCATTTTCTTCTCCAGCTCATGTTAAAGATGAGGAAACTGAGGCAAATGGGATTATGTGAGTGATCCAGGATCAGCCAGCTAGGAAGTGTCTGAGGTTGGATTTGAACTCATGAAGATGAGTCTTCCTGATTTAAGGCCCACTGCCACACCTAGCCTTATTCAGAATAAGGAGGTTATAAATCAACAACCAATAAAAATATTTATTAAGGTCCTACTACTGTGCTACCATAGTTTAGTCACTATCCTAAATCCTAAAGATACAAATAGAAAGAATGAAACAATCCCTAGTTTTAAGTTTATATTCTGATGAGAGAAATAGCAAATAAATATTAAGTATATATAGAATAAATTTGAAAGAGAAAAATAAAAATGAATACAAGGTAGGTGGGGATGGAGTGAATCAGGAAAGATTTTGGATAGAGCTGCCCCTGAAGGAAGAAAGGGAAACAAACATATATTAAAGCTGACTGGGTGCCTTTGAATCTACTATGTATTAAGCTCTATATAAATGTTATCTCATTTTATCCTGACAACACCTGGCAAGAAGGTTTTATTATTAATTTCATTTTGCAGTTAAGTTAGTTGTTGTTTGCCTTCCCTCTTGAAGACCAAGACCTCAGGAAGGTATGACACGTATGAGTTGAATTTAAATGAGCAGTTGAGTAAACTGAGGCAGACAAAGGTCGAATTTGGACTCAGGTTTTCTTGTCTCCAGGTCCTCTACTCCATCTAGTACACTTCACCGAGGATTTATTTAAATAGAAGAGGGCACACAGAAGTAGAGGTGAGGAAAGGGGACTTTAGCCTAAGTAATGAACCAAGACTGTGAATAGTACATAGTCACACGCTTTTCAATCTTTGTTTACTGTTCCCAATATCAAGGTCAAGAGTTGGATCAGTGAGGGGATGAGTAGTACATATAGGAACAAGGCAATATGATGCTCCTGTAGGGTAGGTTTCAGTCTTCCAGTGGCCAGGATGTGGAGCAGGGGCTGAGGTCACCTAGACACAAAGACTTTTTATTTGCTCACTTACCCACCAATTAGGACAACTTGTCCCAGAGCATCAGAAAATGGGCCTCTGGCATGGAATCTGAAGTGACCCCTGAACTAAGTCCTGAAGGAAGGAGCTTTTTTGAAAGGTCGAGATGACCATTCTGGGTAGGAGTTTAAGCTTATATGAATTCACAGCATCAGGAGAACAATGTAGACATCCCAGGTCTCCAATTTGATTGACAGAAAGATAGAAAGGAGTCAGTGGGCAGAGATTGAAAGATACAGTTAGCAAAATCCTAGAAAAGACAGAAAAGAAGAATTATGATATTAATAGGCGCAGGCCTAGATCTGTGATTTCACTGGCAGAGAACTAAGAGGAGGGACATCCCTCCACTAAAGCAGCTCTGAAGTCTCTCTGAAACTAATAACCTTTAATGATCTGACTTCTAGAGCAGAGCTATGGGATCTGCAACCCAGGGGCATCTACAACATTCTCAAGTGTGAATCAGATTAATATTTAATAAAAATAACAAAAATACAATAGAGTGTAGATAATGTTAAAAGCGGTTTTCTGTGTCAATATCTGGCCTACAAGTTAGTGAACAGATGAATAATGTTGATACAATGAGTTTAACATTACTGACAGCACTGAGAAGCTAAATGACTTTCCCAGGATCACACATGTCAGTATGAGGCAGGCTTAGCATGGGGTCTGTGACATAAGAAGCACTTAATAAAAGTAATTCAATTCAGCTGAATCCACTATGCAATGCTGCTGTCTGTATAAATGGCATTTATAGAATACTTAAAAGGTTGCAAAGAATTTTACATACTTTTTTATATTTTTTTTTATTTATTTACTTTGTTGGTTTATTAGGACTCCCATTTTATTGATGAGGAAACTGAGGTTCGGAGAGGTTTGATTTACTACAGTTAGGATTTAAAGCCAGGTCTTCCTAACTTTAAGTTGCTTCCTCTATAATAATCAAGGACTCCAATGCAGGGATTTGTACTAGTAAATTTAGGTCCCTGGAAAGTTACCCCAGATTTGAAGCACTATGTGCTTTTATGTGCATTTACTCCAGGCTAGGACCCACTAGTTCAAAGGAAAAGACATTCATCATGGGGCAGCTAGGTGGCACAGTGCACAAAGCACCGACCCTGGAGTCAGGAGTACCTGGGTTCAAATCCAGTCTCAGACACTTAATAATGACCTAGCTGTGTGGCCTTGGGCAAGCCACTTAACCCCATTTGCCTTGCAAATACCTAAAAAAAAAAAAAGACATTCATCAAAAACATAGCAAAATAAGGATTCCCCAGGCCCACAGAGGTAGATACAATACTGCCCATGGGGAAGGAGTTAGATCCATCCAGGGAGGGGCAGAGCTAGGGAGTACTTGTGATGGATCAATCAATATTTATTAAGCTCTTGCCACCCATGGGCTGGCCACTGGGGCACATGCATGGGAGGGGCGACTAGCAACTCCCCTTGTGCAGAGGCAAACTGAAAGCGGGGGGTCCTTTGGCCATCTCAGCACCATGTTGCTCTCTGCTGCCATCTGCTGGCCTCCATCTTTAGGGAGGCTTCTTCCTCTAGGAGGCAGAGATACCAATCAGTTCTTTAGCCCCGGAGCTTATCTTTTAACTGTTTTGTATGGTTAGACCCATTCAGCTACAGCCATCTGACTCGCTAGACTAGCTTTTAGTCTTTTCAAATCATTTATACTTTTATTTGTTTTGTTAAATATTTTCCAATTATACTTTATTTTTATTTTTAGCATTCTTTTTTAAATTGATATTTTATTTTTCTCATACATTATAAAAGTTTTTCAACATTCATCCACATATGTATGATTATTTTTAAGTTACATGATTTCCTTTCACCCTCCCTTTCCACCCCCCTCCTGTCAGCAGCGAACAGTCAGGTTTATATTGTACATACATATACATTTATGTTTAACATGTTTACAGATTAGCCATTTTCAGTATGAGGAATTAGGATTAAGGGAAAAGAAAGAAATCCATAAAAATGAAAGAAATACAAAAGAAAAATTTTTTAAAAGTGAGTGTAGTGTTCATTCAGATTCTATAGGGTGGGGTTTTGTTTTTTTTTTTGGTTTGGTTTGGTTTGCTTTTCTTCCTCTGGGTGAGGATTGCATTGTTCATAGCTGGTCTCCTAGGATTAACATTCTTTTTTTAAAAAAAGGATTTATTGGGCAGCTAGGTGGTGCAGTGGATAGAGCACTGGCCCTAGGGTCAGGAGGACCTGAGTTCACATTTGGCCTCAGACCCTTAATAATTGCCTGTGTGACCTTGGATAAGTCACTTAACCCCATTGCCTTAAATTTTAAAAAAATATTTATTTGTTTTTCCAATTACATGCAAAGATAGTTTTCAACAATCATTTCTGAGGAAATTTTGAGTTTCACATTTTTCTCCCTCCCTTGACAGAAAGCAATCTAAAATAAGTTACACATGTTTGACTATAACATTCATTTTTTAAAATTGAGTTCCAAATTCTCTCTTCTTCCTATCTACTGAAACTCGCTCTTAGACATTTAAAAAAATATTTTTAAAAAACATTTTGTCTCTTCTGTGACT
The DNA here is from genome assembly GCF_037893015.1 of Macrotis lagotis. Lineage (NCBI taxonomy): Eukaryota > Metazoa > Chordata > Mammalia > Peramelemorphia > Peramelidae > Macrotis > Macrotis lagotis. The sequence continues at coordinate 643,473,048 of NC_133666.1, read as the reverse complement.
TCCTAGTCTTGTTCCTGCCTTCTCTTCATCCCCACCCTCAATCTAATTCTTATCAGAATTATGATCTGAGAATTATGATTGATTCCTGTAAAGAACTTTGCAAACTAAAAAAGGATGTACAAATTCCTGGGGTTATCATCTCCAGGTTCCTGCAAGTCAGCCCAGAGGCTACAATTAGCTAAATTTCAAAAAAGATAGGTGGAGCTCCCATCCAGCTCCCAGTGGAAGTCACTGGGCTGGGTGGAGAGCTGCTGGGTTAGTGAACTTTGCCCTGCTTCCCCATGGCAACAAAATTATTCCCTTTCTACACACCTGCCCATGCCTCATCCATGTATGTGCATGCAGGTAACCATAAATGCATGTAGATGCATGCTATCTATTTCTATACTCCTTATATTTTCCTTCTGGTTTCTTCCCTCTCCCTTCCACTGGACCCAGATGACTCCAAAAAGAGAGTGTGGCTGGTGACTTTGCCCAGCCCTCCCTCACTTAAGTCCAATTCACTTGCATCACCTCTCTGATGTCACCACCCTCTTGGAGATTGAAGGACAAAAACAACTTAGTTTTAATCACTGAATGGGCATTACCTCAGTCAAACTGAGACTTGGAAAGACCTTAGCTTTAAAAGGCCAAGGTTTCTTACTGCATTCAGGGCCGTCTCTAATCATTTTGATCTATATCTGGCCAGATGGTGCCAGAGGAAAAGGTGGGGTTGGTGACTTTGCACAACCCCCCCCCCACAAGTCCAATTCCCTTGCAAGTCATGGCATTACCTCCCTGATGTCATTGTTCTCTTCAAAAAAGGAGAAGCAACAATAATTTCCCACTAGGGTCCCCTCCTTCCCTGGACAGGCCCTTTTGTCCTTGGAACAAAACACCCCAGGCCCTCAGAACTGGATGCCTGTTGCCTTCTCTATCAAAACCATTAGGAAAAGATGCCCTGTTGGATGGAGGGATGAATGTGAAGGAGAGAGAGTAGGGGGTACAGTAGGGAGAGTCTGTGATCTGATGGTCGCAGTGTCCTGGACTTTGGTTTCTTTAGGGATGGACAGATAGAAGCCTCAGAAATCAGCAGCAATTTGACTTCTGGAAAGCTGCCCACATTGTCTGCTTCATCCCCTTGTCAGTGCCACCCACCCTCAGGAGAGGATGTCCGGGAAGGTGAGCTCCCTTCACACTCTGGATGGCCTGTCATTGTCTCAGAAGGTTGTTAAAATTCCCTGCCCGCCTTAAAACTATCATTTCATATCCCCTTTCTCTATAACCTTCAATCAGTATAATTCTTGGAATTCACTTAAGGCAACACAATACTTTATACCTCTCCCTAGAGTTCTTCCATTCAGGTTTCAGCCTCTCTTCCTCAGATCTCCTAGAATTACAGCATGTATCCCACTCCCACCCTCCCAGCCCGATTCCATCTAACCCCTGAAGTTCAGGATTCCATGGTTCCAACTCCCAGGTCATGGTCCCAACCTGTACCTGGCCCTGCAGCAGGCGGTTGAGTCCTTGGAGAAGGTAGCTGCCACTTGTCGCCAACAGGCATCCAGCCTCCCTGTTTCACCTGCACTAGACCCAGAGGCGCAGGGCAAGGCTGATAAGGTAAGCCTCTCCCAATCGCTTAGGGAAGACTTTCTGCAGGAAACCTGAGGTTTTGCGTCTACAGTCAGAACCTCTATATGTGGACTCTCAGGATAAACCATGGTCTCTGCAAGGACTGGAGGAGTTGGTCAGGGATTGGGGTCCCGGAGGCCGAGAAGAGGGGATATCTGAGCAGGAGAGGATCCGCTACAAGCAGGAGGCTTTGAGCCTAACTGAGCAGAACACCAGCCTCCGGGCTTTTCTGAAGAGCAAGGAAGAGGAATTGGAGCAGGATCAGGTCTCTCTACGGGCCTTTCAAGATGAAAAGGAGAAGCTACAGAGACAGGTAAGTTTGGGGAAGAGGATTGCGTGGGGATGGGAGTCCTTGATCTGGAGGGAAGACCAGGACCTGCCCTCAAGGTGTCTCCATTCTGAGAAAGAAGACATGTTCCATTCCCTATTCTCAGAGAACCTCTTCAATGAGAAGGGAGATACAGCCTCCTAGCCGACATAGTCCTCACATAATGAGACAACTTCTTAATTGGAAGCTCAGAGGGAGGACTCAAGCATTTTGGGGGAAGGGAGGTGATATAAAAGAGTGCTTGGGGAAAAGGACTTGGGCGAATCCAGGGTGAGACAGAAGATTGAATCATTATTTAGTGGTAGAGCCTTCTAGTATTCATCACTGCTCTGTCCTTCCTTCTCTCTTCAGGTCGGGGAATTACATGAATCCCTACTGAAGCAAGACTTCTCTCCAGCTCTCCCCCTTAGCCAGGAGACCTCCATAAGCAGATCCAGCAGCCCAGGGCCAGATGGGGAGCTCTGGGGGGCCCACGTGAGTGCCATAATCATCGTGATCCTAACTGATATTTATATGATATTTCAAGGTTTGCCGAGTCATTTTTTTCCACAACTGTTCCGTGACATAGTTAGTGAAAAGATCACCCCCAGATTAATGATGATCTCTGTCCTTCATTCTCAAAGGTAATCATGATATCAGTGAGGGGGTGCTGTGCTAAATCACATTTTACACGTTTTACAAATGAAGACATTGAGGGTCAGAGAGAAGTAACTTAACCACAGTTTAATGACTAGTTAGCAGCAGAACTAGGACTCAAACCTAGATCTCCTGACTCCAGGTCCAGGGTTTTTTCCTCCTATGCCAGGAGTTCTTTTTGCTTTTATTTTGTTTTTTTGGAGGCAATCAGAGTTAAGTGATTTGCCCAGGGTCACACAATTAGTAAATCTCTGAGAGTGGATTTGAGCTCAGTTCCTCCTGACTTCAGAGTCAGTGTTCTATCCAATGTGCCACCTAGCTGCCTCCTGCACCAGGAGTTCTTGTTGTTTTTATATCATGGACCAATTTGGCAGGACAGGAAAAGCAATTCTCTTCTCAGAATAATGCAAAGAAATGAGCATTATTAAATGTGCCAATTTACTAAGACAACTCTTGCCTTTAGAAAACTTACACTCTAATTGGGGAAGACAACATATCAAAGGAAGTTGAAAAGGGAAAGGGGGAAAAGAGAAAGATACCCGTTGGGGAAGGCATAGTGTGGAAGTCTATGGAGCCAGGAGAGGGAAATAAAGGTTAGCAAGTTTGGGCCCCTTCCCAAAGTGTAGGTAGTGGAAGGAATTCTCATGGGAGGATAATGTGTTGAAAAGGGCAAAATAAACTAGATAGGACTACCAAGGAAACAAAATGTTTAATGAAAATACATACATGCATGCATGTGTATATATATATGCACATGTACACACATATATGCATGTATGTGTGTAAACATATATATGTATGTATGTGTATGTGTGTCAAAATCCATGAATCTTTGAAGACACATGAACTCCAGATTAAAATCTGTCAGTCCTGTTCCTGTCTCCCTTCTTGTAGGGAGAGGCCTCCTGATCTAAAGCCCTTTAGGTAAATCTGAATTCCTTTTAAAGTCAAGGCTGGAATCAGGTCCTATGATGATGGGGTCCCAAATTCAGGTCCTCTCTTAGGGCATCTCAACCTTATTACAGCAACTATAAGAAGGGCTTGATGGTGCAGTGGACAGAGCACTGGCCTTGGAGTCAGGAGGACAGGTGTTTGAATCCAGCCTCAGACACTTACTTGGGCAAGTCACTTACCCTTGATTGCCTCACATCCAGGGCCATCTCCAGTCCTGCTGATTCACATCTGGCCATTGGACCCAGATGGCTCTGGAGGAGAAAGTGAGGTTGGTGGCAATACTATCCCCCCTCACTCAAATCCAATTCAAGTGTTTGTCATGGCATGGTCTACGAGGATGAAGGACAAGCATCATTATTGTTAATATTATTATTATTATTATTATCATCATTATCATTATCATTATTATTACAGCAACTACAAAGTATTTCTAGCCCTGTGATCCCAGCACCCCTCACACCAGAGCTGCAGGACCTGGAGGTCCAAATGGAACAACTCCGGAGGTAAATCCTGGAACCCCCTGGGCTAGGGAAATAGAGGCTGAGTCAGTCTCTGTCTGGCCTATTTCATTCTCAGAGCAGCTGGCTAGGAGTTCAGGGCTAGTTTAACACATCCATCCCACCCCTACCTTTTTTTTTCTTTCCCATTTCTTCTCCCTACCCAGGACTATTCAGAGGCTAAAGTGTTTCAACCAGATGATGCTAGGGGCTCTGCAGTCCTGTAAGGGTCATTCCGAGGGCCTGAGCATGCAGCTGGGACAAAGGGAGGCTGAGACAACTGCCCTGCACCTCTCCCTGCAATATAGGTGAGCCAGAAACTACCCTAAGGAGGCCTTTGGTTCACAAACTTAATGGCACCCAGGGTAAATGGCTGAGTTTTTGGTGGGCTGGCATTTAGATGGGATATCTAAGATATGACCTTTGCTGGGTGCTGTTCAGCTAGACTAGAGTCAAAGGGTCATGGAAACTGGGTAGGAACCAAAGGAACCAAAATCCAGCATGTATACAGCTGTCAAGTGGCTAGGATGGAAAGGACTGTGAGCCAGAGACTGAAAATTATTGGGAAGAAAAGGTAGTGACCTGGATGTACATAAATGATAGCAACAAGGACACTCCAGGATCATAGATTTAGAGGCAGAAGAAGAGATCTAAGAGACCTTCTGTACTATTTGTTCATCTTGCAGATTAGGAAGCTGAGGAATAGAGCCAATAATTACGTGACCTGCCCAGGGTCACAGCTAGTAAGAGTCTGAGGTAAGATTTCAATCTACACCTTCCTGACTCCAGGCTCAGTGTTCTGTTCACTACATGGTTGATGATGACAGAGGGAGGGTTGGCAGTAGGTTCGAGGAGTAGTATATCAATTCTTCTTCCTTGTCCTATGGGTTAGAGAGTTTGAGAGAAGGGGCAGCCAAGTTCGGAGATTGAACCAAGAGATGTTGTGAGTTCAGGAGAAAGTTGAACTTCAGTGAGTATCAGAAGATGAAAGCAACATGAGGAAGTTATCTAAGAACAGGGTAAGATTGTTAGATTAATCAATCGGGAAGAGGGGTAAAGAAGAAACTGCTTCTACTGCTGATCTCTCAGCAGATACTGGACATCCCATGTGACATGGGTCCTTGAGACCAGACTGAATGTCTGGGCCTATCTTTCTGATGGGAAATAGGCCACAGGAGAAGAGTGTGATAACCATGGAAACTTAGGAGATAAAAGCTCAGGGGACAGGCAAGGAAATGTCTAGGTTAGGTGGCTATTCATACCCTGGAGCCAGAGGGAAAGGAAGCATGCCTCTATTGAATGTCAGTGCCTATATCAAGGTCCTGTTCACCCCATGTTAGAGCTGACTGAAGTCTTGGTAGAAGATTTAGGCTCAGAGTCTCTGACTTGAGAATGAGGTGGGAAGAGACATGAACCAAGGCTGAGAGAAAAAAAAACATGGCCCTAAGATAAGAGGGAAAAAACCTAACTCTAGGCTAAGGGGTTAAAGAACAAAACTAGCTATTGAACAGGATTTCAGTCATTTAAACAGCAATTTAAACTAGAGACTCTAATGATCTTGAGATAGTCCAAGTGTAATTAATGAGGGAAAACAAATAGGAAGGAGTGAGAAGTGGAGGAGTAGGGGAGAAGAAGGTCATGGACTCCCAAGAGATTGAATAGGGTGGCCCCAGAAATGTTTCTGAGCAGGACTATGTCTGGCAGTGAACAGTGTGTGAAGGCCTATGGGGTACTGCTGGCTCTACGGGAAGTCGACACAAGGTCTGTGCCAGGCCCACAGACCAGAGAAGGCAGGACAGAGTCAGCTATGGCAGAGGCACAACGGCTTTTGTCTGAAGAAGACCCTGCAGAGGCTGGTATCCTGGCTCGTGTCTATGTAAGGTAAGGGGATACAGAGGGAATTGTGCCTGCCAACCTTAGGAGGTTGGAAGGAAAAGAGAAAATGGGAGGGAAGGCCATAGGAGTAGTTGGGCTAGCTTGGCTGGATGATACCCTCTGGAGTGCCACAACTTCTGTTTCTTTCAGCCCCGAGGGCAGCAGTGTAGATGCACCCACAGAACTGGAGGTGGCAGCACTTTTACAGGGTTATATTGGGAGGCTCCGAGCACACCAAGCCCTAGTGAAAGTGCCCCCTGAACCAGATTCCAGACTGGGTCATGGGCCCAGTGGGCTTCGAGAGGAAGCCATCTTTCAGGCGATGCTGGGGGCTCAGCCTGATGTGGAGCTGCCAAGACTGGAAAAGGCACAGATTCAACAAGAGTTGGTGACCATGAGAGTATGCACCCCCAATATCCTTTCCTGGGTTTCTCATTGGCCTCTCCTTTTCAACTCCTACCCCTCTCCAACTTAAACTGCAACTCTTAGAAGCAGGAATGACTTTAGAACACAGAATATTGGAATAGCATACTTGGAAGTCATCTTAGAAGGGAGAATTTCATAAGGGCTAGGGGTCAGAAAGAACCTAGAACACAGAAGACCAGAACTGGGAAGAGGATCTTACATTAGAAAGGACATTGGAACACAGAGAGGACCCTTAGAATCTAATATCAAAGCTGGGATAGAAGGACAGGTGGGAGTGGGGAATTTAGAATTCAGAATGTGATATCTGGGAGGACTCTTTAAAGAGAGACTATCTGGACTGGGAGAGCCTTAGACCATAAGCCACTTATGGGACTGAAATACAGGTTATCCATCCCCTCTTATCCTCACGCCTTTGCTCAATGCCATCCAAAGGGTAGGTGGAAACTCAAGGGAATGACCTGGATATCATCCCTGGAAGCCTAAACACCACAGTTTGATCCTTCACTCATTATGCCCCAAATGACGCTCTTGAGGTCTCAGTTCCCCCCAGGGAGGGCTTAATGCTCAGCCCTGGAGAAGAGCATGGGACAAGCAGTAAGGAAGAACCCAGCTCTACCCATATCCCTTCTAACAGGAGGCCCTGGTAGATTTAACTATGAAGTTGCAGCTGGTGAAGAAGGAGAAGCGGGCATTGGAGCTAAGAGATGCAGCCCACCGAGCCCGGGGCACTCTCAACCTCCTATTCCTAGAACAGCTTCAGTGGCAACAGGACCAGAGCAGACCCCAAGATACCCACAGCTCGGGGGGCAGTGACAGTGACAGCGACAGCAGCTGTGGAGCATGGGTGAGCACCTTTAGAGAAGGGGAAAGTCTAGTCCTGGGCTCTGTGGAGGTGCCCATGACTTTGAGACAATACAATATGGTTGAAAGAATGCCAGACTGTGAGGCTGGTGACTAGAGCCACTTCTAGCTTCCAATCTCATCAATTCAACTGAAACTACTCTCCAAATCACCTAGCATCTTTTCATTGCCAGATCTAATGAGCTTTTCTCAGTCTACAGCCTTCTTTTTGTCTTCTCTGCAATCTCTGACACTGTTGATCATTCTCCTTTGCCTAGGTTTTCAGGCCGTGTCTCTCCTGCTTCTCTCCCAATCTCTCTGACCAATTCTTTTCAGTCTCCTTTGCTGGCTCTTCATCCAGGAACTGTCTGTTAATTATTGGTATCTCAAGGCTCATCCTGGTCCCTCTTCTCCCTTGATATTATAACCTCTGAGATCATATAAAAAGTCCTCTATTTGAAATTCAAGAAAATGGCAAACCATTCCAATATCTTTGCCAAGAAAATCCCAAATGGGGTCATAAAGACTTGGATGCAACTAAAATGATGGAATAACAACAACATTTGATATTCAGAGGTTTTTATAATCTGGCCCCAGCAACTTTTCTTACTCTTCCTACTTAGCCTTATTTACTACTCCCCATGTATTCTCTGACCTCCCTGCTATTCCTTGCAATGAGACACTCCATCTCCAGATGCCAGATTTTTGAGCTCTTTGAGATCAGGGACTATTTGGTTTTTTTAGACCCTTTCTTTGTAATCCCAGGACTTAATATAATGCCTCTCACATTGTTGGCATTTAAAATGTTTATTGACTGACTGACTGTCACTGACTCTCTATGTGACTTTGAGAAAGTCACTTTCCAAGTCAGGACATTAGTTTCATCATCCCTAAAATGAAGATGATAATATATGTTCAATGTACTTTCTGCCTTGGAAGTTGACCTATTTGTATTATTTCTCCAGGCTCCTGGAGATGGGGACCAGACAACCTGCCTAGGGGGACCCCGGGACTCTGAGGAAATGCTGCAGGAACTCACCAATTCCCTGACTCGGTAGGTATCTCCCTCCAAGGGCTGAGGGTGGGCATGTGAAAATGCCTGAGGATAGCCTGCCCCATAGCCTGCAGGGGCAGGGAGGAAATCTCCATATGTCCATCTCCCTCTACCCCACCTCTGGGGAACCAGGACCCAGAAACTACAAGAACAGTTGAGGGAACTACAGGCTTTGCTGAAACGGATGACCAAGGATGAATGGACCCAGCGAGCCCTGTACTTGAAGCTTATCAATGACTTCTGCAAGGCCCATAGGTTAGTCTAGCCAGCAACTGGACCTCCCCAAAACCCTCACCTTCCAACCTTTTCTCCTTTCCCAAGCCCTTATCCACTGGAAAAATTAATTGCTACACATGCAAAATGAGAAGACCATATCCTTGCCCTCTGGAATTTCTGATCAATTTAATAGAACATGGAACTTCAGGAATGGGAGGGTTCTTAGAACCCAGAATGTCATACCTGGGAGGAACCTTCCAACACAAAAAGTTAGAGCTCCTAGGGTTCTGAGAACATGGAAGAATATGTACCTATATCTTCCATTTGGGTGTGGAAGGCCCCACATGGCACTGAAGGGGCTCTAGGAGGACTTCTCAGTACTTCTGGCCTCCCTGTCCATAGTGCCCTGGTGCTGACCTTCCGGGGGATCCAGCGGAATTGGGAGCAGCAGCAGCAGATCATGGAGCAGTGGATAGCACAGATGGAAGCCTATCTAGAGGAGGAGCTGGAGTCCCTGGCCCAAACCACTCTAGAGACTTCTCTATAGAAACTCCAACCTCTTTCTTCCCTACCCCACCCCATCCTTAACACTCTGTCTAATCACCAGCATATCTAGTTGCCCATCCCACCCACTCTGCACCAACAGAAGCAATTCTAGCCAGGGCTCTCTCCACCAAACTTTGCTGCCCCTTTGAGCAGGAGAAGTTGTGAGGCATAGATGGGATGATGGACTCCCTTCTGTTAAGGTCATATGGTTGAGAGCTAGAAGAGATCTTGGAGCTTTTTTCTTACAGATGAGGAAACTAAGGCCCTATCTTTTTGGACTAGGATCCATTTAGAAATGGCACTCCCTGTGTCTGCTGTTGCTTCTGGCCAGGTCTGTGGATCATCTGTGGAGCTGCAGGGTAGCAGAGTCAACCAGGGCCTATCCCATCCATCCCTCTGTCAAGGTGCCTACCCACCTGGCCTCCTTTTGGACTCTTTCCTCCCTCCTCAGCTCCCCTTCTCTGGACTCTAGCCTAGACTCTCTCTGGACTTGAGCCTTGGTCCTCTCTGTCAGAGTTTTGTATTGAGCTGGCATATACCAATATTCACCTAGAGAGAGATTGGCCTCTATTCTCTGGTCACCTGGTACTATCCACTGTTTTGGAGTAGGGTCTGCTCAGACTCAATTTTGCCCCCTCCCTGTTCACCAGCTGGTACTCCAACAAATGAGGCCATCTCTCAGGCCCTAGGAGCAGATGGGAGAGGAGTAGGGTCCAAGGTTCACTGAGTAGACCCAGAGAGGTGAGAATTTTGAAAAAAAAAAAAGGAAGGGCCCTTTTCCAGGGTTGGCAGAACCTACTGTCTTTTGGAGCAGGGAAGAGGATGGGGCCTCTCCACCCTTTCCTCTCAACCACCAAAAGAAACCATCAAACTAGCTCTCCCTGGGAACTTTCTCTACAAAGGCTGGTTCTTGCTTCCTCAATTACTTCCACATCTGACCTCCCTCCTGCCCCCACCAGTATTCCCCCTTCTATTCCTTGGCCCCATTTTAGAGATATTAGTCCTGCTTTTTCCTTGAGGACTTCTCCCATCCTAAACTTTTTCACAGGCTCTTTCTGGCTAAGCTATGGGGAACCTACTCAAAGTCAGCAGCATCAGTGTCTCTGATGAGTGGAACGGCTTCATTAAGGCTTTGTTATCTAGTTTCTCTGAATAAATCATCTCTTTCTAATCACAGTCTCAATCTAGAGGCAGAGGTCATTTCAGGCAGACATTAGGATTCTGCAGGATTTCTATCCTGTCTCCCACAAACATGAAATGCCTAGAGTATGCAGAATGCTAGGCATTGTGGAGGAAAAGAAGATCCATGACTAGGTATCCATAAGGAAGCTTCTATCATAAGATAAGATATCATAAGATAAGACAAATATGTATCTATACAACCTTAAAGAAGTGCATTTAAATGAGGTCCAAAGGGGACATTCTTATAGACTCTAAATTCAGAGAAGATATCTTGAAAGAGATGCAGGGGCAGCAAGTTGACACAGTGGAAAAAACTCTGACCCTGGAGACAGGAGCATCTGGGTTCAAATCCAGTCTCAGACACTACAAGCTGGGTAAAATACTTAAAACTATCCTCTCCACCTCTTAAAAAAATACATACAACAAAACAGGGATGGCATTGGAATTGGATGGGATAGGCAGGAGGTCAACAAGTAAGAAGGGAGAATAAAAACATTCTAGAATAGAGTGGGCAAAGGCATGGATATAGGAAAACACAAAGTTAAGGAGATAGGTGAAGGAAGAAGAAAAAAAGGGGAGTTGAGGGTGGATAAGATGGTAATATAAGATGCTTGACTGATACTCAAATTAGATTTGGGAGTTTTAATGATTCTGGAGGTATAAGGGAGCCAGAAAAGATTCCTGAGCAAAGAAGATCCATGACTAGGTATCCATAAGCAAGGTTATTTTGGAAGTGATATGAAGGATGGATAGAAGGATAGATAGGGGTGGGAAGTTTGAAAGACCTGTTAAGATATTGCAGTCACACAAGTATGTAATAATGGGGTTGCAGTAGAGGGGATAAAAGAACAGGGAAATTCAAGAGAGATTTTGTGGAGAGCAGTTATGAGAGCTTAGAAAGTTAAAGAAAGGTTATAAACATGGGGGAGTCGATTGGTAGTGATGCCATAGACAGAAACAATGAAGTCAGAAAATGGAGCAGACTTAGGGAGCAGAGCAGAAGTTGAAGGCCCATCATCCAAGCTCTAACTTGAAACAGAATTGGATTCAGTATTGGAAGCTTAACAGTAATTCTATATAATTCATATCAGAACTAAAGTTTTTCTCTGAGAACATCAAAATCTGTGCATATTATTCTGAGTCCTTTAGTCCCATTCAGACTAATGAAATGTTAATTATATAATAGGTTTCACTCAACCTGCTTTGCATAAATGTGAGATCCATAAATGGTCAGATCATTTCTTCTTCCCACTCTGATGGTTCTGTGTCTTCACCAAAGAACTAACCAACTCAAATTAATATTACCTCAAAATTAATATTACTATGCTGTCTCACTTCCTCTTCAAGGGAAAATTGCTCAAAGATACTAGAGAATCAAGCAACCCTTACAGTCCAGATGGCTCACATTATTAGGTTTAGGTTTCTGTTCAAAAGTATAAGAGTGGAGAAGGGAATTTTATGTTTAGGAAACAAAAAATAAGTTAGTTTGGCTGCAGTGTAGAGTTTCTGAAAGATCATACGATGTAGTCAACCTGAAGAAGTATATAAAGGGCTTTAAATGACAAAGAAAATAATTCATATTTTATCCTAATGACAAGGGGAGCCATCGAAGCTTTGTGAGTCAGACAATAACGTAGTCAACTCTACATTTCAGGAATATCAATTTGGCAATTGTTTGGAGGATCAGTTATAGATGAAGAAGCTGTAACTAGGTTTTAGCGTGAATAGAAAGATGGGGACAGATTCAAGAAATGTTGAGGAATCAGTCAATAAACATTTATCTAGTGCTTAAAGATTAAACATATAGTCTCTGCTCCCAAGAGCCTCATATTCTAGTGGGGGACACAGTGGACAAATAGGTACATAGGTTCAAGATATGTGAAAGTAGAAGGAAATCTTAGAAGGCTCTTTTCAATAGACTAGGTATAAGATGATGAGATCCTGGACCAGAATGGTGGCTGTGTGAATGGAGAGAAGGGGAGGTCTTTGAAAGATGTGAAGCAGAAGCACAACAAAACAGGGATGACATTGGAATTGGATGGGGTAGGCAGGAGCTCAACAAGTAAGAAGACATTCTAAGGACTAGGAATAGATCAGGCAAAGGTCAATAGATCAGATAAATCAAGCAATTATAAGAGAGGAGTCAAGGAGGCCATAGAGGTTTTGAGCCTGAATGACTGGGAGAAGGTAACTTCCTCCGTGGTAATAGAGAGGGAAGAGAAAGAGTCAATTTGATTGAATTGGAAGCATGAGAGGGGAAGTTATGTCCAAGGAGACTGGAAGGACAAGTTGTATGACTTGCAAGCCTTAATGGGAGTTATGTATTTGATCCTAGAGACAATAGGAAGTCACTGGAGATGATGGAGGAGAGTCAGATATGAACATAAGACATATTCCTTTGGTGGTGGTATGTAGGATGGAATGGGAAAGGGAGAGATTTGAGATAAGAAGACCAATTAGGAGATGAGCAGCAATCTAGGCAAAAGGTAGATGAATGTATCAACTAGGTGGAAGCTGTGAGAGTGGAGAGGAGTCAGATATGAGAGACATTAGAGAGATTTGTTGTTCAGTCCTTTCAGTTATGTCCGGCTCTTCTTAATCATTTGGGGTTTTCTTAGCAAAGATATTGGAGCAGTTTGCCATTTCCTTCTCCAGTTCATTGACAGATGAGGAAATTGAGGCAAATAGGGTGAAGTGACTTGCTCAGGTTCACACATCTAATAAGGCCAAATCTGAACTCAGGAAGATGAATCTTCCTGACATTCTGGCCCACTACTTTATCCACTGTGCTACCCAGCTGCTCTGTTATAGGGACAGAATTGACAAGATTGGGCAACTGATTGAATGGGATGGGGGAGCATGAGAAAGAATAAGGATTCCAGGATATTGCCATGGTTTTTGAAGCCTAGAGACTGGAATAACTGGTGTTTTTGAGAGAAACAGAGGAATCCAGGCTTATTGTATGCTGCTTCTCCTCATTAGTGAAACGGATTACTGGAGAAGGTTGGAGCTTGAAAGGAGAAACCTGGCTTCCTGCTTCCAAAGAGAAGATACACAGCTTCAGCAAGCCTTCTGTCCGTTAATGAGGAAAGTTTTATACAAATGCCCCAGGCTTAAACTCTGGGTTAAAAAGTAATTTCTCAGGTATAGGAGAGAAGGCACTAATAATTAAGGAAACAAGAAAGACTGTCTCACATAGGAGATGGAGTCTTAAAGGGAGTTAGGGTTTACAAGAGGCAAAGGTCAGGTGAGGGAGCATCCCAGGTATGCAGGGATAGCTGGACATTATGTATAGGGAATAACAAATAGACTCTTGTCTGGAATTGAGAGGGAAAGAAAAAGAATAATGTGAAAATGTGCTAATAGTGACTGTTATGCACAACTTCACTAAGAATCAAAGGCATACAAATAAAAACAATTTTTGATTATCACCTCACATCACCATCATCCTCATCATCAAATGGAAGAAGTATTTTTTTTTGGATGCAATTAAGGTTAAGTAACTTGTCTAAGGTCACATAAGCTAGTAAGTGTCTGAGGTCAAATTTGAACTCAGGTCTTCCTGACTCCAAGGTCTATGCTCCATCCAGTGCTCTATCTAGCAGCCTCTAGATTATATTTTTCTTAGAGAAAATAAGGAGTCACTAAAAATTCTTGGGGATCATCCACATTAAGGAATTGGGAAGAGGATCATGGGATGGTAGGATTGAGAGCTGCAATCTTAGAGATCAAGAAACCAGAAAAGGAGAAAGAAAAGTAGTCACAGAGAACAGGAGGGGATGTCAAAGGTTGGGGGTGGGGTGTTCAAGAAGGATGAGGACAAAGAAAAGATTAGAAAGCCATGAACAGTGGGCATGGAAACCTAACTATAAGGGATGGATAGGGAAAGGAATGTGGAAATGAAGACATTTGGAACAAAAAGAAGGAAACAAAATCTCACTTGATCTGTTTTGTATCAAATAGCTAACTTGTTCTTTAAAAAAATATTTGTAATAAACTTAATTTAACCCAAGCATAATTTAGTGGCAAGAGCAGGGACTTACAATTCTTACCTATGGAAGCTGAGTAAAGTCATTTATCTTGAGCCTCAATTTCTTCATCTGTAAAATGAGAGAGAGTTGAACTAAATGGTCTCTTAAGATCCCTGTCAATTCTAGGTCTTCAATTCTATTATCAGTACACTCAATTAGACTTACTTTGCAACTATTTGCAATTCAATAAATGAATGAATGGTGGATAAAATGCCATAGCTTTTCAGTCACTCCTTAATTTTTCATCAAATGAATGACCATTAGAGATATTTCTGGTGTTAATATCACATTACAATTGGAAGGAATACCAGTGACTATCAAGTCCATCTCATACAAAAAAGAATCCCCACTAGAAATAACATACTGAATAAATGCAACCAGGAGACACAGTGGATAGAGCATTGGACCTTGGGTCGGGAAGTCCTGAGTTCAAATCTTACCTCAGACTAGGTGGGCAAGTCACTGAACTTCTCTGTGCCTGTTTCCCCATCTATAAAATGGGGTTAATTATAGCAACTAATTATTAATGTTATTGTAAAGATCAAAGGAGAAAATATTTGTAAAGAATTTTGCAAACCTTAAAGTGCCATATAAATGCCAGTTACTACAATTATGCCATTATTATAATCTCTGCTCAAAAACTTCTGAGAAAGAAGAACCCTTTGACCCCTTTCTAAGGCAGTTTACTCCACTTAGGGAAAAACTCTTAATTGTTAGAAAGTTTTCCTTGATATCTAAATTTGCCTTTCTGCAAGTTGTACCTGTTACAGGTCCTGGTTCTGCCCTCTGGGCCTAACTCAACAAGTCTCATCCCTTCTCTGAGTCAGAGCTATTCAAATATTAAGATTTCAAGCATATTTCCCCACCCCCAACATACACACATACACACACACACACACTCTTTTCTTCTCCAGGTTAACAATTCTCCAGCTAATCTTCATAGGGCACACTCAAGGTGCTTCCCCATCCTAGTTGCTATCTTTGAACACTCTTCTAGCTTATTGGTGTCAAAATCAATATCAATGAAAGTATTTAGTATTAAGTATTTCCTTTATAACAAACACTGTGCTAACCATTGGGAATACAAAGAAGCAAAAGATAGTTCTTGCCCTCAAGGAGCTTACAGCCTAATAGGAAAGACAATATGTAAACAATAGATACAAATAAGCTTTGTACAGGATAAACGGGAAATAACAGAAGGAAGGCACTAGAATCAAAGGGGGGGAAGGGTTTGAGGAAAGTTTCCTATAGAAAATGGAATTTTATGGGGCAGCTAGGTGGCGCAGTGAATAAAGCACCGGCCCTGGAGTCAGGAGTACATGGGTTCAAATCCGATCTCAGACAGTTAATAATTCCCTAGCTGTGTGGCCTTGGGCAAGCCACTTAACCCCATTTGCCTTGCAAAAACTAAAAAAAAAAAAAAAAAAAAAAAAAAAAAAAAAAAAAAAGGAATTTTAGCTGGGAGTTAAAGGAAGCCAGGGAAGTTGAGATGCAGAAATGAGAAGGCATGGAGAACAGCCAGAGAAAATGCAAAGAGAATGAGTATAGAATAGCCAGGAAGTCAGTGTCACTGGAAGAGGCAGAGAGTAAGGTCTAAGAAGGCTGGAAAGGTAAGAATGGGCTAGGTTATAAAGGACTTTGAATGTTAAACAGAGTATCTAAAAAAAAAAATTGATTCTGGAAACCATAGGGAACCAATGGAGTTTACTGACTGGAGGGAGGAAGAGAATGACATGATTGGACTTGTACTTTAGTAAAATCATTTTAGTGACTGAAGTGGGGGAAAGACTTGAGCCAGGCAAATTCCCCAGTAGATTATGTAATAGTCTAGGTGTGGGGTGATATGCAATAGAGGGGTGGCAGTGTCAGAGGAAAGAAGGGGCATATTTGAGAGGGATTGGAAGACATATTCAACAGATGTTGCAAAGATGAAATGTCCTTCTTATACTGGAACTCCCAGAACTAAATACAATATTCCAGATGAGTTTATTCAACTATTCCCCAATAAATAGTCATCCACTTTCCTTCTATTTCTTTGTTATTATAAAAAAAAGTATGCCATCTACTCATTCCACCCCTCACACACAGTTTTCCCTTCTGTCCTTAACCCCTTTGTGTTACTATAGTACCTGCCTAGGCATTTCAATGGGTTAGTCACTTAATAAGCATTTATCAAACCTCTACAATGTGCAGGCAATAAGGATACCAAAAGAAAAAAATGGCAAAAGACTATCCCTACCTTCAAGAAGCTTAAAATCTAATG
This sequence comes from Macrotis lagotis, assembly GCF_037893015.1. Taxonomy (NCBI): domain Eukaryota; kingdom Metazoa; phylum Chordata; class Mammalia; order Peramelemorphia; family Peramelidae; genus Macrotis; species Macrotis lagotis. The sequence continues at coordinate 643,456,589 of NC_133666.1, read as the reverse complement.
AGTGGGCAGCTAGGTGGTGCAGCAGATAAAGCACCGGCCTTTGAGTCAGGAGTACCTGGGTTCAAATCCAGTCTCAGACACTTAATAATTACCTAGCTGTGTGGCCTTGGGCAAGCCACTTAACCCTGTTTGCCTTGCAAAATAAAAAAAAACCTAAAAAAAAAATCTAAGGAGTCAAAAGAATACATACAATTAGTAGCTTCAGGTACAAGGTCCATAACTTTTCTTTTTATGATATCAGTTATATTCTCTTCTGATCTTATTCAGAAATATCGTTTTATATTTTTCACATCTGACTACCTTAATTGCCGAAGAATATGCCATAACATGAATGTGCTACAATTTATTTAACCATTTCCTTATTGGACATTTAGACTGCTATAAAAAAATCTGTGAACATCTAGTTCTTTTTTCCCTTGCTATTGTTTTTAAAGTAAATACTCTCAGGGTATAATCCTAGTAATTATATCCCAAGTATATAATACCAACAATGGAATCATTGGATCAGTGGGTAGATTTAGTTTTGTCATTTGTCCTGCCAATTGACTTTACCAAAACATGCACCAATTTGCAATTCTCTAAGCAATGAAAGAGTATACCTGTTTTTTTTTCACAAGACTTCCACAGCTGAATTTCTCTGTTATTACTGTTGTGATGATGATGTGGGTGATATGAGGTGATAACTCAAAAATTGTTTTTATGATTCTTCTTTTAAGTTTTTTTTTTTTGCAAGGCTATGGGGTTAAGTGGCTTGCCCAAGGCCACACAGCTAGGTAATTATTTGAACCCAGGTACTCCTGACTCCAGGGCCAGTACTTTATCCACTGCACCACTTAGCAGCCCGGAAAAGCATATATCTTAATCTTAGTAATTCCTTCTAAAAGTTTAATAGATGAAAGTTATATCCCCTCCACAATAAAAAAAAAATACATTATTTCATTTCCTTCCATTTTTTGGTAGCCTTTTAAAAAAGTGTTTTAATTGAAATTTGCTGAAATATATTGTGGAAATAAGAGTTTAAGCTCATTTCTCACCAAATTATTTGCTAATCAGTTTTCACCGAGTATATTATTAAATAATGAATCCTTCCTTCAGATTTTTTTATTTTTATTTTGATTAGGTTTGCCAAACACTAGTCTTCTGTATACATCCAGTTGAACTTTTTAAAAGATGTTTAGCTGTTAAAAGGAGAGAAGACAGAAAGGTACCTAGATAAGTGGAGTAAAAAGAACAAGGGAAGCAAAGATTTTTTTTTTCAAGAAATAGTGACCTTGTTCAAAGCCAATGGATAGGAATAAGTTGCAGCTACATGAGAGATAAGGAAAGACTGCTGCCACTGGATGCTGAAGGAGATAGGCAGAAGGGAGACGCAAGGATAGCCCCACTTATGAATTCCAAGATTCCCTAAGGCCATTTTAGAATTTTATCGTGTTAGAATGGGGCCACCCCTAGGGGGTGCCAGAGACCAATCACTCATACCCCTGAGCTTCGTTATTCCAAACCAAGCCTCTCAAGAAGTCATCTATCCAAAAGGCAGGAGAAGGGGTTTAAGGGTTAAATGTATTGAGGAAAGGTTCAAGATCTGTTTTATTAAGTGGGTTGGGGGCAGTGGAGGGAATATACAAGGTAATGTGTCCAGGAATGGGAATAAGAGTCTGTCCTCTCTCCATCCCACCCCCCCCCCACCTCAACTGCTTGCGGAATGCCCTAGTGAGAAAAGTAAGAAGGGGAAGAGAAGCTGGTCTTCATGGGGGGCTTCCCCACCCCAGTCCTTCCCACCCCTATTGTCCTCAGTGGACCTGTTCCCCCAGGTCAGTGACCCATAAGCGAGGCCTATCCATCCATCCATCCCCTCCCTCTGGAGGGGCCTGACTGAAGGTGGTAGTGTGGAGTCAAGGGTCAGAAGCCAAAGACTGAGAGAAGCACCCAAGGTCACCACCCTTTTCACATGGAAATGCTGAGAGACAGGGTGTGGAGGGGGAGCAGACAAGGGTTAGGGGGTGGGTCAGGAAGGAAACCAGCTGAGCCTGTGTTCAGAGGCAGGTCCAGACCAAAAGATAGCCACTAGCATACTCTCAAAAGCAGACTGACCCAGCTAAACTCTGTCTCTTCATAGAATTAGAGAAGGAATATCAGTAACCATTTAATCCAACATATACAAAAGAAATCCCCCCCTGACAATATCTGTCTTTCAGCCTCCAAGAAGGGAGCAGGTACCGCCTGCCAAAACAACTCATTCCTTTTTTTTAAACAACACCTGTGATTTCATCAGTGTAAGAATCAGAGAAATCCAGATGAGAAATACTCTCTACCAATACAGGTCAGCATTTGCTCTCCAATTTATAATCTTAGAGAGTTGCCTTACAAGGTGACTTGCCCAAGGTCACTCAGCTAGTATGTTTCAATAGGGCATTTGAATCAAGATCTTCCTGACTCAGAAGTCAACCCATCTATCTGCTTGCCTACTTGAAAAAAAAAATTTTTCCCTGAAATTCAGCCTAAATCGACCTTGTAGCTTCCATTTATAATTTTCAATTCTGTCCACTTGAGCCATGGAAAATAAATATAACCTTCCTCCTAGTAATAGCCTTGTAGGAATTAGAACACAGGTAGGTAGGGCAGTGGATAGAGCATCAGCCCTGGAATCAGGAGGACCTGAGTTCAAATTTAGTCTCAGACACTTGATACTTACTAGCTGTATGACCTTGGGCAAGTCACTTAACCCTAACTGCCTTGGATCTCCAGGCTTCCTGATCTATATCTGGACCCAGATGGCTCCAGAGGAGAAAGTAAGGCTGGTATGACTTAGCACAGCACCCTGTCACTCAAAATCCAATTCATGAACATGCCTTGACAATACCTCCCTGATGTCATGGTCTTCTTCTAGAATGATGGACAAACACCAGTATCAGGCCCTACCTGGGGCTTTCTTCATTAGGTTGAACATCCCCATTTCCTTAGCTCCCTTCTTACAGGACATGGATCCAAGGCCATATCCCACTGGATTTGTCCTCAGGACCCTCTCTATATCCCTCTCAACCTGAACTGCAGAACTGAACACATTGTTCTAGATATGGGCTGACCAGGGCAGAGGACTGAAGGGCTATCACTTCCCTATTCTTGGAATTTCTGTCTCTTAATGCAGCTCAAGATTGCATTAATATTTTTGGCTGCCACATCACACTGCTGACTCACATTCAGCTTACAGCTCTTCTGTTTTTCTTCTCCATATGCATTCTGGATGGTAGCTGTGGCATAGTAGATATATAGTCAGATGGCCTTGCATATAATAGGAGATAAGTATTTGCTGAAATGAATTTCATTAAAGAGTCACGATATAAGACCTTAGATGAATCACTTGCTCTTTCTGAACTTCAGTTTCCCCATCTGAAAAATAAGGAGATTGGACTAAATAATCTTAAAGGCCCCTTCCAACCTGACCTCTATTCCAATATCACAAAATTCCAGAGGTTCCACTGCCACCAGGAGAGATGGTAAGCTCTTTGAAAATAGGCGTTGGAACCAACTAGGTGGCACAGTGGATAGAGCACAGGCCCTGGAGTCAGGAGACCTGAGTTCAAATGTGATCTCACACACTAAATAACTGCAAAGCAGTGTGACCTTGGGCAAGTCACTTAACCCCATTGCCTTAAATAAATAATTTTTTTTAAAAAGAAAGGAGGTATTGTCTTTGATCTTGCTCTATATTCCCATCATTTAACACTTTGTTGTTATTTAGTCATTCAATGACCTGAGGATGGTAACACAGCAATTCTGTCCATGGGGTTTTCTTGACAAAGATACTAGAACAATTTATCATTTCTTTTTCCAGTGGATTAAGGCAAATAGAGGTTAAGTGACTTGCCTAGGGTCACACAGCTAGTAAGCTTCTGAAGTCACATTTGAATTCAGATCTTTTTGACTCTAGGTCCAGAGATACCTATGCACTGAGCCACCTAGCTACCTCCACCTAACACATAGTAGGTGCTTAGTAAATGGTTGTGGCATGATTGATTGTCCCTCTATATAGAAATTAGCAACAGTGACTGTTCTATCTCCATCAGGGTTCTTTGGAAAAAAGTACTGTAGGATTTATTTTTTAATTTTAATTTTTTTAGGTTTTTTCCAAGGCAGTGGGGTTAAGTGGCTTGCCCAAGGTCACACAACAGGTAATTATTAAGTGTCTGAGCCTAGATTTGAACTCAGGTTCTCCTGACTCCAGGGCCAGAGCTCTATCCACTGCACCACCTAGCTTCCCTGGTGCTGTAGAATTTAAATGGAGAAGGACAAATGTCCCAATTGTTCAAAAGGGGAGAGAATGGAGTCTGCAAACTGGAGTCTAGTGAGCTTGTTTTTGGTTCCTGGCAAAATATTGAAATGTATTATTAAAGAAATAGGTTAATAAATGTCTGGAAAAAGAAGTAACAATCATAAAGAGCCAGTAGGGTTTCATAAAGAATAGGCCATGCAAGACTAACTTCATGTCCTTTTTTTGACAACATTATTAGACTGGTGGATCAGCCATAGCTAGTCTTCTATTCACATGTATATATTATTTATGTGTATATGTACATATACACATATAGAGATAGATAGATAGATAGATAGATAGATAGATAGATAGATAGATAGATGATAGATAGATACAGTCCTAATATCAGAGATATAAAAGACAGCACTTGACAATGGTCTTTCTTCATGGACAAAATGGAGCATGTAAGTTGGATAATAAGATAAAAGATTCCAACTTCTCAAATGGCCAAACCTGAGGAACAGTTATTAATGCTTCTATTTTGCCCTGAAATAAGGTCTAGTGGAATGACCCTGGGATCTATGCTTGTCCCTGCACTGATTAGTATTTCCATCAGTTACTTGGGTAAATCACAAATAAATCATCCTATTCCTTTTTTTTAGGTTTTTTTGCAAGGCAGATAGGGTTAAATGGCTTGCCCAAGGCCACACAGATAGGTAATTATTTAGTGTCTGAGGGCAGATTTGAACTCAGGTACTCCTGACTCCAGGGCTGCTGCTCTAACCATTGTGCCACCTAGCCACCCCATGTTCAAAATTTTTAAAAAGCAATTCTCACTCCACAATGATTAAGTGATCAGAAGATTATGAACTGTTTTCAGAAGAGAAAATAGACATTTTAATAATCGCTTGAAAAAATGCTCAATCTCACTAAAAATTAAAACCCTGCCAACAAAACAATTTTGAGGTATATAGATATAGATATAGTTTTTCAAGATAGTTATACTTTTCAAGATGAGATCTGCCTTGTCTGACTAGGCTGCAAATGCCAATACTGAATTGGCATGGAATGGAAGCTTTAATCTGCATCTTTTTTCTGACCAGGGCCAGGTTGCCTCTCCTTAGGAAGTCTGGTGGATTTCTCTTGGGGGTTGGGCGGATTGGTGGTCATCTTGGTACTGGACTTAGTGCAGACACATGATTGGTTCAGTAGCCCTACTGAAACTCAGAAGTCCCGAATTCAAGTGATCTACCAACCCCAGCTTCCTGCAAATGCATCTACGAAATTCCCAAATTCTAAATATTAAAAAGTGTAATGTAAGCAAGAGCATATATCTTTTTTTCATTCCTTTCTTTATCTTGTTAGTTTTCAATGGTCAGTTTTTACCTTTTTTTTCTCCCTCCCTTCCTTACCTCCCCCTTCCCCCGACAGAAAGCAATGTAGTATAGAAAAGCATATATCTTTTTTTTAAATATTTTTTTAGGGGTTTTTTTTTTGCAAGGCAAATGGAGTTAAGTGGCTTGCCCAGGGCCACACAGCTAGGTAATTATTAAGTGTCTGAGACCAGATTTGAACCCAGGTACTCCTGACTCCAAGGTCGGTGTTTTATCCACTGCTCCACCTAGCCATCCCAAATCATCCTATTTCTAAGTGACATGGATCTAGGAGGGAGAGGGAGTTTTGTTTCTTGGCTTTTTTTTTTTTGCAAGCCAATGGGGCTAAGTGACTTGCCCAAGGTCATATAGCTAGGTAATTATTAAGTGTCTGAGGTTAGATTTGAACTCAGATCCTCCTGACTCCAGGTCTAGTGCTCTATCCACTGTGCCACCTAGTTGCCCCAGGAGGGAGAGTTAATACTTTGTATGACAGAGGGTTAAAGGGGGATTTTCCCCACTCTGCTAGGATATGGTTTTTTGTGTTTGTTTTATTCACTGATAAAATATTTTCTGGGGAAAAAAGAGATCCAGAGAGATGTCAACTGGTCAAAATGTTGGGCTCAATTGAAGGAGACAATGTATAATTGGTAAATCAACTTGGAACATGCAAGATCTGAGTGAGAGGTGGTTAGGCAACAGTTCATCTGGAAAAAATCTAGTCTTAGAGGTAACTGTGTTAAGAAGTAGGTAAGAGCACTGGACTTGGAATCTGGAAGCTCTGGGTTCAGATTCTGTCTCTGATATTGCATGACCCTGAACAAATTGTTTAGCCTCAGTTCATCTGTAAAATGGGAATAGCAATAGTACTCCTTATCTTCATCCCTGGTATCCTTAACTTCCTTTAAGTCCCAGTTAAAATCCTCCCTTCTATAAGAAGCCTTTCTTGATTCCCCCTTAATTCTAGTGCCTTCTCTCTGTTAGTTATCTCCAATTTATCCTGCCCAAATCTTGTTTGGACATCATTGTTTGTATGTTGTCTCCTATTAGAGAGTGAGCTCCTTGAGGGCAGGGCCAGTCTTTTGCCTTGCTTTGTATTCCCAAAGCTTCTCATAGTATCTGTCATATAGTAGAAGATGAATACTTATCAACTGATGGAGTGACTGACTACCTGACAGGATCAAATGAGCTAACTTTATATAATGTAGAAATTCTATATATTTATATTGATAACTTATTAATAATATATAAGCAAAGTTGTATTATTTATAATTTTAATAATAATCTATTAATTATATGTAGCATCTATACACTCTATAATGTTCAACCAATAATCTATTAATATAATGATCAATAAGTATTTATTAATAATAATAAAACAATAGCTAACATTTTTATAGGGCCTACTATTTTCTACTATTTTATAAATATTATTTCATTTGTGGTACCAGCCCTGAGTTCAAATTTGACTTCAGATATTTAATATTAACCTAGCTATGTGACCTTGGTCAAGTCACTTAACCCCATTGCCTTACAGAAACCAAAAAAGAAAGAACTCTGGAAAGTAGGTGCTATTATTCCAGTGTCATACATGAGGAAAGAGATGCACTTAGAGGTTTTGTTGTTTTTCGTAAGGGTCAAAGAGTTAAGAAACATTTGAGGCTAGATTTGAACTCAGACCTTTCCGACTCTAGGCCCAGCACCCTATCCATTATATTACCCAAGATCAGAATGTCTAGATAGACTCTAATACTAAATCACCTAACTTCTGCCTGCCTCAAATCCCTTAACTGTAAAATTAGGCTAATCAAAGAACCTACCTCCCAAGGTTGTTGTGAGGATCAAATGAGATAGTCTTTATATAGTTCGTAGCAAAATCACTAGTAGGCATTTAATAAAGGCTTGTTTTCTTTTTTTCCTTCTGTCCAACTCTGAGATTCCAGAGTCTGGAGAGAAACTAGTTGCCCTAGTTCAATGGTCTCCAAACATTTTGGATCACATCCCTATCAGTAAAAATGTTTTGAGCAAGTACCCCAGTATGTCTATATTTTATCTACTTTGAGTTACATATCTTGTCACTATGCTCATAATATATGGTATAAAACTTACACAAAGATAGAAAAAATCTTCCAGAGGTAGTGAAATAGTCAAGCAAGTGCTTTAGAAAATCATCTTGAGGGCAGCAAGGTGGATAGAGCAAAATGGATAGAGCACTAACCCTGAAGTCAGAAGGATTCAAGTTCAACTCTGACCTCAGACTTGACACTCACTAGTTGTCACCTTGGGCAAGTCACTTAACTCTGATTGCCTCACATCCAGGGTCATCTCCAGGTGTCCTGATCCATATCTGCCCACTGGACTCAGATGACTGGAGGAGAAAGTAAGTGAGGTAAGTGGGCAAATAAATCTCAATTGCCTGCCCCCCCCAAATCATCTTGGTAGCTTTGTTGAGAATGGATATGAAACAAGAGAGACTAAAGTCACAAAAGATTCATTAAGCATTTGTTATATGCCAGAACTACTGGGATTTAAAAGATCAGGAAGACCATTTAACAAAGAGATTTTTAACTTTTTTTGCATGTGTTTTGGATTCCTTTGGGGTAGATAGAGAAAGCCTAGGGACCTTTTCTCAGAATATTTTTAAATGCCTTAAATAAAAAACAGGGAATTACCCAAGAAACCAATTATATTGAAATACAATCCTCTGGGCAGCTAGGTGATGCAGTGAGTGGAAAGGGTCCTGGAGTCAGGAAGACCTGAGTTCAAATCTAGCCTTGGATACTTACTAGCTGTGTGACCCTGAGTAATCCTGATGCTTTACCCCCCAAAAGAGAAAGAAATACAATTGTCAAAATATTTTTTTAAAACTTTCAATAACTGCAGATTAAGATTTTCTGGTTTTAATGGGTCATTGCAATAGTCCAGGTGAGAAGGGATAAGGGTAGTTGTCGATGTGAGGAAACAGATGGGATTCAATGAAATTTGTTGGGGAGAGGGAAAAAAAGCACAGGATTTGGCAACTGATGGGGAATGTGGGGTGGGAGAGAATGAGAAGCCAAGGATGACAAGGTTGCAAGCATGGATGACTTGGTGCCCCAGGACAGTAATAGGGAAATTTGGAGGAGGGGTGAGCTTGCTGGGAAATGGAATGCTATGCAATCTTCCAGTTGTCCAAACCCATTGGTACCTGCTCTTCTTGGAAACACTCTCTCCCACCCCAAAAGAAAAGGAGGGAGGCAGGGCAGCTCTTAGTCACCAGTTACTGCCAGGGAAAACAAAACCTGCCCTTCAAGTGGGTGCCTGCTGCAGGTCTGCCATGATCTGGGCAAAGAGGTGGGGAATTCTCCCAGTGGCTCAGGTTGCTGTTGTGTATGCACTAGTAGGAGTTAAATTATAAACATCTTGAGGGTTTTATATAGGGCCAGGATGAGGATGGGGGTTGGAATGTCAGTCAATAAACAAGATATATCAAGTACTTATGTTCTGATTGCTGGAGATACAAAAAGGAAAAAAAAAACCCGGGTTTTTTTTTCTGGGTCTGAGTTTCTTCATCTGTAAAATGAGGGTGCTGGAGTTTGCAGTCTAAGGAAGGACATAACAGACAAGTAACTATGAACCACCTATTTATCGATCAAATTGGAATAGCAGAGGATAGGGTCCTGCTATATGGGGTAGGAAGGAGTAGGTATGGTTGTGTTGGAGATAGCTGATTATTACTGGGGTGCAATTCAATCCATCTTTCCACCCTCCAATTGGTCGATGATCTACTGTCTCCCGGGAGACCCTGCCCCTCATTCCTTTTGGAGACTACTGTCCTAATGAGTACATACCTGGACTTGGAGTCAGAAAAATGTAGGCTCAAATCCCCCCTTCACATATCTCCTCCACCTCTTGACTCTAGGGAAGTCACTTTAACCTCTCTGTGCCTCTGTTTCCTAATTTGCAAAATGGGGATAATATTAGTGCCTACCTTCTAGGCTTGTAGTGAAGATTAAAAGAAATAATATTTGTGAAGTGCTTTGCACTTTACCTTAAAGAATTCTATAAATGTTAACTCATATTGTTGCTGTTATCTCTTGTTTCTCTCATGGTGTTGGGTCTCTACCAGAGTCTTCTGGTCACAGCTGCTCTCTTCTGGTCCCTGAGGAGAAGGAAGTGCGGCTGGATAGAGAGGATAGAAAGCTGTCTTCCAGGGCCAGGCTTTCCCTCTGCCCCCTGCCCCTCCTCCTCCCAGCACCCTGGGAGTTGTTGGTTGCCAGAGAACAATCGCCCCTATCTCCCCCTCCCCCTCCCCGAGCCCAGCCTTCTTCTGCCAGGCTCTGGCCCCAACAGCCCTGGGGCGGCCCAGGTTGAAGGTCAGCTCCCAGCCCTTTTCTCATTCAAATCAGGTCCCTCCCAGGGGAGACTGTGGGCTAGAACCAGCCCTGCACAGCAGGGGAGGGACTGACACACTGGGGGGGGGGGGTGAGAGATAGGGAAGAAACAGAGATGGGGTCTGAGACTGAGACTGGAGAGAAAAACAGCTGGATCTGAGATGGAGACCTAGAGACCCCACTGGAGACAGGACAAGAGAAAGAGGGAAATCAACCCCAGGTTAATCCACTGACCTAGACAGACTGCCATCTGAGCCAAAGAGGAGACTGGAGGATTATAGGCTTTAGAGATCTAAGGTCTCCTTGTCAAACTCAAATAGGAATAAAATGGGGGCCATTTAACTGTAGGTAAGGATCCCTGCTGACCGCATGTTGACTTAGAAAATCACATATTAACATTAACTATGTTCTATGGTATTTTGATTTCTTTTGTTTACTATTCCCCAGTCACTTTAATTCTAGTTCTGTCAGCTCTTCAGAGAGCTGGAGGCTACCTGTCTGATCATCTTTGATGTAGTTCAACATGTTCATTTTACAGATGAAGAAACTAAAGCCCAGAAAGAATAAATGACTTTGCTAAAGCCCTGAAGTGGTAGAGCTAAGATACAAACCCAGATCTCCTGATTCTAAATACAGTTTTCTTCCCTAGAAGACAAATTTGGTGGGTACTGGAGTCTTTTATGTGGAGGAGGGTCTCTCATTGCTCCCTTGGTACAGAAACAAAAACTGAGATCTGGGCATGGGTAAGGCCCAAAAGCTTGCAGGGCTGCTTCCCAGGTTAAGCTGGGCCTTATCTATCCTTCCCTTGGGGTTGGTTGAGTTGTTTGAGTTCCTGGACTACATGCCTGTTAACCACAACTCCCCCATTGAATTCCTGGAATCTTTAAGACTTTGAGGAGAATTTGGAGATCCTTTTTCAACTTTTTACAGTAGAGACTAGACCTGGAGAAAGGAAAGGATTTTGTCCAGTTTACAAAGGAAGTCAAGGGACAAAAGCAAGACTAGAACTCGGGTTTCCAAACTCCAGGGCCAATGTTCTTCTGGTCACATCCCATAGCCGCCCTACTCAAGGGTCCCTACTCCTCTGGATGCCCCCCTAACCATGATAGGCACCTGCAAGTTCCTCTTGATCTATTCAACCAGGGATTTGACTTAGCAACAGGCCATTTTCCCAGGCAGAAAAGGGGTCCCTGGAGGGGGGCCCACCAGGGCCTGCAGGGACAAGGGATTAGTGACCACAGGTGTCCTTATAATGGGGTTGGGGGGGAACAAGGAGAGGCCCTTAAGCCCCAGTTCAGTAATACAAGCTTCAGTCTTTGTTTCTCTGCTGGGGAAAGCCCAGGTGCACTTCACCTGTACAGGTGTAGATGGCCAGAAGAAGGGTCTGCTAGGGAAGGCATTCATGCTGGAATCCCTCTCCCCTCTCAAGTCCACACTCTCCCTCCTCCATCAGGAATTGGTAGGGGGAGAGTAGATATTCAATCTCATGCACATGACTTAAAAATATCTTATTATTTTGTTTTTTTTTTATTTAACATGCATAACCTCACTTCCTACCTCCTGAAAAAAAAAAAAAGAAACCTGAGCTTTCATAATGGTTATGTATCATCAATTAAAGCAAATTCTTCCATTGCTTGTCCAAAAACATATTTCTCAGTCAGCACCCTGGATCCATCAGCTCTCTGTCAGGAGGTGATCCTCTGGAATCATTGTTGGGTCATTGCATTGACCAGATTTCTTTATATTTTTCTTACAAAATTTCTTTACAAAGTTGTTGTTTTTAATGTATTTTTTTATTTGAAATAAATACAAAATTTAAAAAAAATTTTTTTTTGGTTTACAATGTTATGATGAGTAAAGTAACATGGTACATAACTTAGAAAAATAGGGAAGATGCGGATATATTGGGGGCCTCGCAGCTAGTAGTTTTCAGGTAGGGTAGAAACCCAGGTCTTCCTGACTCAGGGGTCTCTTCTCTTAACCATTAGACCACACTGCTATTGGCTCTTGAAATTTACTTGTTTGATTTATCTGTATGATGAAAGCTTTAGGTCAAGAAAACTTTTTATTTGCCTTTTTATTCCTTTGCCTATTATTCCTTGCACATAGTAGGTATTTGGTGAATATTTATTTAATGAAACTGAAATTATTTAAGCTTTCAGGGCCACAGTATCCTCTGGGAGTTAGACTCAATTTAATATAATTGGCTTCCTTTATAATTCTATGCATTTTATTCTTTGTATTTCTAAATATTATTCTGAGAAGGGGGGGGGTCTTCCCCAGAATGACTGCCAAAAGGATCTAGGACATAAATGAGGTAAAGAACTGCACCCCCCCCCCCCCAGGAGATGATCATTACCATGCCTTACAGAGTCAGATCTGTGATATTCCAAACAAACAGCAACCACACTGCTTTGGATCCTCCCCATGCTACTGAAACTGCCCTCTCCAAGGTTACCAGGGATCACTGAACAACTAAACCCGATGCCCTTTTCTCAGTCCTCCTCCTTGACCTCTTGGCAGCTTTTGACACTGCTGACCAATCCTCTCTCTACTCCTCCCAGTTTCTGCTTTCTCTGGTTTGGGACTGCTCCTTCTCAGGTTTCTTCTCTGGATTATCATTTATCTCCCTCCCATTAAGTTTTTCACCCTCCAAGGCTTTGTCTCTTGTCTTCTTTTCTTATTTCTCTAATCTCTCTTGTGATCCCATCAGCTCCAATAGATTCACTCAGCTCTACCCCAATGACCTCCCCACTCTCACCCCACCTGCCCAAAGTTAATAACCAATCCTAATGGTCCTCCATTATCAACTATTTGCTGAATATCTCCAATATGGGCATTGCCTACTCAGCAGATTCAAAATGGAAGTCATTATATTCTCCCTTTCCTCCTCTCCCCCAGAAGATTCCAGTCAACAACCTTTCCTCCCTTCAAATTTCTCTATTTTTGCTAAGTCCACACCATTCTCCATCCTTCTACTTATGAATGCTCACAAACTGAGTCATCCCTAACTCTTCTCTCCTCCTTATCTTCCATAGTCTTGTTGATTCTTCTTCCACATGTCTGTCTACTTCTTTCTCTTCTTTCATGGATTACCAACCTCACTTTCTCTTTAATATTCCTTCTCACACACTTTGGCACACCCTACTGGGTTCAAATCTGGCCTCAGACACTAGTTGTGTGACCCTGGGTAAGTCACTTAATCCTATTGCTTCATTTCCTCATTCGTAACATGAATTAGAGAAGGAAATGGCAAACCGCGCTAGTATCACTGGCAAGAAAACCCCAAGTGGGGTTATGAAGAGTCAGACATGACTCAACAATAACACTGCAGTAACCTTCTAGCCTCCTTTACACTCCCTCACCACCCCATCCTCCATTGAGCTGTTAGAATAACTTTCCAAAATCACAGTTTTTATACTAGAAGGCAGTCTAATTGAGTGGAAAGACTATTGAACTTGTAGTCTCAGGACCTGAGTTTAAATCCCAGCTCTCCTTTTTATACCTTGTGTGACCTAGGCCAAGGGCAGCTAGGTGGTGCAGTGCCAGGTCTGGAGTCAGAAAGACCTGAGTTCAAATCCAGCCTCAGTTGTGAGACCCTGGACAAGTCCCTTAACCTTGTTTGCCACTGGGAAAATAAATTCCTTTACAATCTCCAGCCTCCCTTTTGATTTATTTCATGTTAATACCTCCATATACCTAGAAAAACTGGTCTCCTTGCAGTTTCCCAAACTCATCATTCCACCTCTCACCTTTCTACCTTTATAAAAGTTCTGCCTCTCACCTGGAGAGCACACCCTTTTCAACAGCACTTACTACAATCCCTAACTTCCTTTAAAGCTCAAGCACCACTTAAAGAGAAAATACTTTTTTTTTAGTGATCCAACTTCTTTGAATTATCTTATGTTCACATATGTTCTTATACACTGTGTTCCTCCTTAGAAGTGTTCCTTCTTGAGGGGAGGGACTATTTTTTTCTTTTTTTTGTCTTCTTACCCCTGAGGCGTGTTGCCTTGTACAGGGTGGTAGTGTGTGTTGAACTGAATCACTGAAGATTGCAGAATAGTCTTGTATCTAAGTAGGAATGTTTGCAAGCATTTCTGTCAAGTGGACATCTAAGTTCGGCTTAAAGTCTCCAGGGGTTGGAGAGGTCAACACTTTGTTAAGCAGCCCCTCCTGGAGGGAAGGGAAAGGGAAAAGAAAGAGGGTGTGTGTCTCTGGGCTTGGAGGGAGGGTTCTCGGACCTGGAAAAAATTATTTTAGTGGTGAAGAGCTTAGGTCTCAGGATAGAGCTAAGGCAGAAGACTAGGCAGGTTAATTGTCCCAAGGTCAAGTATAGTAGGGTAGCAAGAGGGCCCTGGGGAGGAACTGCCTTCTCTCTCTCTACCTTAGAGTCAATGGGGGGGAGGGGATTATTTCCCCACAATGGACCTTCCTTTTTGACACAAGTCACACCAGCTGAGCCTTTCTCAGCTTTGGGAATGTAAGTGGAAAAGAGGGAGGGGTGCTATCTGAAATTTCCCTGAACTTCTGTCTCTCTCCTGGACTCCTAAGGGTGCTTGGACAACTGTGTGACCTCACTTCTCTAGGTCTGTGGGCTCTTTACCTGTCACCTGGTGGAGTGGGTAGCAGTCCCTGGCCCGCCAAAGAAGCCACTCCTGCTGGTTCTGGCGTGCATGTAGAAGTGTGTGAAGGATGATTTTGAAGACAGGATGGTACTGTGGATTGGACACTAGAGCCTGTGTGCTAAGAGTTTTGACACAATAGCTGTAGGACCTTAGGTAAGTCATTTTCTTCCTCCGGGTCTCAGTTTGGCCAACTGTAGAATTAAATGGCCTCTGTAGCTCTGGCATTCTATGTTCTATGTGCCTTCTCAATTCTGTCCCTCTGTTCTAAGGGTCCTCTCAGCTCTGACATTGTGTTGTAAGGGCGATCCCAGCTCTGATGTGCTAAGGACCCTTCTTTCAAAAGGCCCTCTCAGTTCTGATGTTCTGGGTCCTAAGATCTCTCCCAATCTTGACCCTCTCCGCTCTGGTACTGAGTCTGTGGGCTCAAGGGTTCCTAGGGGGCGGCGAGTGTGGGTCACTTCCCCGCCCTCCTGGGCTTAGGGAATGAGAAAGGTCTGGCTGGCAGTTCTCACAGGCCTGGGCCCTAAAACAGCCAGATGGGCCTGGCAGGCGCCTTTGTCCCAACCTCCTCCCCGCCCCCAGCCCCTGGGGCCGCACAGCCTAGCCCACAAGGTCAAATGTTAACTCAAGCCCCCCCCCCTTCCTGGGGCCCAAAGATCGTCGGTGCTTAGTGGGGAGCCTAAAGGGCGGGGCAAGGCCATCGGCCAGGCTGGGAAGAGGCCCTGGATGGGGAGGAAGACCCTGAGACGCTCCTTACCCTCGTGCCCCTCCCCCAGGGCAGCAGGAATGTGGTGAGGGGGGGCTGGGGGGGTGAAGTCCCCTCCCGCTTGAAGAATGACCAGAATCTGGCCCTCAGCCACAGATTCTGGTTAAACAGGCCCCTGCTGAGACCTGGCTTCCTCCCCCCCACCAGCTATTCCGTTTCTTCCCCAGGGCTTTTCCTTCTCTTAGGTCACAGGGTAAGGATAGCCTGTGGATGAGCCCATGGCAGGACTAAATCTTTGCGCTCTGGCCTTCTCCAAGAGCCCCCATCCCCTATGAAAGCTCCCTAGCTCATCTCTGAGCTCTCATCCTATCCCCCGAGACCTCATCTCCTCCCCCCGGGCCTTACACCCTCACGGGGGTCCCATCCCTTCAGTGAACTCCCATCCTTCAATGAAGCCCCTGTCCCATCATCCTTTTCGCTGGTACTCCATCCTCTTCCTGACCCTCAGTTCCCCAGAGTTCCCACCTCCTCACTGAAGCTTCATTGCCTGCCAAGTCCCATCACCCATCAACTCACACCTTTCCTTCATATTTAGGAGTATCATTCCTCCCAAGAGGTGGAGGATCAGAGAACACAGTAGTGCTGACAGGGGGATGGTAGAGAGGTGGCACAATGGATAGGGCACGGGCCCTGGAGTCAGAAGTATCCGAGTTCAAATCCGGCCTCAGACACTTAATAATTACCTTGCTCTGTGGCCTTGGGCAAACCACTTAACCCCACTGCCTTGCAAAAACTTAAAAAAAAAAAGGGGATGAGTGAGAAGACCTTTGTGGAGAAGTGTGACCTGGCCTAAGCCACCCCAGATGGCCCTGTCTCCCTCTCAACTCTTGATTCCAGCAAGTTCTGTATCCTTTGAAGGACTTGGGGAGCCCTCCGAAGGGATCTGTTTAACCAGAATCTGTGGCTAAAGGGCCAGATTATGGTCATTCTCTCTGGGGGGGGGAGAAAATGAGGAATATAAACTTGGGGGATTTGCTGGCAGTGATTCTGAGGAAATTCTTAGTAGGCATTTGGACATGGGGGATGATTCAACATTCACAGAGTTGGCAAGGACCTCAGAGGCCATTCTATTTCAGCCCACACCTGAACAGGTGACCCTGAACCAGGCTGAGGATGATGGAGGGGAGATGATGACTGCTCCTCCCCCAGATACTGATTGGGCACACACACAGATCTGAGGCATTTCCCATTCTTCAACTCTGCTCAGGCTGAAACTTAATCCTCCCATCCCTGGGCAGCCTTTGGGAAGAAGAGGGAGGGAGGGGGTGTTGAATGTGTGTGTGGGGGGACAGTGAGGAAGGAGAGGCACTGACCTTAGGTGCCTTAGGCTACATGAGGCAGGGTAACAGGCAAGCCTGCCAGAACTCCCTGGACCATCTTATGATGTGCAGTGTGTCCCTTGGTGGGGGGGTGTTCACCTTCTTTCACCTAGGTCCTCATCATTACCCTCTGGGGACCACCTGGCTCCAGGTCTCAGCTTTTTCAGTTAAACAAGCACACATTAAGAGCACAGGCCAAGAAATGGCTCTGGGCCAGGTCCTGAGACTATCAAAGAAAACCAACATCAACAAGAAGAAATATTCCTTGCCCTCAGGGAGCTTATGTTTCCCGTGAAACTCCCTTCTGTGCCATCTCACTGAGTCCTTCCACTCCCCCAGGTGTTCCACCCACCCTTCATTTGCCTCAGCACAGTAGTCTGTACCTAAGAGCTCTTTAACCTATTCATTCCCCAGGTTCCCTTATGAATGAGAAGTTATTTTTATAGGCTTCAGGTTTGGCAGAAGACTTTCTTCACCATAACCTTGGGAGATAAAGTGTTGCCATCCCCATTCTGCAGATGGGGAAACTGAGACTCAGAGGTGACTTGCTCAAGAGTACACAAACTAGTAGATTGCAGCCCTGGGATTAAGCACTCAGATCTCCTGCCTTCAGGTCTATGGCGCTCCATCACAAGCAGATGCTTTGCCTTTCCTTCTCTGGGTCTAATATAATATCTCTTTTTCCTCTGGAGAAGTGATCACTTCATTTTCCCTTTCTGTATTCACTTTAGCACAGTTTGGCATGAAGAAGCCACTTCATAAATACTTGATTGGCTGGTGTATCTTGTCCTCTCTTCCTGCCCCCAGTTTGATCAAGCAGAGGCCAGGGTCTTTTCTTGAGAGCCAAAGTCTCAATCCTTACATCCGACTTCACATACCTCATCCCAGAGTGGAGGGAAGGGACCGGAAAGAGAGGTCACACAGTCTGTTTTTGCCCTCCCTCTCACTTGGCAGACTAGAAATTTATCTCTTGAAGTTCCCTGAAGACAAATGACAAGGTTGTACTGGTTTAATAGGAAGATTCCTCAAGTTGCTGAGAAGCCCCCTTTGGAGACAAAGTTCTTGCTTAAGTCCCTTTTACTAAGGCTCAGTGACTTGTGGGGAATAAGACCTAATCCTTGAAGAGATCAGAAGTGACCTAGGTCAAAACTTCCCCTTGGACAAACCAATGAAGTAGTGAATCGAGGCTAAAGGCCGAGGCTTGCAGGAAGCTGGTGGCTCCTCTTTGGTCCCAGTCAGAGTGGTGGGACCCATTTAAAAATATTATTTTGAGAAGGCTTTTTTCAGATTGCCAAAAGGGATGACCCTGGGCAAGTCACCTTACTTTTGTAAAGCTATTTATTCCTGGGGATAATGATACTCACTTGCACTGTCTTTCTCATCATAGGGTTGAGGTCAGGAAAGCACCTTATAGAGCTATTCCTTTCATTATTAAGAACTATCCCCAGTTTCTCAGGTCATTCCCTGCCAGCAGGTTTGGAAAAAGGGTGCTTTCCAATGGAATTTGAAGATAGAGTGAGGAGGACAGGAAAGAGAGGTTGAAAGTGGAGGCAGGTCTACTGAGTTGATCATTTTGCTGAGAATCTCAACGTATCAGAGACCAGTGAGGGTAGACCTCCAAGGTTCCAATCCCTCCCCAAACTAGGCAAGGGACAACTTCTTTTGGCCTCAGTTTCTACTTTTGCAAACCAGGCTAGGGTGGGGCATTAGGTTAGATAGCCTCTAAAGTTCCTTCCTATTTTCCAGATTTCTTTCCTTTCCCTTTATCAAAGGGAAAGGTATTTCCAGGCAGATAAATAGGGGTATATATGAAAGATCAATTTATTAACACCAAGGAGGCCCTCCTTTCCTCCCTTCCCCATCTCCAGCCCTGATCCATTTGAAGTTTGATTCCCTAGTTAATTTTTAATACCAGCACTCTAGCTTGGGCCAGCAGGGCAGGGCTGCCAGACAGACAGAGCTAGCAGGCCTAATGGCCAGGCTCACCCATCTGAATCCCAAAAGGAGCTTCAGTACTTATTAACCCAAGAAAAGCTTTCATCCAGACCTCCCTTGGATTGGCACAGCCCCTCCCCCAGTACATTTCTTTCCTTTCTGGCCCAGTCCCCCTGTTCTAGGGTCCCTATTTCAAGAGACCCACTTCAACTGGTATTTTACGGATGGTCTCTGGGAGATATCGTGGTTTCAGGTCCAAGCAAAATGTCAAGGCCCTTTAGGACAGATCTGGGATGCATGCCTTAGACTATGGAATATTGGGGCTGAGAAGGAAATGGAATGTAAGAACTGTGAGGGTCCTTAAAACAGAACACCAGAACTAGGAAGGATGTAGCAATATAGAATATCAGAGTTTTGGGTGGGGAGATATTGGAGCACAATATCAGCGCTGGGAGGGTCATAGAAAGGAGAATGTCAGAGAATGTAAGAGCTGGAAGGAGCCTTAGAACCAAGGATGTCTGGAGCTGGGAGGGGCCTTAGAGAGAATCTTTTTTATGTCATGAATCCCTTTTGACAATCTGATAAAGCCCACGGACTCTTCTCAAAATCATGCCTTTCAATGTATAAAGCGAAATAAAAAAGTTACCCCCAAAGTCCCTCGATTATATTGAAAAACAATTATTAAAATATTGGCCCCTAAGTTCAAACACCTGGTTTTAGTCTGACCCCCTTATTTTTACTGAGGAGGAAGCTTAAAGCCCAGGTATGGGAAAGGAATTGCCCCAGAGCATAAGGGTGGGCTGTTGGTAATAAGAGGGGACTACAAGAAGCCGGGCCTTTAGAAGGCACCTCGAGGCGAACTTTCCCATTTCGGAAATTCCATCCCTCGGGTCCCCTTGACCCCTGATAGGCAGGTGGAGGTGAGAACTAGAGCAGCAGGTTAAGGGACAAAGAGGGGTTTCCCGGGGTTCTGGAGGCCTGGTCGCCCGTGGCTTGGGGTCGCAGGGAAAGAGTGCGGTCTTCCTCCCCCCTTCCTGACCCCTCTTTGGGGCCGATTCCGGGCTCGGCTGGAGCCGGGGGGCCGCAGGGCCCGGGCGGCCCGGGGTGACCTGGGCCAGGCCTCCCTCCGGCTTCGGCAGAGAAGGCCGGGCGCTGGGGGAGGGGCGGGCCGCGGGCCCTCGGGTCACTGCGCAGGGCGGGGGCGGGGAGGTTCTGGAATGTGGGGGGCAGGGGGCGCAGCCTCGGGACACGCCGGGGCCCCCCCATCCCCGGCGGCCGGGGGGGGGGGCGGCAGCGGCGAAGGGGTTAAGGCCGTGCAGCCGCTCGCGCCGGGGGGAGGGTCAGGCCTGAGCAGGCACATTCCTCCTCCTCCTCTTCCTCCTTCCCCCCACTCGTGCCCGGGCCGGGCGCGCGCTCTCTGACACCCATGTCCTTATAAGGGCGGCCGTCGCCCGGGCAACCGTCCTTCCCTCCCCGCCCCCTCCGCTTCCGAATGGAACGCTGTGTGCCAGGCCGGCCGCAGCGCCGGGGCGCGGGGCGGCGGCGGCGGCCTTAACCGGGCGGCGGGGCCGCGGCGGGGCCCAGCGCGGCCCAGGCGGGCGCGGGGCGGCGGCGGCGGCGGGGCCCGGCCCCAGCGCGGGGGCCCAGGCCGGACCCGGGCCGCCCCTGCCGAGCGGAGCCCGGGGGCGGGGGCGGGGGCGGGGGCGGGGGCGGCGCGGGGAGGGGCGGGGGAGGGGCGCGGGAGGGAGGGGCGCCCGCCCGCCGGGGCTCGGGAACTTGCCGCGCCTCAACTTGCAGCCAAACTTTGCTCCTCGCCGAGCTCGGGCGGCCGGAGGCGGCGGCGGGGGCGCGGCCCCGCCAAGTGTGCCCCCGGCGCGGAGAGGGCGCGGGGAGGGCGCGGGGGGCGCGCGGGGGGCGGCCCGCGGGCCAGGCCCCGAGTTCGCGCGGCGCGGGGAGCAGCAGCCGCGGGAGCAGCGCGGCCGGGCCTGCGTGGGCCGGAGGGAGCCGCCTCGGCGCGGCGCGCGTGGGGCCGAGCCCCGAAGTTCCCCGGCGCGGCCGGGAGGCGGAGGCGGCGGCGGAGGAGGAGGAGGAGGAGGAGGAGGAGGAGGAGGAGGAGGAGGCGGCGGCGGCGCGGGCCCCGCTCGGCCCTCGGGGCCGCCCTCGCCGCTTCCGCCGCCGCCGGCGCGATGTCCCGAGGCCGAGGCCGGGCCGCGGCGGGGCCCCAGGGCCGGGGGCCGGGCGGCGCGCGCTGCTAGCCCCAGCCCGGGGACGCGCCGCGGCCGCCGCCCCCTCCCCCCCGCCCGGAGCCCTCGGCGGCGGCTCGGGAACCGGCCCGACCAGTTCCGCCCGCGGCCGGGACCCGCGGAAAGTTGGTGCCAAACTTGGCCGGTGCCGGGGCCCGGCCCCGCCCCGCCCGCCGCGGCCGCTGAGGGGGCGCAGCCCCATGCGCCCGGCCCGCGCCGCCCGCTAGCTGCCGGCGCCCCTCCCCCGCAGCCCGGCCCGGGACCCTCCTCTCCCCTCCCCAGGGGAGGATGGCTATGGTGACCGGCGGCTGGGGCGGCCCCAACGGGGACACGAACGGCGTGGACAAGGGCGGCTACCCCCGCACGTCGGAGGAGGACTCGGCCTCGCCCCAGGGCGGCGGCAGCGACCCGGAGCCGGGCGACGAGGACAAGCCGGGGCTCCAGGTGGACTGCGTGGTGTGCGGGGACAAGTCCAGCGGCAAGCACTACGGGGTCTTCACCTGCGAGGGCTGCAAGAGCTTCTTCAAGCGGAGCATCCGCCGCAACCTCAGCTA
Source organism: Macrotis lagotis (assembly GCF_037893015.1). Lineage (NCBI taxonomy): Eukaryota > Metazoa > Chordata > Mammalia > Peramelemorphia > Peramelidae > Macrotis > Macrotis lagotis. The sequence goes on along the minus strand of NC_133666.1, from coordinate 643,435,146 downwards.
CACCTGCAGGTACGCGGGGGCCCCCGCTCCGGACCGCGCCCCGGGCACACGGGCCCCGGGGGCCGCGTGTCCCCTGGCCCCGGCCCGGGAGTGGAGACGGAGCCGGCCCGGCCCGGGGCCCGGAGCCCGGAGCCCGGCCCGGCCCGGAGCGGCCTCTTTGTGACCCCGCACGGGTTCCCTCCGTGGGCCCCCCCCGACCTGCCCCTCCCCGGCTGCCCCTCCGCCCTCATTTAGCCTTGTGCTGCCGCTGCCCTCGGGGCCTCGGAAAGCTGGCATGAGACGGGGGAGGGGGAGAGTCCGGGAGGCTGTGACCTCTGGCCTGGGCCGGGGAAGCAGGCCTTCCCTCCCCGGGGCCAGTGGCCTGGGAGAGCCAGCCGGGAGAGGCCGCGGCCCGAGTGCTGCCCGGCCGGAGGCCCAGCCCTCCTCTCCCTCCCTCCCTCTGCCTGTCCCTCTCCCTCTCCCTCTCTCTGTCTCCCTGTGTGTCCCTCTCTCTGTCTCTCTCTCTGTCTCTCTCTCTCTCTCTCTCTCTCTCTCTGTGTCTCTCTCTCTGTGTGTCTCTCTCTCTGTGTCTCTCTCTTTTTCTGTCTCTCTCTCTCTCTGTCTCTCTCTCTCTCTCTCTCTCTGTCTCTCTCTCTGTCTCTCTGTCTTTCTCTTTTTCTGTCTCTCTCTGTGCGTCTCTCTCTGTGTCTCTCTCTCTCTGTCTTTCTCTTTCTCTGTCTCTCTCTGTGTGTCTCTCTGTCTCTCTGTGTCTCTCTCCCTCTGTCTGTCGCTCCCTCTCTCTCTATCTCTCTGTGTATCCCTCTCTGTGTCTCTCTCTGCCTCTCTCTCTCTGTCTCTCTGTGTCTCTCTCCCTCTGTCTGTCTCTCCCTCTCTCTATCTCACTGTGTATCCCTCTCTCTGCCTCTCTCTCTCTCTCTCTCTCTCTGTGTCTCTTTCTGTCTCTCTCTCTCTCTCTGTCTCTCTCTCTCTCTGTCTCTCGCTCTGTCTCTCTCTCTCTCTGTGTCTCTCTGTGTCTCTCTCTGTCTCTCTCTTTCTCTGTCTCTCTGTGTCTCTCTATGTCTCTCTCTAGATTCAACTTAGGGACTTCCTCCTGTTTCTCATCTCTTCCCCCAACCCTTTTTGTAGAGCAAGTATTGAGAGTGGTCCCACATGGCATCTAGAACTTAGAATTCCTTTGGGGTTAGAACTTAGAACCTTTCAGCCCTAAACAGGCCCTTGGAGTCCAACCTTTTATTGTCTTCTAAGTCTGCAGCCTGTTCATGGGATGCAGGGGTGCCCCAAATTGTTTCAGGACCCTGGAAGTGAGGGAGTTGCACTAGTTAGGGAGCAGAGTTTGGTTTCTACCCTTCTCCAGGTTACCCAGCCTGAGCTTTTCCTTCCCCTTCCTCCCTCAGCCCCTCCCACAAAAAAATGACACTCCTCCTCAAACTAGCTATTAATTCAGTCCAAAAAATATCCATCCAGAATGACCTCTAATCAAACCTATTGATACTATCAATAAATAGCTCTTTTTTTTAGTGGGGAAGAGATCCAGAACTAAGTTAGGAAACTCCCAATGAAGAAATGCCTTTTACTGCCAAACTAGAAGTTCTCTGTAGCATTTGACTTTGATGAATGATCTGGTGGCTTGGAGAGGTTTATGACTTGACCAGGGTCACACAGATAGGTCTTCATGAATTCTAGACCAAAGTGCTCTCTCTCTATTCTCAGCTGGGAAGATGAAATAAGACACAAACTCTGCCCAAAGGGATCTTAGGATCCAAAGGGGGACAGACCTTAAAGTATCTGAGGGGCCGCCGTGGGGAGGGTGAGGAGGTCCAATGTGAATGTACCAGATTCCGGCTCTCCAGAGGCACCCCTCCCCCATCTCGCCAGGCTGCTGCCCCAGAAGCTGGTGTGCCTGTCCACCAGGTACACCCAGCAGCATGGAAAGGTTCCAACTTTGAAGCTGCCTCAGATCCAGCCTGATGTCTTGGCCTAGGGGCAGGAAATCAGAAAACCCCTCTTTCTTTTGTGGGCTTCAGGGCTGGTGCTCCCTGCTTGGCCAGCTGCCTGGTAACGCGTCTTGAGGTGATGGTGTTGTTGTTGCTGTTTGAGAGGAATGATTGTTGTGTTTTGTTTTGGTTTGGGTTTTTGGTGTGTGTGTGTGTGGTTTCGAATGTTCTCCTGCCCCCATCAGAGAGAAGCTGGAGATATTTCTTCTTGTTTTCTTGCCGAGGGTTGGGGAGGCTAGATGAGGGGGGTAAGGATGAGGTTGGAGCTGAGCAAACTCATCCCAAGGGTGTTTAGAGCCACCTGAAAAGGAACCTGACCTCTCTGCCCTTCCAGCCTCAGTGCCATGGGCCAGACTCTGGGTTCCCACCTCAGGCCACCTTCCCAAGCCCAGAGGGATTGCCTAAAGCCTCCTTCCCTGGCACTTACAATAAGACTAGGCCTTAGGAGCATTCCCATCCAGACCTGGCCTTAAGCCCTCTGAGCCCTAGCACAGCTGCCTGGGCTGACCCAGCCCTTAGATAGCCCCCATTTCCTCTGGTCCTACAGGGGTATGGGGTGGGGGGAGAGGGGAGAAGTCTGCTGTACTCGGAGCTGGCTAATCCTCCTCCAGTGTCTGCCCTGCCCTCCCCTCCCCAAAAGGGGAAATAAACCATTTCTAGCTGTACTTAATTGTCCTTACCACCTGTTTTCTGGCAGCCGCCTCCAACCAACCCACATTTGTTGGCAAGGAGGGGCAGGCAGGCTTAGCTTGATGTAGGCCTGCTAATTAGGAGGTGAGTAGGCTCCCTGAACGCCATCATCTTTCTTTCTTAGGTCCCTGCTTCCTGGGCAGCCTAGGCTTGGTGCATTTGGAAGACTGAGGGGCTTCCTAAGGGTCCTTAGTCACTGTCTGAGACTAAGGATCTGGGCTGATGGATGGAGAGAATTTTAAGCCAGTGCCAGTCCCCTTTCAGGTTCACTGTTAAAAGGGAGGCTAGGAATCGGCCCCCTAGTAAGGTCTGGACAGCTTCTCAGATGCTGAGATTCTAAGATAGAGGAAACTCAGTTTCAGCAGCCACATGATAATTGGGCCAGGCAAGGCCTCCAAAGAGTGACCTTGGCCTCATTAGCCAGAGCACTAACCATTGGTCAGGAGCCCAGGTGTTACAGTGACATTAATGATCATCCCGGGCCCCTCCCCCATTTCACCCAGCTGGGGGGCCTGGCACGTTCCTAGCCCTGTGAGTTAGTGTCCTTGGCCCTTTCCTTCCACAGACAAAAGGGCTGGGACTTTCCCTCCCCGCTGGTGTTTGGGCTGTGAAGTGGATTGAGGCAGCTTCAAAGCTGGAACCTTTCCAGCTGACCGAGTCCTTGAAAGGAACTGCAGCTGCTGCTGCTGGGTGACCTTGGGCAAGTCACTCAACCTTGGTGAGGTCCTCCAATGGGCACAATCGACACTGCCTCTCTGTCTTAAAGTGGGGGAAATGGGATAGCAGAAGCAAAGGGCCCACAAGCATGAACTTGGTGAAACAATGTAACACCTTATTCTTTCCCCTGTTCAATTCCTGGCTTTGTCATTGTGTGACCTGGGGCAAGTCACCTCTTCTAGGCCTTAGTTTCTCTGTCTTCTATAATGAGGAGTTCAAATAGACAGTTTCTAAAGAACCTTCCTAACCCTGGAATTCTGTGCTCTAATGGACCTCCAGCCCAGATATTCCATGCTCTAATATTCCATGTTCTAAGAGCCCTCCCAACTCTGACATTCCATGTTCCCTGAGCCCTCCCAGCTCTGACATTCCATGTTCCCTGAGCCCTCCCAACTCTGACATTCCATGTTCCCTGAGCCCTCCCAGCTCTGACATTCCATGTTCTAGAAACTCACCCAGTTCTGACATTCTGTGTTTTAGAAGCCCTCTCAGCTGTTTTCTGTTTTCTGATTGATTGATTTTATTTTTTTTTTCGAGGCAGTGGGGTTAAGTGGCTTGCCCAAGGCCACACAGCTAGGTAATTAGTAAGTGTCTGAGACCGGATTTGAACCCAGGTACTCCTGACTCCATGGCGGGTGCTCTATCCACTGCGCCACCTAGCTGCCCCTAATTTTTTTTTTTTTTTTTTTTAAACAAGAAAGTCTTTCTTGGCCTAAAGCTGTAATAATTTATTCCTGGGATTGAAGTCATCAACAGTTGAATCCTTATTACTATTATTCATTAACATAGGGCCCTAGTTTGCTTAGGACCCTAGACAGGGGATTACCAAGTCAGTGAAGGTTCTGCCCAAGAATAATATTTCTCCCATCTATAAACCCAAGGAGAAGGAGGAACAAAAGGATCCTTCCAGGTCTTTTTTGTCCTGTAAACCTCTATTTGTTTGGCATCTTCTCTGCCCCTTTCATATCATTAAGATGTGCCTTGGTCCTACCCCTCCAGCCTGTGACCATGGGGTCTGCCTCCTTCAGACTCTGGTTTTCTGAGTAGGTCTGGCTTCCTCCTCTGATCTAGGATTTGGAGGACCTGATTTGCCTCCTTTGCCGAGCCTCCTGCCCCAGTCACTGCCCCTTTGTCTTGGCCCAGTTACTTTTTTCTGACCTTGAACTTTGAGGGCCGGAGCCCAGCTCTGCCAAAGCCGCTCCCTAGTTTATTGACCTGCTGTCGTCACTGCTCTTTATTCTTGTAGGGTCCTTGGCATTCTCTGTCATACTCTGAAGCTTACAAGGTTCTTTCTTCACAATAATTTCATGAGATGTAGGGCAGTCATAATAATTCCTATTTTCCAGATGAGGTAGCTGAGGCTTGGAGAAGCCAGGTCTAGCTCTCTCTGCTTTGCCACGTTTGTCACCAAGCCCTTGCTCCTTGACAAGGGGCTCTTTGATTCTCTCTCCTTCCCCCCACGCCCCCAGCATTGGCTGTAGGCCACTCCAAACAACCCCATTAGTGGCAGATCCCCTGACTCCAGAGGTTAGAGAGTAGATGAGTTACTAGGCCCAAGAGTAAACCTCCTCAAATCCTGCCCAAACCAGTGCACAGTAACCCTTGATTTTGGTATGGTCTGTTTGAGACGAGTGTTTTTTTTAACCTTTCCCAGACACCTGGACATTTTGTTTTTATTTTTGGGAGGTGTTGGGAAGTAGGGAGTAAGTAGTTAACAGATCAGCAAGGTCCATTAGAGGCAACATGGCCTCCTCTTTCTCTCTTCCCCTCCTACTTTTCTGACTCTGTTGGGATCACCCTGGGGGGGGGGGTTCCCACATCCTAGTTTTCAGCTTACCCCACTTACAACTTGCCTTAGCTATTTAGGGATCTGGGAGTGGGTAGGAGGGTTAGAACCAAGGGTTCTAGAACTATAAGGTTAGAACTGAGAGGCAACTTAGAAACCAGCAAGTCTAATGGTTCCTAGCCTCAGGTCCTAAAACTTAAAAAAAAATTTTTGATAACTCTATTTCAGTGTAATTGGTTTCCTTGGTAATGCTATGTATTTTAATTTGTGCCTTTAAACACATTATTCTGAGGAGTCCCATTGGTTTTACCACACTGACTGCCACAGGGATCCAGGGCACAGAAAATCCAACCTCCACATTTTATGGATGAAGAAACTGAGACCCAGACAAGTGAACTGACTTGAAAGTGACTTTTCAGCTGAAGTAGGATTTGAACCCAGGTCATCTAATTGCAAATGTAGAGCACAGCCAGTCAAAGAATATTGACCAGGGCACCTAGCAGTGGCCCAGGTCCCTTAAGGTTCAGTGAAAGCTGGTGATATCTCGTGTTAGAACCTAGAATATCAGACCTAGAAAGATCTTAGAAACTGGGCCAATCTTCTCATTTTACAGAGAAGGAAACTGGCTCATGGAGAAGCGGGCCAGGAGTCTTAGTAATACAAGTAGAATGGGGCATCACCCTGCCTTGGGTTCTGCTCTCCTGGTGCTTGGCCCACTGTGCTTTCTTCTTCCATGTGCTAGGAAAAAGTCTGCTTTTAGACATGTTGGACTTAAGGTTGCTACTAGGTCATGGGGGGTGGAGATTGCCTATGGGCAATTCAAGTCTAAAGCTTAGAACAACAGCCACTAGCATTTATGTAAAGCTTTGCAAAGTAGTTTACAAATATTATCTCATTTGAGCCTTACCACAAGCATGGGAGGCAGCTGCTGTTATTATTATTTCCATTTTACAGATGAGGAAACTGAGACAGGCAGGTGAAGTGACTTGTCCACACAGCTAGTAAGTATCTGGGGCCAGATTTGAACTCAGGTCTTCAGGAGTCCAAGTCGAATGTGTGATATTAACTGTTTCATTTAGCCAGGTTAAGAGGAATAGATATGGGAGTGTCATTTGCCTAGAGGTGGTAACTGAAACCATGGGAAAGGATGAACAGTGAGGGAGACAGGATAAAGAGAGGATGATGAGGCCCCTGGGCAGAACCTTGGGGCATTACTGAATTTTGGAAGTAGGAAGATGTAGGAACCAGGGGAAAGGCGGGGGGGGGGGGGGTTCTTCCAGGATGGGAAAAGGAGAAGATGGTATCTCTGAAGTTGGAGGAGAGGTTTTGCAGTAGGAGGGGGTTGGCAGCAGCTATGAATAATATAGGGAGGTTGAAGAAGATGAGGGTTTGGGGACTAGGAGGACTTCTGACCTTGGAAGAATAGTGGGGCAGAGGCTATGTTTAAGAGATCTGGAGGAGGTAACATGGATGGGCTTCATGATGGGGAGTTGTCTTCCATCGCTCCTCCACTTTCCTCAACAGCCCTGTCGGGGATCTGGCAGCCGCAGAATTCTCCATCCACCCTATTTATATCTCTATCCTGGGTCACTGCTCAGGGGAATGAGCTCCATTTCTTTTTTCCCTCTGTGGGAAGTAGGACAGGCTTTGTTTTGTCCTAAAACTCCCTCCTTTTACCTTAAGAGTGGGACCCAGCCTTAGTCTCTTATCTCTTCTTTCGTCCTCTGCCTTTAATCTCTGGGCAAAGTGGAAAGGAAGAGAGAAGACAAAATATCTGAAACTCTTAATACTTTCCCTCTTCTGCCAGAGGACTACCCAAGATTTCTGCCCTCCCCATCCATGCTCTGACATTTGAGGTTCAGAGGTCAGTCAACCAAACAACAAGAGTTTCTTAGAACTTCCTACATGCCAGTCTTTCTGGGAACAAAAAGAAGATGGTTTTTCCTATTAGATTGTAAGCTTTTTGAGGGCAGGCAGTGATAGCAGAGTTGTTCACTTTTCTGTTCCCTGTACAAATAAGATACACTATATGTTTTTGTTTGGTTGGTTTTTTTAGGTTTTTGCAAGGCAATGGGTTAAGTGGCTTGCCCAAGGCCACACAGCTAGGCAATTATTAAGTGTCTGAGGCTGGATTTGAACTCAGGTACTTCTGACTCCAGGGCCGGTGCTCTATCCATTGTGCCACCTAGCTGCTCCTAAGATACACTGTATGGAGTTACAGAATGTGTGTGTGTGTGTGGGGAGGGGGCTTGATGTCAGAATTGAGATTCTAATTGTTCTAATTGCCATGGCCTCCCTGGGAGCATCCTGAAAGCTAGGGAGCAGCTAGCTGCATCTTGGTTTCATAGAGGAAGGAACAGGTTTCAGAGGTTAAGGAGCTGAGGTCTTATTACTAGTAAGTGTTGAAACAAGGCCTTGAACTTGGATTTCCTCGAGTTCAAAAACCAATATTCTTCCCCCCCCCCCCCCATTCTCTTACCTGGTTGAGCTAATGTTCTCTGTGACTGATCAAAGGAAGTGCAGATGGCTCAGGTCCTTGGAAGGGGTTTGAGCCCCTGGACCTGTTGGGAGGGGTTACTTGAGACCTCAGAGGAGGTTTTTCATCCTTCATCATGAACCCTTCAGCCCCAGTAGAGCCAGAATTTGGGGGACAGAGGATGACAGCCTGCTCTAGGCAAAGGGTGGAGCAGTAAGCTGTTTATTCAGGTTAAGAGGCAACTAGGTCTTTGGATCCTGTCACCCATTAAGACCTAGTACCTACATGGGGCCAGGAAGGTTTTTTAACCAGCTTCTCTTGACACTTCCCTGAAAGCAGGAGACCTTTGTCCTTGCTAGGCCCAGCAGATGGTGAGGCTGGCTCCCAAGCCAATGTTAATGCAGGGAAGCCATAGCCAGGAGATTCCAAAACAACCTATCTAGAAAATAAAATTCTTCTGTGTCTTTTCACCTTTCACAAATGTGACTGGATTGGATGCGGTCCTTCTGATGTTTTCTTGGCCATTTAGACCTGAGATTACTTCTGGATCCCCACACCGAACATACACAGTCCTGCCAATGGTTGTAGGAGCAGCCTAGGAGATAGCCAGGCCTGCCAAGGGCCAGGGTACAGTGGGTCAGCTTCTGAGCTCCTGGAAGGGGATTTTGGAGGTCAGGGGAGTCTGGCTGCCTCCCCCCCCCCCCCACACACACATATACACCTTGACAGAAAAGGAAACTAGAGGGGAGGATTATGCGATTTTCAAGGGGCAAGAGAATCTAACACTTAGCTGGTCTATTCTCGTTTTGTAGGTAAGGAAAATAAGACCCATAGACGGGGAGTGACTTGTCTTGCTTAAGATTATAGGAAGTGATAGAACTGAGATTTGAACTGAGGTTTTTGACATCCGATAGGCTCTGCCCTTGCCCTAGAGAAAGACTTGTCCACACTCATACAGTGAGTTAATCCCAGAGATGAGATGAGAATCCAGGGCTCTCAGGTAAATGAGGGGAGGGGGATGGGGCAAGGCAATATCCATGCCACACTGCTCCTCCCTTCACTCAGTAAGAGTTAACTTGATTAGGGTCATGCTTTCACTCACAATAACTCTGTGAGGGGAGGAAGGTGATACAGTTATATTATCCTCATTTTACAGATGGGGAGAGCAGTAACTGAGGCTCAGAAGGGCCAAGGGGCTTGCCAAGGGTCATGAAACCAGTTAAGTATCTGAGCTGGGTTTCTGTCTGAGTCTCTAGTGTCCCACTCTCTCCACATTTCCAGTCTTTGATTTGGATACTGACCTTTGCACATACTTTCTCCCCCCAGGTCCAACCGAGACTGCCAGATTGATCAGCACCATCGAAACCAGTGTCAGTACTGTCGTTTAAAAAAGTGCTTCCGGGTCGGCATGAGAAAGGAAGGTAAGGCTGGGGCAGGAACCCCACCCCTGGGAATAGCTAGCCTTTCCATAAGGGGAGATGGTCTCAACTACCTTCTGAAAAGTCTGAGCTTCATTGCCTGCCTAGAGTCCATAGGAGGTTGGAGGAACTGTGGGTATGTCAAGATCCAGAATTGTCCAGTAACTTGTCTGAAGACGACTGGGAGACAAGAGAAGCAGCCGGGATTGCCTGTTCTGTAGTCTTGAGGCCAATTGAGAAAGCAGAAAGAGCAACCAGGGATTGGAATCTGGGGTCTGGTGGGGACAAGTACTGGTCTTTGAGGGTTGAATTTGGAGTTTTTGAGGGAGAAGGAAGGGGCTGAGGAATCTAGTTCCCCTTGTTGATTAGATCTATTCTTTGGTTCTCCTGGCCACTCCCTGGGGCCCTTAGCTTGGACCAGCCTGACCCTGATCAGGCCATGAGTCTGACTGCCTGAGTGATCAGTGGGTATGGACACTGTCCCTTCCTGGGTGATGGTCTCACCAGTCCCCCAGGGTGCAGTCTCTGAGGAGATAGGGAGGGGCTTTCAGAGTTCTCCCCTTTACCATAAGGGCCTGAGTGCAGGAAGATTGGCCAGAGGCTGCCCAGGCCTTTGGGCTCCCTCTCTCTCCCTCCCTCCTATCATGGTCGCCCTGCCCAGGTCGATCTGACCTTCCCACTTCCAGCTTGGGGAGGGTTGTTGGGGTTTTTTTTTTCCTCCTCACAAGGGCCCTTTATTTTATTCCCCCTCCTCCCCCCATTCTCCCCCTCCAGTGTTTGCCCAGGGCAGGAAGCATGCCCTGCTAGTATCTAGCCGGGCTGCATCTTGGCACCCCCACCTCTGCCCCCCCCCCAGCCTACCCCTGCTCCCAGACTGGAGGAGTGCTGGGCTCCTAGACAAGATCTACTGACTCAGGCTATGGAGAGAATTCTAGAAGAGCAACTAGGAATTTCAGGAACAGGAGAGTTTTAGGATTCTAGAATAGAACCTTGGGGGGGGGCCAGGAAGGCTTTACAAATGCATCGCTCCTGCAGCCTTTAGGGTTTAGAACCAGATAGACTGCAGAACTTGGAACAGTGAAGACCTGGATTCAAATTCTGCCTCTACCCCCTTTCCTAGCTATGTGATTTTGACCCAGTCATTGAATTGTTCTTGCTTTAGTTTCCTCCTTTGTAAAGTGATGGTGCTAGGATGTCTAAACCCTGTGGTTCTGTTCTTTGCTCCTAGCTGTCCCCTAGAATGAGACCCAGATAATGTAGGCCCTACAGGGGATGGGGATGGGGATGGGGGGCTTGGAGCACTGTGGCCTTGCTCTGCCATCAAATTTCCTGAGGGCAGGGAGAAGCTGAGGGTGAGAAGAAGCAGCTTGTTCCTTCCTTTCTTCCACACCTGAGCCAGGCCATGTGGGATCTCAGGGTGTGAGTCCCCACCCAGCTCCTCAGTGACCTGACCTGGGCTCTCCAGACATCCGGGGGGGGGGGGGGGGGCTGGGAGTGCCTCTTAGTGTTCTAAGGTCACATATTTCCTTTCTTGCTTCTAGCCTGTCAAGGCCCATTTCATGCCACTGACCCAGGATCTGCTCTTATCCTCCTCTAAAGGCCAGGATCCTAAGTCCCTCTCTCCAGGGAGCCCTGGAAAAATCCCCTTTCCTCTGAGTCTCGTCCTTTCCCTTCCATCTGGGTCTTGGCCAGCCAGCTGCTATCCTCTGGAGGAGGGGGGAGGGGTGGGGCTGGAACTAGGTAGCCTGGCTGGGGAAGGTTGGCCTTGACCCTGGGCCCATTAGCTGGGAGCAGCCTTGGGGTCAGGAATGGTTCACTCAAAGTTTCTGGTTTATCCAGGCCTTCTGTGTTTCTGTGACCTTGGGCCAAGTCACTTCCTTCTCTGGCCTTCGATTTCTCCATCTATAAAATGAGACCATTGCACTAATTGCTAATGTCTGCTCTCTAGATCACTAAGGCTTCCTTCAGCCTAAACCTGGAAATCCCATGGAGCAGTGGGGGCTGCTAATTCTCGATCCTCCCATCTCCCAACCAGAAGATGAACGGGCTCCCTATTTTTATCTCCTCTGGGTCTCCAGTTCCCTGAGTCTCCAGGGCAGGGCCAGGCGGGGTGTGTCTCGGCTGGTGCCTTGCTCTGCCCTCCAGGGCCTTCCTGATGAAGCCTGGTAGCTTCTTTCCCTAGAGCTCTTTAGAGGGGGCTGGGCTGGGCATTATAACTGTCTGGGTCAGGTGTCCCTTCCCCTCCCCCACCCCCCACGCACGCATAGCTGCCATTCCGGTCAGACGGGTACGCACTCTCGTGGCTATGTATATTTGCAGGGATGGGGGAGGAGGGGGCAGACATGTTGACTTGACATTGATGGTGAAGGGGGTAACTCAGCATGGGGGAAAGAGGCCTAAGCTGGGTGACCAGAGACTCCAGTTCTAGTCTCAGATCTGCTTCTTACTCTGTGTGTGATCCTCCTTTATTTCTGGCTGGGTAGTAGTTTCCTTACCTAAAATGAAGGGGGATTGAGATGAGTCAATCTCTCTGATCTCTCCCAGACCCAGCCATCTGTGATGATAAATTGTCCTTGGTACCCACAGGACCAAGAAGAGAATTCAGGACAATAGAAAACATTCCTGCCCTGCCTCATCACACACACCAGACCCCCCCCCCCCCCATTTTGTCCATCGATCTGGTCCCAGACTTTCCTGTCCCTGCATTTGTCTGTCTCTCCCGTGGCCTGCTCTGATTCTTGGGAGTGCCTGGGATTCTTTCTTTACTTCTCTGTCCTCCTTCTGAGCCCTTCCCAGTCCCAGGCCAGGGACAGATAATTGCCCTGGTCCCCCCCCAAGGGCTTCAACAGGGGGAGGAGCAAGCTGGGCCTTGCAGCTCTGGGCTGCAGCTGTGTGGGCTGGCTTGTCCTGTTTCTCTTTTGTTAGGCTTTTGCTTATGTGTGTGTTTATCTGGCTGGCTAGGAGAGGTGTGGGGGGCAGGATCCCCTAAATCACGTGAGTGTTGGGAGGCTTGGGGTTGTTGTACCATGTGTGGTTGTGTGTGTGTCTGCTGTGGAATGAGAAGGAGCCTCACAACACTCTGGGGGCCTCCCCCTCTTCTGACCTCCTCCCATGGCCCCTCTGGCAGGGCAGGCAGGGTTGCCATCAAGCTGGGAATTTTCCTCTCCCCAATGCAGTGCAGTCCCAGGAGTCTTCCTAGGGTAGACAGCCTTTGTCGTTAAGCTGAGACTAGAGTGAGGAGGGGGCACTTACATCACTTGTTCTAATAAAATTGTTTTTCTTTCTCCCCATCTGACCCTCCCTGGCTTCTCTTTCCCTTCTGCCCCCTTCAACCCTATCTGACCTCATCTTTGTTCCCCCCCATCTTTTCATCTTTTCTACTTTCTCTTTTCTCTCTGCCCGTCTTTCTCTTGCTCCTCCCCCCTCTCCCCCTCTGCCCACCACCCTGCCGTTCTCATCACTTCCTATCATGGCCTTCCTTTCACCTTCCCTCTGTCTTTCTGTCCTGATGTCATCTCTCCACAGCGGTACAGCGGGGCCGGATCCCCCACACACACTCGGGGGGCAGCCCCACGGCCCTGGCTGGAGGTGGGGGAGGGGAGTACTTCAACGGGCAGCCAGTATCGGAGCTGATCTCGCAGCTGCTCCGGGCAGAGCCATACCCTGCTGCCCGCTATGGCTCCCAGTACGCCCAGCAGCAGGGTAGCGTCATGGGCATCGACAACATCTGTGAGCTGGCCGCCCGTCTTCTCTTCAGTACTGTGGAGTGGGCCCGGAACATCCCCTTCTTTCCGGAGCTGCCCGTAGCAGACCAGGTGGCCCTGCTGCGACTCAGCTGGAGTGAGCTCTTCGTCCTCAATGCCGCTCAGTCGGCCCTGCCTCTGCATATGGCGCCATTGCTGGCTGCGGCTGGCTTCCACGCAGCACCCATGGCTGCTGACCGCGTGGTCTCCTTCATGGACCAGATCCGGGTCTTTCAGGAGCAGGTGGACAAGTTGAACCGGCTGCAGGTGGACTCTGCAGAGTACAGTTGTCTGAAGGCCATCGCCCTCTTCACACCAGGTGGGTTGGCTCCTGGGGCTGCCCCCTGCCTGTCCCTGGGGGTCTGTCACATCCTCTTCCCCTCTTGCTGCCCCTTTCATACACCTTGATCTCCCTCCCCCTGGGGTCCCCCGGGGACCCTAGATCTCAAAGCTTTTCTCCCCATGCCTTTCTTTCCCTTCCACTTTTGTCTTGGGGTGTGGGGGAGGGCAGCACTTCTGTTCATCATGCCCTTTCAGGAGGTCAGAGGCTGCCAAATCTCTCCTGGGCTATGGGCTTGCTGGGGAGCCAAGCCTCCTTGTGGCAGGGGTACCTCTTTCTCCATGGGGGTGGGGAACTCCAGGCCCCACAGCTGACCAACTGGGGCCTGGCCCCATGTCCCCGACAGATGCGTGTGGCCTCTCGGACCCAGCTCACGTGGAGAGTCTGCAGGAGAAGGCTCAGGTGGCACTGACAGAGTATGTGCGTGCTCAGTACCCCTCACAGCCTCAACGCTTTGGCCGCCTGCTCCTTCGGCTACCCGCCCTGAGGGCTGTGCCTGCCGCCCTCATTTCCCAGCTCTTCTTCATGCGCCTCGTGGGCAAAACACCCATCGAGACCCTCATCCGGGACATGCTGCTCTCTGGCAGCACCTTCAACTGGCCCTATGCCGCCGGCCAGTAGGGGCCCTCTCCGTCTCGGCTGCCCTGTCTGACCCTAGCTGAGGCTGTACCTCAGGCTCCTCATTTGTCCAGTGGAGAACATGGCCTCTGTCATTCGCATGTTGGGACCAGCACAGAAGGCCATGCACCCTCCTTGACCCTGAGGACTCAATGGACACTTAAGACTGGTTATTTTTTAGAAGGCAAATGAGATCATTTTGTCTTTTTTTTTTTAAATGACAACATAAAACCAAAAAGACCCTCCCTCCTTCCTTTGGACTGGGACCCTGGTGGCACAGATGCCCCTCCTTTGCCCTTTAGTGCCCTCCGTCCATCTGTGCTCAGGAACCAGCCAGCCTTTGAAGCCTCCTGGGGGGAGGGAAGCCTGCAAGGTGTGGGGATGCCCCAGCCCACCTCCTCTCAACCCTTCTTTGCCTCCCCAGATGCATGTCCTGGGCCATATCCCAGAGCTACCAAGGGTGGAGAGAATATAACTGGCACAGGGAGTCCAGTTTTTCCTGGCAGATCCCAGGGGCTGAGGCGAGGTTGGCAGCTGGGGTCAGGGATGCCTCGACTTCTAGCCAGGTGGGAGATAGTGAAAAGAGAGGGGGGTGGGCTGGCCCCTGACCTGGGGGCAGGGGCCAGGGATGGAAGTATGTATAATTTAGATTGATTCTCTAAAAATATAATCCATGCTGGACACTACAGAATGAATGACCTAAAGCCAATAAAGATGTTTCTTACCACAGGGGTGACTCCTTCATTGCAATTGGGAGGGAAGCAGGGGGCTGTGGAAGGCCTTACTCATAGGTGAGTGGCCTTAAGCTAGGCTTCCTGGTCGGTGACATGGGATCTATGAATCCTGCCCAGCTATAGAAATGTGTGACCTGTCAGGAAGGACAGCAGAGAGGCCTGTGGGATCTGGACCATGGGCCTGGGCCAGAAAAGCAGACCTCACTTCTTCAGGGCATAACTCTCTGCCTGGTGCTTCATGTGACCTTGGCTAAGGCTGGGCCTCCATTTTATCTGTCCAAACTGGGCCACCCCACCTGCTGCGCCTGTGCCAGTGGGAGGAGGTCTGGGGACAGCTGCAGGGCCAGTAACTGTCTCTCAACCAGTTAACCTTCCTTCTCCTCCCCCACCCCCACACTCCCACTCTTCTCTTTTATACCATTTTCTCTATCGCCTCCCCCTCCCATTGTCTGATCTCTCTCTCTCTCTCTTATCTTTTCATGAAAGCCATGGCTTGTGGTAAAGACCAGCTGTATGACCTTTGTCAAGCCACTAAGCTCTCTGAGCTCCACATTCTACATCTGTAAATTGAGAGGGCCCCTTCCATCTCTAAATCCCCTGATCTCCAATCTCTCTGTCTCTCCTGTCTCTGTCTCTGTCTCTGTCTCTCTCTCTCTCTCTCTCTCTCTGTCTCTGTGTTACTTTTCCTATTATTATAATAGTAACTCTGTTACTATTCCTATTGTGATTCCCACAAATCAATTTCCCAACTTTTCCCAAACTTCACCAGTCCCATCTGGTACCTCTTACGATGAAGGCCTCTCCCCTTCCCCCAAAAGATTAGGTGGTCTAGATGATCCTTGGATGGGAAGACCCAAGAGAGGAGACGACTCCAGTTATTGGTGGTGAAGACTCCCTACTTCTCAGCTCTGAAGGGTATGTGAATGGGCAGAGGTATCTTGGCTTCCTCCTCCCTCCTCCACCCCATCAGAGATGAGGCAGAAGTAGGAATTCTTTTGTATCTCTTCCAGCTGGAAGAGGAAAGGGGTGAACCTGATGCTTCTTCAGTAGAAGGCCAGGTAATGGGGCCCCCTGGATTCAGGATAAGAGCAAGGCTATGATCACCAGTGTCTCACCCCTCCCTAAAGGAAAGGTTAAAGAACATTAGCAGGTCCATTTCTTTTATACCCCCTATCTGATTTTTCCCCAATTCTTGGGGATTTCTTCCTGGTTTTTCTTCTGACGTTTTTAGACCTGCCGTCTGATCCTTTTTTTGGCCTAATGCCTGCTGTCTGAGGCATCCACTACCTAATTTGGAGTCCTCGAGATCTCAATAACCAGGGCAGCCAAACCTGGGGCATTTAAGCCACCTGCCCCCCTCCCCCTTCCCACAGTAGGGAAGGCCCCTTCCCACAGGGTGGAACAGACTTTATTGTATAAATCAGCTTCAGGCTGCTAAACCTCCCACCCTCAACCCTCTGTGGGGCTGGGGCCACCCTTTCTGACTGCCATTTCCTCTCTTCCTGGG
This sequence comes from Macrotis lagotis, assembly GCF_037893015.1. Taxonomy (NCBI): domain Eukaryota; kingdom Metazoa; phylum Chordata; class Mammalia; order Peramelemorphia; family Peramelidae; genus Macrotis; species Macrotis lagotis. The sequence goes on along the minus strand of NC_133666.1, from coordinate 643,419,123 downwards.
TGCTAAGCAGTTCATAGGAAAGCTTGGGGAGGCTAGCTCCCCACTACAGGGTGGGAGAAGGCAGGATTCATGGCATCCATTTTTTCCCCTGGGTATATAAAGACAGTTCCTAGACCAACGGCCTGGGAACCCAACTCCCAGAGGGCCTGACCCTCCTCATTATCTTCGAGTCTGGTCATAGGCTCCAACCATGCGCTTGATATGGCAAAGCTTGTCTCGAAGGCTCTGGGTCTCCAATTTCTTACTTTGGTATTCCGGACTCTGGTGGGAGGGGAGAAAGAATAGACAAAATGGTTAACTAACCAGCCTTGGTGGGAGACTGGGGTACCCAATGCCCTGCTCCAAACCTTCCCTCCAAACCCCAGAAATAACTCCCCAGAGGGAAGGGGAGCTCTAAGTAGCCCAAGCTTGATGCCCTGGTACTTCAAGGGAGGGGGCAAGCCCAATTCCCTGGGGAGATAGAGATGAAGGGCTCCCAGGCATAACCTTGGGCATCTTACCCTCTTCAGGTCCTTCAGTCGATTGTATTCTTCTGCAACACCCTGGGGAAAAAGGAATGGGATGATCCTGCAGACTCCACCAGGAACCCCCTTCTCCCCATGCCTGTCCCCTTTTATAAGAGTTCACATCTCATAATAATCCTATGGGGCAGCTATGTGGCACAGCAGATAGAATACCAGCCCTGGAGTCAGGAGGACCCAAGTTCAAATCTAGCCTCAGACATGGGACACTTATTAGTTGTGTGACCTCAGGCAAGTCACTTAACCCTTATTGCTTGACATCCAGAGCCGTCTCCAGTCACCCTGATTCATATCAGGCCACTGGACCCAGATTGCTCTGGAGGACAAAGTGAGGCTGGTGACAGCACACAACACTCCCCTCACTCAAATCCAGTTTGTCTGCTTGTCATGTCATGGCATCACCTGCCTGATGTCATGGTCTTCTTCCAGAACAAAGGACAATTATCATCATCATCATCATCACCATCATGGGAACATTTAAGTTTTAGCCCCCATTATTAATCCCTACCATCTGCTGGGCTCATTCAGCCACCTCCTTGCTGTCTCTAACCCACGCTTGCCTGAGATCAGCTCTCTCTCCCTAGAACTCTGAGTCCCATCTCTGGGGATCTGGGGCTCTGGACTTTGATAACTTTCCTTTTATTTTACTTAGTCCCTGGTCCATGATCCTAGTCATCTATCTCAGAGCTGTGCCACTGGTAGGGGTGCATCCCCAAGCGCCTAACTTTTGCCTTCCTTCGGGTGGTCTTCTCCATTTGAACGGAAACTCCTTGAGGTCAGAAGCTACCTTGCTCGTTTGTAAAAGTACTCAGCACATTGTAACCATTTGACAGATTCTTTTTTCCTTCATTTGATCTATGAGGAAACTGAGGTTCACTAAAGTACAATTGAAATCCAGGACCCAGGTGTCCTAACCATCCGTAGCTCTCGTTATCCCACAACATTGTCTTTCTTGGGTCCTCATTCTTGCTTCCTTCCCTCATGGGATGTCCCTTGTTAAGCCTGCCTAACAGAGGAAGCTGAGGGGTCTGGTGGAATTGGCTCTGCATCAGGATCCTGACCTGGGGGGCAGAGAGTGGGGAGGGCTCATTCCTTTTCTTTGAGGGATGGGACTGCCCTGGTTGTCCAATGTTTTGGGAGAAGAAAGGGGCTTAGGTGGGAGAACAAAGGCCTCTTGTGAAGTGACACCAGCCCTGGGCAAACCAGTTCTCTAGGTAGCCAGAGGAGGGGCTGAGCTGGCAGTTTCCTGCTAAAGTACTGCTTGTCCTTGGGGGAATGAGAGGAGGCAGGACCGACTCAGTGCAGGGAGAGCCCTGGGGCTGGCGATGAGGGGTTCCGGTCCCAGGCTTATCACTCTGACTGGAACAAATCACTTCCTCTCTCTGGGACTCAGTATCCCCATCAGCAAAATGAAGAGTTTGGACAATTTGGCAAGGGAGGGAAGGGAACAGATATTATTAAGAGTCTCCTAAGAGCATTATGTTTAATGTTTGGCAAATATCTCATTTGATCCTTGGATGGTTTGTGAGGTCCTTTCTGGCTTTGACATTCCAAGTTCTATGTTCTGTGAAAAGTTTAGGAGAAACCTGGGATGGAATCCAGTCTTACTGACTGTTTGACCAAGGGCAAGTTACTTTTCTGGACCTCAGTGTCCTCATCTACAAAATGGGAACATTGTAAAGTGAAGTAGGATGATGATGTAAAGCTCTTTAAAAGAGCTGTGCAAGTGTCAACTGAAAAAAAGGAACCTTCCAGTAGTTCTGATTTTCCCTGTTCTGGGACCCTCCTGAAGCTCTGCCATCCTGTATTCCAAGGACCCTCCTATGATAACCATGTTCTAAGGCCCTCCCAGCTCTAACATTCTGTGATCTCAGGACCCTCCCAGCTCTGATATTCCATGTCCTAAGGTTCCTCCCAACTCTCACATTCTCTGTTCTAAGGGCCCTCCCAGCTCTAACATCTTGTGTTCTAAAGGGCCCTCCCAACTGTGACATTCTGTGTTCTAAAGGGCCCTCCCAGCTCAGATTCTGTATATTAAAGAATGTCTCAGGGCGGCTAGGTGGCGCAGTGGATAGAGCACCAGCCCTGGAGTCAGGAGGACCTGAGTTCAAACCTGACCTCAGACACATAATACTTAACCTAGCTGTGTGACCTTGAGCAAGTCACTTAACCCTATTGCCTTGCCAAAAAAAAAGTGTCTCTCTTTGACATCCTCTATTCAAAATTTCCTTTAGTATCTCCAGCTCTATGTTCTAAGATACTAGAACCCTTGGTTCCTGCCTTCAGCCTGAACAAACCTGCCTGATCTTGGGGAGGGATCCTCACCTGGTAGCGTAAGCTGCCTTCAGGGAGGCAGTCCAGCTCCTGACTGAGCTGTGTGAGCTGAGCACCAATGTCATCCATCTCAGCGCACAGGGCTTTGTAATGTTGAAGGTCACTGTTGAACTCTGCCTTATAGGTCTGGCGGATGGCATCTGAGGTGATGGGTGGGTAGAGGCTGCAGGCAAGATGGGGGGTGTGGGTACTGATGGGATCTCAACTTCCCTTCCTTTTTTTCTCCCAATTTCCCCCCCTTCCCTCCCTGGATTCTTAGGGATTTGTATATCCATTTATCTTAGAGGCCTAGATGTCCATATGCCAACAAAGGAGAGCTAATGCCTACCAGGCTCTGAGGGATGCCTATACCAGTCAATAGCAAGGTCTACGTAGAGCCTGGGGGGGAGGGGAAAGTACCTATTCCCCTTCGCCCTCTCTCCAGGGAAGCTCCTTTGAATGCTGGGGAGACTGCCTCGTGAGGGTCTACAGCCCAGTGGAAACACCTCGCCTCACCTGGCCCAGTCATCCCGGTCCCTCTCTTCACTGGATTCTGCCGCTGTGGTATAATCTGTCTCATATTGTGCTTCCTCCAGGCTTGTTGGACGCAGTCTCTGGCGGTGGCCCCGCCTAGCGGGGGGCCGAGTCACGGGCCCTTTGTCTTTTTCTTCTGGAGAACTGGTCCCTGCAGGAGGTGGGGGACTGGGAGAAGGGTCAGAGAATGCTGAGTTCTTGTGCCCAAGCTGTAGATTGTGGGAAGGGGTAGAGGTTCTGGCCTATAAAGTGCCCACCCCCAGGGAGCCCATGCCCACCTGGGGCTGTTAGGGGTTGGGTGGCCATAGCCATTCTCCTGAGGTGGCAGGAAAGCACAGGTCAGGGGGCTGGTGGGCTTCTCTGAGTATGCCAATGTGGCTGTCTCATCCTGAGTACCTGCATCACCAGATACATTCTTCACCTAGAAACAACAAAAACAGTAAGAGATTCCATTTTGATGACTCTAGAATTTAAAAGATCCTTCTCAATGGTCCTCAAACTCTTACTATGCCCATTTCCTAGTAGGGAACTCATTGAGGCCTAGACTTATAGCATGTCAGACATAGAACAGATGTTAGAACTCAGAACCACAAACATAGAACATTGGTACTAGAAGAGACCCTAGAATGGAGAATGTTAGAGCTCAGAGGGAACTTATTTTGTTGATGGAGAAAACACAATAAAAGAAAATGACTTATTTAAATCAAGCACCTTGATGTTAGAACTTGGGTTCTAGAATTATCTATCTCTTGAACAGCCAGGCATGAAGATTTGTTACTTTGTGATGAGACTTGCAGCTTCCTGTCCAGGTGGGTACAATAGCCCCTGGCAGATGAGTCATAACCGAGCCAGGCTGGGAAGAATAGGTGGCACTGGGTGCTTGGGGGCAGAAGACCTTCAGGTCCCTTCCAGCCCTAAGAGGGTGTGAGTCTAAGAGTTGTGGCCAATAAGAGGGGGACAATCTCCAGTCCTTAGCCCTGGCAGTGTCTGGAAAGGGAGTGTTTTTGTGGGGCATGGGGAGGGATTGACTTCACACTCAACTAGTCAAGGACTAGTCTGAAGCATCCAGGCCCTTCCTTTCCCCCCCAAGTTTTTGCCTCCTTATCCGTGATTCTCCTTAAGATTTGAGACCATGAGTCCTCCTAAAGCAAGGTTAATGATTGTCTCTCCTTAGAGAGTGGAAGGAGTGAGTAAGATGAAGGGCCCCAGGAAGGCAGTATGGATAGCAGAAAGAATATTGGGTTTGGAGATTGGGGTCCAGTCCCAGCTCTGACAGTTGCTGCCTATGTGAGCCTGAAGTCCCCTCCCATCTCAGTTTCTTCATTTGTGAAATGGGACTAAGAACAATAGAGATTCCACTTTCTAAAGGAATTGTGGGTCAATTTATGAACTGTCCCATAAATGTGGGGGGTGGGGCAAGGAAGGGTTCTATCAGTGCTGCCTCCTCAGCTCCTCTCTCCTTCAGATCTTTCTCTTTACTCCTTCTCTGTACTATATCCCAACCCCCTCCCTCACTCCAAACCATAAAACTTAGATTTCGATCGCTCCTCCCCCACCTCTTAAAAATCACATCCTGGGTTTACTTGAATTCCGAGACACATCAAGGACAGGCCTATCTTTGCTCCTCTCCCTGTGTGTACTTTAAAAATTCTCCCAGGAGGAAACCTCACTTCCGGACATGGTTTAGCCCTATGGTTACACAAAGGACAAAGGATCTGTCAGAAAACTTCTCAGATGTGGTGGCCTTTATCATGTAGGGGTCCTCACATCTGGAATGTGGGCTCCAGTTCCTCAATCTCTGCTGTCAATCTTCCTCATTTAGTAGAAGGGGAAATACCCCTACCTTTGCCTAGAGAGGTTAAATGTCTTATCCAAAGTCACAAAAAGTGACAGCTAGCCAGTGGCAGAGTTCCTATTTGAACCCAGGCTTTCTATGCACTGAACCACCTAGTCTCCCTGCTCCCTGACCACAGCAGATTTCTTTACTTGCAGATTCTGTTTCTGTAGTCCTTTAAGGTTGTCCAGAGGCTTTATTTGTTTGTTCTTTATAATGATCCTGTGAGGCAGGTATTATTCCCATTTTACAGCAGGGGGGAGGGGAGAATGAGGCAAAGAACAGGGAGGGGGTGATGGAACTGGGATTAAAATTGAAGTTGTCTGATTCTATGGACCACACCCCCTTTTATTTTCAGTGAGAACTCTGTAAAAAGTGTATTTGTAAGGAGCGGCTAGGTGGCACAGTGGATAAAGCACCGGCCCTGGAGTCAGGAGTGCCTGGGTTCAAATCCGGCCTCAGACACTTAATTAATAATTACCTAGCTGTGTGGCCTTGGGCAAACCACTTAACCCCGTTTGCCTTGCAAAAAAACAAAAAACAAAAAAAAAGTGTATTTGAAGTAAGGGGAATGGGGTTGGAGTTCTGATTCTTGTCACTATGCGACCAAGCAATCCCCTTAACATCTCTGACCTTCAGTTTCTACAACTGTAAGTTGAGAGGGCCAGACTATCTGACTTCTACTGTCCCTTCCAGTTCCAAAATTCATGTTCCTCTGGTCCCTCTGCTTCTCCAAATTCTTCCAAGGTCAGTCTCCTCTAAGAACCACCCCCCCACTTTACCCTGCCCCCCCCCCCCCAGCACATAGCCTTGGGCCCTGGAGAAGCTTTGGAAATCTGGGTGAATTGATGCCCATCACTGTGAGGTTTTGGAAAGGCTGCTCCATTTAAGAAGGAGTAAATTTATTCTGTCCTTTCTGTCCTTTCTCTGGGAACCATAAACCATGAATGGGAAAAGCATAATTAGACTTGTTAGCAGAAGAACCTTCTAAAGACCCAAATATGGAATAGACTACTTTGGGAGGTGGTGATCTCCCCATCCTTAGATGGCCATTTGTTAGAAGAGTTGTCTAGAGCGTTCCTGGACAATGTGTCTGAGTTTTGAGAGTCTCTCTCTCCCCAAAGTGGGGTGTCTCCAAGCATGTGTCCCCTCCCCGGCTGCCTCCCACCCCCATGGTGAGAGATGAAGGCAGCATGGCAGTAGCATACCCCGCCTTGGCCTGTTTCTTTCTCTGCTGCTGCCTCCTGGCCAGTTGACCGGGCTCAAGGTTAATCATTTTCCATACAGAAACTCAGACTATCTTGAGCAAACAGGGAATGGAGGGGTGGGACCCGTGTGGACAGGGCCTGGGACCCTGGTACCAAGCTCTCCACTGGGGCTGGGTGGCAACTGAGACCAAAGCAAGCAAACTGGCTCTGAGGGGATGAATACTGCAGTACCTTTTCTCTAAGGAGGCATCGTGGCAATAACCGATTGAGAGCTGGTCTTGGATCCATCAAAAGACCTGGATTCGAGTTCTGACATCTACTGGTTTTGTGACCCTGGACAAATTATTGAACTTCTCAGTACTCTAGGCAAGCATCTGAGACTAAAATTAAGAAGCTGTGTTGATATAGGAGTTTCCCTTTATCAGTGAAATCACAGGACCTGTCCCTATGTTTAGAATCTCTCTAATAATAGCTATTTGTGTAGCAAAGCACATGACAAATATTATGACATTTGATCCTCATAGAGGAGGAGAGGTGCTATTACTTTCCACATTTTACAAATGAGGAAACTGAGGCTGACAGAAGTTAAGTGGCTTGCCCAAGGTAACACAGCTAGTAAATGTCTGAGGTCAGTTTTGAACTCAGGTGTTCCTGAACCCTGTTCAAACTCTACCTAAAGTGCTATCTCACTTTTCTTATTACCATGTTTCCCTCTTCCCCACCCCACCCTGCCCCAGTTAGATAAGTACTAGTTTTCTCATCCCCATTTTTTGAAGATAAGGAAAAAAAAAACCAAGGAATAGAAAAAAAGAGATTTGCCTAAGATCATAGAGCTAATTAGTCAGGGGGAGGGGAAGATAAAAGCTTGGACCCCAGATGTTTTGACTGAAACAGAGAATAGAACATTGGTCTCAGTAGTGGAAGATCTGAGTTGAAATCATGGCTCAAACATTTATGATCTGCATGACCCTGGCACACCACTTGACTTAGGAGATTTCTCAAGCCTGCTTACCTACTTCTCACCTTAGGATCCTCCAGACTGCTTACTTTGCCACACTAGGACTCCCCAGTCTGTTTACCCACTCCTCTTCACTAGGGCTCCCCCAATCTGCATATTTACTCCCCTATATTGGACACCACCCCAAAATGCTTGCCTACTCCCCCATATTAGGGCCCCCCAATTTGCTTACCTACTTCCCATATTAGGACCTCCCAGTCTGTTTGCTCACTTTTTCATATTAGGATACCCCCAACCTGCTTACCCACTCCTCCACATTAGGTCCCTCTGCTGTAGCCAGGGGCTTGTCCCAAAGGATATTGGGCTTCCCATACTTCCAGATCTTGTGACGGATCTTCTGGGCGAAGTAACAGATGACACAGAGAAGAACAACAATGATGAAGCCACAGACAATGGCCACGGCCTGGGGGGAGGAAAAAGGGGGGAACGTGGCTGAGGGGCCACCCTCTGGACTTTGAAGTATATGGTCAGTCATTGTTAGAGATGGCAGCAGTGGGAGAGGCCCACTTTGAGACTGGAACTGGCAAGTCACCTTCAAACTTGCCATCTCTAGGCTCTTGTCATTCACTTGAAGGCACCCTGGGAATTCTCATCATTTCTCCCCAGCTACTTTCCTGAACTTTATCATCTCCAGAAACTCATCATTTTGTAAGATGTAAGAAATCAATTTGGAGATACATCTCCTCAGATCATTTCCCACCTCAGTTGAAGCTGTTCATCAGGCACCACTTGCTTCTCTCCTGAGCCACCAGGAAACCCCTCTCTCACTCCAGAATTTTATGAAATCCCCCCCCCCATTCGATTGTCAACTCCTTGAGGGCAGGGCCTATCTTATACCTTTCTTTGGATCCCCAGGATTTAGCACAGGATCTGGCTCCAAGTAGATACTTAAAGCATGTTGAATGACTTTGACTCTGATTCTGACTTGTTCTAAACCTCTGCCTTCTCTCTCTGGCCTGAACTTTCTCACCCAATAGAAGGGTCACACTTTAACTCCTGGAGAATATGGAGGGTCATTAGCAATGAGAAGGAAGGACATGGGTACAGAAAGGTAGACCAGAGGAGCTGGTCTCTCACTGTAAGTTGTCCTTGTTGATGATATTTTTTTGTCCTTCATTCTTGAAGAATTGGATTTGAGTGAGGAGGGACTATGCTAAGTCACCAGCCCCACTCTCTCCTCCAGAGCCATCTGGGTCCAGTGGTCACAACTGGAGATAGCAGATACTCTTAGTGATCTTAGGAATGTGGGAATTTCAAGGAGGAAGATCTTAGGCATGGGAGAATCTCAGGGAGGTCTGATAGGAACAGTGGCCAAGGAGGGCTACTCAATATGGGGCTCTTGTCTTAGAGACACTTGGAAGAACAGATTGTATACTCTAAAGACAAAATGGTGGTTGGATTGGTCTGCTCCACCGCTCAGCTCCCAGTTATGGAAAAGCAAATGGAGGGTTTTTTTTTTTTATTGGGTCCCAAGGTTCAGGAAGGCAGAGATTTTACCTTTAGCAAAATTACCAAAGCCAAATCTTAAGATTTGCAAAGCACTTTGTGGACTTGAGTTCATTGACAGCCTTGTGAGGCAGATACATAGTTATTATCGTTCTGTTTTATAGATGAGGAAACAGGCTCAGAGAGTGACTTGCTTCAATTAGTGAAGTATCAGAGGTGGAATTCAAACCCAGGTACTTCTCTTCTGTCTCTAAGCCTGGCAGAGTGGATCAGACATTGGAACTGGAGTCAGGAGAATTTGGGTTCAAATCCTGTCTTAGACACTAAGTGATCTTGAGCAAATCACTAGACAGGCTTCTTTGTGCCTCAGTTATCTCAACTGTAAATAGCTCATTGCCTTCCAACCTTCCTTCCAGCTCTAAATCTACAATCCTTTGAACCATGTAGTTCCCTATTTGCTGTGCTGCCACACCCATTGCCATCACCCGAGTCATTTTCATTCTTACCCTCTCCATCATGACCCACCACCACTAGCATCTTCCTTCTCCGTATCACCAGCAGCAGCAGCAGCAGCAAGCAGCATCACCATCATCTCCTTCCTCTTCCTCCTCTTCCTCAACATCACTGTCTCTAACCCTGTCATCCTCACAGCCACCATTATCCCAACATTGCCCTCTCTTTCATCACCATTACAATCCTGTCACCATCCTTTCTCTGTCACTAGTACCATCACCACCATCGCATCATCGGCACTATCGTTATCTAAACTGTGGTTTTCAGATCACAGATTCAGCGGTTTTCTAGCAGTCATCTAGGCCAAACCCTTTGTTTCATAGATGAGATTTATCCTTATTTTCCCAATTCAGAAGAGAGCTGTCAAGCTGATAGACATTTCTGTACCAACAACAGATCATTATAATGTACTTGGATGATAGGGACAATGTTCTTATAGTATGCTGATATCAGATTCACCGGAGCACGCAGAAGAAGAACATAATAAGAGTGATGACTGGTTTTTTTGTATACCTGTCATTTAATCAGGAAATTCCTATCTCAGTTGTGGGTAATTAGGATAGCGGTGGCTAATACCTATGTTTTTACATGTTGAGTTCAGACTGAGTGACATAGAAAATTCTTATAGGAACTGTCATTAGAATACCAACTCTATTAAAATAATAATGCTATCATTAATTATTATATTAAAATGTATTACTAATGTAGCATTATAACTATTAATAATAATTACCATTATTAATATTATAATAGTAACAAAATACTAACACATTTCAAAGACATTTTAAGATTATATGATTTGCCCTGGGTCATCCAGCTACCTCCTTTTCAGACTATATACCACAATAATGTATCTCTCTTGTCAAAGAAATCTCAAGAACAGTTACTTGCATTTGTAACTTTAAAAAATGGCAATGATGAATCTCCCCATTTATAGATAGGACAATGGAGGTGTAGAGAGAGAGTCCACAAAAGGCTGGAAGTCACATAATAGAAGTTATGGGGTACCACCTTGGTAGTCTATGCCCATACCCAAGGAGGCCCAATTGATGGAACTGAACAGAAGGCTTTGTGGGAAGAAGTCTGTCTTTAGGGATTGTTGATGCTATTGATGGCCCTCACAACAGAAGCACAGAGGCACAACAGAGGCACCTAGGTAACCCCTTAGAAGGGGCACTGAGGCTGGAATCAGGATGATCTGAATTCAAATCCATCCTCAGGCACTTAATAGCCCTGTGACCCTGAGCAAGGTACTTAGCCTCCATCTGTCTTCTTTGTCTCTATAAAATGGGAATAATAATATCATCAAGTTGAAAAGATTAAATGAGATAATATTTATAGAATACTTAACAAAATTCTTGGCCCAAGGAACTTTGTAAATATTTTTTTCATCCCTTCCTTTAAGAAAGTTACTGAGAATCTTATTACTTAGATTTTTATTGAGTGTGAGTGTCTCCAGTCTTTCTGACTCCCAGTTCTGGGCTCTATTCACTGTCCTTTGTCCCAATGAGTTCCCTTCTAGCTGTGTGTGCAGTGGGATTCTGGGAATGTGTGATCTTCCAGTGACTCTTACCTCTTGGGGGTCCACCATACAGTAGTGGTAGAGGTACTGGTTCACAATTCCCCCTGCCACCGGTGACATCATTTGGTTGCAGAGCATCAACATTTGGTTGTAGTAGAGACTTCCAGAGCTGGAGCCCAGCCCTGCCCGGGGATTCACTCCAACAACGTAGACAATGGAGGCGATGAGCATCACAAAGGCCAGCAGGCCGCTGAGAATGGTGACCAGCAAGTAGAACCGGCGAGAACGGGAACCTGATGCTTTGGACAGACCCGCTATGACCAGCCCCAAGTTCACCAGGAAGCAGAGCACGGCCATGGCGATCATAAAGCCGTTGGCTGCCCGAGGGTTGGTCAGACCACCATAATAGCCTCCATAGTAGCCACCATAGTAGCCATTATAGTAGCTTCCCAGGCCACCCCCATAGCCCAGGAGGCCACTGCCACTACCGTAATAGTCCCAGGCTAAGGTGGAAGCCACACAGGCAAAAATAGCCAAACATAAGAAGACCACAAATCCTTGCAGGATGCGGACAATACCTGGAGGGGACTTCCACTGGTAGAAGTGCTGAGGAGGGACATCTGCCAAGTAGAAAGAGCCAGGAGGGCCTGAGGGAGGTGGGTAGTCATAGCGGGAACTGGGGTGGCCATAGCCTGTATAAGACCTTTTTTCATACATCATGGGCAGGGGGCTACCTGGAACAGAACATACAGAACCCATTCTCCCCTTTCTATTCCAGTATTACTCCCAGCTTTGACATTCCCTGTTCTAAGATTCCTTCAGTAATGATATTATATGTTCTGAGGTCTCTTCTAGCTATGATATTCTATGTACTAAGATCCCTTTCAGTTCTAACTTTATATGTTCCGAGGTCTCCTCCAGCTCTGGTAGTCTTTGTTCTAAAATCCCTTTTAGAAATGACCTTATATGTTTTGAAGTCTCTTCCCGTTTTGATGTTCTTTGTTCTAAGATCCCTTTCGGTTCTAACATTATATGTTCTGAGGTCTTTTCCAACCCTGATATTCTTCTAAAATTCCTTTCAGAAATAACATTATATGTTCTGAGGTCTCTTCCAGCTCCAATATTCCAGGTTCCAAGATCCCCTCAATCTCTGACATTCTATATTCTACAGTATATCCTAGCACTGACATTTCTGTTCTCAGAACCCCTTCAACTCTGATATTCACATTTATGTTTTCCCCCTAGTTCCACCAGTCTATGTTCTATGTTTTAAGGTCTCTCCCAGTGCTGACACATTCTGTAACAGTGATTTTATGACCTGAACCCCTGTTAGGAGACCAGGGGTCTCCATCACCGTCTCCTCAGCCTCCACACCTCTAAACAAGAAGAAAGATCTTTAGGCTAAGAGAGAGAATCTGGAGCTCAAGAGCTCTCCCCAGCTTTTGGAAGTTTCTGAAGGGATCCAATTCTAATGTCTCAGATACTGGAAAACTCTATCTCTCATTCCCTTCTCTAGTGGGTGGCTGGGGAGAGGAGAATGCTACTCAGAGACCTGTTTCTAGTTTCCCTTGATCCCATGGGCCAACTCCCTCCCTTCTATGAACTTTGTGGCTCTCCTGCCCCAAACCCCCCAAACCAAGAAATTTCCCTGGTCCCCAGGTCACTTTCTGCCTTTCCGCTGCTAACAGAAGCTCCTGCCCAAGTTCGACCAAATCCTTCCTAGACTTTGCTAATCCCTGGGGTTTTGCTCTGAGGTCCCCTGTGGGGACAGAGACATTTACCTGAGCTTGGTGCCCGCCTGCCCAGGCTCCGCCTGGCTGCCTCCTCTCTCCAGGGATCCACTTCCAGGCTCCCAGAGCCAGTTCTGCTAGTTGTCCTAAGGCGTTGTGCCCCTGTCTTCCCCGTCACTGGCTGCCCATGGGCAAGGTGAACGGTGGGGCTCTTGGAGGAAGGAAGGAATGCCGAAACCTAGTGGGTTCCCCTGGCTCCCCTGGGCAGCCTTGGCCTGCCCTCCCTCTTTGTCCCTGGAAAAATGGCTGCAGGGATTAATCATTAGTAGATACACAAAGGCTCAGGAAAGGAGAAAAACCACAAGCTTGGCCCATACTGGAGTTAACCCAACTTTAGCCAGGGCTGTGTTGGGCAGGATCACCAGCTGGCTGGGAGAGGCAGGCAGGCAGCTCTTGGTGGGATCCACAGGTTCCTCTTTGGGACTTGGCCAGCCTGGCAGCTTAACCCCTTCTGTTCCGGAGGATCTTTGGGAAGAGATGGCAACTGGGCAGAGAGCTGTCCAGGATCAGGAGAGTCCCCTGCCCTGGCAGTTCCCTCCTTTTTCTTTCACTCCACAAACAGTGCAGCAGAAGGATCTGTGGTGAGAAGACAAGCAGAACTTCCCCTCTCTCAGAGGTCCCACATTCTGGCATGAGGGAGCATTAGCAGGATGACAGGACAAGGTAATCTCTGGAGCCTCTTCCAGCTTAGGGGGGCTCTTACTGGGATGTGATTCCAAGTATGAGCTTCCTTAAGACTTCCTGCCCTGCCTTATGGAACAGGAAACATCCTCACCAAGTAGTGTTTCATGGGCTAAAACCTTCTTTCTCCAGGAAACCTTTACCATTACCCTCCTGTTCCCCGCCCTCAACTCTTTTCCCCAGTTACCCCAAGTATTCTCAGTACAAAAGGACAGCACAAATTAATTTCTCTGCTATAGACCTAGGGCCCTGGGGCAGGGTTGGCTCCCTAAAAAGAAGAGCAATGATTTCTGCTCTCACTGAACATTCCTTCTTTTTTATTATGTATTTTGTTTTTTGAGAATGTTTTTATTTTACCTTTTAATCAATTACATGCAAAAATAATTTTGACATTTACTTTTTATAATTTTTAAGTTTTCTAATTCCCTTTCTCTCACCTACCCCCCATTGAGAAGCAAATAACTTGCTATAGATTATACCTGTTCAATCATGCGAAACATACTTCCACACATTAGCCGTGTTGCAGAAGAGAATACAGACCAAAGAAAAAATAAAGTTTTAAAAAAGTATATGCTTTGATTTGCATTCAAATTCCATCAGTTCTTTTTCTGGATAGTATTTTTCAAAATTAGGTCCTTCAGAATTCTCTTGGATCATTGAATTGTTGAGAATAGCTAAGTCATTTACAACTGATCATGATACAGTATTGCTTCTGTTCTGTTACTCTGGTTCTGTTCTTTTCTTTTGTATCCGTTCATATAAGTCTTCCCAGGATTTTCTGAAACCATGTATCATTCCTTGTAGCACAATAGTAATACATAACAATCATAAATACAACTTATTCAGCCATTCTCCATCTGATGGGCATCATTTCAGTTTCAAATTTCTATTTTTTTAGTATTATTCTTTGGGATTTCTGGGTCAAAAGATATGTACAGCTTTATAGCCCTTTAGGCATGGTTGCAAATGTGAACTCTTCCTCATGCTGTGAAGCACCATACTGCCTCCTCCCACTAGGGCTCTCTAAAGACAAGAGCCATATTTTTCCTCCAGACCTTAAGTTCAGAGACTGGGAGCTGCCACTCCAAAGAGAATGGACCTTTGTCTGCCCCTCAAATTACAGACTTCTGAAGGGAGGGACCAGGTCACCCCTCTCAATGAAGAGTCCCCAAGGGCAGGGTCACATATACCCCACAGACAGTTTTCCTTCTTCTCCTAGCTATATTAATTTTATTCATATTAAAATTTTATGCCATTGAAATTGTCCATCTTATGATATCTGTCATGACATTCAACTGAGATCAATGTATAACATGGAACCAATGTCAACACTAACAGAATGCCTTCTGTGGGGGGAGGGAAGCAAGAATGGGGGAAAAATTGTAAAACTCAAAATAAGTAAAATCTTTCTTTAAAAAAAAAAAGAAATTGTCCATTTTCTCTTATATGATCATTTCTATTCCTTGTTTGATTTAGAACTCTCCACTTATTTATGGAAAGTATTCATTCACTTGTCTTTTTTCTGATGTGACCTGTTATAGCTGTCATAGATCCATTTGGAACTTACTATATATATATGTATATATATACACATATATACATATATGTGTATATATATATATACATATATATATATATATATAATGTGTATATATACACATTATATATATATAGTGTAAAAGGCTGTTCTAAACCTTTTTTCTGCCAAGTTGTTTTCCAATTTTCCCAGATGTTTGTGCTGAATGGAGATTTCTTCCAGGTGTTTTTATTCTTGAGTTTCCTGAAAAACAGCTCACCTCATTTAGGAAGCCTGAAAAGGTGAATTATCCAGATGAAGGCTAGTCTTCCTGGCAAAGAGCATAAGAGACATGGAAAGAGTTTAGAATCTGAGCTGAGATGAGACCCTTCACCTCCTACCCTTTGCTTCCTTCACCTCCATCTTCTTTGCTTTCACTCCAAAAGGACTTCCACTTTGTCTGTCCTCACTTTAAATCCTTTGTTCCCATCCTGTCAGGAGGTGGCAGGAATTTAAACCAGACCTTAGAACCTTGAAGTCATCCCCGGCAGTTTAGGAAAAGTAGGTTAAGTTCTTCTTGGGTCAGACCCTTGCATCATTCTTTCAGTATGAGGGATGACACTGATTCATGTCCGGCACAGAGTGGGGAATAGGGGAAGGAGCTATGTGAAGTGAAGAAAGGGGAGGAAGGGCAAGAAGGATTCTCCATTGGTTACCTTCTGTAGGCTAGGAAATTTCCAAAACACTCAACTGACCCACAATCTGCCATATAGATCAAAAATATATTGTTAGCAGGAGGCATCGGTTTGAATTATTCAATTTTCTCTATTAAAATGAAGAATTAGGTTCTAGTTTCCTCCTGCCCCATGCCTTCCTTTTTTTCTGTTTGATGGAGGACGAGAGAGGTCAGGCAACTCTACCAAGCACATAGTATTGGTGGCATCCCCACTCACTTCCACCTACACCAAATGATCTTCAAGCTGCTGCACCCTTCCTCAATCCTGGAATTTCCTTTCCCTGCTCTCCCTTCTTGTCTCCTTCCCCAAGAAAGAATCCTACCTCCTTTATGGAACTTTTAATTTCTTCTTCTTTTTTTATTATTATTTCAGGAACCTTTTACATGACTGCCATGACCCACACTGACTTCTCCACTTACTTGATTTTAGTGTTTATCAGCTGAACATTTGGTCCTTTAGAGTCTCGGGAACATGGGAGATAGAATGTCAGAGCTGGAAGATATTTTAGTAATTATTACACCTAATTACTCAAGTAAAACTGTGATCTCATCCATCACTTGGGGTGTTTCCTCCAATGATGCAGACCACCACCTGTCCATATTTGCCCATCTCTTGGCCAAGTCTTACATTTGTCTCTAGGGGTCCAAGCTATTTGCTGGTTTCCTATCTATCATCTCTTGCCCTCATTACATGACCAGTCTATTTTCTTTTTTTCTATTACACATTTCCTTGAATGACAATCTTTATTTTTGTAATGAACTTTAAAGTTCTTCATTGGTTAAACATTGCAAACTGCCTATTTGGCACAGTGTTCCAGTCCATGTATCCCTATGTAATTAATATCCATTTTCAATTCTTTGGAGACCATATTTCATGTCTCACAGTCATAAAACTAAGCCAGTAGAAAAATTGGCATTAAAACGAAAGGTCTGTTTCCTGGAGAAGTTTGGGATCATTAAAAGAACTTCACAATTTCCTGAAGGAAATCCAATCTATCCTCCTCTTGTTTCCTTCTGAACCCAACTAGTCTGTCTGTGTGCATAAAGACATACATTATGTATTCACACATATATATTCCATATGTACATACTTAGACTAAACCTACTTGGTCATTTTTGGGTCCTAATTGGTTCAAAGTGAATGTAAATATCAGTTAGTTCTATTTTGTCCAGTAACCCTGTGGATTTCCCCTCCCAGACTGATTTTTTTTTCTTGACTATGCAAAAGAAGCTTTTCCTAATTTTTTGGAAACTCTGAGGGACTTGAGTTTTCAGCTTAATTTTTATTTTTGGAAGTAGTCATTCCTGTTCTCATTTTATTGTTCCACCATTCAGTTGTAACCAACTCTTTATGACCTGCTTCCACTCTCCCCTCCCACCCCACTTCCCTAGTGAACATTGTACATATACATTTATATTTAACTTGTTTACATATTAGTCATTTTCTGTATGAGGAATTAGGACTAAGGGGAAAAGAAAGAAAACCATGAGATAGGAAGGACAAACATAAGAGAATTTTTAAAAAGTGAACAAAGTATTCATTCAGATTCTGTAGCTTGTTCTTTTTTTTTATTTTGTTTTGTTTTGTTTTGTTTTTCTTTGTCTGGATGTGGATGGTGCTGTCCATAACAGGTCTCCCTGGGTTGTTCTAGCTCTCTGAACTGCTGAGAAGAACTGCTTCCCTCAAGTTGATCAATTCAAAACATTGTTATCAATGTGTACAGGGTTCTCTTGGTTTTGCTCCCTTCCTTCAGTATCAGTTTCCAAAATTCCAGAGTTCAACCATTCATGATTTCTTGGGGGTTTTTAAGGTGTTTTTTTTTTTTTTGCAAGGCAATGGGGTTAAGTGGCTTGTCCAAGGCCACACAGCTAGGTAATTATTAAGTGTCCGAGGTCGAATTTGAACTCAGGTACCCCTGACTCCAGGGCCAGTGCTCTATCCACTGCGCCACCTAGCCACCCCCCATTCATGATTTCTTACAGAACAATAGTACTCTATAACATTCATTCACCATAACTTGTTCAGCCATTCCCCAATTGATGGGTATCCCCTCAATTTTCAATTCTTTGCCATAACAAAAAGAGCTGCTATGAATATTTTGGAACATGTGGGACTTTTCTCATTTTTTATGATTTCTTCTAGTATAGGCCTAGTGTTAGAATTGCTGGGTCAAAGAGTGTGATCAGGTTTATTGCTTTTGGGGCAAAGTTCCATATTGCTCTCCAGAATGGTTAGATTAGTTTACAATTCCACCAACAGTGCATTAAAGTCCCAATTCTCCCACAACCTCACGAACATTGATTGTTTTCCTTTTTTGTCAATCTGCTAGGTGTGAGGTAGTATCTCTTAGTTGTTTTAATTTGCATTTCTCTAATCAGTAACGATTTGCAGTATTTTTTTATATGATTATATATAGCTTTAATTTCTTCTCTTGAAAACTGTCTATATCCTATGACCATTTATCAGTTGGGGAAGGCTTGTAACCTTATAAATTTGATTGAATTCTCTATATATTTTAGAAATGAGTCCTTTATCAGAACCCCTAGCTGTGAAAATTGTTTTCTGACTTTCTGTTTTCTTTCCAATCTTGGCAGCACTGGTTTTATTAGTGCAAAAACTTTTTAAATTTAATATACTCAAAATCATCCATCTTGCAATTTATAATATACTCTATTTCTTGTTTGGGCATAAATTTCTCCCCTTTATATAGATCTGACAGAGTATTTCTTGATCTATTAATTGGTCTATAATATTGCCCTTTATGCCTAAATCCTGTAGCCGTTTTCGACGTTATTTTGGAATAGGGCATGTGATGTGGGTCTATGCCCAGTTTTTGCCAAACCATTTTCCAATTTTCCAAATAATTTTTGTCAAATAGTGAGTTCTTCTCCCAATTGTCTTTTGGTTTGTCAGACTGTAGATTTAATTTTGATCTTTATCAATTCAGGTAACTAGCTGATTCAGGAATGACTCCCATATCAAAAACAAATTTAGGGGCGGCTAGGTGGCACAGTGGATAAAGCACCGGCCCTGGAGTCAGGAGAACCTGGGTTCAAATCCAGTCTCAGACACTTAATAATTACCTAGCTGTGTGGCCTTGGGCAAGCCACTTAACCCCATTTGCCTTGCAAAAACCTAAAAAAAGAATTATATACTCTTCACTAAAATATTATTAATTTCTTGTTTTGGTGTGTATGCTATTCATTGTGGCATTAACCAGTACCTATCAATTGAGGTCTTTTTGATGTCCTTGGGATCTCTCATTCCTTATTTCTCAACTGTGTTTTTCTTTTCTTTTTAAAATTTTTTTTCAATTACATGCAAAGTTTTCAACATTCACTTTTTGTAAAATTTTGAGTTTCACATTTTTTTCTTCTCTCCTTTTCCTCTCCCCTCCCTATGACAGTGAGAAATCTGATAAAGGTTCTACATGTACAATCATGTTAAACAGATTTCCATATTAGTCATGTTCTCACTCTTGTTTTTCAGTCTATTTCTCACTATCCTCACCTGTTCCTACCTTTGTTTTGAAGTCATTGAATACCAAACCATATGCTGATTTAATTTGGAATAGCTTAATTTCTTGTAGAGGTTTCTCTGCCTCTTATCCACTGCAACCAATGTTGACGCCTAAGTTGTTATGGCAGTCTTTTTGCACACATTTATCATAGGACCTGAAATAGTAGACAACCACATGTTCACATGAAATGTAGTCTCTTGTTGCCTTTAGATATGTGATAAAAACAATTCTGCCAGTCCCTCTTTTTGTCTCTCCACTCACTAGTGTGAGTTGTCTTTACATTTAGCTGCATCTTTCTTCTGGTTGTATTTCTCCTGTGTAGGTATTCTTAACTTGGGGTCCATAAATTTGTATGAGAGTATGTTTTTAATATTTTGACATTTGTATTTCAGTAATTTATTTGCTCTGTAGTTAAACATTCAAAAACACTGTTCTGAAGTATTTACATTTTATACATTCAAAAACGTTCAGAAGTTGTGGTGGAGGCTGAGGAGGTTGAATCTGGTGGATTGTTGGAAGTTTAGGAGTTCTGAGCTGCATTGGGTTGAGGTGATCAGGTGTTCACTCTGGAAGCAAAATTCTGTGACAGTGATAAGAATAGTAATAATGATGATAATATCAATAATAATAATATATTTATTTATAGAGTTTTAAGATTTGAAAAATACTTTGTAAATATTAACTCATTTGAGCCTCACAGTAGCCCAATGAGGTAGACAATACTTGCATTAATATGATTATCACCATTTTATGGATGAAGAAATTGAGGTTTATGACCTCCTCAATGTGTCCTTGGTCAAAGAGCTAGGAAGTGTCAGAGAAGCAATTTGGCCCCAAGTCTTTCTTGATCTCTAGTCCAGAACTCTCTCCACTCTCCTTAATGTCTTCCTTGGAAAATGAAATGCAAAGGGGTAGAGCTGGGAGGGTCCTTAGAATGTCAGAGCTAAGAGGACCCTTGGAACAGAGAACAGAAAATATGAGGCTAGGAAGACCCTAAGAACAAAGAATGTCAGTTAAGAGACATTTTAAAACCTAGATTGTCAGAACAATCTGTGGGTGTGTGTGTGGGGGAATCCTTAAAACATAAAATGTCCGAGCAGGGAGTGTCCTTAGTACACAGAATGTCAGAGCTTGGAGGACCCTTAGAACTCAGAATTTCAGAATTGAGAGAGATCTTAGAACATGGAATATTGGAAATGGGAAAGACATTAGAACAGAGAATGAATCCCATAGAGCATACAGTTTTGGAGACCAGAAGAAAGGTCCTTAGACTACAGAAGGTCAGAGCTGAATTTGGGTCCTGTGAGATCACATAGTCCACATCTCCTCATACTCCATTTTGAACAGAAGTGAAACAGAAGGAGAGGAAGAAGAAACAAAGGAGAAAGGATTTGCCCAGGGTTAGACTAAGCCAATGGCACCACAGGGCCTAACTGGTTCTTGCTTGTTGCCTCTTCTCAGAAACATTTTCTTCTCTGTAGATACTTGTACTCCAGTCACAGACAGGTCACTAAATAACATTCACACAAAGAGTTCATTTCTCAAATACTGATATTCCCCAGATTTGGGGTAGGGGCTGAGATTGGTCTGGTTCTTAGGGGCAACCACTGTTCTCAGCCTAGCTAAGACCTCTTCTTTATCAGTAAGCGGGGGGAGTCCCTGGCATCCCAAAACAGCATACTATCCCCTCTACTTGAGTTGTTTCAGCCAGGGTGTGGACAATATACAGTTCAGAAATAAACAGAGCCATCTTGGGAAGTCTTTTCATCATATTTCCGGATCTGTGCTTTAAGGTGCTTCAATTTTCTCTTCAGGTAGTCACAACGGGTCTGCTTCTCCAGGAAAACTGGGTCCTGCCATTGGGGAGAAAGAATAAAACCCTCATGGTTAGTGCTCAACCTGGTCAAATGTTGATGGACGGGAAAGTGCCTCATTCAGTCTAAACTTGATCCTTTACTGTTGCAATACCAGTCAATTTATTTCTGTTTTTAAAAAATGTATATTTATAACTGCCTTCCTCCCTCCTTTTTGTCCTTCCAATTTGCCAAACTCTTTTCTGAACTCCTTGATTAACAGTTGCTTTGACCTTGTCTCTTCTAGGAAGTCTATCTAAAGTGACCCAAGGAGAGGAGGAGCCTGAACAGTCATCTTGCTTCCCAATAATCTGGCCTTCTTTTTGTTCAGACCAGGACTCTAGTATTTACAAAGTGAGGTCACAAAATAAAATGGATCCTATTTGCTCATTGTTCAGGGTCTTCAGGGTTGGCCCTAGAATTGGAGGTGGGAAAGTTTCGACTCTGTCTCCAATCTTCTCCTGACTTATGAGGGTATCCAGATGCTCCCTAGGGTATCTGGTGAAGCAGGAGAGATTCTGTATGTGGCTCTGTTTGAGTTTTCTGATCCCTCCCAGCTTTGTTACTCTGTGGTATCTACTGAAGACCTTAGGATGGTTCCCAGGCATGGGGAGAGAGGGATGGCTTCTGGTAGGGCCTTTGGGAAAGGATATCAGGGGAGGGCTAGATTGAGAATAGAGGGTTCTATAGAATTGATAAAGGTTCTAGGAGTCCCTCACTTACCCTCTTCTTCCTCTCAAATTCCCTCCGGATGCAGGCAAGACGGGCTTCTTCCTGGTGTGGGGAAGGCAGATGGATATAGCTAAGACTGAGTTGAGCTAGGATCTTCATCTACTGCCATCTTATCTGCTTTTCACCTAACAATCCAGGAAGCCTGCCTGGGTTGATAGGAGGACTGGAAGGGCCTCTATATCCCTGGGTCATCCCATGATGGGGAATGCCTTTTTCTGTGGTTAGGGCAGCACCTCACCCCCCCGCCTGGAGACCCCAGACTATAGTCCCCCCTTGCTCCAGTCAGTCAATAACCATTTATTAAGTTCCTACTATGTCCCAGGTTCTGAGTTAATCTCTGGGGATACAAAGAAAGGGAAAAGACAGTCCCTGCCCTCAAGGAGCTTACAGTCTAATGGGGGGGGGCAACAACATGCAAACAACTGTACAAACATGATGCATCCAGTGTAAATGGGAGGCAATTTCAGAGGAAAGGCATGAGTAGGGAGAGACCTGAGAAAGGTCTTCCCAAGAGAGTGGACTTTTAGCTAAGTCTTTTTTTGTTTGTTTTTGTAAGGCAATAAGGTTTAGTGAGTAAGGCTAGATTTGAATCCAGGTCCTCCTGACTCCTGAGTCTTCTTTTATTTTTTGGTTTTTCCAAGGCAGTGGGGTTAAGTGACTTGCCCAAGGTCACATAGATGGGTAAATACTAAGTGTCTGAGGTCACATTTGAACTCAGGTCCTACTGACTCCAGAGTTGGTGCTCTATCCACTGTGCTACCTAGCTGCCCCCTGACTCCTGAGTCTTAAAGGAAACCAGGGAAGCCAGGAAGAAGAGGTGAGGAAGGAGAGCATTCCGGGCATGAGGCATAGCCAGGGCAAAGACCCTGAGACTGGATATAGAAAGTCGCCTGAGAAAGTTTTCTTTTGCAGCATTGCAGGGCTGGGAGAGGAGAGAGTAGAGGGAATGAGTGCTGAGCCTGTGGAAGCACATGTGGTTCTGGATCACGTCTGCACCAGCTTCCTCCCCCCATCCAGGTCAGGCTGAGAGGATGACCCCCTGCCTACCTCCCTTCTCCCGCCCTTCCTCCCTGGCTACATGAAAGTCTGCATCCCAGCTTGGAGGCAGGGTTCCAGTAGTACCAGGACCCCCATCAAGGGACTGATTGCATTTGACCAGAGACTGGGGACCCCAAAAAAGTCAAGTTCTGCCCCCCCAAGACCCTCTAGGCATGAGCCAAAATTCCTAAGTGAGAAATTTCTCTAAGCCACTTCTCTACCCACTTTCCTCCTCTGTTCTGGGCGATGCCTCCTCTGGGAAGGAAGTAGGATTTGGGAACTTTTGTTGTTTTGATCTCCCACCTGCTCTCCTGCCCTCCTCCCTACCCACATTCTCCCTCCCACTAAAACAGGAAGGCCCAACCCTGTCCCCTCCTCACAAGCCTCTCTGATTGGATTGGATTCCTGAGCAGGCCAGACTCTGACCTTGACCTTCTGATGGCCATAGAGGCTCCTCCTAAGTACACAGGCCGACCCAAGTTCTCTAGGTATACCCACCCCCTCCCCCTTTCCCCCTTCCTCTCTGCCCATGGCTGGCCCCAAGCCCATGTTCTTTAGGTAGCCTTCCATGATTAGTCCCAACTGGACCTCATGGCTATGTCTTATCTGAATATTCCATTTTCCTTCTCTTTAGACTGGGAGCCACTCTCTCTCCCCCAAAACCAGAAACTCTCTAGGGTAAGGGCTGAGTCTCCCTACTCTAAACAGAGTTCTCCAGTGAAGGGGGCCATGTCCCTGTCTTTTGCCCTCCACCTGCAGGTTGTAGTCATGTTGAGTCAGGTGGGGTTAATCCTAGATGGCTCCTTGGAGGTGGCAGATTTGGCCAGGAATGGTTAGAGAGGAGGGTGGAGAATGACGGGTCATTTGGGTCCAGAGAGGGAGCCCTGAATCTTTGGGAGTCATTTAGGGAAGGCACTGACTTTGCAGCCTGGCTGGGGCAATGTAGCCAGTAGGGCCTCCAGCTCTTGAAACTTGGCCATGGCTGTGGTCACTTCCTGGCGGAGCTCCTGGTACTCGGCATGTTGGTCTTGAAACACAAACTTGTAGCGGCGCCTCTCCACCTCATTGCAGATTGCTGGGTATCTCCTAGCAGAAGAGGAACCCATCAGGGACTCAGCCTGGGATCAAAGCAGGCCCGCACTGAGCCCATAACCAGAACTTTTGTGTGGCAGTGACTTATCCAAGGTTACATAGTCAGCAATGGAGCCAAGGCAAGACACAAAAACCCCAGACTTCTGGAATCTTTTAACTCTGGGCTCTTTCCTTTTCATATTTAATGGACACAAAGAAATACTGGTCCTTTTGCAGAAAAGTACACAGACCCACAAACTGTTACGTCCTCAATTTAGGGGCTTGGAGAAGATTGAAGCAGGGCTGAGATAGTTGGCATTGGGGATCTGAGAGGGGTTTTTCCTTGAAGAAGTCTTACCCATCCATCTTACAAAAGTGGAAACCATTCCCAGACCAAGGACCCTCAAAGAACTTTCTATCTCTCCCATGAGAACCCTTTGCTTAGGGGTTTCCCAGTCTTCCTAAAGCATCCCCAAATGGTCTTTCTTCAAGGTCCCCTGACATCCACACCCCTGTGTTCCTCCAATAACCTTGGCCCAAGGACTTTCTAATGATTACTCCACTAAAACCTTGAGATCCTTGATATCCCTTATCCCTTCCCCATGATTCCACCCCCTACCCCCCAGGAACTCTTGCCTAGAAACTTCTCTCCCCGTGTTTCCCCCATTTATCCCTACTGCTCCCCAAAAGGTAGACTTACAACACATAGCCAGGTATCAACTGAGGCTGGGGGGTGGGTCCAATGTTAAGGACTGGGCCAGACACTGTGGAGCCTTTGTCTGGCTTAGGACCCAACCCAGGAGTCACCTCAGTGCTCCTGAGAGGAAGCTCATCTTCAAACACAATCTTCTTGGGTCTCTTCTGCTGGTGCTGACTCCAAACCTAGGGTTGGGGCAGAAGGAGAACAAATGAGAGGTGGGGTGGATCCTGTGAGAATAAAGGGGGGCCAAGCCCTTCTGGGACTCAGAATCCCTCACTTTAGTCTCCCCAAATTCCAGATCTGAGATCAGTCACTGCTCATATTAGCTACTTTGGGAGGAGGGGTTTCATTCACAAAGGACTTTGGGGGAGCAGAGAAAGAACACCCAGAAATAACCACAATAATAAATATTTACATATCACTTCAGTGTGTTATGCCCCACATCAAGTATCTCCCTCATCCTTTTTTGTGTGTTACCTTCCTCTATTAGATGGTAAGCATCTTGAGGACAGGGAATGTCTTCTTCATTTTACATAGTAGCTATTTAATAAATGTTGGTTGACTATTGATTAATATTTGCAAAGAACTTTATCAATACTATCTCTTCACAACAACCCTGTGAGAGAGATATTATTATTAGTCCAATTTTATAGATGAGGAAACAGAATTAGAGAAGTGACTTGCCCACTTTCTTCTTTCTTTCATTCTTTCTCTCTTCCTTTCTTTATTCTCTTTCTCTCTTCCTTTGTATTTCTTTCTTTCTTTCTTTTTCTTCTCTTTGTTTCTTCTTTCCTTCCTTTCTCTTTCTTCCTTTGTTCCTTCCTTCCTTTCTTTTCTTTCTCTTTCTTTCTTACTGAGGCAGTTGGGGTTAAGTGAATTGCCCAGGGTCATACAGATACTGTTAAGTGTCTGAAGCTGGATTTAAACCCAGGTCCTCCTGACTCCAGGGCTGATGTTCTATCCACTGCACCACCTACCTGCCCCTGATAAATTTCTAAGACAGACTTTGAATGGTGGGTCTTCCTGACTCTAGGCCTGAGACCCTGATCGCTAAGTACCCCAGCCCCAGCACCAGCTGGATCTTAGAATCCTAGGCCTTAGGACTAGAATGAAGCACAGAGACTCTTTAACTCATCTCTGTCATTTTATAAACGAGGAGACAGGGGCCCAGAGAGGGGAAGTGATTAGCCTCAGATAATATTGTGAAGTTGCAGAGTTGATTTGAATCCAGGTCTCTTGCCCCTCATTCAGTGTTCTTTCCACTGACCATTTGCTATCCAGAGAAGTAGGGGAGAGAAGATAGGGGACAGAGCTAGTTAAACCTTTATCTCTCAGATCTAACTCCCCTTTGTTGCCACATATACAAAACCCTCCCCCTGCTCACACATTCAAGAGATCCAAGATCCTTTGCTGGGCCCACCAAAGCCTGCTTCATCCACTCATGCACTCTATTCTAGGCATACTTACTGTGCCCACAAACCCCATCTTCTGCTTTACCCAGGGTCTTCTTGCCTCCTTTTCCCAGGTGCCCATTTACTCTGGGTCCTTGCCCTCCACCCTCCTTTATCCACGCTATTATCCTCAATGACTTCTATACTCACGTCCAACTCCTACCACATGACTCAGAGATCTCCCTAGGATTTACCCCTTTGCCCCATTCCCATTCCTTTCCACATCAAGACACTCCGTTTCCCTTGCCTCCCTCCTGGATGGTTCTCTGTGCTCACGGAGTGCATTCCTTCTATTCCCAAAGCCTCCATTGTCCTTGCATCCACAACCCAACAAACGTTCTCCTTCCTGTGCCTACAGACTCTGTCCTGTTCCTTGTGTCTTTAGATCCCATCTTCCCTTATTCCTAAGTGTCTCTCCTCGTGTTCCTAGGTATCATTCCCCTTGCCCCAACTTTTGCCCAGACATCATCGCATTCTTATTCTCCTCACCAACCCCAGCCTTGTCCTATACTCACTAATTGTACCCCTCTGTTATGTATAAGAAGACAACCCCTGTGCCCATATAGACCAACCCTTCTGTGTTCCCACAAACCAGTGCCTACAAATACTGTCCTTCCTGTACCCATAGACTTTGTGCCTCACTGTACCCATATATCCAGTTTCTTTTATGACCACACATTTGTCCCTCTAGGGACTCATATTTTGTCTCTTCTTGTTGATGGTAGAATTGTAATGAAGGAAATGGTGATTTTTGTGATGACAGAATAGAGAGTTCCAGGCAATTAAGTGAAAATAGGTGGGGTGGCTAGGTGGCACAGTGGATAGAGCACTGGCCCTGGAGTCAGGAGGACCTGAGTTCAAATCCAGCCTCAGACACTTAATAATTACCTAGCTGTGTGGCCTTGGGCAAATCACTTAACCCCCATTGCCTTGCAAAAATTAAAAAAAAAAATCCTCTTTTATCCACAGACTCCATCTCCCCCACATTCACATTCACTGATCATCTGTTGGCCCACACAATACATACCCCCATGTCAGCACAATGCCATTGCCCACAGTATTTTACTGCATTATGAAGTTGTGACTTACGCAAAGTCACATCATGTCCCAAGTCTCTCATGCCAACAAAATGGATCAGTCCATACTCTGAATACCCCAATGCCCACATCTCTTGTCAGTCCTACTAGAACCTACACATCAACTCTACCAGCAAGTTGTGACTTACCCAAGATCACGTCAGATCCCAAGTCTCTCATGCCAACATAATGGATGCTCCTTGTAATCATCACATATCCTGGATACCCCAAAGCGTACACCCACTGGTACCTACATATCGTCTCTCCTGTTGCCTATACATGACAGGAGGCCCTGCCCTACTATGTTTAGAGACTATTTCCTCCCACTGTCCCTTTTCCATGCTCACATACTCTAAATTCTTCTCTGAGACTGAAGATCCCTTTCATCCATTCATTCATCAAATATTTTTTAATAGTTACTTTATTTATTTATTTTTTTTAAGATTTTGCAAGGCAAATGGGGTTAAGCGGCTTGCCCAAGGCCACACAGCTAGGTAATTATTAAGTGTCTGAGACCGGATTTGAACCCAGGTACTCCTGACTCCAGGGCCGGTGATTTATCCACTGCGCCACCTAGCCGCCCCTTCAATAGTTACTCTATCTAAAACCCTGATCTTTGTGCTAGCTGAGATGTGACATAGTCCCTATCCTCCTGACACTTACATTCTACTGGAGGAGCTACAACATGCACACAGGAATATGCTATAAAGTACATAGAGTTAAATACACAAGATAAAAGCAGAGAAGAGAGCCAAGTGATCTAGGAAAATCTGAAGGAGTGGATGGGGGATCCTGGGAAGGCTGCATGGAGGAGGTGTCACCTGAACCCGGTCCTGAAAGAAGAGAAGGGCTTAGGGAGGTAGAGAAGGCACTGATACCAAGCATGGGGGCAGTCCACCTGTACAAGATGGCAGGGGAATTTCAGGAAACAGTGAGTGGTCCCATATGACTGTGATATATCTTTTATGAAAAAGGCAATAAGAAATAAGTCCATAGATAGTCTAGAGAGAGAATGTGGGGGTCCTAATATTAGGCAATGTTGTTTATATTTTTATACTGGAGGTAATAGGGAGTCACTGAAGGTTTGAAGGGAAGGGAATGAGACAGTCAAACCTGTACCTGAGGAATATTATTTTGACATCTATGTGGAGGAAGGATTGTGGAGTGGAGAGACTGGAGGCAGGGAGACCAATTAGGAGAAAACTACAATTTTACAGGTGAGAGATGATGGAGGGATAATTGTTGATTGTGGAATTGTAAAGAAGGAAATGGTGATTTTTGTGATGACAGAATAGAGAGTTCCTGGCAACTAATTGAAAATAGGGGACAAGAGAAGAGAAAACATCATAGGATCAAAGATTTAGAGCTGGAAAGGGCCTCCAATTCCCTCATTTTAAAAGATGAGGTCATTGAAACCTAGGGAAGTTGTGACTTACCTAAGGTCACATGAGTAGTAAGGGTCAGAATTAAGATCAGAGTCTGGTCATCTGACTTCAGAACCAGTGCTCATTTCATTCCATCCACCATGATGACATGAGGTTGGTGAAAGGGTGGATATGAATGAAAATGTTTCTGCTGTGGTTGAATCATTTTTCAGTCATGTCCAACTTTCTGTGACTCCATTTAGGGTTTTCTTGGCAAAATGATTTGCTATTTCCTTCTTCAGTTTGTTTTACAGATGAGGAAACTGAGTCAAACAGGGTTAAATGATTTGCCCAGGATCACACAGCTAGTTAGTGTCTGAGGTCAAATTTGAACTCAAGAGATAAGTCTTCCTAACTTCAAGTCTGGGTTCTTTTCCATTGTTCCACTTAGCTGGCCTGGGTAAAAGGTGGGCAGGTCATAATGAGTTCTGTTTTCAATATATTGAGTTGGAGAGGTTTATGAGAAAAATGTCAGGCAGCTGAAGCTCAGAGTGAACATTACAGTTATATAGAGCTGGGAATCATGGAATCTCTGGGTATGGAAATGATCATTGAATCCATTGCAAAGAGAGATAGTATTGAAAGAGGGGGGAAGTGGGTCCAGGACAGAAGCTTGCTGTACCCTTAAAGGGATAGGAGGTAGATACTGATCCAGCAAACGAAACTAAGAAGGATTGTCCAGAAATGTAGGAGAAGAAACAAGAAGGGTAGTGTCATGAAAACCCAGGAAGGGGAGAGTGTCCAGGAGGCAAGGTATGGCAGTCAGCAGCAAAGGCCACAGAGAAGCTAAAGAGGATGAGGTTGGAGAAAAGAACCTTGGGTTTATGGAGATGTGGAGTGTAAATAATTCTTCCTAAGGTTTGTCTGGGAAAGGGAGGATAGCTTGAGGGGATGGTAGGGCCAAGTGAAGGTTTTAAAGGATGGAGTCCTAGGCATTTTTGCAGGCAACAAGGAACAAGCCAGAAGAAAAGGAGAAATTGAAGGAGAGAAGGCATGATTATAGAAGGAAGCTCCTTGAAGAAAAGAGATGGGAGGAAAGCAGGCTGGTGTCTATCTGTCCCAGTCTCTCTGTGTTCACACAGCCTGTCCCCTATGTCCCCAAAGTCTTCTATACCCAGAGATTCCCTATGTCCATAGATGCCATATCATTATACCAGTCTCCTTCCCTGAGCCCAGACTCTTCACCCAAGTCCTTTGATGTCCACAGACTCCTATCTTCTCCTGTTCCCACTCTCTCACATCATCCCCTGTATTTGTTTATTTATTTATTTATTTATCTATTTATTAGGTTTTTACAAGGCAATGGGGTTAAGTAGCTTGCTCAAGGCCACACAGCTAGATAATTATGAAGTGTCTGAGGCTGGATTTGAACTTAGGTCCTCCTGACTCCAGGGCCGGTGCTCTATCCACTGTGCCAGCTAAGCGCCCCTATATGCCCACATCTCTGTCCACGTCTGCCTCACTCATTCCCCCAGACCTCAGTCTCACTCCTGTGCCCACATACCTTGACTCTTCCTCTACTTCCTCTATTCTCTCTTAACTTATTCCCACTCATTGCTTGTTCTTGCACAGGGAACCCCATCTCTGGGAGCCAAGGACTTACCCCAGGGTTCTTGGGGCTGGCAGGCAAGCAGTAGGTGATGGTTGGGTTGCTAGAGCCCTTTGGGACCCCTCTCTTGTCTTTCTCGAGAAACTTCTTCCCGGCATGTGGGACAAAGTGGTGGTCAGGAGTGATGGTCTGAGTTGACCTTAGAAGACTAGCAGGGATTCTGGGAGAGGAGCCCAGTCCTCGTGAGCTTTGGCCGGAGCTCTGAATGCCCTGGATTGATTGGGCAGGTGGGGGTCGCCTCAACTCCTCTCCCATAGAGTATTTGATTCTGGCTATACCCCTCCTGGCCCCTGGGGGCTTGCCTTCATCTCTCTGCGGGGCATGGGCACTGTAGACTAGACCTGCCACCTGAGAAACAGAATGGTGGGGATGGGAGCAGAGACCACGTGAATGGCTTTGCCCCTCCTGCCTTTCCTGAGTCTGCGGCTGAGGAGGCCTGGCAGTAGCTTTGTGTATATTCCCATATTTGACTCTTGTTTGCATGGTCCTCTGCTAACTTAGACTCAGAGGCTCTCTGCACCCTGAGCCTGGGGCCTTTCAGGTTAACTGAAATAGCAAAAGTGGAGTCCCTCTGTACTGCCAGACCTGGGTTCAGGAACCTCTACAGAACAGGGAAGGCTTTGGGGGAAGGAAGCGCTGTCATTACCCATACCCCCTCCCCCAGCTCCTTCCACTGGACCAGGCGGACCTGGACAGGAAGTCCAAGAGTCCGCTTTCTCTAAGGTTTTCTTCTGATGGCTGCTTGGAAGTGGCCCCTTCAGAGGCTCGGTCCTGGGGGCGCCCCCTACCCAGTAGCTTCCTGTTCCCTCTCCCTTTCCCCCTTCCCCTCCCCCCAGCCTAGAGCTGGGGGGAAGGAACTACCCCCAGACTGAGTGTGGACTGCTGGTGGCTCTCTGGGGCACCTCCTCTAGTCCCCAGAGGGCAAGGTGGCGGGCAGGCCCACCAGCATAGGCTCCTGCCCCTTTCTCCACTAATTGGGAGGGGCTAGGCCTGTTACCTGAACGGCCTGGGGTGGAGGCCCTAAGCCTGGCTGGGCCGCACAGTCCTGGGCGTCCGGGCCTGCTCTGTGGGTCTCTCCTGGACAAAAGCTGGAGCCAGTTATACATTAACCAGGCTCCTTCCCTGCCTCCACCCCCAACCCAGCCTTCTGCAACGGCTGAGAACCCAGGCAGTCGGGGAAGGAGGGGCAGGTTGAGGGAGGGAGGCCTGGCAGGCAAGCTCTCCTGGGAGCCTGGCCTCAGCCAAAATCTCCAGGGATCACAGGGAAAGTCAGGAGCCAGGATGTCGGCCAGGACTCCCACACTATGGACGCAGGGCCACGGGGACAAAGGAAGATGGGGAGAGAGGGAGAAAAGGACCTGGGACTTTGGGGATGCAGCGGCACAAGGAAGTGGGGGAGCTGCAAGAAGACAGGTCACACCCACTAGTGAGAGACTGGCACAAAAGAACAGAGGACGTGTGGACAGGAGAGTGCGTGGGGCAAAAGGGCAGAGATTTATGAAGGGACATGGGGACATGGGATTGGGCTACACATACAGACAGCAGGAGTGGCTTTGGAAATACAGACCCTGGAATAATCATCACCTAATAGTCTTCCTTCCTCTTCCTTCCTTCCTTCCTTCCTTCCTTCTTTCTTTCTTTTTTCTTTTTCTTCCTTCCTTCCTTCCTTCCTTCCTTCCTTCCTTCCTTCCTTCCTTCCTTCCTTTCTTTCTTTCTTTCTTTCTCTTTCTTTCTCTCTTTCTTTCTCTCTTTCTCTCTTTCTTTCTCTCTCTCTTTCTTTCTTTCTTTCTTTCCTCCTTCTTTTCTTCCTTCCTTTCTTCCTTCCATCTTTCTTTCTTCCTCCCTCCCTCCCCTCCCCTTCCCACTTAATAATATTTGTTGATTGAGTGATGTCTCCTCCTCCCCCCTTCATGTACTCTGATGTCTACTAACTTGTGGAGGTGACCCTGGGAACCCGAAGGTCTCCTTTCATAACAAAACACAGCTTTTGGCAGGCTCTCCTAAGTTCCAAGGCTATGTGTCTAGTATCTGAGGATCTTCAGGATTAAGGATAAAGAGACTCATGGCCAGGTTAGGTTCTAAAAAAATAAATCTTCTCAGTCACAGTAAATCAGGAAACTGCTACAATAATTTCCAGAGTTGCCAAAGAGATCAAATAAAGAAGAAAAAAATGTACTCCAATATTTATAGCAGTTCTGTTTCTGGCGGCAAAGAACTTCAAATTAAGGGTGCTTATCACTTGGGAAGAGGATGAACCAACCACGATAGATGAATGTAACAAAGTGCAGTTGGACTATAAGAAATGATGAAGGGTCGGGTGTCAGAAAAACCTAAGAAGATTTGGATGAACTGATGCAGGGGAAAGTGAGCAGAAACATAGAACAATTTATTTTTTTAATTAAATCATATTTTTTCAATTATCTTAATTATTGTTTCAAGAGCATTTTAACTTTGAACAGCTTTGTAAGACTTAATAACTCTGACTGATGAAAAGATTAACCATGATTCTGGAGAACTCTTATGAAACATATGGCCTACCACCCAACAGAGAAGTGGTAGACTCAGGGTTAAGATCAAGACACATTTATTGAATTTGAGAATTTCTTTTGATTGGTTTGACAAATTGTTATAAAGATTTTCTTTTCTTTTTCTTTGAAATAATTGTGGGGAGAGAGGGGGAAAAAATAAATGCCTAATACTTGAGAAACAAAATTTTAAAAAATCACCACTGCCATCACCACCAAAGACTTGCAAGATTGTGAATTAGGCTACCCCTACTCTTGAGATCAGAGACCTCTGCACACATCAAAATAAATTCTGATTCCTCAAAGAAATAATAACAAGGAAGAGGCCCTGAAATGAACCCAGCACACAGCAAAGACTTGGATGACAAGCAAGAGGGATGGGGATGTCAGATGCAGACTCTGGAAAGATCTCTTCAGGTGTATGTATGTGTGTGTGTGTGTGTGTGTGTGTGTGTGTGTGTGTGTGTGTGTGTGTGTGTGTGTGTGTAGGGATCTTCTATCCCCAATGGCATATTGAAAGAGATCCTGAGATCCTTTTTTGATCCAGAGCTATAATTTCTTTTAAGGAACAACCAATATGGACAAATGCCAATGGTCAGCCCATCTTTAACTTACACTCAGAGAGGTGCTCGACATACTGTTAGGTTAAGGGATTTGCCCATGATTACAGAGCTAGTCACAAGTATGTGACATTTTACTAGGGTGTGCATCCAGGAAACTTTATTTGTTGTTAGAGCAAACATTTATTGAATGAGCAATCATAAAGGATATTTTTGAATAAATTAAAAATTAGGAATTGAAAAATTTAACAACTAAATTTTACTTTTAAAATGGAACACAAAAATACACATATTTTCTTTTTGAAGACATTAGCATTTGCCTGGGTACCCTGCCTCTATACCAGTTCAGCTAGTATGTATCAGAGGCAAGATATGAATTCAGGTCATGAAGCCCAGGTTGGTCTTTTAAGTACTATGTTTGGAAGACTTAAAAGAAATGTTAGAAAAGTTTGTCAGGGAGTTGATATGTGATACAGTGGATAATGTGCCAAGCTTAGAGTCATAAAGCCTCCTATTCCTGAGTTCAAATCCAACCCCACACATTTATTCCCTGTGGGACCTTGGGTAAGTCACTTATCCTGTTTGCCTCAATTTCCTCATCTGTAAAATGAACTGGAGAAGGAAATGGCAAACCATTCCAGCAAAAATGCTTGGCAAAGATGCCAAGAAAATTCCAAATAGGGTCACAAAGAATCAACTGATAAAACTACTAAACAACAGTTTAGTGAGAGGAGTGAGGTTGCTCAGTGGGGAGAACACTGATCCTTGAGTCAGGAAGACCTGAATTCAAATTGGTTCTCAGATTACTTACTAACTATGTGATCTTGGGCAAGTCAAAAAAAAATTAAAAGTTTATCAGGGCTTAGAGAGAGGACGAATGACAGAAGAAAGAGCATTTGAACAGGATCAAGTAGGATTATAATATATAGAGATGGTAGGCAAGGGCAATCCAGTCATAGAGAGTGCTGTGAATAAAAGTGATGTTTGGGGAACGCGGAACTGGAGTGGGAGGCAGGCAATAAAGTGGTTAAAAGAAGTTAGCATGTGTTGTGAAAAGTTCTGAAGGTCAGGCCAAAGAATTTGGGCATTAGCTTGTGGCTCTTGGAGCCTTTGATGATAGTTGAACATAAGAAAGATTTGTTGGGGGTCGGGCTTTAGGAAAATAATTCAAACAGCCTGGATTGGGGGGGCAGAGAGGAGGTTAACACTTTGCTGGTATTTGAGTTTCTAGGATAACCCCCTAGCAGTTTTTGGCATCCCAGGAAAAAATATTGCTTGCCATAGTGAGCTTTGTGGACTTCTGTCTTAAAAGCAGGGGAGGCTTTCTTCTTTGTGGGGCCCACATAGGGACATTTGGGGGTCTCTAAATCAAGAAGGGTGATGAAAGATGGATTTTGTGCCAATAAGGTTGGGAAGTACCACCATGGTGATAAAGGTAAAATACAGGAACTTTGTGAATAGCAACTTGCCTTCATAAGCAAGAAAACCACCCTGACCCTCCTCTAGTAGCCAAGGGTCCCAGGACAGGAGCAGTTGGGAGACAGAGAGGCTCCAGGGGAGGAGAAGAGCCACCCCTTAGTGGACAATACAGGTAGTGACAGTAAAGTTTAGGGGTAGGGGGTCCATGGCCCAAATAAAATAAATGACTCAGATTCATACACTATCAGAAGTGAAAGAGATCTTAGAACAGATGAGACTCTGAACTGAGAACCTCAAGGATCCTTAGAACAGAGAATGTCAGGACCCTTAGGATACATATTGTCAAAGCTGGGAGGGTCCTAAGAACATAAGTTGTCAGGATTGGGAGGGTCTTTAGAACCCAGAATATTAGAGCTGGGAGGATCCTAGAACATTAAACCTAGTTAGTGTCAGAGTTTAAAGAGATGATGCTCATTTTCCCTACAAGCCTAAATCTTCCCCTCTGCAGCTTCCATTTCCCTGCTTCTGATTCTTCTCTCTGGATCTCCCTCTTCAACACCTGAATACAGTTATCATGCTATCTTTATCTCGCTTCCCTCCTTCAAGTCAGAAACTTATCAGTTCCTTCGATGGATCTTTCTACAGAATGGCCTGGGGTCCCATCATCCTATTCTGTAAGTCATCCTCCTCTGGATACTTTCTGGTCCTCCTAGGTTGGAGACTCAAACTTTATGTGTGGTCTGATCAGCACAGAGTTTGATACCATCTTCCCAGTGATGGACATGGCTTCTCTTTGCAGCCCAAGATCCCATTTAATTTTTTGGTTACCATTTCACATGATAACTCATATTGAACTTGCAGACCACTTAAGACCCTTGTATCTTTTTTTCAGGACAACTGTTTGATGGTCATAGTTCATCCATGTTGTAATGGAAAGTCATTTTTTTTAGTTTAAGAGTTTATTTTTCTTCAATTTCATATAAAAAATTTTAACTTTCATTTTAAACTTTTTTGAAATACAGATTCTTATCCTTCCCACCACCCCACAGTGAGAAGGCAAATATTTTGATATAGGTTATATATGTGTAGTCTTATAATATTTCCATATTAGTCATGTTGTAAAGGAACAACATAGAGCCAAAAAACCAAGATACATAAAGTAAAATGCAAATATCCTTCCATCTGCATTTAGATTCCATCAATTCTTTTTCTGGAGATGGATAGCATTTTTCATCATAAGTCCTTCAGAACTGTTTTGGAGCATTGTATTGTTGAGTCATTTTCAGTTGATCATCATTCAAAATTGTTATGATGTACAATGTTCTCCTGGTTCTGTTCACTTCACTTTTCCATGTTTTTCTGAGAACATTCTGCTTGACCTTTCTTTTTGTTTTTTAGTTGTTGTTGTTGGGTTTGTTTTTTTTTTTGCCAGGCAATGGGGTTAAGTGGCTTGCCCAAGGCCACACAGCTAGGTTAAGTATTGGGACTGAGACCGGATTTGAACTCAAGTACTCCTGACTTCAAGGGCAGTGCTTTATCCACTGTGCCACCTAACCGCCCCTAGACGTGCTTGACCTTTCTTATACCATAATATCATTCTATCACAATCATATACAACAACTTATTATTCAGCCATTGCCCAATTGATGGACATTCCTTTGAGTTAAAATTCTTTGCCACCACAAAAGGAGCTGCTAAATATTTTTGTACAAGGGGTCCTTTTCTTCTTTTTTTAAAAATATCTCTGGAATATAGACCTCGTAATGGTATTTCTGGGTAAAAGTTTTATAGCCCTTTGGGCATATTTCCAAACTGCTCTACAACATGGTTGAATCAGTATACAACTTCACCAGTAGTACACTAGAATCTCAACTTTTCCATATCCCCTTCAAGATTTGCTATTTTCATTTTCTGTCATATTTGCCAATCTGATAGTAGCCCAGAGTTGTTTTAAATTCCATTCCTTTAAACAGTAGAGATTTACAGCATTTTTTTCATATGACAAAAGACAGATTGTCTAAAAACTGCTTGTTCATCCCCTTTGAATATTTATCAATTTCTAGAAATTTGATTCAGTTCTTTATATATTTGAGAAATGAGGTCTTTATCAGAGAAACTTGCCTTAATTTTTTTATCGTTATTATTATATATTTCCTTCCATTCTATTTTCCACCTGTTTATTCTACTCTCTCTCCTTTCACCCTGAGCCAATTCTGATGAGTAAGATTCACATGCTCCCTCCACCCCCTCCATTCTCCTTTCCACTGAAAAAAGCTTTTTCACCTCTTTTATGCAAGATATTTCACCTTATTCTATCTTCTCTCTTTCCTCTTCTCCCTTTACATTTTAGAGAATTATTCCATCACATTCAACTCACACCTATGCCCTCTGTCTATGTATACTCCTTCTATCTTAAGAATGAAAAACTTTGGTGCAGTTAGGTGGCGTAGTGGATAAAGCACCGGCCTTGGAGTCAGGAGTACCTGGGTTCAAATCTGGTCTCAGACACTTAATAATTACCTAGCTGTGTGGCCTTGGGGCAAGCCACTTAACCCCATTTGCTTTGCAAAAAACCTAAAACAAAGCAAAAAAAAACCCCAAGAATGAAAAAATTCTTAGGAGTTACAAGTATCAATTTCCCATGTAGGAATGAAAACAGTTTAATCTTATTGAATCCCTTATGATTTCTCTTTCTTGTTACCTTTTTATGCTTCTCTTGAGTCTTAAACTTTAAAGTATATTTTTGAAAGTCAATTTTTTTTTTTTTACTCAACTCTGGTCATTTTGTCAAGGATTGCTTGAAAGTCTTTTTCCTTATCAAGGTTTTAATATATTGTAGGTAGGCAAAAGAAATTAATTGGGTGGGGACAGCTAGGTGGTGCAGTGGATAAAACACCAGCCCTGGAGTCAGGAGTACCTGAGTTCAAATCCAACCTTAGACATTTAATACTTACCTAGCTGTGTGACCTTGAGCAAGTCACTTTACCCCCATTGCCTTGCAAAAACCAAAAAGAAAAAAAATAAAGAAAAAGAAATTAAATGGGAATTTGGGGAGGAGTTTTGCAGAAACTGCAGATGACATGTGAAGGCCAAACAAATGGCACAGAAAAAGTTTAGAAACTCAGAAATTCATAAAACTTATGTATAGTATTGTATAATATCAACATTTTATCTTTTAATACCATAATAATTCAGACATCTTCTCTGGCATGAAAAGAGGGTCAAAATTTTTTTACACAGATTTTCTAGGTTGTGGGAGCTTGGCATTCCTATCCCCCATAATATGGAAGGCATAACTTTACTAAGTTTTGCTGGGTATGTGATTCTTGGCTGTTATACAAGCTCTTTTGTCTTCTGATCCTTTAATGTAGAAACTGCTAAATCTTGTGTTATCCTGACTGAGGCTCCAGGTCAATTGAATTGTTCCTTTTTTGGCTCTTGCAAGATTTTCTCCATGACCTGAGAGCTCTGGAATTTGTCTTTAATATTCCTGGAGTTTTCATTTTTGAGATCTCACTCAGGAAGTGATTGGTTGATTCTGTCAATTTCTATTTTACCCTCTGACTCTAGAATATTAGGGCAATTTTCCTTGATAATTTGTTGAAAGATGATGTCTAGGCTCTTTATTTATTTATTTATCCTTATCATGGCTTTCAGGTAATTCAATAATTCTTAAATTACCTCTTCTGGATATATTTTCTGGGTCAGTTGTTTTTCCTATGAGGTAATTCACATTTTTTTCTATTTCTTTTCATTCTTTTGATTTTGTTTAATTGATTTTTGATGTCTCATGGAATCATTGCCCAATTCTAAGTTTTGAGGAATCATTTTCTCTAGGGATTTTTGTACCTCCTTTTCCATTAGGCCAATTCTATTTTTAAGGAGTTCTCTTCAGTGAATTTTTGTATATTTTTTCCTTTTCACCAATTCTACTTTTCAAGGCATTCTTCTCCTTATTGGATATTAGTGCCTCTTCAACCATTTGGCCCATTCTGCTTTTTTAATGTTTTATTTCCCCCCAGTTACATGTCATTTTTAGCATTCTTTTTTTATTTGTTTGGGGTTATTTGGGGGTTTTTTGCAAGGCAGTGGGGTTAAATGGCTTGCCCAAGGTCCCACAACTAGGCAATTATTAAGTGTCTGAGGACAGATTTGAAATCAGGCCTTCCTGACTCCAGGGCCAGAGTTCCATCCACTGCACCACCTAGACTGTCCTGCCTATTCTGCTTTAAAGGTGTTATTTTCTTCAGTAAATTATTTGTGTATGTGGGCCTCCTCCACTAAGCGGTTGACTCTTTTTTCACGATTTTTCTTGAAGTACTATCATTTCTCTTCCCAATTTTTCCTTTGCCTCTCTTACTTGACTTTTAAAATCCTTTTTGAACTCTTCCATGACTGGAGACCAATTCATGTTTTTCCTTAAGGCTTTGGATGTAGCAGTTTTGACCTGTCATTTTCTGAGTTTGTGTTTTGATTTTGCTTTTCACTATAGTAATTTTTTAATAATAGGATCTTTTTCTACTGTTTACTCATTTTTCCAGTCTATTTCTTGACTTTAAACACTATGCTAAAATAGACTCTGCTTCTAGAGAGGAGGGAGCACTGGCTCAAGCTTTTTTGTGCCTTTTTTTTGGGGGGGCAGTTGTTTTCAGAGATAATTCTGGGGACCTGTAGGTTTTTGGTTATATCAAGGTGCTCTGGTCTGTGAATAACCACAATCACTCCTTTCTACCCAGTTCCCCTGTGGCCACAAACTCTGGTGTACTAATACTTCTTGTGCTGGGAATGAGTTCCAAGCCTGATCTACATTTAAGTATGGGCAAGGTAAGAGTTCTGCCCCTGGGGCCAGCAAAGGGGCTCCTATAATTTCCTTTTGAACAGCTGTCTGATACAGGCTGAGAGGTCCAGAAACCTCCATTGATTCAGATGCCTCCAAGTGCTACTGGGGGTTTGCTGGGGCATGGCTTGCACTGGAATGACCTCCTTTTACCCCACCATAACAAGACATTTTCTGTCAACTTTCTAAGTTGTCTTGGACTGGAAAATTGTTTCATCCCCTTCTCTTTTTTGGGGGGTTCTGCCATGACAGAATTTGTTTTGGGACCTTATTTAAAGTTATTTTGAGGGGTTTTGGGGAGAGGTCAGTTGAGTCCCTGCCTTTTGTCCACCACCTTGGCTCTGCCCTCAAAGTTAAGGGTTTTTTTGAACCTAAGTGTAAGACTACATTTCCCCCTGTCAAGTTTCATCTTCATTCATCAAGTGTTTATTAAGCATCATCTATATTGTAGGCACTGTGGCTTCAAAGATAAAACTAAAATGTCCTCACAGTGTTTATATTCCAAAGGGGGGACACAGTCCCCTTACTTAGAAAAGTAAATACAAAATTAGTAAATTCAAAGCATTCAAGATTCTCAGATTAGAAGACATATGAGTCTCCTTGTAGAAGGGCTGAATCTTGAAGGAAACCAGGGATTTTAAGAGGCAACAGTGAGGAGGGAATGCATACCAGACATAGAGAACAGTGTGGGCAAAGACTTGGAGATGGGAGATGGGATGCATTGTGTAAGAAACCACATATGCATCAGTTTGACTGAAATGTAGATTGTGAAAAGGGGAGTAATGTGGAGTCAGTTTGGGAAGGTAAGCAGGAGTCAGACTATGAAGGACTTTAAATGCCAGAGAAGTTTGTATATTATGATATTTTTTATCCCCCCACTTTTCATCTAGTGGCAGGATCCTTAGAAAAGAAATGTCAGAGCTGGGAGGGTCCTAAGAACACAGTGTGTCAGGACTGGGAGGAACCTTAGAAGTAGGAGACAAACAGCCATGTGAAATGTTGTCATTGTACATATCAGCAAAATAGCTTTGTTCAAACCTTTCCACAGTTTGGCTCTCTAGTGAATTCTTGAGTTGTTTTTATATTATTTCTTTCCACTCTATGCACTTTTTTAATTCATGAGACCCTCAGATTATAAAGTGTATGTTTTGACCTGACAGATGTACCATTGATAGACTGCCCAGTAATCTGAAGAGTAATCAGTAACTGATAAGTGATTTAAAATTATTTCTAGGTAGCTTCTTCCTTTTTTTCTTTAGAAAAATTTTCCCCCAGCAAACTCCATACAAATTAGTCTTTGATTATTCATTTTATATGATGTCCTTTGGGGTAATTTGCCCAGTCAGCAGGCTATTACAATTCATGACTATGTGTTAGTGCTAATGAAGGAATAAACTGATTTTCCAAATTAAAACAAGAACAAGGTACCAAGTTTATGTAGTGATAGAGTGCCCATCACCCCAGGGCTTTAGAAATATTAACTTGGCATTGGCTGGACTTTAATGAGGAAAGACAATAGTCTAGATAAGAAGTGAGAAGAATCTGATCATGTGGAGATTATGTAAATAGATTTTGGGGAGGTATGCCTTACTGATTTTATTATAGATTGGTCATGGGGTTGGGAAAGCAGGAGAGGGAAGAACCTTTTCCTCATTACTCCTCTTTTTGGTGGGGTTCTGAGCCACTCAAGTAGCTCTGTCATCTTTTCCATGCCTTCCCTTCCCAACTCCTCACCCCTCTCCATTTGACCTCCAAAGCCCGAGCATCCTCTACCTTATGCCATACTTGTGTCTGTCTGACCTTCCTGTGTTATTGTGCTTGGACACATCTTACCCCTCTGCTAGACTGCAGTCTCCTTGAAGGCAAGAAGCACATCATTTTCCAGGGTCTGAGGTCCCAGGGCTAAGCACTGGGTCTTGTACCTTACAGGCCCTTAATCACTCTTTGCTGAATTCTGCAAAGGCATCAAGGCCAGAACTAGTCTGAAGCCAGGACTTCACCCACAACC
Source organism: Macrotis lagotis (assembly GCF_037893015.1). Taxonomy (NCBI): domain Eukaryota; kingdom Metazoa; phylum Chordata; class Mammalia; order Peramelemorphia; family Peramelidae; genus Macrotis; species Macrotis lagotis. Next base: position 643,377,667 of record NC_133666.1, on the reverse strand, counting down.
TACAGAACCATAAAAGCTGCCGGATTCTGAGTGAGTCCAACATTTGACAAATGAGAAGACCGGATCAGAAGTGAGAGTTGTGACCTACTCCAGGCCACACAGCAAGAGTGGCAAAGCCAGGCCTGAGCAAAGTATAGAAATGCCATTTTATTCTCCTCCTTTTGAAGAAGACCCTCCTGCCCTATGTTCTTAAGTTTTTGGAAAGAAACTGTGGGAGGTGAATGATTGTTTGTTTCTTAAGTCCGGACATGGCCCCTACTCTTGTCCATGTGCCAGCTGGCCAACCCCTGGTTTCATTTTAACTTGGGGAAGATCCTGATGAAGAGGATCATGCTGATGAAGATGAAGCAGACAAAGATAAGCACAATCCACAGGAGCCAGTTGACGGACTTCTTGGCATGCTGCTCCAGCCTCTCTGACTCCGTCTTCAGCTTTTCGAAATTCTGGTCTGCCATCTTGAGGGAGTGGGAGAGCGTCTGTGGGGAAGGACAGGGAGAACAGGATGAGGGGTGGCTTTGCCCCAGTATCCAGGGAAGTTCAGAGGTCTTACTATCCCCTTCCCAACATCTTATGTTCAAGTCCAAGTCCAAGTCCTGCTGCTAAGCTTTATGTCCTTGGGTAAATCATTTTCCCACAAAACCCACAGGTTCTCATTTTTCCATCTGTCATATAAGGGGGCTGGATTAGATGATCTGAAAAGGTCCTCCTAACTCTGACATCCTGGGTTCTAAGGGCCCTCCCAGCTCTGACATTCTGTATTCTAAGTATTCCCATCCCCCTCCAGGCTGCTGCTCTGTAGCTCTACCAGCTGGAGACACCAGCTGGGCATCTCAGGTTTCTTGTCACTCTACCTGATTATCTTGTTTAATAACATTCTGTGCTGCCAGAGTGTTGTTCTTCAGACTTCGGGCCAAACTCAACATCTCTTCGGCCAGCTTCTCCTGGACGCTGTGGTGATGCTGTAGCACAGCATCGAGCTCAGCAGCTGACTGCTTCTCATCTGTCCCAAGGCCCCTGTGTGTGTGGGGGTGGGGGAGGGTTAATTGGGAAACAGCAAAGATCCAAACTACCAAAAGGGGAAAACTGACAATTCCCTTTGCCCCTGAGACAGGTAATCAAACTATTTATTCTAGGCTACATGTGTCTAACTTCCAGGGTGAATATCATGGCTTGGACTCCACATATGTATGCAGAAAAAGGCTTCAGCATAATAGCCACAGGCAACAACAGAATGGCAAGCATCTGTTCAGGACAGGGGATTTGCATCAGTTAAGTCACTTTCTCTAGTTCTCTGGAGGGATAACTAGGGTGCTAACAAAGAAGTTCCATCCAGAACATCAGTTAAAGTTACTGGGGGGGGGGTGCTGAGCCTCAAGAAGACCAGATTTAAGAGGCCAAGTGAGAAGTGTCCTCAAACACTGGAAGGGCTGTCGAGGGCAAGGGCACTTGTTCTGTTTGGTCCCAGAGGCTACAGGGTAGGCAGATTTCAGCTGGATATGGAGACATAAATGGCCTAGAAAAGAAAGCTGACCCTCTAAGTGAGATGGATTTATTTAGGAGATAGTGAGTTTCCTACCACTGAAGGTTCCAAAGCTGGGTTCATTTGGTGGATCTGTTGTGGGGATGGGGATTCATGTTTCAGGGAGGAGTTAAGACTAGATTAGCTTTGAGACCCTGCCCATCTGTGAACTCTGGGGCCCCCACAACAGGAGAAGAGGAAATAGTACCAAAGATGTCACTTACGTTCGTTTCCTTAAGTTTAGGTCCCCAGAACCTGAACCAAAAGAGAGGTGCTTGTCAGTTAAAGGATTTTACTGTTGGGGTTCTCCTTTGTGAAGCTTTCAAAGTCCATTCCAAGGGCCCCAAGTATTTCTGACATTTCTACAGTATAGGCCCAAGGACAATCCTAACCTTTGATCACACCTTAAGTATGCTTCAGTGATATTTATTGGCTCCCCATCCCTGACTGTGCCATAGTTTTTCCTCACTTTTGCTTCTGTTCACATCCTTTATTGAAATGCTAAGTGCTAGGCAGACATGATGGGATATTCCCCTGACCCTTTCTCTGCCTAGGTTCAATGTTATGAAACCCCCTAAGCTCCCAGGGGTCCCTCTTCAAGTATATGTTATTCATCGGTTTCCCATATGGCCACTGGCATTTGCTGCTTTGGTGCAAGGGAAAGAACCCCAGGCTGAGGGTCTAGACATGAGTTTTTGTCCTGGCTCTGCCACGTACTAGCTTGGTGACGTTTGATGAGCAGATCCCTTTCTGGGTCAATTTGCTCAGCTGCAAAATGAGGGGAGATGGACTAGACTATCTCTAAGGTACTTTCTACTAATGACATACTGTGTTCTAAAATCCTTCTTGGCTCTAACATTCTTTTTTTTTTAGTTTTTCTTTTTTTTTTAGGTTTTTGCAAGGCAATGGGGTTAAGTGGCTTGCCCAAGGCCACACAGCTAGGTAATTATTAAGTGTCTGAGGCTGGATTTGAACTCAGGTACTCCTGACTCCAGGGCTGGTGCTCTATCCACTGCACTACCTAGCCACCCCAGGTGCTAACATTCTAAGGGTCCTCCCGACTCTGACGATCCAGGCTATAAAGGCTCTCCTAGCCTTGACATTCTGGGTTCTAAGGGCTCTCTCAACCCTGACATTCTGAGTTATTCTAAAGGTCCTCCCTGTTCCAATGTTCTGGATTCTAAAGGTCCTCCCTGCCCTGACAACTGATGCTTTAAAGGGATCTCTTGGCCCTGACAATTTGTGTTCTGTGATTTCCTTGGCCTATGATCTCAAGGTGCTACTATAAGTTTTCTGTGTGCCAGTTTTGTCTGCCCACCCAGATTGTAGCCTTGAGGGCCTGGGCCATATTTCCTGTAACAGTTTTCCACATAGGGCTGGATTCTGGGGCCTCAGGTCCACCACAGAGCCCGACTTCTCCATCCTATCCTGCCATTTCCTCTAAACATCAAAGACCTATATTTTCATCTCCCTGCGTCCTTGCTCCCCCAAGTTCCTCTCAAGGCCTCAGTGACTTGGGAAACAGAGATGCCCTTGGACTATGGGCATCCTGGTGACAGACCTTTGTGCCCTAAGCAAGCTGGTGGGGGGGGGGCTTGAGCCAGCCCTACTTCTGCCTTTTGCCCTGCTCGGCCTGTCTCCTCTGTTAGGAAGAAGGGTCCTGGAGGGCAAGGATGGCTTCATTCTTTGCACTGTATACCCACAGTCTGGCACATGGTCAATTTTTGCTAATGCTGGCTGACTGACCAAGGGGTTGATGGCTCGGCCAGGCTGGATGCTCCACCCGTCACTTCCCTCCTTGTGGTGAAGCATCAGGGAGGCTTTCAGTCCGACCTTCTCGACTTGAAGGGGAGCTGCCCTATTCGAGGTCACACAGCCAGGCTGAACTAGAGAGTCCATCTTGGCTCCTCCCAAATGGCTCATTCCCTTAGATGAGCTGCGCTGCCCATGAGGCTCCGTCAGCAGCTAGAGGGAGACAGGTCTCCCCCTGCTGTTGGCTTCTGAAAGTCACAAGAGACTCTGGGCTCCCCTCACCATAGGGACTTTCTCCCCTGAACCTCTTTCTAGGATTGAGAAAAGAAAAGTAATTTCTTGTCCTCCTAGACTGATGGGAATTACTTTCTGAGTTTGGTCATGAGACCCCATGATATAGTTAGATTTTAGAGGGCCTCTGATGTCATCCCCTTGTTTTTCCAGGAAGGACACTAAGGCCCTAAGAGAGGAAAGCCTTGCTCAAGGTGACCCAGTTAGAAGGCAGCAGGGCCAGGATCCGAACCCACATCCTTTGCCAGTGTTCTTTTCATTACTCCATGGTAACAATTTCAGGTAACTGGAGACTTTCATCTCTGCAAAGAAGACAGGCAACTTGGGCTGAGTTGCCCAAGGCTTCCTTTCTAGGGCTTAAAGAAAATGGTTTGGAGGGCTGTGTCTACTCACCATTGGTCGACGAGGATTCCTAAAGGGAGAAAAACTACAATGAGAAAGTGTATGCCATCACCCAACTGACCCGCTGAGCCCAGACTAAGAAGGGCCCGGGGGAACCCTGAGTCTCCTTCCTCCACATATGCTGATCATGTTCAAGGCTTCCCTGGAGAGCAGGGATGGCTTCAGGAGTTCAGATCCTGGGCATGTAAAATTCAGTCTTGGCTTCCCCCCTGGCAGCAGGCCCTGAGCCTCAATCACTTAATACACTTCCATAAATATTTATCCTATTGGTCCCAACAAAAACTTCCCGCAAACAGGCTGTACTTCTAAAATGAGGTCTTTTTGAAAAGAAAAATAGAGAGAGGTCAAAAGTCCATACATCAAGGAGCTAAAATTTCATCAGAATGCTATTGCATTCATCGGTACAGACTGCAGCCCCCATAGTGATTAGTACATGGTCTTCTAAGGGGGCCATAGACAAAAAATTCATTTTCCTGAGGCCAACTCAATAATGAATCATTTTGAACCCAGTTGGTCTTGGGGTAACAGACACTGTCATGGGGCTTATATTTGCTGGCTGGTAGGATCTGCTTCAGTTGTTACAACTCTGACATCAACTTTGGGCTCAAGCATGGGTCAATCAGGGTCTAAAGGATATGTGAAGGGGAGGAATGCATGGAGGGTGTAGCAAGGGAAGGCATTCAAGGTGAGCTTCTGTGGAGACCTTGAATGCCAGGCCAGGAGTCATCTGTATACCTTCTTTTCACCCCCATCTTCAATTTGTCATTAAGCCCGTTGATGGCTCCAAATGAAAGTATAGGACAGAGAAGTTTAAGTATTAGACCAACTACCAAACTGAAGGTCTACAGAGCCATTGTGCTGACCTCATTGCTATCTGCCTGTGAAACCTGGACAGTATGCCAGTGCCAAGGCAGGACACTGAATTGCTTCCATTTTAATTGTCTTAGGAAGATAATGTGGCAGGAGAAGATCCCAGATACTGAGGTCCTTCCTCAAGTTAAACTGCCTAGCATTCCAACATTGCTACAAAGAGTGCAACTACAATGGACTGGTCATGGTGTTAGAACGCCAAAAGTATATTTGTCAAGAAGACTATTTTATGGAGAACTCACACAGAGAAAGTGCTCACAAGGGGGTCAGAAGAAGTGATACCAAGACACCCTGAAGGTCTCACTGAAGAACTTTAGAACTGATTGTACAGCATGGGAGACACTGGCACAGGACCGCCCAGCATGAGTACAGCATGAGAGTACAGCACTCTATGAGAAAGGCAGAATGGAAGCAACTCAAAGGAAAGATGAGATGCATGTTTAGAGTACCCACCTCAGGTGTTCACCTGGACTATCTGTGCCCAACCTGTGGTAGAGCATTCTGAGCTCATATTGGTCTGATCAGCCACAGTTGGACACACTGTCATTTGCTTCAAACATAGTGATGTCATTTTGGTCTTCTTTGATAGCAAAGGACAAGAACCAACCAACCAAATCCTGTGGATGCTTCTTTTGAAATGTGTCTCAGACTCACTGGCCCTTGCCCAGCCCCTGCAGACTTGGATTATCCCAGTAGTCACCTTGGTCCCCAGTTAAGTACACCCCAGGAGGGATTGGCCAATGAAGCCCTTTGGGGAACAGCAAACCGGCACCTATATGACAGGGAGACTGCCAGAAACAGGGACAACCTAATCACCCCAGGAAGGGGGGAAAAGTATGTCAGCATCTTAAGAGAACTATGCTTCCTCAGCTGCAAACTCACCCCTCAGCACCTTTGGCCTCAGTCCGGAACATCCATCCACCCTCAGTCCTCCTCAACTTGGAATACCCCTCTGCTAGGCTGGTACCTTTTCCAATGGATGAGTTCTTCCAGGGGACACCATTTTGGGCAGGGTCCTGGGTTGGAATTTCTGGACTTCCATACCCAGTCTTGATTTCCTTTTGGTCTTGTCTTTCTCCCTCAGAATGTAAAGTTCCTCAAGGGGATGGACTATTGGTCTTTTTTGCTCATATTTATATATTCTAAGAGCTACTTAGCTCAGTGTTTGGTACAGTAAGAGCTTAATAGTTTCAATATCATTCAACACTGTCACATCACAGCCAAAAGAAGTTCCCACTGCCCACAACATGTTTCTTGGATAGATATCTGAGCCCAAGGGAGGCCAATGCTCTGGCTGTGCTCAGGTTGTATAAATAGTCTCATGTCTGGTTCTGGGTACCATGTTTTAGGAGGGTTGATGCCATTCCAGAGGAAGGGACTAGGAGGGGACTCTAACCATGTCACAGTGGGGTGGAGAGAAGACAAAGGCAAAGAAGTCTTGAGAGATGTCTGAAGGGCTGTCCTATGGTCTGCTAGGCTCCAGAGAAAGGTGGATCTTGGTTTCCCAATATGGCACCTTTGGCTGCCTCTGGAGGTGTTCCAATAAATCCAGGTGACTAGGGGGTTGGGGTGGGGGGGAGATGAAGCAGGGAGGAGGAAAGAGTCTTTCATAACCTACCGGGCCCAGCAGCTCACTCCTCATCTCTCCCGTGTACCGAGCCCTTGTCTGCAAGTGCACTGTCTTGGTAGCTGGCACCCGCTCTTTGGTGGTGGTGGGTGTGCGTCCTGGGGCCAAGAACTGATTAGCGAGAGCTTTCTCTGAGGAGGATGACTGGACAAAGAAGAGAGTAGGCTGGAATAAATATGAGGCAGAGCTGGTATACCCTATGATCCCACTTGGGGAATCCATGCCCTCTTCCCTGGAAGACTCCAAAAGGAAATGAGAAATGAGGTTGAGGAGGTAATCCAATTCCATCTATGTTCCATTAGCAATTCTTCCCTGGGCTGCTAAAGATCCCATAACCAGAGACAACCAGCCTCTAAAATGAGGATTTCCAGGTCCCAAGTCTCATTTGCCTCATTAGAGGGGAAAGCCTGCAAACCCTCACCAGCTCTGAAAACTGCCAAAATGGGACTGGTTTGCCAGGCTGTACAGTGATTCATTGTTTGAGTCCTAGCAAGCAGTTCTCTTTTTCCACAAAGGTTCTTGATATCTTTGGTTGTTGGTTTTATTCCAGTCCAAATTTGTTATAACACCTATGTTTCCAAAATTCTTCCTTCCCATTCCCTTGTCATTTTAATTTAAAAATTAGATTTCAATTCAGCAAATGCTGATGATTGCCCATGAGATTCATGCAAAGGAAGTATATCTGATGTATTGAGGCACATGGTAATGTGGCTACAACAGCCTTCTCACCAGGGTGGGGCTACCTGGCATGAGAGTGGGGAGGGCCTGGAGCAGGACTGGCTATCCAGGTCTCTCAGCATCTCAGGTTTGGAAAGCCACTGCCACCAGCACTTTAGTTTTCTCTCTGCTTCTCACTCACTCCCCCTCCACAGATTCCAGGAGGTGGTGCGACAGTCGAAGGGGCCCCTCAATAACCCCATTTCAGCTTTCCTGCAGCGTGGACTCCCCTCCACTTGAGGGGCTTGTACTTGTCCAGTGCCCAGTCACTGTCTGGGATAGGAGAACTACCTTCCCTTCCTCCTTCCCCTAGGAGGCTGGTCCCCCTCCTGTCAGCCCAGGGCCCCTTTCCAGTCCAAGGCCTCCTCTCTGGTCCTCTTCTGTCTTTTCCCATCCTGTCCAGGGCCTCTAGGTGGTTACGGCCAAGTCAGGGAAAAATCAACAAGATTACTTTCCCCTTTCACTCCTCTGGCCACTTTGTTTTCCTTGGCTTGGCCCATGGAATGCAGCCCCAGGGCTCAGGTTGGCACAGGAAAGAAAATGAGTTAAGAGTCAGATTTGAAAAGGCTCCCCCTCCCCCTTTCGTCATCAGTCCTTCATAACTAAGCCAGAGCTGGGGGAGCAGGAGGGTCTCCCCACACAGAGGCAAAGAGGGTAAAGCCAAAAGGCTTGGTCTGTGCTTTAAAGAAAGGGGAAGGGTCTAAGTGGAGCCTTTATAAGTAGAGTGGAATTACAGATTTTTAAAAATTAAATTTAGTTTCTTTAGCTTGATGAATAAAAATAATGTCCTGATTAAATATTAATTTGTGTTTAACTTTAAAAAATAAATAAAATTCCCTAGGCACACACCCTGATGAATCGTGCTGCACATGCCTCCAGCATCACTGGGGGTTGGGGGCAGGTCATACATGGGCATTAGTCTGGTCCCCAAGGTACTGATAATAATACTAATAATAATACTAATACTACTACTACTACTACTACTACTACTACTAATAGCCATCACTAAATGGATGTAGGAATGGATTTAGAATCAAGACGGCTGAGGATATATATCCTGCCTCAGACACGGTAGTTGTGGGTGACCCTGGGCAAGTCACTTATACCCTATGAGCTTCAGGTTTCTCATCTATAAAATGGGAGTAATCATAGCACCTACCTAACAGGCTTTGTGAGTTCAAATGAGACTATCTATAAAGTACTTTGCCAATTTTAAAGTATGATAATGCTAGCTGTAAGTGTAGAATCCTTTTGTTATTATCATCATTATTGGTATTCTTGGTGGTATTGGTATTTATTATTATTATTATTATTATTATTATTATTATTAGTATATATCCCTTTGACCCTACCCCAGGATTGTTGTGAGGATTCTCATTTCATAGATGAACTAGCTGAGGCAAAGAGAGGGGAAGTGACTTGTATGGGATCACACAGCTGGCAGGGACCAGAGGCTGAATTAGAACCCAAGTTCCTGACTCCAAGGTCAGCCTCCTATCCACTGAACCACCTAGTGGTCAAAAACAGAAACAAAAAAGTCTCTGTCCTCAAGAATGGCCTATTTTATTGGGGAACATGGTATGTGGACAGAGAAGTAAATATAAAGTAACTTGAAGATGAAACAAATGATACTGTCACCTGAGGGAAGACTCTCAGATGTGAATTCAGGTCTCCTCCTTCCAAGTTTAATGATCTATCACCTAAAAAAGATTGTTTTAATGTAAAATGGGCTGCTGGTGACAGAATATATAGAATGCTAAGTTTGCAGTCAGGAAGTCCTGAGTTCCATTCCTGTCTCGAATCTGTGCCAGCTACGTGACCCTATACAAGTCACTTCACCTCTGCTTGTCTCAGTTTTCTCAACTGCAAAACAGGAATAATTATAGTGCTTACCACAAGGTTGTCACAAGATTGGATTAAAGGACCATGATTCCAGATGATCTCTGAGGTTGGTCCCTGATAGCTCTAAATCCTATGATTGTAGAAACATTAATAATAGGCCAATTATTTTACTTACCAGTTTTTCAGCCTCTAACATTCCTTTCAAAAAGTCCACTTTTCTAGAATACTCATTAAGCATTTCTGGGGCAGGTTTACTGAAAAGCACAAAAAAGAAAAAAGTCACCAAGAAACCTGCCTCCATCTATCCATTTAGCACAGATGACTCACTGGCAATTATCCTGGGTTTAGCTCCCACAAGAAATTAGGTAGCAGCCCTCTCCTTCATTCAGAAGCCTGCCCCCCTCACCCTTGGGCTGGCAGTGACCTCATTCTCATACTCACAAGGGACAGTAAAGGAATCTAAAACATTGAGACCTGGGTTTGAATTTTTGTTCTATGAACCAGCGAGGTGACTTTGGGCAAGTCTTTTAACTTCCTTGAAGATTAAATTTCCCATTTGCAAAATTTAGAGAAGGGTAGAAACAAAGAGGGAACCTCCTGGCTTTGACATTCTGTGTTCTAAGGGTGCTCTCAGCTCTGACATCCTGTGTTCTAAGGACCCTCCCAGCTCTGACATCCTGGGTTCTAAGGGCCCTGCCAGTTCTAACATTCTATAAATAGATGCCCATAACCACCTATATCCCTTTGAGTAAGTTCCTATGGAATGCAGAAGGCAACAGAGATCTTTGAGGGCCTTCTACTCTCCCCAAACTGTTTTCTCCATCTTTCCTGATTATGGGATTCAGACTGGTCATTTTTTATTGTTTTTGTTTGGTTGTTTTGTTTGGTTTGAATCTATGAATTAATTGGCATAAGGGACCTGCCATGAAACTGCAATACTTTCTCTAGCAACAGGAATCATAATGTGAGGTCTGGTGAGTTTGTTTTTTAAAAATAGTTTGAAAATTGGATTTCAATAGAATTAGTTTCCTTTCTAATCCAATCTACTTTGTTTTCTACATCTAACAACGTCATTCTGAAACTGCAGGCCCCAGATGTCCCCAGACTGCCCAAACAAAAGAATTCCTGGAGAGTGAAGAGCTGGTATGGGTCAAAGATCTGAACTCAGACCCTCTTGAATCAGAGCCTGCTTCATTATCTGTTCTTCCAAGCTGCCTTTCACCCCCTAAAACTTTTAATCAGACTCTTACCTTGATTGTTCCTTCAAGGCTCGGAGCATTTCTTCCAAGGCAGCTACATACTAAAAACAAGGGTAAACACGTTACTGACATGGTGAAGACAGGGCCTGACACCTTCTTTCAAGTCCCATCTTCAACAGCTTCTAAATGATGTTGCTTTCCTTCTGCCAATTATGCCCAATATAGTCTGTCTCTATTTTGTCTGGACATGTTGTCCTCCCTATCAGAATATAAGCTCCTTGAGGTTAGGAGCTGTTTTTGCATTTCTTTGTATCCCAAGTGCTTAAATAATTGCCTGTTTTACTGATGTTCAGTTGTGTCCAACTCTTTGAGACCCTGTTTGTTTTTTTGGAAAGGGCAAAGATACTGGAGGAGTTTGCCATTTCCTTCTCTGGGGGATTCAGGCAAACAGAGGTTAAAGCTCTATAGCTGCTTCCCAAGCAAACAGAAGCTAAGTGACTTGCCCAAAGTCACACAGTTAGTAAGTATAAGGCTGATTTGAACTCAGGTCTTCCTGATACCTAGGTATGAGGTACCTAGGCTTGGAATTAGGAAGATTCCTCTTTAAAAGTTAAAATCTGGCCTCAGACTCTTAGCTGTGTGACCTTGGGCAAGTCACTTAACCTTGTTTGCCTTAGATTCCTCATCTACAAAACAAGCTGAAGAGGGAAAATGACAAACCATTCCAATAACTTTATCAAGAACTGCCTTCCTCCAAAAAAAAAGGGGTCATGAAGTTAGTTGTGAAATGGTCCAACAATAACAACTTCCTGATCCTAGGTTCTGTGCTCGATCCACTGGGCCATCTAGCTGCCTAGCCTTCCACATAGCAGGTGCTAAATGAATGCTTCTTGGGTTGACTTGACATGACTCCAACACATTTGCTCTTTGGTTTTTGTGATTTAGGGTAGAGGTATCAAATGATTAAAATGCAATTTGGAAATACTTAACAAAACAAGAAAAAAATACAACAGGACATATATCATGTTAATATGTAGTTTTCTAAGTCAATCTTCTACCACAAGGATCTTTACTTAGGGGTGAGTGGCCCCTGTTTCTATTTGAGTTTGATATCCTTGGTGTGAAGGAAGCCAGGTAAGGAAATACTCTGAACTGATGAAGATGAGCAGCTTCGGGGTAATTTTCAGTCTTAGAGAATAGTAGCCTCAGACTACTACTCTCAGACCTGAGGGCCCAAAGTCAGAAGGTGTTAGAACAAGGTTCTCTTTCTATTACTTCAGGTGTCCTCTGCAACATTCAATACACTTAACATACTGTTGAACCCTGGGTGGGTCCTCAAGAGAGAGCAGGCTCCCAGAAGAAAGGACTTGTTTTGCTCCCAAACCCCAGGTCTGCCTAGCATTCACAATTTTCTTTTATTTCCTGAAGGCTTGCCTTCACTAAAGCAAGTTATGATTTTCACAGTCTCTTTCCCAGGGCTGGTCCAGGGTCCCAAGAGGTGGTAAAGGAGCAGTTGTTACCCTATTTCAAACATGGAAGACAGACCTATGAGAAGGGATGGCAGAGCTGGGATGTTGTAAATGGGAGCAGCAAGGAGGTCAGAATGGCAGGAAAAAAGGTAGAGAAGGTAAAGAGGAGAGAAGCGGGTTGACATGGGACTGTGAAGAGTTTAAAGGCCAAATAGGAGGCTGGACATCATCTGGAGGACTTGGGAAGCCAGCGATGCTTCTTAAGCAGAGGCTGACAGATGGGTCTGGGCTTTGGGGTGAGCATTTTGGCAGCCATGTGGAAGAAGACTGGAGAAGGGAGAGAAAGAACCTATCCCAGCAGTAGTGATGGAGCATGACAAGGTTGGTATGACATAAGGAGAGAAGAGCCAGATTCCAGACACATTGAGGTAGTGGAACCAATAAGAATAGGTAAATGATTAAATTGAGGTGAGGGAGAGGGCAAAATTGAGGATAACTCTAAGGTGCCTGGAATAATAACATTAATAGCTAGTAGTTATATAGAGCTTTAAGGTTAACAAAGCACTTTACAAACATCCCATTTGATACAATGCCCCTGGGAGGTGGGGATTATTATTATCCCCTATACTACAGTTGAGGAAACAGGTGAAATGGCCCAGGGTCACACGGATGGTAAGTGTCTCAGGCTGAATTTGAATTCAGGGCTTCCCAACTTCATGTCCAGACCTCTTCTACTTCACCACCCAGTTGACCCTTCATCTAAGCAGAGAAGTGGGGAGGAAGAGTTAGAAGGAGAAGGAAAAGATAACTAAACTAATCAAAGTTGATTTCTAGGATTGTAGAAGGAGAGAGGGGAAAAGGTCTTGGAGACTCTAATCCAAACCCCTTATTTTATTTTAATTTTATTATTATTTTTTTATTAGGTTTTTGCAAGGCAATGGGGTTAAGTGGCTTGCCCAAGGTCACACAGCTAGGTAATTATGAAGTGTCTGAGGCCACATTTGAACTCAGGTCCTCCTGACTCCAGGGCCAGTGCTCTATCTTCTGCACCACCTAGCTGCCCCCTAAACCCTTATTTTACAGATGAGGAGACTGAAGTTGGTGGAGGCCAAGGCCCCAGAAGACATAAGCATCAGAGTGAGATTTGAACTTGGGGTGTCTGACTCCATGGCCAGGGATCCTTCCACTACAGCATCCTGTTTCCTCTTCTGTCTTTACACAACTTGCAGATGGAGACCTCTAGCACGCAGAGGTATCAAATGATTAAAATGCAATCTAGAAATATTTAACAAAACAAGTAAAAAATACAACAGGGCATAGATAATGTTAATATGCAGTTTTCTAGATAAGTAAGGACTGGATATAGAAAAGTGGGAGCAGTAGCTTCAGTCAAGTGATGGGATGGAGGCTGATAACTGAATGACAAAGGAGAACGGAGAAGCAAGGAGCGTAGACAGCTTTTTGTAGCTTTCCTGTGGAAGAGAGGTATGGAGAGGAGACGGAGAGAACAATGATCTGAGGAGGCAGCTGGATTCGGTGAGGGTTTTCTAAGGATGGGGGATATGTGAAGGCAGCAGAGGAGGAGTCAGTGGATAAGGAGAGGCTGAAAGGAGGCAAACTGAGGAGAAAGGTGCCAAGGCAGACGAGAGGCCATGGATGTGGGCATAGGCGCAGGGAAGGGCTATTCCACCTTCAAAGTGATCTCAAGGCCTGGACTGGAAGGTCAGGCAGTCAGAAAGCAATTCGTGAAGCTCCTATTAGGACTAAAAAAGCAAAAAGACGGATGACTCCCAGATCTAGACCTCCAACAGCCTAAGTGTCCCAGAGACAACCCAACTTCAACTTATTCTATCCCCCCCCCAAACCCCATTCCAGATATAAGGTGCAAATGTACCAAGAAGGGGAACATTCTGGGTGATGAACAAAAAGCATGCACAGGGGACCCCACAATACATGGAGGAGATGGGAGAAAAAGATGGGGCTGTGGCCCCCAATTCTAGCTCCCCCAGGCCGTGTGACCTTGGGCAAGTCATTCAATTTGGCAGTAGCAGAGTTCTCATGAGAAGAAAGGGCACAGTGCTCGCCCACCTCGGTCCCCCGGGCACATTCCCACCCTCTACCCTTCTAATCTTAATAAGTATCGAAAAACTGCCCTTAGCCTAGGAGGGGTCCTTTCCCGCCTTCCCGCCCGCCCTCTCCTACGGCGGAAGTCTACCCATACTTTAAGATGCCACCTCCACCCGGAAGCTTTCGGAGAAGGCCCTGGACAGGCACGGGGCAGAGCCAATGAAAGGCCAAGAGGGCAGGGCCACGCCCAATGAGGGGAAGGGAGGGAGGGGCCACGTCTGAGTGGGGGCGGGAGCACGTCTGAGGTGGGGGCGGGGCGACCGGAAGCGCCACATCTGCCCCATCAAGCTTTGTGGGGGGGGGGGAGCCCCGCGGCGCCTCCCACCTTCTCCAGACGCCATTCGCTCGGGTCGCGCTTCTCGGCCGCCAGCGCCTCGCAGCGACACAGCAATCGCACCAGGTTCAGCTCCAGCCGCGACACCGCCATCACCGTCCCCGCGCCTCCGCCGACTCCGCCGCGGTTCAACCAATTACGGGCGGAAGAAGGCGCGCCGGCCGCCATGTTAACTCTGGGCGGAAGGAGACTCTTACTCTTGCCGCCAAGTGGAAAATGACCCTCGGCATAATAATAATTAGGGGCGGCGGAAGCTGTTTTACGACCATTCTTGCTATTGGCAGTTTTACGACCATTCTAGTTCCGACCTAAAGGTCATCCTGAACTTCCGGTGACCCGCCCCGCCCGCGCCATCTTAGTACAGGCGGAAGTTGGTGGTGTCGTGGGCGGAAGTTGGTGGTGTCGTGGGCGGGGCTTGGCGCCATCTCAACCACTGGAGGAGGAAGAGTTCCTGTCGCCATCTTCATTGAGGCCCCAGAGGCTTTCTCATTTTCCCCTCACACTCAGCTCTGTCAGATTTCTGAATAGTCGTCGGCTTCCTTGGCGCAGCCTTGGGCCATTCCACGCATGTTCACTGCGGAGGGCCCAGAATGGAGTCCAAAGCTTTGGCATCTGAGCTCAGGCCCCGTGATCTTGGACTTCACCTTCTTTGCCTCAGCTTCCTCATCTGTAAAATGAATTGTAGAAGGAAGTGACAAACCATTCCAGTATCTTTGCCAAGAAAATCCCAAAAGGACTCACAAAGAGTGGGACAGAACTGAAATGGCTCACCGGGGAGACTTGTAGATCCAGCCCTAACCTCTCTCTCTCTTGAGCCCTGGTTCTAAAAGAAACTGTGGAGTCAGGAAAAACTAAAGTCCAAAATCCTTCAGACTCAAGCCCTGTGAGCTATGAGATTGTGAAGTAGAGCTAGAGGACAATGTGGAAGTGTAATGATAATAGAGTTTTTCAATACTATATTTCTGGTAAAAAGGCCAATTTCTTTAGAAAAGTAGTCAACCTTCACTTTACAGTCACCTTTGTCAGTAGTTAGAAAACCATTGACTAGGGGGCTGCTAGATGGTGGATTAGAGCACTGACACTGGAGTCAGGAGGGTCTGAGTTCAAGTGTGACCTCAGACACTTAATAATTACCTAGCTGTGTGACCTTGGGAAAGTCACTTAACACCATTTCCCCTTAAATAAAATTCTAAAATAACAAAGAATTATAATAATTACCTAGGTGTGATCTTGGGCTAATCATGTACCCTACTGCCTTACTAAAATAATAAGAAAATGTTCAGAAGCAGTCACTGACTCCCCCTTTGTTAATTAAAAACTTAGGAAGATAATAGGATGCTAGAAGATTTGTCCCCTTCCCTTTTGGTACTTACAGTTCAGGAAGAGATAAGAATTACTATATTTCCCCATGTATAAAAAACACTCCATGTGAAAGACACACCTTAATCTTGGGGCCCAAAATTTGAAAAAGTATTGCATAAAGTTATTGAACTCAAGTTTTATTCATCATAAAATTCATACAACTCTTCATCACTGTCAAAACTCCAGTCCATTAGCTTGTCCTCATCTGTGTTTGAAGACTAATCACTGTCTTAGGAGAGGCTCTGACTGCTCTCCTGGCACTCCCTGGGCAAGTCTGGTGTGTGGATGCATGCTTAGTCCATTCCCTATCATGAACTTGAAGCACCAATTGCTTCAAAAAGCAACTTCTTTTTCATCAGCAATTCTTGCATCAGGCTGAACCATCTTTGTGGACATAGGAATTCCACTGGGCCTTTGCTCATCAATCCATCTCTTCAATTCCCTCTCTAACTTAGACCATTTGGCTGCCTTGCCTCTCATGGCCTTCTTCTGCCAGGCGTCTTCAGTCAGGTTTCTTCTTCCTATGGAAAGAAGATTGTTTTCTCAGTTGGAGGAGGACCAGATTGACATTCAGCAGCACGATTTCCATTTACTTTTGCAAACTGGATTACTCTGAACTTGAATTCAGCCCTATATGAAAATCTTTTCTGAGCTATTTCTTGGCAGAACATGGTAAAACATAACCTAATATAACAGTAACAAATGTGAAACAATAAGCACAAAGACAAGTGTGAAAACTGGGAAATTCATGTAAAAAAAATCTACAACCACTGCATAAGATGCTTCCAGTTTTTAGACCCCTTAATTCAAAAAAGGATGCATCTTATACATGGGGAAATACAGTAATCAGATAATATTTTATAAGGATTATCAACTTAATAGGTTGGTGTCCAGGAAATTATTAGGTTTTGCCTACTCTTGTTATCTATATTCTGTCCCCCTCCCCTTGCTGCTGTATGTCTTCTGATCTTCATTTTTCATATATTTGATTTTAACCTTTGCTTACATAAAATTAAGAACCTTAAAACATAGAGTTAAAATAACATAGCAACAATAATGAAAAATAGATTTGACATGAAGGTTTACAATTTTTCAGAGTTCACAACAGGGATCATTTTTTGCCTTCCTTTGTATTCACCAGAGCCTAGTACCTAATAGGACTTAAATACTTATTGGCTAATCCTGAGCAACTTCTTGCAGTCCATTTCCTCCATTGTAAAAGAGAGATAATAGCAGTTACCTCCCAGGGTGGTAGTTAAGATCAAATGAGATAATATTTGTAAAGCTTTGAATAGTATCTGGCATTCAGTAGGTACTTAATATGTTTTCCTTTCCCCCTCTCTTATCTCCCACCTCTAGTACAGAATCACAACTGCCTTTGAATCATAGGCATTTCAAACTCAACATTGAAAACTGAACACTGTTCTTAACCCCCAAATGCTCAACTTTTCTGAAGTTCCCTAGAAGGCACTATTTTTTCACCACCGAACTCTTTGACTTTTCACACACCTACTCATCTCTAATATCCACCCTAGTCCTTTCTACCTTCACACCTCTTCTATGTGTTCCCTTCTCTCCATTCACACAGACACCTTATAAACTAATAAAATAGACTTGGGGTTGATCTCCTGGCTTCATTTCTTCTTCCACTGATCCATCTTTCACTCAGCCAAGGTGGCTTCTAAGGGTAGTTCTGATCAGGCCACCCCCAATGAGCTTTTGTGGCTCACAATTAACTTCACGATTAAATATAAATTCCTTTTATCATTTAAGATTGTTTAGAGAGCTCTGTCTTCTTTCCAGTTCAGACTTGAGTCCTGGAGTTGAGGCCTTAAAGATTGGCCTTAAAATAATAAATATGTGTTAACCTCCAGAAGTTTGGTCTCAAGAAAGATCAAGAAAGTTAGGTTAATATACACATTAATATTTCTCTAAGCTTGCTGATTATGCAGGCATGGGGAGGTCTGATTAGAGAGCCAAATCCCCCCACAATGGAGTCCTGAACTGGCGCATTTATACTATGAACCCTAAAATAAAATGATAGAAAAACTGAGACTGAAGTTATATTCTCTAGGATTTACTGTAAATCTATAGGTGAAGGTCATTTGAGGGGAATATTTAATTATCCAAAAACAAAAATAAAGGATAGAGGAAATCATTAACCTCCCTATTGGCCTGATAATGAAGGTTGTACAATCTTAAATTGCCCAATTGCTTCTCAGAGACTATCACCTTTATACAATACTATCTGATGAATTGTTATCTCTTTCTGAACTTTAAACCTCTTGAGGGCAGAGAAGTTTTTCAGCATCTAGATCATTTTCTTCCTGAGTTTGTAATTAATATAGGTGAAATACCTGGTGGCAAAAATGACTGAGAAGTAAAGGCTGAATACTGTCAAAAGAATTCAGACTTTATTACCAGGAATATAGTTTAAATTCTGACAGCACATTTGGACTATCAGAAGGCATAATCTGAAAAGCCACTTCTAATTTGACCAAGGTTCTTAGCACCACATGCCTGGACTATTACAACAGCCTAATGTTGGTCTCCCTGCCTCAAACCTCTCCCTAGGGGGTGGCCAGGTGGCACAGTGGATAAAGCACCAGCCCTGGAGTCAGGAGTACCTGGGTTCAAATCTGGTCTTGGACACTTAATAATGACCTAGCTATGTGGCCTTGGGCAAGCCACTTAACTCCATTTGCCTTGCAAAAAAAACAAACACCTCTCCCTAAAAGGAATTCACAGAACTGTCTGACCCTGAATGCAAGGCTTAAAAAAAAAAAAGAGTAAAAATTTATTAAAAGTTACAACAAAGATAAATGACAGAGAAAGCTAGCAAGCTAAATTTCTTATGGAGAATTAAGAATTCTTTAAGAGATGTGGCTATGTGAAGAAGACTTCACAGTAGAAACAGGGAAGCCTTCTGCCTAGATGAACAAGGTAGAAAAAGAGGAAGAGCAAAGGGCAAGGCTCCCTTTAAATATCCTTTCTGTGTGGGAGAATAAGGGCAGAGAGTTTAAGGAGTGGTAAACACCTAGTGTAGGAGTAGTTAACACTTGGTGTGAGATAGAGTCTACTCCGCCTGCCCCAGAAGCAAGTGTATGTGGCTAAGGTCAACCACTGTTAAGCCTAGAGTGGCTTAGTATTTGCAAGGACATAGGGATACACAGGGGGTGTCTGTTGCCAGACTTATTGCTAACCGGGGTTTGCAAAAGCAGTACAGAAGGGAAAGCACAGTACAGAAACATGGCAAGACTTGTTTCCAATACAGAAAGAAAATTGCTCGCTTCAATTCCCCTACTCAACTCCAGAGCTTCCCTATTGTCTCCAAGAGGAAATACAAAGTACTCTAAAATTCAAAGCCCTTCAAAAACCTAGTCTGTCCTGTCAAAAGAGAATCATGCTTTTCATAGGATCGATATGATAATAATTTAGTTTCTAGAGATCCTTTTCCTCAGCAGACTCTGGTTTGGGAGTCAGACTTACAAAGCAGCTGAGAGAATTAATCAGCTTCAAAAATAATGCCTGCATATGTTAAGTAACATGAATCAGAAAATTGTATAGCTGTTCTGTATCCAAGTGAGTGGAATATTCCCAGTAAAACCCTCACAGAGTTAATGTCCCCAGTGAAGTCCTCTCAGGGTTAAGAAATATTAAGAAAAACAATGTCGAGTCCGGAGGAGGGAACTCAGGCTGACATCAATATAATGCATAAGCTGGTTCGTTTATTGATCACAGGATACATACTTTTATACTCTACATTTACGTAACCAATTACATAAGCGTTTTAGCAAGCATTTTTTTTCACATGCATACCTTGTGTATGTCTTAGGTGATTGTTTTGAGAACCAAACAGTGTTTTGATAAACAGAGTGAAGATTGTTTTGAGAACCAAACAGTGATTTGATAAACAAAGTGCAGAAGGTAATTATCTCAGAATGCACTATCTATCTGAGCCTGGGAATACACCTTGTTAGCTCAGACATGCAGCTACTCCCTTATCTAAGCTCTGAAGTACATCTTGCTGGTTAAAGCACATAACTATTTCTGTATTAACCCTTCATAGCTCTTAGCCTGGAATATATATGACACAACAAAACAAATTATTGTTGTTATTATTATTTGGCTATTCCTAGAAAGACCTTGCATTCCAAAAGAGAAACTCATGAGCCACCTGCTTTATGATAAAACTATTTTTGCAAACTGAGAGGACAATCCAACCATAGATATTACTTCATTAAGATAATGATAAAAAGGGGCAGCTAGGTGGCGCAGTAGATAGAGCACTGACTCTGGAGTCAGGAGGATCTGAGTTCAAATGTGACCTCAGACACTTAATCATTGCCTAGCTGTGTGACCTTGGGCAAGTCACTTAACCCCATTGCCTTAAATTTTAAAAAAGATAGTGATGAAGGTCCCAAGTTATCTCACCTTTTGTTGGGGAAAATATGAAAACATTTCATTCTTTTCTCTGTGCCTGTTGCCAGGGTAGATTTTCCACATATAAGATTGTACCTCCAGAGACCCAGCCAATGCGTTAAAGGTGAAGGTGGTTAGGGAGGGGGGACTTACATTAGGACCCACATAATCTTCCTTGACTGTCCTTGAAGTGTAGCCCTTTGATCATGAGTCTGCCCTTCTCTTGAGAAAAGCAAATAAAAACTTTCTTTTACTTAGACTAGTCCAAAAATTTTCTTTAGAGTATTTTTATCCTACACAATTTGGTGCATTGGCCAGAAAACAATCCCATCCTTAAGACTCTCCTGGACATGGACATGAGCAGGCACTACACTGGATATTGTCAACAGCTTGTGATTTAGTGCCCAGGCAGACCCCTTGAGGGGTCAGGGGAGAATCCCAAAGAGAGACTTAGTCCGAGCAAAAGTGGAAGCCAGAAGACCTCCAGAGGCAGTATAACAACAGGGAAGAAGGGCCCTGCTGCCATTGGGGTCTGTAAGTTTGTGTACACAAACCCAATCAGGCAAGACCTATGATTTTTGGGAAAATTTAGGTGGTTCAAGCCCCTAAAACTGACTGGGACAAGAGCAGTGAGCTACTGGGTGACCCACCTTTCCACTTTGCCTAATCAGATTGAGTCTGAAGGGTGAGTGGAGAGGAGCCTCTACCTAGAGAGGAAGAGGAGGGTCCAGAGTGTCCAAAGTGTCCAGAGAAGGCCCATCTCAAGTCTGTGGAGATTTGAAGGGTTAAATTCAAGTGAGCCACAAGGAGCCAGAAGTGCTGGCTGAGAATCTAAGGTCTAGACTTAATAACTGAGAAGAAATACCAAAATAAAATGGGAAAGTGTAGAAAGTGATAACTGTTGACTTTTTCTCTTTTCCTGCTTCTTCACTGCTATTCTGTAATGCCAGAATGCATTTCCTCCCTGCTTTTCTCCAAACTTGGTTTGTTATCTCTTGACCTTGAGAAATGGGAGCAAAAAGGGAATTTATTAAGAAAAAGGCCTAAGAGAGAGAGGGAACTGTTTTATGAAGACTTGGTGAAACAAATGTTAAAAAGGGAATTCATTGATTTTAAAAGAAAACATAAAAAAAGAAAAGCTATTTTACATTGGGAAAGCTTTGAGGAAATAAATTCCAGAGAGACAAGAGAGGTACATTTTAAAGTATATAATTTGATTATAAAAAAATGCTAGAAAAAGGGAAACAGAATGAATCCAAGTTTACTCTATGGTAATTTTATATCTTCAGGAGTTTATTAATATGGATTCTGATAATGTTAGATATTATAATGGGAAAACTGAGGATTTAAGAGCAGAAGAGCTCCCAGAAAAGATTTAGGACTATCCCCTTATGGGAGAAGTTATATGGTTTATTCTATTGGGGGGGGCAGGGGATACTCCAATTAGGCTGTGAGATTTTTTTTTAAGTGGCTGTTTGCCTTCTGAAAAGTTTTACCAGTTAAAATCAAGAAGTGTTAAATACTAAAACCTTTGAATGGAAAATGTATTGTGAAAAGTAGAATCATGTATGTGGTTTTTTACTTGTAAAATAAAAGTTTTAAATAAGCTATGTGACTAGTTCAGAACAGCATGTACTAAAAGCAAAAAGAGTTAATGGGAAAGAATAGTGGAATAGTATATTAAGGGCAAATGTAAGTTGTATAGTTTGAGTAATGTAAGTTTTTAGAGACTTGGGAAGAGAATAAACGATTGCATGGAAAAATGAAAAGGCATAGAGAAGGTTGGGCTTGAACTTTTTTGTTAGGGATGGAAGTTGGTTAAAGAATGTAAACAGAAGGAATGAGCAGGTTTGACATATAAATACAAGGATTGATGTGGGATTTGGGGAGGTTTGGGAGGTGACTTAAAAATCAGTGTAAGAAGAAAAAAAGGTATAGAAATTTAAAAGTTCAAATGGAGATATGTGTTTAAATGAGGTTGGGGTAATCTGAAAATTGCATTAGACTGTCATTTTGCATTATCTGGCAGTGACTTGATTGGAAAGTAATAAACCCCATAATATGAAAAGTTTGATATGAAAGCAAATACTAGGTAAATATTGTTTCTTCAAATCAAGTAATTCTATAATGCTCTAACTTTTTGTACAAAGTAACCTGAAAATACAGGTAAACTGAATTAAGGGGTTTGTAAATGTTTTTTGGCTCCTCCAGAGTCACAGGAGGAAAAAGAATGAATGGATATGCCATAATAGATAGGGATAGAATGGCTTGAGAGAGGCCTGGAGTCTGCCAAGACCATTGTCAGTACAGACATTTATGTGCTCTTAATCAAGCTTTAAATTTGGTAATGGGTGGGGGGAACATTTACACAGGTTTAAAATATGCTTGGGGTATATATAGTTCACGTATCTGGAAAAATCTGGAGTGAGCGAGGAATGATAAACAGTAAAGGTAAAGAACAGTACATACTACCTTGATATCTCAAGTTTTGGGGAATCTCCAATTCCCAGAACATAAAATGTTCCAATATTAAGAAATGTTGATCAGTGAGGATAAAAAACTCTTATAAGTTAGAGCAAGTTAGAATTATACTGATAAAGATAAGAAAAATTTGCAAACTTTTTAGGTTTTTGAAATGATTATTTAGGATATGAGTTTTGGAATATGAGATTATTAAGAGAAGTATAAAGAAAATCTTGTAACCATTAAGAGGGATTTTTCAAACATTTGGTCATAAGTTTCTCTGTGTTGCAAAATTCTAGGGAGTTAAGGGAATATACATGAAATTGAAATGTGTTATGAATATTTAGTAAACTTTGTATAGGAATAGATTCAAACTAAGCTTTCTTTTGGAGAATTTAAAATTGTGTTACAATAACAAACAATGAATGAATTGAGGTTTAATCTATCACATTTATAAAGATTTATTATGAGAAAACTAGAGAATACCTTGCCAACAGGTTATATCTCTCAAGGTCTTTTTGACTCAGAGAGTTTGTGAAAGGTTTTGCTTATGTATGTAAGATCAAAGTAGCTTACTTAATATCTGTTTTAAGAAGACTTACATACGTATCTTGCCACACTGGCATGGATAAAATGTTTACATTGGGTTTTTAAAATTATTATATGTATAAAACAATTCATGGAAAATCTTCTTTTCTTTGTTTTGACAATAGAAATGTATTTTGGAATAAGAAGTAAATAAGCTGGGGCAGCTTGGTAGTGCAGTGGATAGAGTACTGGCCCTGGAGTCAGGAGGACCTGAGTTCAAATGTGTCCTCAGACACTTAATAATTGCATAGCTGTGTAACCTTGGGCAAGTCACTTAAAAACCCCATTGCCTTAAATAAATAAAACTTGAAAAAATAAAAAAAAATTAGAAGTAAATAAGTTTATGAAACAAATTTGTGTATAACAGATATTCAATTATAAGGTTGAGAACCTGATGTTTTGTTTTGTTTTAAGAGAATGAGATGTCAGCACTAGTTCTAGAACCTAAGTGTCATGTAGATTAAGAATTTAATGTTTACATTTTAAAGAAGTAAAATTGTAGATTTTTCCCCCCCATGATGAATGCAGATTCAGAAGGATAGTATAGAAGAGATTGGGAAGTATATCTTTACTGCAAGATACCCTTTCCACTAATCTTGAATAAATGTGAGGGGCTTTGAAAAATGAATATGAAATTGAAAATTATGTAATCCTAATTAGATGATTATAAATGGGTAAGATGTTGAAAAATTTTTATGAGCCCTGTGATCTACTTTTAGAAATATAAACTACTTTACAGTAATGATGTCAAAACCTGGAATTAATGATTGATTGCTTTGTAGGGATATTGAAGGAAATTATTAAAGGTCATGACCCTCTGGGTTCCCTGAAATTTTTAGAGCTGTAGATCCAGGTCTTAACGAAATAATGGAAAGATTGTTTTGGGAGATCTAGTACTTATTGTGTTACATTTATTACTGTTTTGTTACATTTTTAATTAATAACATATGTTGACAAATTTAGAGTCCCTTCAAGTGTTCTAATGGATTGAAAGAATTCTGAAAGTCATGATTTGTATTTCAAACATGGCTAATAATTAAAGAAGTTTGTTATAGAGAATTATTTGCATAAGAACTTGCCAATTGTATAAGTAAATTGGAATTTTTATGGTCTTATATACATATATATATATATATATATATGTATATATATCTCAAGGTTGTAATTATTTGTTTTGAAGTAAAAGCACCTGAGCAACATGGGAAAAACAATAATGATAATAATTTGTGATTTTTTTCTATGACAATCTCTGGCTAATTGTTATGTGAGAATTTTGAGTCAAAGGAGATTAGCTAGAAGGAAGGGTTTCTTGCCAAAAAGGCCTCTAACATACCATCTTTATCTAGAAATAAAACAGATCTGATTTCAGATAAAGGGATGCTGGTCCATAGATCAGAAGTTAGTGCCACCAGAAGGACAGATCATCTAGTTAAATTATGTAATATAACTGTGAAGAGTATTTTTGTATGTCAAGGAATATTACAGATGCTGAGGGAACTTGACTGCTTTTTGAAAAAGTTTAGAAAGTAACCCTATTTAATGTATTTTGATGACAGGGACACTCAGAGTAGATAAATGTGATTTATGTGTAGGGAAGGCTGATTGATTGTGACACCCTCCCCTCTCCAGATTATAATTAGCATTTAGTCCTTGTGAAGTGGATTTTCTTTGAGATCTAATTAGATGTAATTACTATTTTAGATTATGGGACTTTTAATTGACTTGTTTTGTGTCTGATATCAGGTATGATCAGCAAAGGAAGTGCTTTTGAGTCAATGCTCTCTTGAAGCCTGGAAGCCCAAAAGAAGTCACACAGGTGACAGGTGTATTGGGATAAAAAGTTGAAGGGGTGGCTTTTCAGTTCAACCTGAGGTTGGACCCTTCTGACTTGACTTCCCCAAATGTGACATTTGAATAATGTCTCACCTGATAAATCTAAAATTTGACTTAAGACTTTTGACTACTCACATGACCTCTGCTTGGAAACCAACACTCAGAATTTTACCTATAAAGGAATTTTCCTTTGATATTCTGGATCGATATAGCAAATTGCTATAAGCAAATCTGATATAGAAATTTTATGTCAATTGGAATTTAATAACTAGATAGGCTAGCAGACCTCTGCTGTTAGCTATCTTTTGAGGAGAATTAAGATTCCTTGATTTGATTTAATTTGATGCTAGAAAAAAAGGATATTTAGGTAAGAAGAATAAAAAAAGTTTATGTACTCTCAAGATATACTTCTGTGCAGTAGCAGTTTCAAGTTCTACTTTAGGAAGGGAATGTAAGTCAGTTGAGTATATCAGAAGAATCACCTATAGTTTAGTTAGAAACATTTTGGGAAGGAAGGAAATTTATTTTAGTTAAGGATGCTTGAGTTTTTTAAATGAAGAGCAAGAGGTTAAGGCTGTTTGTATGTCACTTGCTGGACACTCTTTGTACTAAGATGACCATCTAATGTAAATGTTATAAACTCAAGTTAACTTTTTTTTTAGGTTTTTTGGCAAGGCAAATGGGGTTAAGTGGCTTGCCCAAGGTCACACAGCTAGGTAATTATTAAGTGTCTGAGACCGGATTTGAACCCAGGTACTCCTGACTCCAGGGCCGGTGCTTTATCCACTACGCCACCTAGCCACTCCTAACATGATAATTTTCAACACATTCACTTGTGAAGTGAACAATTATGGAAGTTTCATTTTTGTTAAAGTGAAGTATGTATATCAATGTGACAGTCAATAAGTCAAAATATGAATTGTAATAGTTCTAGAATTTTATGATCTAATGATGAAAAAACATGAATCTAAGTCTGATAAGATGTGTTAAGAAGTTCCTTTACCAGAGGAGATCTCAACAAGTTACCTGAATTGGAGATTGGAATGGACTCTGCAGATACAGAAAGATATGGAATGTCTCCAGGGGAAAAGAGAGAAACCGGATGAGTTCATCTTGCTCCATTGTGTGTATGATGTGTGTGTATATGGGTTATTTGGTCAGGGTTCCAAGAAGAAGATGGGTCCGAAGTGGACAGGAAGAGAGAATAGAACCTGAGGAGGTATCAAGGATAGTGTGAGAGGACTTCAGATGCAATATATATATACCTAGCCCCCCCTGGGGTTAAGAAATATTAAGAAAAACAAATTATTACTATTATTGGGCTATTCCTAGAAAGACCTTGCATTCCAAAAGAGAAGCTCATGAGCCACTTGCTTTACAATAAGACTATTTTTGCAAACTGGGAGGACAGTCTAACCATAGACATTACTTCATTAAGATAGTGATAAAGGTCCCTAGTTACCTCATCATCTGGTGGGAAAATTATTATGAAAACATTTCATTCTTTTCTTTGTGTCTGTTGCTGGGGTAGATTTTTTTTTTTTAGGTTTTTGCAAGGCACATGGGGTTAAGTGGCTTGCCCAAGGCCACACAGCTAGGTAATTATTAAGTGTCTGAGACCAGATTTGAACCCAGATAATCCTGACTCCAGGGCCAGTGCTTTATCCACTGCCACGTAGCCACCCCTGGGGTAGATTTTCCACGAATAAGATTGTACCTCTGGAGACTCAGTCAATGAGTTAAAGGAGAAGGTGGTTAGGGAGAGGGGGACCTATGTTAGGACCTATATAACCTTGCTTGACTGTCCTTTGACTGTCCTTTGGGTGCTATGTTATGCCCAGATTAGAGCCTGGCCCTGTAAAGTTCTATTAACATACCTTTCTAGTTATCTTACACTTTACTACCTTACATGTACTCTTTAATCTGGCTTCTTGGCTGTACCATGAATAAGATACTTCCAGGGCCTGCAATGTTCTCTCCTTGCTCAGACTACTACTGACCTTCCTGACTTTCTTTAAATTCTGTCCCATCTAAAGTCCTATCTTTTATAGGAAGCTGTTCTCAATTCCTCTTAGTTCTAATGCTTTCTTTCTGTTAATTATTTCCTATTTATCCTGTACAGAGTTTCCTTTGTTTAGATTTGTATTTATTGTAGATTGTAAGCTCCTAGAGGGCAGGGGTTATCTTTTCCCTTTCTTGGTATCTTAGCACTTAGTAGATGCTTAATAAATAAAAACAATTGATTGATAATGTAGCCCCTTCCTAATATTTCAATCTTCTTATGCTTGGCTCCTGTTCACAAACCTATAGGTCCAGTTACATTGGCCTACTTGCAGTTCTTCCAATATAGTATTTCATTTCCTTTTTCTAGATTTTTGCCCTGGCTGCCCTTAAGGCCTGGAAGACTCTTCCTCTTTGCCTTCACCCTGTATTCTTTTAAGAGTTACCTCAAGATCCCCCTTCTTTAGGTCTTTCCCAGTTCCCCTGGCTGCTAATGCCTTGTCCTCTGGGATCACCTTCAATCTATTCTGTACATATCTTGTATGAACTGATGCAAGGAATTCTGAATATGGGGCATGTTGTTGATACAGGGAAAAGATGTAGAGAATTATGAATGTAGCATTAAAAAAAACTGTAATCTTAAACGCTGTTAAATCTTGTTAAATGGGTGGAGGTTCCCCACTCTTGAGATGTAAACTGACTCCTTGTTGATTGTATCCTGCCTGTCTTGTCTCCATTTTTCCCTTCACTTAACCTTGGCCTTGAGGCTGGTGTGAGGAAATGACATGTTGAACTTGGGGCTGAGCACCTTGGGACAGGACAGACCAGTAAGTAGCTTGGAATTGGAAGATACCTGGCCCCAGGTGTAAGACCACTCCCCAAGCTGCCAACCTCTGTCCAACCTACCATAGAAAGGTATTTAATAGGAAGTGCTGCCCCTTCGAGCTCTCTTTGCTTCTTCCTTGCTCCCATCCAAAAGGATAGGGCTTTCTCAGGCTCTTCCCTAACCTATGTGGAGCCCTGTGGACCTCTCACCATGTGGCCTGGTTAAGTCAAGCCTCATGACTTCCTTTCTTTTCTTTCCTCTCTCCCTCTCTCTCTCCCTCCTCCCTCCCCCCCCCCCAGACTTCACCTGGCCTGTCCTCAGGGTGCTTACTACTACTTTTCTTATTAATTTTGGCCTGTTTACTTTGTAACAATATTTTACCATAATAAAATCCTGAGTAATTTTAACATCCCAGAGAGCTGTGAATTCCATTGCCTTTTCAGTGGCTTTAAATCTTCTGTCTTCAATCTCTAAATCTTTAATAACTGGCAACATTTTCATTGGAAACAGATTTTGTGGAAGGAAAAATATAATTTGTACCTATCTGGGGAATTCTGTTGTTTTTTTACATTATTTTTTTATTGATGTTTTACTTTTCCAAATTCATCTTATGAAAGTTTTTTTTTAACATTCATCCATATGTCCATGTATATTTCTAAATTACAAAATTTCCTTCCACCTTCCCATCCCAACCCCCTCCCCTCAGTGGTGAACAGTCAGGTTAATATTGTATTTATACATTTGTATTAAGCATGTTTATAAGTTAGCCATTTTCAGTATGAGGAATTAGGACTAAGGGTAAGAAATATAGAAGAGATTAAAAAAAATGCATGTAGTGTTCCTCAGATTCTGAAGGATTTTTGTTTTGTTTTGTTTTTCAACCTCTGGATGGAGATAACATTGTCCATTTTCTGGTCTAAAATGGTTGTCCTAGCTCTCTGAACTGCTGAGAGAGGAGCTGCTTCCATCAAGATTGATCAGCTCACAGTGTTGCTGTTAATGAGTACAATGTTCTCTGGGTTCTGCTCCCCTTCACTCAGCATCAGATCCTGTAAATCATTCCATGCTTCTCTAGAGCCTGACCATTTATAGTTTCTTATAGAGTAATAGTATTACATGACATTCAAGTACCATAACTTGTTTAACCATTCCCCAACTGATGGGCATCTCCTCAATTTCTAATTCGTTACCATTATAAAAAGAGCTGCTATGAATATTTTGGAACATGTGGGACTTTCCCCATTTTTTTATGGTTTCTTCTGGGTATAGGACCAGAAATGGAATTGCTGGGTCAAAGGAAAGAAAATGGAGATGGTCCAGAGAAGTTGGACATGGCAGGTGAGATTGAGCCTTGGAGGAAGTGAGGGTCTCGTAAGAGGCATGTGGAAGGATTGTTGGCTGTGTGTGCATGGCATGTGTGTGTGTGTGTGTTTGTAAAAGTGGGAAGAGGGAAAACCTGTGGAGAAGAGAAATGGGAAATGAAATGTCACAAAGGAGAACCAGCTAGCAGGCAGGTCCATTTGACTGGAAGAGAAATAAGACTGATATATAGAATATAAGATTAGATTGTGAACTCCTTGAGAACAGGGTCTATCTTTTGACCTTTTTTTGTAGCCCCCCCATTAGAAATGTCAGGCATATAGTAGGTGCTTAATAAATGTTTTCTGATGGAGTATGTTGAAAGGATGGGTCTCTACTCATCACTTTATTCCCAGTGTCCATGGCTGCATGAATTAGGTGCTTGAATAAGAGCTGCTGAATTAAATTTAGTTGAATAAACATTCTGGCTGCCATTTTATTCAGACCAGAAACTTTCCACTTTTACTGAATGTTTTCCTAAATCTATTAAAGGATATTAGAACTGGAAGAATCTAAGGATCATCCAGTTTAATTCCCTTACTTTACAGAGAAAGACATTAAAGCCTACAGAAGGGAAGTAATTTGCCTAAGAAGTCAAGTTTAGCCTTTCTGATTCAATCCAGATGTTGACACAGAAGACCCACCAATCTCTTTCTAGAGGTAACTAGTGAATAGAGTGCTGGACCTGAAATCAGAAAGACTAGAGTTCAAATCTAGCTTTGGATACTTACTAGCTCTGTGACCTTAGTCAAGTCACTCTCTGTTTACCTCAGTTTCCTCAGAGATTCCACAAATGGAACTATATTCCCAAGGACTGATAGCATCGAAGTATGGAAGTATGCAAATACATTCACAGAAGCATTTGTGGTAACAAAAATCTGTCCAATACTTAAGCGATTGAAAAAATTAAGGTATATATGTAAATGGATTATTACTTTCTCATGAGGAATTATGACTATTAAGAACTCAGAGAAACAAAGGGAGATGTATGTGCATTGAGGAAAGCAGAATCCAAAAATAAACTATACAATAGTAATAAATGTTACCCTTTGCCCTCTCCATTCTAGTGCCTTCCCTCTGTAAGTGATGTCCTATTTATCTTATATACAGCTTGTATGTACATATTTGTTTGCTTGGAGGTTGTGAGCTCCTCAAGAGCAGACACTGTCTTTTGCCTCTTTGTATCTCCAGTACTTAAGAGCCTTGAACTACCACAGGAAGCATTCAATAAATGCTTATTAACTGGATAATAGGTTTCAAGTCAATAAAATTTGGATTAAGTTCAACAGTCAGCACCACGCTATGTGGTCAGTAAAAGAACACAGTCCTTTTGGTAACAGTTGCTAAGCTTAGTTTTGGGAATGCTTTTCCTAAGGGGGTTTGATGGGAAGTGTCTATGCTTTAGTTAAAACTAAATTATCAGGGCAGCTAGGTGGCGCAGTGGATAAAGCACCAGCCCTGGAGTCAGGAGTACCTGGGTTCAAATCTGGTCTCAGACACTTAATAATTACTTAGCTGTGTGGCCTTGGGCAAGCCACTTAATCCCATTTACCTTGCAAAAACCTAACAAAAACAAAACAAAACAAAACTAAATTATCAGGGGCAGCTAGGTGGCACAGTGGATAGAATATTTGCCATGGAATTAGGAACACCTGAGTTCAAATCCAGTTTCAGACACTTAATACGTACCCAGCTGTGTGACCTTGGGCAAGTCACTTAACCCCATTGCCTTGCAAAAACCAAAACCAAAAACAACAACCAAAAAAACCCCAGAATGTATCAATAAACTTTTGGTTCTAGTGTTCAGAAGTGGGTTGACAAAAGCTGGAGAAGTCAAGGCCTCCTTCTGTCTTATGCCTTGAGTTCCTACTTGTGCCTAAATAATTTCTGCCCATTTACCAATGTCCACTTCAAATCCCAGACTTTAGCAGGCAACATGGACTCCCCTCTATTCTCCAATTTGATCAAATGTCTGTCAAATACTTACTGTCAATACTTTTGATACTTTCCCCTAATCTTCCCTATTCTCTACTGTGGCTAGGCCTCCCTAGTCTGGTTGTGAGTTCCCTAGGTTATCATCTACCAGCTGGTTGGCAAAATGAGGAGCAAAGAGAGGATCAATGACTGACTGGTTTGGATTCTTTTTCTTCTGTGGGCCTCTTACCAACAGTAAAATGTTCATACTCCAAAGGCATTTGTATGAGTATTGGCTGCAATTCAAGTCAAAGCTCAACTTTCCAGGGGATATGGACAAAAGATTCATTACTTGGTGGCCAGATTTTTGCTAAAAGGGCATTTCCATCCTTTGCTAATAGATGACATTTATATAGCACTTTATATAAATTATATCACTTAATCTTCTCAATCACTGTTTATGGATGAAGAAATAAAGAAAAGTTATTTGACTTGCCTGTGGTTGTATAGCTAGTAAGCACAACAGGTAGGATTCAAACCCAGATCCTTCAGCATTCCTATGTCACACTGCCTCAGTTAGGTTGCCTCATTTAAACAATGCTTGCTACTCATTTACCATTTGTAAAGCTATGTATAGAGTGATGGGTTGCCTTTCTAGGTGTAAATAGCTTTTGATCTTTAATAATTGTTAGGACCTTTTATGCTTTGGGTTTCCTTTTTGACTGGTCTTAAGTTTCATAGCTGTTGGGAGATGCAGATGAGAAATTCTTTCATTAATGCAGATCAACACTTCTCTTCAATTGATATTCCTAGAAGTTCCTGGGCACACTGAGAAGTAAAGATGGGCCCATAGCTATACAGCCGTAGTACAGCAGTATCACGAACAGGAGCTGAATGGGCTTCCTCTTAGGCCAGCTTTCTGTTCACATCATGTTGCCTCTTAGGTATAGTGGATACCAGACCTTGATCAGATATTCTTGTGGCAAACATTCTTTTTTCCCTCTACCAACCAATCTTTCTTTTATCTAAGTTGTACTGATTTATTTGTGCTATAGATTTAAAATTTTGTGAAATTGGAATTACTTATTTTTATCTGATTCCTCCATTTCTGTTTTGGCCTGTAAAAGGTTCTATCTACCTGGTTCTCCTCAATTTTCTTAAAAAAAAAACCCCAAACATTTTCTCCTCTTTACGTTAAGGTGCCACCTTCCAAATGAAACCTTTCCCCTTCCTTCAAATTCACTAGTACATACCTATACTGTACACTTCTTTCCCTAGTCTCCTGAGGGCAAGGCATCTCAAGTTTGTGCCAGAATCTCCAAAGGCCAGCAAAGTGCCCGACACTTAAATAGTGGTTAAATGACAAGAATAATCTTGGCTCCTTGCCTCTAATCCTCCAGTGTTTTTTTTTCACTGCTCCAGATAATAGCCTCATCATGTTTTACACAGCATTTTATTTTATTTTTTTAGGTTTTTGCAAGGCAAATGGGGTTAAGTGGCTTGCCCAAGGCCACACAGCTAGGTAAATTTACACAGCATTTTAAACATGCTTGGGTAGAAGAGAAAAAAAGAACATAAACTTAAGAGCCAGAAAACCTGGGTTCCACTTCAGGCCCTGGTACTCATCATGTGAGAAGTAAATCCAAATTAACCCAATAAATATTCAAGTATCTACTATGTACAAAACACTGCTCTGGGATACTAAGGCAAGGCAAAAAGAAATTCTTTTATCAGGATTTTTTTGGGGGAGGGGAAGAATGATGGTGGTGATTGACAGCTGTAATTTTGATTTCTTTGCTAATGAAGGGATTCCCTTTGTCAATCCAAACAGGTAACTGGGAGAGTTAACTTAGAAATTAAAATAATTTATTCAGAACCTCCTGAACTCTACAATTCAGAAGCTGGCTTTCTCCCCATTCCTCAGTTGCCTTGGTCCTTATGTCTTTGCCCTGGCTGTTCCCCATTTTTAGAAATCACTATTTCCATCTCTCCACAGGAGGCCTTTCCATCCTGACCCTCCAATTCCTATTGCCCTTTCTCACAAGCTACCCTGTATTTAACTTGTGTGTATGTGTGTGTATATATATGTATATGTAATTATTTACATTATTTTTTTAAATATGTACTTTTTCTCTCAGAATGCAAGCTCATTGGGAATAGGATTCTTCTTTTTCACTTGTATTCTCAAGTGCCCAGCATCACTAAAGAGTATAGGTACTTCATTCTTGCTGATTGATTATCCACTGTTACACTGCCTCTGGAACAAGGATTCTTAACTGAGTATTCATGAACTTGTTAGAAAAAAATATCCTTTACATTCATAATCTGAGGTATGGCAGAGAGCTCTTGAGGGATCTGACAGGGTTCTGGGGGAAGGAAAACATTCAAGAATAGGATATAGTTTGTGCAAAGATGAGGAAGCAAGGGATGGCCAGTGTGGTTAGAACATATAGCCTAAGAGGGAGCTTAGAAGAGAAGGCTGGTGCCAGATAGTGAAGGGCCTTAAATGCCAATGGGAAGGCATCTAGAGGTGTTGAAGCTTCTTGATCAGGGGAGTAACATACTGAGAATAGCTCTTTATGGGTTTTGAGGATCAAATATGAATTACATATATATATATATATATATATATATATATATATATATATATATATATATATATATATATATATATTTTAGCAAGGCAATGGGGTTGTGACTTGCCCAAGGCCACACAGCTAGGTAATTATTAATGTCTGAGGCTGGATTTGAACTCAGGTTCTCTTGCTCCAGGGCCAGTGCTCTATCCACTGTGCCACCTAGCTGTCCTTAAAAATACTTTTTGAATTGTACTTAAAAATTCCTTTCTTTATCAAATTCATTTTCTTTCTTTCTTTCTTTTTTTTAATTTGCAAGGCAATGGGATTAAGTGGCTTGCCCAAGGCCACACAGCTAGGTAATTATTAAGTGTCTGAGGCTGGATTTGAACTCAGGTACTCCTGACTCCAGGGCCGGTGCTCTATCCACTGCACCACCTAGCTGCCCCTCAAATTCATTTTCAATGGGCTCAAAAATGTCTCCAAGTATGTTACAAAATCACGTTTCTGCCCCTTTTAACAACTAGGCCTCTGTCCTTGATTAGTGTAAGAAAATATTGGCTGACCTCATCTCTGTTAATAGATATGAATCTATGAGAATGTTATTTCATTTAGAGACTTATCATCAATTCATTTACAGATATTCAAACTGTTCTTAGCCGTTGCTGACATACCCACTGTTCATTTTTAGCTTAACCACTAATTTGATGAATCACTAACAAGTCACTCTTTTTTCTTACTCAGTATTACCATTTGTAAAACGGGTGGACTAAATCTCAAAGGTTCCTTCCTTTTCTAAAGGTTCTTTCCTTTCTAAAAAATAAACAGAAAAACCCCAAACTCTAAGACTACACTTTACATTTTTATTAACTGTAACTTATATCATGGTTAAAGAGTCAATCCACACAATTATACAAGATTCTCTATCTTATGGATGAGAAGACAGACTTAGAAGGTACTGTCAAGTGCCCATGGTCAAACTTTTAAGTGCCAGGTGAAGGAGGGGTGGGCTGGGGACAAAAGTTCTCCTAAGTTCAGAGATTTTGCTATTTTGCAAAGTTGTCTCCCCTTGTTGGTAGCTACATTAATAGGTCATCCCCTTTAACTTCATATTCTTTCTTTCACGGACATCTCCCCAATCCCATCTCCAATAAGCAGTTCTTGAGTTCTGGTTGTAGACAACCAATGACATCTTCCTAAGGCAACCCAAAATGACTTTTGAATAGCTCTGATTGTTGGGAAGATCCATCAGATCACAAGCTGTCCCTTCCCTACACTGCACCTTGCGCTTTGGCTGCTAGGGTCCAGGAGAACAAGTGTGGCCCCTCTTCCACTTGATGAACTCTCCATCAGTGCCTGGAGGATGGTGGTATCTTTCTGCCCCAATCCCATTCCAATATCTCCCCAGATGACCTTCCTCTCCCTTATGACTTTAAATTTTTTAAAGGATCATTCAGAAGGAGTTTTATTTCAGTATATGATAACAATAAATAAACAACACGAAGAGACAGGCAAAAATAATTATTTATTACAAGTCAATTGCTATGCATGACTTTTTCTATTTGCCAGGCAGGCCCTGGCACACTGACTTTGAGAAAAGATCAAAGCATAGGCTGGACACCAGATACCTCCACTCTAATGAATGTTCAGGAATGTTTCAACTTTATGAGAAAAAAGAGTTGAGGCCTGCCAGGCTCAGCCATTCTGGGTACATTTCTGAGTTGGACAACATCAAACTAAAGTTTTTCTTCCCCTGTAGTAAAGAAAAGATTCTCCACTGCTCTTTTCAGAATGGCCTGAAGATTATTGCCTCTCCTCTTTGCATATGTGACTCTTTTTCTCTTTCTCATCATCAGCACAAAGAAAATACAAGGGAAACAAAACAAGGCAGCAAAGGCAACATATAAACAACAGGCCACTTAAGTTAAAAATACCTTCTCTTTAGAGTAATAGGTTCATGGCACACAGAGTTTCACTGCTTCACTTCCATGGCACAGATGTGGTAGCAGTGAAGAAGAGCATCATAAGGTCATGGTCCCAGTGTCCGTAGGGAGATGAGAGGTAAACTGTTTCCTCTGAGAATTTATCCCCAGGTCTACCTTGGATGGGCAAACACTTTCTCACAATGTCCCCAAAGTACTTTTATGTGATCAAGGGAAGACACAACTATAAAGTTTTTCCATATTTTCAAATGGAAATAGTTTAGTTTCTGGGTTCTCAGAAAGATATACTATTTCTTCACCAACCTGAAAAGAAGTTTTATAGGTGTGCTGTGGTCAAATTAATGGCCCCAACTCTTCATTAACTTAAACACATATTAAAGGAAAGCTGCACAGCGTTAATATAAGTTTATATATATATATATATATATATAATATATATAATTTGGTCGTCCATTAAAGACTGTTACATTTTTAAAATTTTGTAAACTGCATACAAAGAAACAGAAACATACAAAATTGGCAAAGGGATCTGTTCTCCCCTTTGGTCCTATGAGATAACCCACAGTGAGAAAATATAAAAGGCAAAGGAGGTGACACAGCACCAGGTATAGCTTGCAAATAGCAGGCTCATCTGAAAGGGTAATTTCATTGATTTAATACCTAGATAGATTTTAATTTAATAAGTTGTCCAAGAGCAGGGAATTGATTTTGAGCACTACTGCCTAAGGGCACTTCTGGAAGACCAAGGCAGTATCCAAGTCAGTCCTGTCTCACTTAGTCCTCTATACAGGTGCGTGCTCCCCTAGGAAATGAAGATTTCCAAAAGGCTTTATCATCAACAGGGAGGTTACCATTATGGGTCCAATTTCAGCCTTCAGATTTGTTGACCTGTGGAACAAATGGGTAAACTGGAGGGTCTGAGTGTCTCCGCTTTGCTGCAGCTGTCAGGTCATAGTCATTCAAAGGTTCCTGAGCTTGGGCTGGGTCATCCCCTGGTGTGATGTACACAGACTGAATCTGGTCTGTTCGCCGGGCTGGCTGCTCCCTGCGTTTCACTGGGACGTCAGTCTCCTTCAAAGATGAAGTCCGCCTCTGGAGGTGGGTTGACATGCCATGAGGGAGCTTGATATTAGATGTTGGCATTACTGGAGTCCTCCGAGGAATTTTGATTCTAAGCGTCATGGAAGATGGTCTTTGTCTCCTCTGAGAAGAGACTGGGTAAGGGGTTGAGGAGATCAAAGGAACTGAAATGCTGGATGTTCTAGAAGTAGGCACATTGTGGCAAGGAAATGCGAATGTAACCATTCCTTTTAAAAGGAAAATAAGGCAAATTATTGCATCTTTTGGAGAAGGCATGAGACTTGAGAGTCAGTGCAGAGGTAACTCCAAAATCTGAAATATCATTAGAGAAGGTAAGAAAAGTACACACTACCTTAATACTGACCTTCCGTGTCCACCCGCCCTGCTCTGTCTTCCAAAAGGCTCTCAGTGCTTACTGATGTCTCTGAGTCCAGATTTTCCTCATCTGAGCCTCGCTGATCTAATTCAGGTAACCTGTAAGTTATATCTTCCCTGTGTGAAAAACAGATTTAATGTAAATGATAATGCATAAGGTTAAAAAAAAAAGTGGCTAAGAACCATGAAAATCATTTTCTGTTGGAACTAACAGGGACTTTACTGACTACTGATCAATGGGGGAATCTAACCTCCCCCAATTTATAGATGAGAAATTTGAAGAACAAAGAAAGGAAAGGGTTTGCTCAAGGTTGTGGCAAAACAGGGACCAGAATCCAAGTTTTCTGCAGGCCCAGACCTCCTCTATCACACTGCCTGCTCCTTCTTGTGGCTGGTAGGAGTAGTGGTTTTTCCTTTTGTTTTCCTAAGATTTGGGGATCAGAAGTGGCAGGGAAAGGCAAGAAATAGTCAGAGAAGGACAGCATTTTGAATAAAAGGAAAGTAAAACCCAGAACTTGCTTTTCTTCCTTTATTGACTGGATGCGTTCAATCAGAATTTCCTTCTCCCGGTCATCATCTCCTTCAGCTTGCTCCTCCTGCAGAACACCTAATCCGTCTGAACTGCCATCACTGAGCTTAGACTTGGGGCTTTTGTTCTAGAACAAAGAAGAACATCTAAGTGGCAGTCTCTCTTCAACCAAGAGTTAGTATTAGCTATAACAGCAGACAAGCAAGAGAAGCTGACAAGTTGTTAATTCATACACAGAGAACATATGACACAGATTCTCTTGGTAGGAAATCTGGATTTCTTGCCCAGCTCATTAATAGCCTATCTTTTTAGCTCCAAGGTACTTATTTTTATTAATTGTTGCTATCTACCAGCTCCAAAAGATAACAAAGGCAAATGTCTACAACAGATGGGCATGCATGCACTTTGAGTAGATTTAATATACTGAGTTCATGCTAAAAGAATTCCTAAGAAGCCATGAAAAAAAAACCCCATGTCATGCCATTGTGCCCAAGAATCATGCATTAAGAGGCCACTAAGTTCTGTACGTACCATCACCCCCTCATAAGGAGAAGAAAACCCCAGTTTTAGAGGCCACAGCTAGAGAGAGACGAAGACCAAGTTGACTATATCAAACATATACGGGTTACTTAAAAAAGTTCAGACAACAATTGCTTCATGGAGGTAGGGGAGGAAGCATATTGGGTCACAGGAAATGGGTTTGCTTCATTCAGCTACCCATACCCACCACCCTTATCCTTCTCACCCAAATCTTTCATTTGTCAGTTATGCATAAATGGAGAAAAAAAAAAGCTGTGTGGGTGCATGGCCTTGGACATGTGAACATGGAGCCAAAGCAACACAATGAACTGAGTAAAGCTCAGATCTGCCTGGCTTTGCTCTGTCACATAAGTCTGCTGAGTGAGGAAGTTAAGAATCTGTACGAACAACTAATGGGTATCCTTAAATAAAATCAAAGCAAACCAGCAGCAAGGATTTCCTTGAGGAAGCAGGGACTTTGTGGTAGGAGAGCCTCCTGGTTTGTAATTATATGACAATATTCCTTTGCTGGGTCTCAGACTGTTGATAGTGGAGAAGACTCAGAAGCTACAAATGAGAATGTGTCTAGGAAAAGATCAAATTGGTAAAAGGTAAGGAAGTCAAGGGCATTCTGTCTCCAGGTTGGATGAGAAATAAGATGATAATATGTACATGTACCTTTACATGAGTAAATAAATACCCATGCTTATACTTAATAAGTCATGCTTTCACTTCTATAATGCCTACTGAAATAAAGATTGTAGCTCAATGACACAGTATAGGATATGCTTCTATGACATGACACATACTCTCTGGCAAGGTAATAAGAGAATTATAGGGATAGGGTTTAAGGGTTGAGGATTGGAGTGGGATGTGTGTGATGGTGAAATTTTCTTTATCCTATTTACCAGTGGACAGTGACAGAATTCACTGGAAAGGTCAGTCTGGCCTAGGAAGTTTTCATTTTTTGCTCTGACTGACTGAATCTTCTGTATTTCACTAAGTCCTAATCTTTAAGTTAATTACTTGTTTCTTGTGTTTCAGCCAACCTGGCAACAAATCATAATTCCCCTGGCCTCCTGACCCATTTCCCCTAATCATACTTTCATTTGTAGATTCTGGGTCTCCTTAAACCAACACCACAGTCTAAGGTTCATAGTGAGAAAAGTCATAGGACAGAGCTGCTTAAAGACAAAGAAGGGGAACCTCTGCTGTCTATTGTAACCACAATGGAATTCTTACTTCTGTTCAAGGTTCAGGAAGACTCAAAAATATTCTAGGACCAAATCTGCATCCCCATCTTCAACTCTCAATACTGGCCACTGTCAATCATTGAAAACTTACCGTATTTTGCCGGAGAAGTGACAATCTTCGAAACGCAATGGTCTCTGCTGCTTCCAACTGGTTAATTTCTTCCATTTTCATTTTGTACTTTCTCATTTGTTCCTTGATTAGCATCTCTACACACCTATGGGTAAAGACAGACCTTGCCACATCTAGGTCCAAAGAGTGGGGGAGAGGGGGTTTTGGGTGGTAGTAACCTTGGGGGCTACAAGAGTCAACAGAGACCCAGGATGGGCAGAAATATTTACTCTATATGTTTTTATTTTTATTTTTTTTTAGGTTTTTGCAAGGCAAATGGGGTTAAGTGGCTTGCCCAAGGCCACACAGCCAGGTAACGATTAAGTGTCTGAGCCCGGATTTGAATCCAGGTACTCCTGACTCCAGGGCCAGTGCTTCATCCACTGTGCCATCTAGCAGCCCCAATATTTACTCTGTAAACTACTGTCAAACAAGAAATCCACTGTTTATTATCATCCCAGGTGTTCACAGGGCCTGTTTGTGCCTGATCTGTAATAGAGCATTCTGAGTTAATGTTAGTCTAAAGTTGGACACCCTGAAATTTGTCTCAAACACAGTGATGTCATTTTGGTCTTCCTTGATAACGAAGGTCAAGAACCAATAAACATTTATAGGGCACTCTTCTCCCCCCCTTTCTTTTTTAAAGGTTTTTTTTGCAAGGCAATGGGGTTAAGTGGCTTGCCCAAGGCTACACAGCTAGGTTATTATTTAGTGTCTGAGGTCACATTTGAACTCAGGTACTCCTGACTCCAGGGCTGGTGCTCTATCCATTGCACCACCTAGCTGCCCCCTATAGGGCACTCTTAAGGTTTGTAAAATACATTAGATACATTTTCTCATTTGATCCTCCTAATAAACCTGTGGAGGTAGGTGCACTTGTATTACTTCCATTTTTACCAACAAAGCCTTTGAGGCTCAGACTCATTAAGTGATATCCTTAAGGTCACACAGCTAGTAAATATAGGATCTGGATTCTAGTCTTCTTTTAGTCTAGTGCTATTTCCATTATATCATACTAGGGAAATATGGGGAAGGTAGGAGACCACTCCAAGGAATCAGCAATTAAGAGGGAACACTTGGATATAAGGAGAACTTTTCAATGGAGTGTGGTACAGATGTGAGAGGAGAGTAGTCCAGTGTCCAGTGTCAGTACAAGATGAGAGTGATTAGATACAAGGGAAAAAGGAAACAATCCAGACTTTTATTCATAGAGGGATGGTTTTGGTCCCTGCTTTAGGTACTGGGTAACTGGTAGTGATCCATAGGTACTGGTCATGCTCTTTAAAAAGAGATGCTCCCAACCAATAGGGATAAATGAGCTTTTCTCTTTCTCAGTAGGTAGTGCTATCTCTAAAAGCAATTTGAGGGACTTACAGGCATCACTGTGGGTTTAAACCCAGAAAATAACAAAGGAAAAAAGTATTCTAGGCTTGCCCAAACTCTCATCTGGAACAGTTATCTGTAGCCAATGGTGATATTTCAGGGGATTCAGATGGAAAAGCTCAGCAGCACTTGCA
Source organism: Macrotis lagotis (assembly GCF_037893015.1). Classification (NCBI taxonomy): domain Eukaryota; kingdom Metazoa; phylum Chordata; class Mammalia; order Peramelemorphia; family Peramelidae; genus Macrotis; species Macrotis lagotis. Next base: position 643,336,849 of record NC_133666.1, on the reverse strand, counting down.
GAGGCCCTTCTGAGCACCTCTGTGATCTTCTAATCTCTCCTTCCACTTCTTTATACTCTGACTTTGGCAGTAAATTCCAAATGCTTAATAGGTTATTATTAAAAGAATCACTTGCTTTTCTCTGTAGCTCTGAGGAGCCCCTGATGAGGCAGAAGATAAAACATTTCCAGGTGAGGATAGACTATCAAGAACCCCCTTGCCCTTGCTCTCTTCATGGCCTCTTTCTTAAATCAAATGTCCTTTTTTCTCCTTCTTTCATATTTTGCCCTTTGGTAACAATAATGGCACTTTAAAAAGAAACAACAACAATATTTTCATCCAATTTTTTTTTTTTTTTGTTGCAGGCTAGTCAGAAAAGTAATTTAGTATTCAGATCATGTGAAAGGTGAAATGCTTCTGCCATGCCATGGAGGGAAATCCTCTCCCCCAAACCCCTCCCCCAGCTGGGGAGAAAAAATGGAATTCCACAAACCAGAGCTCAGTGGCTGTGGGAAGAGTCCCTGAGAAAGGCTGAGATTTACAGTATAAATAATAATGTCCAAATCCTGAGAAACATCTAAGACTCACGTGGTTGTTTTCACAACATCCTTCATACTGGTGAGGGGGTCTGAATTATCGGGACAGCGCAGCAGACAAGGAGCAAAGACAATCGCCAAAGCACTGGGTGACATCCTGTTCACTTCCTCAATTAGGGCCACTCTGCCACATAAAATGTTAAACTGATCATTGAAAGAATCCATCCTCTTAAGGCATTTAGTTTCACAAGTAGAGACTTAAACTTCAGGCTTTTTTTTTTTAGGTTTTTTTTTTTCTGTAAGGCAAATGGGGTTAAGTGGCTTGCCCAAGGCCACACAGCTAGGTAATTAGTAAGTGTCTGAGACGGGATTTGAACCCAGGTACTCCTGACTCCAGGGCTGGTGCTTTATCCACTTTTGCACCACCTAGCCTCCCCTCTGCGCCACCTAGCCGTCCCTAACTTCAGGCTTTTTCATCTGGGGGTTTCTTTCACCAAAGCCTCTGCAGGCCTACTGTGATTGTAAGGGAGTCTTTGAGAGAGGCAGAGGTCACCTTGGTGGTGAGTGGAGGGACTCAGTCCTGGCAGTTGTCTCCCAGGCTTTACAAAAATGACCCACAGAATGACCATAGATCTGTCATCTAAGGAATAACTTTGTCAGGTTTAGAGAACTGCCTGTCAGTTACAGGTTTATATTTTAAATAAAAAGTTCAAGAGGAATCAAAGAGGTGGCTCTAAGCAGTTCCTCCAATTTCTTAGGGGAACCTGTGGAAACTGATTTAGAATTCCATGTTCTGCAGGACAGACATATCCATCTGATGCTCCAGTTCTATAAGCTCCGTTGATATCTCTTCAATGGCTGCCCTTCAGTTGGGCATGACCCTCTCCTCCACCTGACCATTTCTTTTCATTTTTTTCCCCTCAGTTTCTTCCATGCCCTCTCTCTACAGGCGATTGATTCTCTGAGGTTTTAGTACTAACTTATGCCCTCCTGGTACAGCATGAGAACATGTATGTTGAGTCACCCCAGCCCAGTAAAGTGGGCTGCCTGGGGCTCTGCCACAACCCCAACTCCACCCCCCCCCCAAATCCTGCTGCAAACACGTCTGCTAAAGACTTCCTGGTCAGGACATTCTTGAAGGGGAGGCTGAGTTCTCTAGTGAAACATTCAAGCTACTCCCAGTTTGGATTTTCCATGGAAGAGGAACCATGCCCATGGCCAGCCAAGGTAGCTCTCACAGAAGATCAAGCAAGAGTGACTCACTTGACAAGATGAAAGATGAGTCGCTCCAGGGTGTTGTGATTGGCCTGGGGAAGATGCTCTAGCACAGCATAGATGGCAGCGAGCTGCTCTTGCTTCTCTGGTAACTCTGCAGACAAGGAAGAAAAAGCATTACCACAAAGACATCGACTCTTGCCCAGACCCTGGTTCCAGAGGAGAAGCCGTGGGCATAAACACGTCAGGAATGTGGAGCCCCGAAGACACTTACCAACAGCTCGGAGAAAGTCATTGTACTGAGCAAATGTCATAAGAGGTTCTGGCAGCTCTCTCAACCACAGCTTCAAAACTCCAGTGATGGCATGAATGGGGTAATTCTCCAGTTTCACAGAATTAGGATCTGAAGTGGAAAAAATGACTCCATAAGCTAAACATTTAACTTTAGGAGAGAACAAGGCGTCAGTCTATAGAGTGAGAGAAAGGCAAAGCTTCCTCTAACACCTCTTTAGTAGCTAATGCAACTATTTAATAAGTTGGTCTGGGGGAAAATACATCTATTTTTGGATCAAAGGAGAAATGGATGGCCAAGAATGACTCAACAGTGACTCAATGTCCCTCAATGGTTGAGAGGAAATAAAAGAGCAGATCTGCTGGCTGTCCCTTTTCAGGATCTATCGCTTGCCTACCTGCTTGTAGAGATTGTTTGAGTTCTCGCATTCGATTGGCTGCCCCTGACTTGCGATAAATCCCTTCGGTGTATAAACCATGCATCTCCACATGTTCCAGTAACTTCTCCAGTACAACAGGCACTGAAATTTTGTCATTGGTCAGATTGCTCACTGACACCCCAAAGTGCCTGGACTCTGCTCCAGGCTCACTCTGCAATCAAAGCAAGAAGATTGGGTTTCAAAGGGGACAGGCATAGCAGGCACTCACTATTTACAAAGCATGAAGTTCCCTTCCTAGCTCTACTCCAGGCACATCTCGGGCCTCCCTCGATAACTCCTTTCTACTCATGTCACTCCCTCCCTCCTCACTCCCTGCAGGACCCCCACTCTGCACCATCATCCCTGGGCCTTCAAAAAACAATTGTCATTTAAGTTCTTCATTTATGCTTTCTCTCTTCTATCCTTCAATGTCTCCCACCTTCAAGCCACCTCAGCCAGGCCCTGGACTTGGGAACCTCCTCTCTTGACAGCTGGGATCACCTGACTTCCCACCTCTTACACACTCTTACTTATTGGGTTTAACTTGGGTGCTCATGGGGAACAATACTTTCTCTTCTTTCATTTCATTTAATCAGTAGGTAGGTGGCATATGACATAGAGGGCTACAAGATTTTGGTTTGAATCTTTCCTCAGACACTTACTAGCTGGGTGACCTTGGACAAGGAGCCTAATTTTTTTTCAGCTTCAGTTTTCTCATCTATAAAATGCCAATCATGACCGCACCTACTTCATTTGGTAGTTGTGAGAATCAAACAAGATCACACATGAAATTTAAAATATTCTATAAATGTTACACATTATTACTGTTATTCATCAAATAGCTTTCTTCTGACTTTATGCTATTCCTTAGCCAAGTCCACACAGGGTGGATGGTCACTTCAGAACTGTCCTTAATAGCCCCCCATATCTAGCCCCAGGTTACGTCTACCACCTGCTTCCTCCATTCCTGCTCTTAAGCCAGTAAAGGAGTAAAGACAAAGTGCCCACATTCAGCTAATCACTGGAGTTCTCATTGCTACCAGAAAACTCTTACTCTTCATTTGTAGATTCTCCATCCAACTCAAATGTTCTTTTTCATTTCACTCTAAACTGTTAGAAGAAGTTTTCTACCCTCATTTCTCAACTCTACCTGCAATCTCTGGCTTCCAAAGTGATCAACGACTTCTCATGGCCTCTTGATCTTTCTGAAGCCTCTGACTCTGCTGACCATTCTCTCCTCTCTAGGATTTTGTAACATTGTTTTCTCTTGGTTTTTCCAGATGCCTGACTTCTCTTCCTTACCCTGATTTGCTGGAACATCATTCATCTCACATGCCCTAATGTTGTTAAGGCTCCAAAGTGCTACCCTGGACTCTCTTCCCTGTCCACAATCTCAGATGGGAGGCCTGTCAGTTCTGATGGCTTTTGGGAGTGTAAAATTAGTCACAAATGAAATCGCTCTGAAATCACCCTATATTTTAACTTTGATTGACTCTGGCTTGTGTAGACAGTCTGGAGGAGAGGACAGTATGCAGGAGCATGAATCTATATTCTTAGCACTAATCCTTCTCCTCATAATGAGTACCCCAGATAAATATGTACCCCATATTTTAATAAGAAACTTCTATCAATCAAAATACTAAAGGAGGAGTTGAGATGGCAATAGCCCCATGCTAATGAAATGTGAAAGATTCAGGATTGTCTTTCTCTTAAATGGGAGTCGTTGACTCTTTTTTTTTTTTTTTTTTGGGGCTAGGCAATGGGGTTAAGTGACATGCCCAAAGTCACACAGCTAGGTAATTATTAAGTGTCTGAGGTCAAATTTGAACTAAGGTCCTCCTGACTCCAGGGTCAGTGCTCTATCCACTGCACCACCTAGATGCCCTCTTTGACTCCTTTTTATAAAAAGCAGCTTCAAACTGTGTTGAGTGCATTCAATGCTTGTTGCTTTGGTATATAGAATACAATTCTTTGAACTTTCTGAGTTTACCTCAATAATCAGGGCAAAAACTAGATCAAAGATTTCTTTTAACCCTATACTCTATCCTGAGAGTCTCAGTCTCTCTTCTGTGTTTCATTCTGCCTTCTGGGCATTTTGAATAAGATGATAAGATTTGTGTAAAGGGATCTCTAACTCCACAAGTCCCTAATAGGACCCCTCATCTTTCCCCTTAGGTTCACCTGTATTCCAAACTTTGCTATTCTTGTTGAATAGCACCATTCTTTCAGTACCTCAGATCTGCCACCTTGGCATTTTGCTTCAATTCCTCATTTTCCTTCACCTCACATATCTAACCAGTTGCCAAATATTGTCATTTGAACTTCCAAAGCATCTCATGCATCTCCCCTCTTGCTTCTCTCTACTCATACAGCCAACATCCTGGTTGAGGCCTCTGCCCCCTCTTTCTCAGACTTTTGGACCAATTTCCTAATTTTTCCCCTTGGTCTTGACTTCCTTCAACTAACTCATCCTCTACTGTTGGGATTTTCCAAAAAACATATATTTAACTGAGTCACTTCCCTAACTCAGTAAATACTAATGGTTTCGTACTACCTTCAGGATCAAACATAAACTCTTGTGTTTGGACTTCAACTACCTGCCCAGACTTTAACCACCATACATTTCAGACTTCTTTTGTTCATGACATCCTTTCCTGTACTTTACAACCCAGTCATACTAGTCTTCTCTCTGCTCCTCTCTAGCATGGCTTTGTCTATGTAGAGGCTGAATAGGATGTGTCTACAAGGTGCTCCCTCCTCTGAGGATACCTGAGACTCAGCTCAAGCACCATCTTCTACAGGAATTCTTATTGATACCCCACTTGCTGTGACCCTCCCCCCTTCAAACCTTCCAATTACCTGGTATTTATTTTATATATACTTATACAAGCACGTTGTTTCTTCTGATAGAATAAATTAATAATAACAACAACAAATAAATAAAATAGAAACTTGTTGAGGGCAGGGAACTGTTTCTGTTTTGATTTTGGAGACTCCCATTAGCTAGCACAGTCCTGGAATGCTTGATGAGTTAAGGTGATGCAGGACAGCTTCTTCCACCTGCTCTGGTTCATAGTATCTCTATATCTCTCTCATTCTACCCATCTCAGAGGGAAGAGGCATCTCTAACTCTTAACTTTGCTGTCTATGTGCTTCTTATCACTGCCTCCTAACTCTTTGGGGACTTTCTTTCTCCAGTGGGGTTTTCTCCTGCATCTATAAATATGCTAAGGTTTTTCCTAATCTAAAAAAGAGAACTCCTCTTGAATTTCCCAAACTACAATTAATATATTATTTATCTTTCCATTTACACCCAAACTATAAAAAGGAACAGCTTCAACTTACTCTATCTCCCTACCACCCAGCTGCTTCTTTAGCCTCTGTCTCTGTACATGTACCATGGACTGGGACCACAGCCTCCTAAGCTCATGAATACAGAGCTGTAAACAATCAAAAGGGCTGTTTGATGAGACCTCCTCATTTTCTAGAGGAGACAACGGAAACCCAGAAAGGTTAAGTAACTTGCTCAAGGTCATCAATGATTTTTAAATTACCAAATCTAATAGATTTTTCTGTCTCCATTATCTTGCCCTTTTGTGACTTTCCCCTGCTTAAAGAGAGAGGCTCAAGTCACAGCTGAGCCGCCCCCCCACCCCTCAATACTTTACTGAGAAAAGAGACCACTTCCTCTGAGTATCTCTTCTCTCCTCTGCTCTAAGTCCTAACACCATTCTTTATTCCTTCACTCCAATCCCTAATGCTTATTGATTTAAGCCTAATAGGTCACACAGGCCTAGTATGTTGTTGCAATAATCAATCTCCCACCAGATCCCTGGTGATCTTGTGGGGGCACTGTGATTACATTTTCCCGTGATCAATAAGCAGACATCCAACCATGCCAACCTCCCCTAAAGGTTGGCAAGGTACTCCTTTGGCAAGTAACTGCCATGAAGTGTTAACTATTCTACTCCTTGAGTTTATATAAGGGTACAGATCTTCAGCCTACACTGTCAGGCTGCTTTATGGCATCGTTAAATATTCAGGTACTCAATAGCCATTATAGTGTAGTGGAAGCTCAAATTAATTGATTTAATAGTCTATGGAGCCTGAGGGAAGGCTACCAATTTTCCGAGGGGAAGCTATTAAAAATCCTATGCCTTGGGGTGGCTAGGTGGCACAGTGGATAGAGCACTGGCCTTGGAGTCAGGAGTACCTGGGTTCAAATCCGACCTCAGACACTTAATAATTACCTTGCCATATGGCCTTGGGCAAGCCACTCAACCCCATTGCCTTAAAAAATCTAAGGAAAAAAAATCCTATGCCTTCTTGGTCACCCTAGTAGAATGTCCTTTAGTTTTTCTGGGCAGTCTCCTAGATCTTGCTGAGATCTTGCTGAGTGTGTCTGAGGTTGGTGAGTTTCTTAGAGAAGGAATTGTCTTCTTACTGGGCTTGCAGAGGTTCTAGACCCCAAAAGAGGGATAATCTATCTGAGAGCAGAAGACTTCTTATTGTCTAATCATTAGTCTCAAGAATTCTGGTTGCTTCTTGCCTCAAGTATAGGATAAGCCTGATTTTACAGAGGCTGTGTGGGTCTTTCTGGCCTCCCTGTCCTAACGTGTTTACTTTCAGGCAACCTTCCCTTTGAGTCACAGTGCTCTCTTTAAGCCTTGGCCTTATGGCAGAATAGTCACCAAGTAATTGTGCCAATTGCCTTTTCCTGAGTCCCCTTTGTTCCTTTTAGAGATGTCTCCAACCTTATTAACAAGGTTGTTTCATTTGGAAGGATGGGGCAGGTTCCTTCCCTGAAAGTGGTTTACCTATTTCTTTCTTCCCTACCTGAAAACCTTTCTTTCCTACTCTTCTACACTCCCTTCAAGGTTCAGCTCTAGTGTTGTCTCTTGGGAGAAGACTCTGCCAGTTAGCTTAGCCTTGAGTTTCCAGAGCCCTCAATAGGATCTGTCAGTCATGACCCAGGCTAGCTGGGTGGTCCCAGGACAGGTCACCACTTCTAGGCCTTGGTCCCTCATGTATGAAATGAGGTAATTGCCTAATCCAAAAGGTGGCTAGGAGACAGTATATGTTAGTAAACCTTCACGTGCCAAAGAAAGGGAGTGTTTATACTTGTCATTTGGCAGCACTCAGCACATTCTGTGGAGGAATATCCTCTTTTGGGGGAGATGTCCTCTTTTCATAACTTCAACAAAGCCAGAAATCTTGTCTTATACTTTGAATCTCAGAGGCTTAAAATCATGGTCAAACCATAGAAAACATTCAATATTTGGAAATATTTGTTATGAGAGCAATAGACTTGGAGACAAAAGATTGATTCCAATTCTAGCTTAATGCTTTAAAGCAAGTCAAAAGCTTTGCCCCTGGATCTCAGTTTCCTCATCTATATAAACAGAGATAATTCTCACAGTACACAGCTAGGTGGCAGAGTGGATAGAGCAGGAAGATCAGGGTTCAAATTCAGCTTCAGACAGTTACCCATTGCATTACCCTGGCCAAGTCATTAATGTGTCCCAGTCTCATCTATAAAATAAGGAGCACCTGCCTTCTAGGGTTGTTGTAAAGCTCAAATGAGATGAAGGTCATAAAAATGCAGGTTAAGAAGGCCCTGGCAATGAGAAGGGCTTTGTGGACTTGGCTCAAGGCCTAGAGTTGTAGAGACTCCAGAGCTACTGGGGGACAGAGCTCTTTACTCACCCATCACTCTATGTACTTGTAAGACAGACTTACCTTCCTTCCAAAAGTGGAACAACAAGTCTGAATTTTGTGCACACATTTCTTGTGGCAGGTCATCTTGCAAACTAGAAAAAACAGGGAGTAAGAGTTAAGAGTTAAAATGTTTACAATTGTTCAGACTGAGTAAGACAAACTTTTCAAATTGTGCGTATGCATGTATGTGCACATGCAGAAAGGGAATAGAATTTAGGGCTAAAATTGTATCCCCAAACCTTAGAATTTAGCAAGTGGATTCAAGGCCCAGCTTTGCTGATAAATTATCATAAGTGACCTTGGTCAGAAGACTTCACAACTGAGTCTCTCTTGTCTGGAAAGCAATGGTGTAGTAGTCTGGATGAGTTCTATGTTATCTTTAAGAGTTCATACATAGTTGATGATGCTGATGACCCCCACAAAATAAGCAAAAAGGGAGTTTCCTTCTAAAAAGGAAAGAGAAAGAATATTGTTTCTGAATTACCAGTGTTGTTCTAGTGTGTCAAAAAACAATCCTTTCCCTGGTCAGAAGTCAATGTGTCATATTTGAGAGCCCTCCACTTCTATGGGGATGAATGCTGAAGCACACTCCTAGCTCAGAGATCGGAGATCCTTCAGGATGAAACTAGTACTAGACTATCCTATAGCAGCAGCAGCAGTTGTTTTCAAGAAATGATTTTCAATTCTTTTACTGTTTATATTTTTTTAATTGAAACCTTGTATATTTATTTCATTTCCCAATCGGTCCCCTCAACCCAAAGCAGACTTCTCTTTTAAGAAATATCAAGAAAGGAGAAAAAGCTATTTCAGCAAAACTAACCAATAAAGGAATCAAGTCTGATAATATATGTAATGTTCCACACTCCTATTGTTCCTTCAACCTTGGCAAAAAATGGAGAAAGGTGTGTTCTCTTATCTCTTTGGGTCCAAGTCTGCTCAACAGAATTATAGTGTTCAATTTTTATTTAGTTATTTTTCATTGACATGAGTGTACTCATTGTGTTTATTGTTTTCTTAATATTGCTTACTTTACAGCATCCCAAATGTTCTCATGTTTCTCTTGACTCTTCATATGCACAATTGATTACAGCATAGGTATATTCTATTATGTCCATACACTCAAATTTGTTAAGCTATCCCCCAATCAATGGACTTTACTTAGTTTCCTAATTTTTTATTACTTCTATGAATATTTTCCATTCATGAATATTTTGGCATTTATGAGACCTTTGGAGTATATGAGTTTGCTTTTGACTTCCTTGAGGTATATCAATAGCTCTGTGGGATGCTTTTGATATTTTAGTCACTTTTTGGTCATAATTTTAAATTGCTTTTCTAAAACAACTGGAGTTGGATCAATTCACAGTTCTATCAACCGTGTATTTGTTATTAGTCTTTTCCCAACTGCTCCAATATATTCCCACCATCTTTGTTAGTTTACTGTTGTGGTGTAAGGTTTTAAAATTGCTTTGATTTCACTTATTTTAGTGTTTGTTTTTTTTTTTTTTTTGCAAGGCAATGGGGTTAAGTGGCTTGCCCAAGGCCACACAGCTAGGTAATTATTAAGTGTCTGAGGTTGGATTTGAACTCAGGTACTCCTGACACCAGGGCAGATGCTCTATCCACTGGTGCCACCTAGCCGTCCCCATTTATCTTATTAATTCTTTGGAGAGATCTATTTACTACATCAGGGTTAGTGAAAATAATTCCTCATAAGGTTGAAATCATATGAAATATTCTTGGAATCAGAAATCTTGAGCTCTTGATCATCACATCTGGAGAAATCACTCAATCTCTCTGTTCCTCAAATTTCTATATAGAAAAAGAGCTTTGGAGAGTCTAATCTCATACTGTTCCCTCTCATGTTTTCTGGGCTCTAGCCAAACCGGTTTATTTATGGTCTTTCACACACATTTTGTGTTTTTTCAACTTCATAAATTTGCTCTCTCCTATCCATTTTCAAGGTCCACTTCATATGAAGTCCTCTCTCAATCCCCTCCCAAGTCAATAGTGACAGATCCTTATCTTATAGAAATATATTCTTATTCTAACTTGCATCATATTTATTTGGGTATATGTCTTATCTCCCTCACTAGACTGAGCTCCTTGAGGGCTGGGGCTGTGGTTTATCTTTGTATCTCTCTTAGAGTCTGGCACAGAGCTCTGTAGATAGGTTGCCCAAGAGGCAAATAACCATCTGCTGAATAAGTAGATCAGTATGATTTAGCTAGCAAGGATAAAAACATCAAAAAAAAAACCTCATAGCAGTCTGAGCAGTAATAAATCCATGTAATTACAGACATCATTTGTGGCACCCCTGTAAAGGTTTATGGAACCAAAGGACTCATCAATACAAAGCAGTTCTACCTTGCTGCTTTACAGCCAAGCTGCCTGTGACTCACCATTGCAAAGTAGTGCTTTATCCATGGGCCAAATGAAGGACAAGCAGTGCTCACAGGATTGGGGGATGCTTACTTGGTAGCTTGCAAACACATGCCCATTGTGCTCCTGGATCTGAAACAGAAGCAGGCTAGATCAGAAGGCAACTGTACACATCCCTTAATGTTAAGGAAAAAAGTGAACAAAGAAAATGGCATTCCAACACCAAGATGTCTTTCTATACAAGTCTTCCTAAGAGAAGTAAAATGGAGAATTTCCAGAATTTGCTATCTCTGGGCACTATTGGTATTTTTTTAAAAAAAAATTGAAACTATTCTCATCAAGCCTCTCACAGAATAATCAAACTCTACTTAAAAACATGTAATTATCTTTTATATCTGTTAAGTGTGCCTAGATTACAGAAATAAGGCCTTTGGATAACCTTGGAAAGTCTGGATCATTTATTAAATTACACACGTGATCATTTAATTTAAAAATTAAAAAAATATACTCACTGCACGATCTTGCTTTCGTTTTTTCTTCTGAGATTTGCTTTGCTGTGAAGGAACAAAAAGAACATAGGCCTATTTTTGAGTTTCCAATAATTTTACTGATTTACCTTAGTCAAGTACCCACATGAAGATGTTCCCAGAATCTCAAAGTTGGAATGGCTCTTGGAGACCTTTTTTCCAACCTATACTGGAACAAGAACTCTTATAACAATTTATCTGACAAGATATCATTCTGTATTTGAAGATCTACAGTGAAATGCAGTCCACTTTACAAAAGCCTAAATTTGCTTCTTCTGTGATTTGTCACTGCTACAGGTTCTACACTGTCCCCCAAATGAAGGAGAATCAGTCTAACCTTCCTTTTGATTACAGTTCTTTAGTCATCTTGTTTCCCCAAAGCTATCTCTCTCTCTTTTTTTAAGGTTTTTGCAAGGCAAATTGGGTTAAGTGGTTTGCCCGAGGCCACACAGCTAGGTAATTATTAAGTGTCTGAGACCGGATTTGAACCCAGGTACTCCTGACTCCAGGGCTTTATCCACTGCGCCACCTAGCCGCCCAAAGTTATCTCTTTTCAAAGCTAAACATTCCCATTTCTTTATTGTGGCACCTATCCTTAATGTGCCACCTGAAATTATTCTAGATGTGATCTGATCAGGGCAGAGGACATCAGGACAATCCGGTCTAAGGTAACCCAATATTTCATTAGCTTTAAGGGCTGCCATATTAAAGTTTGTGGTCCACTAAAACCTTCAAATATTTTTCAGACCACCTATCAGCTAGAGACTTCTCATTTTATATTTGTGTAGTTTTCTTTTTAAACTCATGTGTAATTACATTAGCAATATTATTTTTCTTCTTAGATACAGATCAATATTGTAGTCTGTCAAGATTTTTCAGAATCCTAGCTGAACTGTATGTAAATATGACGTTCATCCTAGACAATGACAAATGTACAACACCAGGTCAAGTAGATGCTTGAGGTATTTCTTTCAAGCAAATTTTGCATTCAAGCAGTAGCGTATCTACCTAACCATGCTGGTTTCTAGATCTCATCTCTCCTTCTTTTCCATGAAAATAGCATGAAAGACTTTAAAATGCTTCGCTGAAATTTAGGTAAACCCAGTCTGTAGCATTACTCTGATTTACCAACCTATAATAAAATATCAAAAAAAAGGATAAGGTTAATTTGGCATAACCAGCCCTTGACAAAGTAATAACTATTTTCTTTCCAAAGACCCCTTCCCAGAATCACAGAATTTGAGGACATATCAGTAGCCATGCAGTCTCTACAATATAAGAAAGGACTAGTCTAGCTTCTACTTGAAGACCTTCAAGGATGGGGAACTCATATTTTGGGGCAGTCCCTTCCACTTTGAAATAGCTGTAATGGTTAGGAAGATTTTCCTGCTACACAGCCTTAATTTATATCTTTGCAGTAATCCTCAACAGTTGGGGATATGTCCTAGAATTAATATCCTGATTATCCAAATTAATTTCTTTAGAAAATTCTCTCTTTTTTCCTCAGCATTGAAATTATTTCTTTGCATCTTCAGAATTTTAATTCTTGAGACTTTTCTTCCTGGGCTAACTTTCCCTTACACAACTTTAGTTCCCAGGATTCTTCTTCCTTTTCTTCTTCCTTTTCCACAGTACTCTAAAATCTGCTCAGACTAAATTCATCAGCTATCCTTTATTTCTCTATCCCAAATTTTAAGATGGAAATAGTATTCTCCCTTTCTCCTCTGCCATGTTTCTACCCCAGCAACCAAATGCTTCTTCCTGGCAAAAATCCAATTCAGAATATAAGTTCTTTTTTGTTTATTTTTTCACTTTTTTGAAGGATGAAATTATCATTAAAGCAAGTCAAAAAATTATTAATTGCTTTGGGCAAAGAGTGAGTCCCAGTAGACATCCAAGTAAGTAAAATTACATTAGAACTAGCATACCTGTGTCTGGCTTGTACCTACCTCCCAAATTACTCATCTGTGACTCTTTTTCTCAGATGATCTGCAGTATACTCAGATGATAATATTGCTTCTGTATAACTTCATGCATTATACTATTCCCTCTCTGGTTCATGGATTTCCTCATGTGAGCCTATTTTAATATACAATTCCATTTTCTCCCTATCCTTATTTTCTCTTTAAAAACAAAAATAAAAACAATCAAAATCAAACCAATCCTGTTTTCTATGAATAGGGCCATCTTCTAGTCATATTTCTGTGACAACTCTTATCCTCCTATTAGTATCTCTGTGAGACCTTCTCCATGTGTAAGGTCAATTTAATACATCTGAGAAAATGGGTTTGATTACCAACCCCCTCAATGGATTCTGTCATCTGTGCTGTTCTTTCCACATTGGAGCTAGTCTTTACAGTCTCTAGCTTAGCACATATATTCTCCTTATCTATCAGTTCTTTGATTTTTAAGTTACAGTTGATAAATCTAAATCTTGTATTTAGACTGTACCAGTTTCTTTACCAGATGGTTCAATTCTCACATTCACCTCTCTTCTGTAGCTCTTTTTTTTGAGGAGCAATATGGATGAAAGTGTCCTATGTGCCTTATGAGCTCCAGTTTCTTGTCGAAGATGCTGCCACCTTCAGAAACACATTCTGGAATTGGTGTCTGTGTGTCAGTGCAAGCAGTTTGTCCTCAGGCAAGACTTCTCCATTTTTATTATGATACTACATTGCCACTGCTAGACTTGCTGCTTCACTGGATGAAGTCTCTTGCCTGTAGTGCCTCTGGGTTTACAACACTGCTACACAGGATCAGTCATCATTTTCTCCTCTTTGGTAAGACCCAAAGTAAGGGCTATTATTTAGTTTCACAGGTTGAACTTCCTTTTCTCCAAGATGCAAACTCTTGCCCTAGGTCAGGATTTCCACTTTTTAATTCAGATCCATTGTTTCTGTTTTCACATGGAAGCCATTACTTCTTTCTTTTTTAAAAATGGAACACTTTTTTTTTTTTTTAGGTTTTTGCAAGGCAAATGGAGTTAAGTAGTTTGCCCAAGGCCACACAGCTAGATAATTATTAAATGTCTGAGATAGGATTTGAACCCAGGTACACCTGACTCCAAGACCAGTGCTTTATCCACTATACTACATAGCCGCCCCTGGAACACCTTTTTAAAAAGAAACTTGGATAATGTGGAGAGTAAAGAATCATTCTTCCAGCCAATGTATCCTCTGTTCTTGGAGGGAGATTAGCTGGACTTTGAGTGTGGATACCAGTCACAGGCATAGCAGAGAATCACTGCCCACACTCTGCAGGTCACTGCTAAGCCAAGAACCCTGCTGTCTACTTGCTATAAGTGAAATCTATGGTCTTTTTCTCTTTGCAGAACTGTTCTCTCCTTCCTCTGAAATCATGCTGAACATTTTATTATACCTATACAAATCCCCTTCTGGAGCCTTTTCCAGGTGGGGAAGATGTTACTTTTCATTACAGAATTCCCTGTGCCTTGCATACAAGTGCTTATGACAGTTGAATTGAATTTCTCTCTGGAGGCCTCCACAGATCTACTGAGAATTCATCCCTGCAATCTTTCATTCTGTGTTGGGTCACTGCCAAAAGACAATCTAACAAATTTGATGTTGTAACATTTTTACTTTTAGTATTTTTAATTTGCAATCTTCAGATACTCTTTGTGAGACACTTCTTTGTAACCATTTGAATTTGAACAGAGGTTAGAATGAGAAGAGTTGTTAGAATTCTTAAGTATTTATGAATGAATAAGAACGTTTAGCTCAGGGACTGGTCATAATACCTTTGGTGGTTCAAAATCATTTTTTGTGTATCCTCTGGTGAACTCATCAAGAAGCGACTGGAATAGATTCAGGACCAAGTTTGTATCCTTTTCTCCTCTTTCCATTGCCAGGTTGTTTACAACAATCTGGTAGTTTTCCATCAGATCCTTATAGCCAACATGAATTTTTCCATTCTAATATTAAAAAATCAAATTTAAAGTATAAGTACATTAAGATTTCCATATTTTCTATTATTCTACAACAAATATAGTCCATTAAACTGCAGGTTATAGAAATTAAAAAGTTCAGTGTTCTAAGACTTATGGTGATTGTGGGCCTCCTCATATACATGCTATGTCCTCCCACCCCCACACCTTTTTTTTTTAAATTTATTTAATCGGTTTGGTCACACAGTTAGGTAATTATTAAGTGGTGTCTGAGGTGAATTTGAACTCAGGTCCTCCTGACTCCAGGGCCAGTGTTTTATCCACTGCTCCACTCAGCTGCCCCAACCTCTACACCTCTTGAGACACCTGCTAGTCCTTATCCTTTCAAGCTCCTTTTTCTTTCTGGCCACAGGAAAACACTATTTAGAACTGGGAGTGACCTTGGAGATCATTTGGTCCTCTATCTTCCTTCTATAAAGATAAGCTCAGGAAAGGCAGGTTGAGCTGGGCCCCAAACCCCAAGTACTTGCACTATAGCCTAGGGTTTTTTGCATGACATCATATTGCTGCTGCTTCCTCTCTGCCTGTTGAAACTATATTCATCCTTTATGGATATGGCTCAACCGGGGGAGTCAATCCAGGTCCCAGGGGAAATGATCTTACCTTCTATTGCACTTTTCTTATGTTGTATTCTGTATTATGATTATTTGTCCATATCTCATATTCTATGAGACTGAAAGGTTCATGGGGATAGAACTAGGTCTTCTTAACATCTGTATTCTCCTTTTCCACCCTCTTAACCCACTCTGAATAGCACACTGCTACATCAAGTTAAACCTGGACTTTATAAGAAAAAAAGTTACTTACCGGAGCAGAGTACATAGTCTTTATATTGCTTCTAAATTTTTCTGTGGCTTCAATAAATAAACTTTCAATGGGAGTCTTTTGGGACCGTAAGTCATTTATCTGATAGGCAAACATAAAAAATAATGAATTTTTTCTTTTCAGACAATGATTTATTTGGTTTATGTGGAATTTGTAACTTCTTGTGGATACCAGGCTATACCAGATCAGCTAAGTAAGGCCTTCAACTGTGCTGTTATTTTCTCCTGGTAATAGGAGAATGGTTTTCTTCCTCCCACTCACCTCCCCAGGTCCTAGGACTTGCAAAACTGGGAGTTCCTGCCTCAGGAAGAGTTCTTCCTGCTTCCTACTCTTCCAGTCGACAATATCAATAGTTTAAAAAGGTCCCTGATCTGGTATGCCTCCTAGACAGTAGGAGAAAGCATTTTTGGCCTCTTCAGCACATTTTCTCTCTATTCCCTAATAGATGCCTTGCTTACTTTTCCAGGTAGGGGGGAGGAGAAGATGACTTCATAAATATTAGAAGCACCTATGATTTCATCTGTGTCTTTCTTTACTGATATAAATTCCAAGGACATGACATCTTAGAGGAGAGTTTAATGAGTTACTGTCAAGGTCAGCTGAACTGAGCTGGTCTCTGGAGAGGAAATACCCTGCTTCTGGTCCCAACCCTGAAGCCTTTCCAGTCATAGGTCTTGTCAGGGTTTATGCTTTGCAGGTACAGTTTTCAAAGACTATAGGATTTCACACATAGCTAGGAAAAGGATATTTTTTCCCCTCTCGGGCACAGCTGTACTAGAACTCTTCACTAATGTCTGCTTAAACACCTCACCTTGTTCAGAAGGAACTCATCAAGGTATTTCAGTTCATTAGCATTTGTTATTTTCCGGAACACAGATTCTCTCCACTTCTCAGACACTGTTGTGATTTTACCAATCTTAATGTTACGATTCTTCTTTGCTTTGCTGCCTGGCTCTTTCACAGGGCGGTCTCGCTCTCCTGTATGTGAGCGGTTCTGATGTCCAGATGGTGCTAGGGAAAGGAGCAATTCTATAGCAGTAAGTGCATGAAATAGCACAGCATTATATTACATTAAACTTAAACTATATCCATCAAATTTCTAAAATATCACTTCTATAAGAGAATTTAATGGTGCACACAAGGTCTCTGGTCCTGAAATCATTGACAATTAAAAAAATATCTTTTTTGTAAGTCTTTTGTTTTTAGTTCCTTCATTTCAACCCTTGCCCTGGTCTGAACCCTTCCCTATGTTAAAGAAAAATACCTGAGCAAATGCACATGATACAATGACTTCATCTAACAAAAATAGTCATCATTTTTATAGTGTTTTGATTTGCCAAATATTTTACATCTGTTATTTCATGTGATCCTCCCAACAGTTTATTCTGATCTCACAGTTCCCTACCTCTCTACTATCAGGGAGGAGAGAACCCTCTGATGCTTTTCCCTATGCCTTGGAATTCCATTTCCATTTGCACTATATCTATCACTCTCTATTGGACTTATTTGCTTGCCATTGGTTTATATATACCTCTCCTTATTTTCACTTAAATCCTGAATATTGGTCATTTCTTCTTGCCCAATAATATTCTCCTACATCCATTCTCTCATTTCCCGACATGATGTCTTTGTTATACCATTTCATAGTTGAGTTCTACTCCTGTTCTCAAGAGCAATCATTATGCAGACAACTCACTTTCTGAGATTCTTTTTGGTGCTACAGCTTCCAACATCGCAGGTACAGGTGTGACAGTCTCCATCTCCTCTGTTCCCTCAATGTTGTACTTTTTATCTTTATTTTTAGTCATGAAAAGCCACTTAAATGTGGATCTAAGGGAAAAAGTGTGAGTAAATCTGCTTAATTATGAGGAATATAAGTAATGTTTAGATTCTTTAGGCCTTAATGAGATAGTATAAATTGAAAATGGGAAGACATCTGACTGTTTTACTACCAATAATATAGTAATATAATCAATATACATAGATTTCCCACACCCCCTACAATCTATCATACAAGTGGTTGATTCTTTTAGGAATGAACCTTGTTGAAAACTTCCCTATGATTGTGAAAGAATTTCTCAGAAGTTATAGTGTTAGAAAAAAAAAAATCTTCCAGGGGGCAGCTAGGTAGTGCAGTGGATAGAGCACCGGCCCTGGAGTCAGGAGTACCTGAGTTCAAATCCAGCCTCAGACACTTAATAATTATCTAGCTGTGTGGCCTTGGGCAAGCCACTTAACCCTAGTGCCTTGCCCAAAAACCAAACAAAACCAAACAAAAAAAAAATGAAAAGAAAAAAATCTTCCAAAAAAAGGGAAAACTTTTATTTTTGTGTTAATTTCCTTTTTTGCTAATTTTTCTCTATCCAAGAGTATATATTTTTCATTTTTCTCTAGATGAAGTGGGGTTTTTGAATGTAGCAGGAAATTGGGGCTGGGTCTAAGAAGACAGCGTGATGTAAGAATTTAAGACAAAGAATAAGGATTTGATATCTTATTACCTAATGACTCTGGATAATTCAACTAACCCTTTTGAATCTGTTTCTTCTTCTGCTGCTGCCTTTGTTTGGCTTAAGAGCTGTCACTGTATTAACCTACATCTCTGAGACATGTGCTCGCTCTCAGGCCTTTCCCAACCTTTCAATCCCTTAATCAAAACTGATCTGTCTCATATCCCATTAGCTTAAATCCCTGGCAGTTCTCTTCTTTCACAGGACAAAAGCTCTAACTTCCTAGCTTCACTGTTGAGATTGAGGCTCACTCATGTCCCCTTGGCCTAGCTCAAAACCTTTTCTCTTTCCCTCTGGTCACCCTTCTTGCCAAGCTAGCTAACAGCATTCCATTCCTCCTAAGAAAATGCTATCATTCACTCATTCAACTTCAGCTTCTTTCTCTCTTCCCTGGCTCCTCTATATCTTGTCTCTCCTTTCTAACAGTGTCTATTCTTGAGGTTGCTAACCCTCAAACTATCATCTGTGGGCATTATCCTTTCACTATCAGAATTCTAAAGAGTAGAATACACAAGCTGATTCTACTTCCTCACCACCTTCACTTTCTTAAATGTCTTTGATCTTCTGAAATCCCTCTCTTCTGTATTTAATAAACCAATGAGCTTCTTTCAGTTTTCCTGTTTTCTGTATCGTTTGACACTGCTGATCCCTCCCATCTACAGAATATGCAGCCCTTCTTTCTTCATTTTCCTCTCTCTGACCACTCTTTAATGGTTTCTTTTGCTGGTTTTTTCCTCTTCTCATCCAGTAAATGTGGGAATCCACCAACATTGTCAGCCCTCTTAATTTCTCATTCTACATGCTCTCCCTCAATACTCTTGCTCATTTTAATGATCACCTCTATTTACTTGATTATCAACTCTTTACCCCCTACTCCAACCTTTACCCATTACCACTCTTGAATTTGTTCACTTAACAAATGGTCTGCTAATATGCCCATCTGGAAACCTGATACCAAAATCAAATTTAATGTGTGTAAAAAAGGAATTTAGCCTTAGTTCAGTGAAACCTGCCCATCCTCTTACCATTCCCTCTTTCTCTATTATTTTACTCATCAGCTGAACCTCAAAACTTGGCATCATTCCCCATAGCCTATGGTTATCACTCCTTTATTGACCTTGTACTCCCCACTTTTGACTCCTTTCTCCTGTTTTAACTTTTCATCTGGACTATACTATCAGTCTAATGTTCAATTGCTTGCTCTGGAATGTGGATTCTATCTCCCTTTTCCAATTAATTCACTACATGCTTTTTGCGTCCTCTAATCTAGCCAAAGAGAGAGACTAGATTCAGGAACTGGCTAAGTTCCTCTGGCACTGAACTAGTTGAGTGATTCCAAGGGAGTCAGCCTCTTGAAGCTTTAGACTACTCTCCCAGATGCTGCTCTGCATGGGCAGAGAGGAAGTCTCTCTCTCTCTGGGAGTTCTCTGCACCCATGAACTCACAGGCAGGCCTTGTTCCCTCTCTAAGACTCTAAAGTTGCAGATCCAATGTGGCCCTTCTCCCCTGGAAATTCCCTTCCCCACCAATGGAGTCACAGGAGTCTCCTGCTCTCTCTTATCTATGTACATGCATGATATTCTGTCTTCATTTTAGCTATTGACACTTTATCTTCCTCCTCCTCCTCCCTCCAGTCCTCTGACCACACTCATCTCCTTTTAATGTGTTTAGGCAGCACAGTATTGTGGCACAAGAGCTAAAGTTGTAGACAGGAGTCATGGTTCAAATTCTGGTTATGAGTCTCAGCTTTCTTGTTTATAACATGCGGCTACATTACTTTATCACCTGTACCACAGAGTTATTTAGAAGAAAGTGCTTTATAACCTTTAAAATGTACTATAGAAACATGAATTAATATTTGCATTACTCTCAGCTCCAGGGACTTTCCTTTTTTCCAACTTGGCAACCCAGGCATCAAACAAAGAGAATTAGTACTCAGAATCAGGAAGACCTGGGCATGAATCCTGGGTCAAATACTTCAAAACAGTTTTCCCCTGAAAAGTCAATGAATTTCTCAGAGGGTAAATTTCCTCTTCTTTAAGATAGAGATTATAACAGAACCTATTTTATAAGATTGCCCTGAGGATCAAACAAGATGATGCTTATTGAAGTGTTCAGCATACCTTACAGAGCTACAGAAGTGTAAGCTAAGATGAATGAATGAATAGCTATTGACTAGAACAGGGTTAACATATCCATTTTAAAAGAAATCTTAACACAAAGGAGCAAATCCCAGCACAAAAATATTTGGCCCTGCAGCAGGAGGAATGGGGGGATATGTCAAGGCCCCCAATTATGTCAAGGTAGGTCCTCTCCCTTTAGTGACAACAAGCACGTACTTGGAATCAGTCTGCTGGCTTGGGGACAGGCCATCACTGTGAGCAGATAGCTCCCCAGGCTTCTTCCTCTGGAGTGTCTGCTTCTTGGAGATCTTGTTGCCATCCACCACTTCTGCAGACACCTGTAGCAGATAAAAAAAAAATGTCAGGGGGTGGTTTATATCAGAACCTCAATACACAGACTTCACCTATATTTTCATTAGATCACTCTATAAGGAATCATCATAACATTTGATAGAAAATGTCATTTATACTTTAAAAATTTCTTTTTGGGGGGGAAGGTGTCAGATAGTCTATATAGACTTGGAAAGGGTGGGCAACCTATGACTAGTAAAACAATTGTAGTGTAGTCTGAAAATCTGTTCTCATTGGAGAATAGAATTATGGATTTTAATGATATTCATGAAGATCCTACCTGATTCTTGGTAGATGAAGAAACTAGTTTATCAACATCACTCAACGATAAAGAAAATCCTCGTTCCCTGCAAAATCACAAAAGGATAACTGTAATGAAAAAGATTTACAAGTACTTATCTGCTCTTGTTCTCTGTGACCCCATTTTGGATTTCTTGGCAAGGACACCAGAGTGGTTTGTCACTTCCTTCTCCAATCCATTTCACAGATGAGGAAATTGAGGTAAACATAGATAAAGGATTTACCCAGGATCACACAATTAATAAAATCTGAGGTCAGATTTGAACTTTACCATAAAGTTTTTAGAAGAAAGTGCTTTAAAAACTTTAAAGTATACTATAGAAACATGAATTAGTATTTTCATTACTGTCAGCTCCCTGAAGGCAGGGACTTTCCTCTTTTTCAACTTGGCAACCCAGGGCCTAGCCCCTTGCTAATGTGGGATCAGACAAAGTGAGCTGGACTCAGATTAGGAGGAATTGAGTTTGAATTTGACCTGATGCTGCTACTTATATTGGCTGAATGAGATTTCTCTGAGCCTTAATTTTCTTATCCATTAAGTGGAGATGTTAACAGCCATTAACACTCAACTCACAGAGGTGCTGTAAGGGTCCAGTGAGATAATGTATGTAAAGTGTTTTGAAAATCATAAAGTATTCCATACTCAGTGGAAGATTCCTACTCTTAAGCCCCTACTGTAGGGGCTATTCTCTGCTCTTCTTTGTATCCCCAGTAGTTAGCATTGGGCTTGGTAAACAGTGGGCATTCAATAAATGCTGACTGATTGATTTAAATACTGGACTCTGAATTCATCTATGTGGATATTCCTTCCACTGAGGATTACAACCTCACTGTGCCTCAACAGACACACACTTTCCTGAGTTCAACACTCTGGTGATAAAAACCTGCTGAGGTTCAGCCAGGCTGGGTTAAACTGAAGGACACATACACCGTTGCTGGGCTGGGCCTGTACATGTGGCCATTTCAGACTGGCCAGAAATGGCACAGCTTACTTTTTTTCTGACTTTGCCTAAGAACTCAGGGTAGATACTAGGCTGCTTGCCATGAAGCAGCAGAGAGAGCCTCGAGTGGGATTCTGATCCTTATCATGTCTAAGTATGTGCTGGTGGAAGAGGGCAGGCAAGACACGTGCCAGGAAGTCCTCCTGTGAATGGTGGAGGAGTTCCTTTGGGAAATTGCTACTCTTTACATCTGGAGATTTTCATTTTTCTCCTGTGGATCTTGCTTTAAACCCCCTTTTGATCCTGAATACTGGTGCTACCTTCTTTCTCCTAGCCTTCCTGACTTTGACTTAAGAACCTGATTTTCAGCTCCCATGTTGTTGAGCTGATGTTCTTATTCTTAGCTTCCCAAATATGGATCTCTGATTCTCATTTTATTCTGGTAATATCACCCCCATCTTTCACTGTTTCCTTTGCTTTCTTTGTTTAACTGGATTGATGATTCTGAGAGAGTATGGATTGTGCCCGAAGAGTCTGTACCCTTCATTGTACTTCACATTGAACCTTAGTCATGGAAGAGAATGGATATTTCCTTACTGAATGAATAATTGCCTTGGCATCACTCATCTAAGATTCATCACTAACCATTCAGTCCTTCACCTTTCATGGAATATTCTAAATCCTTTTGTGGGATTAGTAAAACTAAACTTTTACTTTTCTGGGTCATGATATCTGCTTAGTCTCTCCATACTTCTACTCCTCAAATTTAAATCCCTTTGTCTTGTATTGCAGGTCCTCCACAGTCTCTTATCACTGTCTCTTTTGAAACTCACTGGCCAAACTGGACTCCTTGCTATCCCCTGTGCACTGCCTAAGGGTCCTGACTTCTCTATTTCTACATGATTGAGTGAGGAATAGTCAAGAAAGTGTCAGAGGGCTTGGATCCAAGTTCTAGTTCTGCCCTTTACTACCTACCTGTGTGACCTGGCGGGGGGGGGGGGTATTACCACATCATTTGGGGTTTTAAATTTTTTCATCTGTAAAATGAACCAGACCAGAGGACCTCTAAGATCTCTTTCAGGAACTACAGGTCTGGAGTCCTCTCTGCTTAGATTTCTGCTGCTGAAACAATCTTAGCCTAAAAACAGGTCCAGCTTGAATGTCCCCATTTCCATGAAGCTGCATGATTCCCCTGCTATTCCTGAAACTCATGAAGCATTGTTTCCATCTCTCCTGCATTCTTGTTTATTACAGCTTTTATCCATGTGCCATGTTCTCTAGTAAATGCATGAAAAAGCCCTGATTATATACTAAGCCCTAGGGATAGAAAGAGGAAAAAGGTGCCCATCCTTGCAAATCCTCAGGGTTCAGTTGCTGGTAAGGCCGACTCAGGGATCTTGGGGTGACTGCAAATTGTACAAGGGCAGGGATTCTGCCTAATTTCTTCCATCTCTCCTACAGTGCAAATTGTTACGTAATAAATCTTTGCTTTTGACTTTAACATATACACATCTTTATCAATTTATCAATTAAATTACCAATCAAAAAAATCAATTGATGTGATGACTACTAATAAAATATGTTAAAAAAAAAGTATTCTTACTCTCCGGGTGTGAGGGGTGACCCAACAGTCCTGTATTTATCACTCAGGTCCAGGGACTGGCTCAGCATTATACTGGAGCCAACAGTTATCATCTTCTTTTCTCTCCAAATCTCTACTACCGTAGACAATCGTTCACTATCACTTTCCCTATATCTCTGAATATGGGAAGCAGTAGGACTCTCTGATCCTTCATTTATTTTCTGGCCAGTGTTTGGCTTATGTTTATCTTGGGATTGCTCAGTGGTACATTTGGTAACCTTGTCATTCAGGGGAAGAGTGGATGGCCGTTCAACAGTGTTATAACTCTGACTTCCTTTTTGCTGCAGCTCCTGGTTCTCTTCTATTTTCTTCGACTCAATGGCCTGGTTACATGAAAATTCTTGCTTTAATTCTGTGGATTTTTTCTCCAATAAGTTTTCTACGCCCATTATTTCATCAAGAGAGTTTATGTCTGAAGGGACTTTCTCTTCTTTTTTACTTTGCAAAGTAACTTCTTGCCAACATTGATTCTGCCCAAGGATTGTCTTTCCTGGAGGTTCTCTGATATTGCTATCTTCCTTGCAGGACAGGATGTGCTTATTCTGTAATTTTACATGTTCAAGACCTCTTTGTCGTCGTGATTCACGCTTTTCTCGGCTACTTGTGGTTTTTTCATGACTTTCTACAAGATTTTTCTGGGAAGGAAGAGTCTTCTCAGTATTCTGGTTTTCTTTTTCTCTTTGTAAATTATGTTTTTCATCTTCTGTTGCATGTTTTTCATGAAGCTGATGATCTGGAACAGAAGCAGGAGTCAATTCCAACCCTGATGAGACAGCTTCCTCCTTGGGCACTGGTTCCCTGTTCTCTGCCTTGGGGAATTCAGCCTCTTTCTTCTCTTTCTCCAGGGCCTGTTGGATTTCCCTTTGCTTTTCCTCAAGCCTCTTCTTTTCTAAAACCATCTGACTAAAACTGTATAAAAAAAAAAGATAAGAGCTTCAGAAAGACACGTGAAAACAAATCTATAAAGACCTGACTCATTGGCTTTTTAATCAGTCTTTAAACCACATAAATCTATACTGTACAATTCCTGGCCACTTAAGATAGGGGTGAACATACAGACATGCAGGTGTGATCCAACTTCATGTTCCCAAATCCAGGTCAGAAGACTTAAAAATAAGAAAATCTTGGGGTGCCTAGGTGGTGTAGTAGATAAAGCACTGGCCTTGGAGTCAGGAGTTCAAATCCGGTCTCAGACACTTAATTACCTAGCTGTGTGGCCTTGGGAAAGCCACTTAACCCCATTTGCCTTGCAAAAAAAAAATAAGAAAATCTTTTCCTTCATAAAAAAGTTAATGATATTAATAGCAAGAACAAAAATTCACCTTCACTAAGTTCAGTGTTCTCAAGTTTGTTTTTAGACTTACATGAGTACACACACACACACACACCTCTCTCTCTCTCTCTCTCTCTCTCTCTCTCTCTCTCTCTCTCTCTCTCTCTCGCACGCAACACAGAATTTCAAGTTTTGTTCACCGTTGTCTCTGCAGGTATCCTCTGCCTATGGTCTGCAGGAGAAGAATGCTCCGCTGTAGCCTCTGGTAGGCCTTCCGCTGCTGGTATCCTCTCCAAATTGCCTGAATATAGACAGCTGCTTCAGATTTTGCTAGAGACCTCCTAACTCTGTAAGAACGCCAAAAAGCCTAAAAAATATTGTAAAAATTCAATTAATGAGAGGTAACCACTGGTTTGTCCTGCATCAGACCTATAACAAGCATATCAATTGCTTATCCTGAAAGGAACAGACCTGAATGGTGATGGCTGCCTGCTTCACTTGGAGGAAATGTCTTCTTTCTAAGACCATTCGGGTCCAGCTTTGAAGAAGAATAATTTTCCGAATCACTTCTTTGTGAAGTGTCTCCTGTAGAATCTGTCGCTCAGTTTCCTTCATGAACACCTAATTCAGAAGAGAAGGCTTAAATTGAGCTCTTCTGTTAAAAACATCTACCTTTCCTCAAATTTACAGAGGCATCTTCCTAAATAGGCAAGACCTAGGATTAAAAAGTACTTCATTCAAATTCAACTGGAGGGAAATTCAAAACAAAATCTCCACCTTAATTTCAACAAATTATACCTTATTATAGGGGAGGTATGCAACAGTGATTAACAGGGCATAAAGTAAAGTCAGATTGCAAGTTAAAGATATCATCAGTGTGCCTGTATTAAAATAAGAAAGCAAATGAGAATGAGTACTGAGTAAATATTCTAAATACTTTTTCCTTTCAAAGAAATTCCCAAACAAAAAAAGATAAAATTACACGTCAAGGATAATTTTTGAAGAAAAAAATAAAAATGCTTTCATCCTGGGGGACTACATTTTTATCAAAAGCTTAATTTTACAATAAATTTTCCCTTTTGACCTGACTCCCAACATTTGAGGGAATAAATGTGCTCTGAACTCCTGAAGGAAAGGGAGTTCACAAATTCAAAGTAAAAAACAGAAGTTCATTGATTTCACAAAGAGTCAGAAAATACTGAACAGACCTTAGTTTCTCCTATTTGGTAGTTTTTCTTGTCCATGCCCATCTTCTCTAGTAGAGTAGATATCATTTCCTTTGAAGGTTTGGCATTTTTGGGGAGTAATACTTGGAACTGATCTGTGAAATCCTAAATAAAGTAGGTCAAGAAAAGGACAATTACTTGAGACTTTGCATCATTGGAAAAGTGTACAATAATTTTTTTATGTTTACATCCAATTTAGGGTCATCTGCAGACACTATCATTTTGCTCTACAAGAAAGTTAAGAAAAATCTCATTTTGGGGGGATACTGTCTTTAGGTATTCAGAAGATAAAGAATTAGGCACATAATTAAGAAATCTACTCATACAAAAGATCTGTTTTTTTTAATAAAAAAATTATTTAATTAAGGCAATGGGGTTAAATGACTTGCCCAAGGTCACACAACTAGGCAATTATTAAGTATCTGAGGCCAGATTTGAACTCAGGTCCGGTACTCCATGCACTGCACCACCTAGCTGCCCCAAGATTGTTCTTAAGATTGTATTGCAACTATATATTATTTGAATATAAAGTAGCTTATGATGTTTCTTTTTAACTACTCCTGCATTAGTCTGACTAATTTTCAAAGTCTTTTTCATATATGAACGAATTTCATCCTCATAGATGTGTGGGAAGGTTTGGTAGTGTTTGTTCTCATTTTAGAGATGAGGAAGTTAAGGCACATAATGGTTAAGTGAATTTTCAGGTGAGACTAATAACCTGAGCCAGTCCTAGAATCCATTTGATTCCTCAAGATTAGTTGCCTTCAATAAGATCATACATATGGTTTTGCTAGAATGTGATGGTACTGGGTTATCAACTTGAAAGAAAAAAATGCATATTTTGGTCTCTGAACTGTAACTTATACTTTAAACCACTGTCCTAATATATAATAATTTAAATCCAAACTGTTACTTTAGAAAAACTGGCAGTACAGGGAGAGAGTGTAAACCCTGGTGTCAGAGGTGCTAGTTTCGAATCCTACACTGGGGCTGAACTAGATGATATTCCAATATTGAATCTCTAGGATTCTAAGGTTGTTTAAGAACAGAGACCTTAGAACTAATAATGCAGTGAAATAAGCAGCTTTTGTTCACTTACATAAGTAAATATAATAATAATATATAAAAATAATAAATAAAATAATGAAATAGAAATATATTGCAAAATGTCAAAATACATTTCTATATTTTATTTGTGTATGTGTGTGTGTGTGTGTGTGTGTAGGGGTGGTGGTGATGGTGGTTTGTGTAAGTGTGTGTTTGTTGAGGTAATTGGGGTTAAGAGACTTGACCAGGTCACACAGTTAGTGTCAAGTGATTGAGGTTAGATTTGAACTCAGGTTTTCCTGACTGTAAGGCTGGTAATCTATCCACTATGCCACCTAGCAGCCCCCTTTAAGCAAACATTTCTCACAGTGAAACAAGGAAAGTTGGCAGAATATAGTTATCATGTGCATAAGAACTGGGAATCAGAAGACCTGGGTTCTTAATCTCAGTTCTGCTACTGACCTCTCTGGGTCTCAGATTCCTCCTCAGTTAAATGACAGAGTTGGATTAAATGACCTATAAAGTTCCCTCCAGCTACAAAAATCTTTGATTCTTTGAAAAGTTCCTGCAGAAATCATTTGATTTATGTAATATTGTAGCTAAGTCAAGTAAAGTTTAGGTAAACTTTACCTTAACTTTAAGTATATTATCTGTGTGCAGGAACTGTCCCTAGGTTGCTAAAAAGAACTAAATTGTAAAAGCTCAGTGTGGTAGGTGTATTTAAATACCTGAAAGGTATACTTGGCACTGTAACCTGACCTCCGGATTCGGACAGTTTCTAACATTCCAGTGTACCTTAACTGCTGCAGAACCAGTTCTTCATCAAAGCAGAGTTCTTTCTGGAAAGAACACAAGATACAACTCAAAAGAATTCAGGAATCCTGAACTTTACTCTCCCACTCTGGTCAAAAGTATTTTTTCCAAAATTAAAAAAGAAATTCAAAATTTTCCCAAAATTTTCATTCTCTGAAGTTACTTTTAGATTTAATAGGAAAAAAAAGGGGGGGGGGTCTACACTATATGAACGTCCTTAATTTTGGTAATTTTTCTTGTCTTCTAGGTATCACTGAGAGGAGTAGTCATTTGTTATTATTCAATTAAATTATTTTACCTTTAAGATTATATCTTTAAGCACCAAGGTTTTGGGGAGGAGGGCAATGGAAGAGTGGAGAAAAGCTTAGAACAAATACATTCCAAGAATAAAATTTCAAAAGCACTCCTTCAACTTGGGGAAAAAAGTGACTAATGGGTAATTCAGCAAGCATCTTCAAGCAAAGTCCTGACCAATTCTCCATTCCAAAGTAGGGAAAAAAACAAGAAAAAAAGGGCTATAACAGGCACTTAGTCAAAGGAATATTTGAAGACAATGACTCTTAGAATAGTTTATTGAGGCAAGTTTTAACATCTTCATGACTGGAGAACCTTAAAAACAGATCAGTCAGATGGTTTTGACTCTAGCCTGGAAAGAAAGGGTTTGACTAGTTAATTTTGAACTTTCTTTGGGCAATATAATGTTATAGGTACATGTCCTATGGTCTACAATCTGTTGCTAACAGTTGGATAAAAAGATTTTTAGTAGTGATGTTATTTTGCAATGACCGTTGGCTAACTCAATATTTCTGATCAAGGATATCCCCACATGAAGAATGTTAGAAGTCTTTACCTACCTTCTCAGCATTAGAGCGAATGCATCGAATGAAGAATGGCTCAGCTTTACTCAAAGTCTCCAACAATTTATTAAGGGAGGCCTTGGGGGAAAAAGACAATGTCTGTCAATTTTTTTTTTTAGAAAAGTAGAAATCTGATCAGGCAATAATGTAAGAGATCATTGGTACCATTTCAGATATTACATTTAAATTTCCTCTTTAAAAAGAGAAAAGTGAAAGAAGAGAAAGAAACAGACAGACAAGATGGTTACTTTTCACCCCTCCTGCACTCTTCTTGGAACTTTGCATCCGTTTCTAAGCATTGCTAACACCTCTTGATTGGATTACTGACTTCAGACACTAGTCTGAATATAGGTTACTTTTTTCCCTCTACATTTGGTTTATCTAAAATCTACATGTGAGGTATAATTCTGTGTTAGTGGGAAGGAAAGAAAGAAGATGATGACAATGAAAAAGATGAAGAAAACAGTGATAGGCAACTAGGTGGTACAGTGAATCGAGCACATTCCAATTTGACTTCATACATGAGTCACTAGACCTTTGTTTGGCTCAGTTTCCCCAATTGTAAAATGGGAATAATGACAACCCCTAGTTCCCAGGGATGTTCTAAGGCTCAGATGAGATAGTTCTCAAGCATCCAGCAGTGTGTGGTATGTAGATGGTGCTTATAATATAGTGAAATGCTTATAATAAAGTGTAAATGCTCAAAACTAGCAGGATAAAAAACAAGTGAGACATTTTTATGTACACACAAAGTTCTTTTGTCCTGTTTGGGGTGCATGTGTGTATGTATGTGGGATGTGTGTGCGCGTGTTGTGTGTGCATGTGTGTGCGCGTATACTTTCTCCCAAATTATAGTAGATAACACAATGAAACCCAGGAGTCTGAAATGCACAAAAATCCCCCCCCCAACACCTGATTGTTCCTTTCTGTCACGCATACATATGCTTCTCCCTTTCTACTATACCTGGAACTGGGCACTGATACTAGGAGGCTTTTTCTTTTTATGCAAATGCAGAAGGGACTTGGTGGTGCGGTCATGGAGGGTCATGCTGACAATAAGCTTCAGAGACTTGGAATCCAACAAATTCTAAAACAGAAATATAGAGACTGATATGCACACATACCCCCTGAACACCTGAACAGAAACATGTCATCACTAAAATAAAAAAGTCAGCTATAACAATGAAACAGCACTTTCACATACAAGTCTAACCTTGTAACAATGAACATTAAAGACTACCTGAGTTCTCTGATAAAGATAGAGTTTGGCCTTAAGTTTGGGTATCATGAGGCCTTGTAAACTCACAGTTGTATTTCTTGTTAGAATTTTAACCTATATTCCATTCTGAATGGAGTCTTGATTTGGGAGTTCTTTTTAAAATTCTCTGCAATTTGTATTTCAATCTCCTTTTGTAGTCCAAAGGGTGGAATTTTTTCTGAACTTTCACTTTGGATGAATACATTGGGCTTCTTGAGATCTTTTTAAGGGGGTTCATGATGTCAAATTATTTTAATAATAATAATAATAATAATAATAATAATAATAATAATAATAATGATAATAACAACAATAACAATAACAATATATTTTAATCTCTAATACTATAAACATCAGTAGATATAACCCAAATACTCAAAAACCACTTTAAGAACCCAATGAAAATCTTTTAATTATTAAAGCATAAAAGTATTCTAAGACAAAAAAAGTTACGAGTATCTGCTTTATATAAAGAAAAACAAGTTTTATAGCATGATGTTTGTTACTCAGATGGCTAATGATTTAGTTTCTTGAATACAAAAGTACATTCCAAGTAATTTTATCCTTTTTACAGTGATTTATCTCATTAAATCCTACTTATATGGCAGAATGAATTATTCTGTTCTACCAGTAATAACCTTTCTGTTGAGTTGGATGACCAGAAAATGTTAATAACATTTATGTTTCTTGCCTGATAATTTATATAG
The DNA here is from genome assembly GCF_037893015.1 of Macrotis lagotis. Taxonomy (NCBI): domain Eukaryota; kingdom Metazoa; phylum Chordata; class Mammalia; order Peramelemorphia; family Peramelidae; genus Macrotis; species Macrotis lagotis. The sequence goes on along the minus strand of NC_133666.1, from coordinate 643,305,948 downwards.
CATTTGATGATTACAAAGTTATGCCATTTGACCTTAATGATATAACAAAAAGAAAACTATAGTGCTTTAATATTTAGAAAACATTTTCTAACTAAAGTATTCTAACATATTATCACTCTCATTTTACAATTAAGGAAATCGAGGCTCAGAATCTAAGATGTTATCAATATTACTAATAAAATGTACCCATTTTGCCACTCAGTAGATTAGACTGTACAATTTTTAGGGATTCTGTATCTTTTTTTTTTTTTTTTTTTTTAGTTTTTGCAAGGCAATGGGGTTAAGTGGCTTGCCCAAGGCCACACAGCTAGGTAATTATTAATTGTCTGAGGCTGGATTTGAACTCAGGTCCTCCTGACTCCAGGGCCGGTGCTCTATCCACTGCGCCACCTAGCCGCCCCGATTCTGTATCATTTTACATATGTAAGCAACTTATATAAGTGAGACACAAGTCACTTCTACAAAAGTTGAAAGACATGTTTTCTATGTTGAACTGGCAATAGAAAAAGGAGAGGGCTAGATAATTTATAAACTAAGAAAATAATTTATTATATTATGCTATATTTAGACATTTCCACCTGTTGAGATGCATTTTCATGACTTGTAAAATAAGACATCTTTAAATGTGTTGAACAAGTTTACCTTTGGAATGATCTGCTTTTGTTTGATACCTTTACTTTTCCTGTTAAAATATTAAAAATTGTTTTTATGAAATTGAATGTACATGATTTGTATATTTGGGTTAGTTCAGCAAGCCATGCCTTGCAGGTTAGCTAGGTCAAGCTAAAAAGCCAGAGAGGAAGAGAACAAGTGCAACAACTCAATTTAGAAATCCTTTAAAAATCACATAGTAGGAAGGGAGGGGGATGTATGGCTATGTAATTTAAATAATCATACTATAATGTATACACTTTGATGGTCAAAGGTAAATTTTTACTTCTTATTTTGAGAGCAGAACTACTACTAGTAAAAGTGATCTGGTCTGTTATCATTCACATTTTCCAAGAGGAAGTTTCAATGACTAATAGCATAGTTTCCTAACCTATAAAAACCGTGGCCTGCTGAAGGATCACAAAATAAATCAACAAACATTTATTAAATGCCTATTAAATGCAGGGCAAAACTAGTTAGACACTGGGAATTCACAGATGAAAAGGACAAAGAAAGTATCTGACATAGGAGAGTAGAAAGCAAGGTATACTGTGATGAGGGTAAAGGAAAGACAGAAACAACATGTTTTAGGATAATATAAAGAGATTGGGGGGAGGGGAGAAGTGATTCCAAGTTCATGATTATGCTTCCAGATCACAAGCATCAGTTGATTAAGACACTGATTATAGTTTTCCTTGTACTGGATAACATTTCTGAGGAAAATTCAACCAGTCTAAAGGTCTCTAGGTTTTCCTAAGCTACAGTATGGGTTAGCTAGAAAATGAAGCTTTCACCTGTGTTAATTTTGAAAAGACTGGTTGATTGCTAACTTTCATTTTACAAGGATAAAAGGAGTATTTTTTTCCCCATTTCTATAAAAGAGTTTAAGATGGAAACTAGTTTCTAAGTTTATTCTAAGGAATAAGATCAAAATGAGGGATCAGGTAGGGAAGTGTTACAAAGTCCTTGGAATCTACAAATTTCCACATGTATGTTAGAGCTGCTTCTTTGAGGCCAACAATGGGAGCTCCCTTTGCACACTGAGATTTAACTCTATAAATATTCAAGATTGTTGTGGGTTTTTTTTGGGGGGGGGGAATTTGAGGTGGAATTGAGAGGTGCAGGGCAAGAAAATAAAAGCTCTTGAAATATGTATGTTGTAAAGGCAATAAACAGTTATTAAACTGTCAAAGGTCTTGTGATGGCACTGGAAGCAGAGAAACAAAAGCAATGGGAATTTACAGTCTAGCTAGGGAATAAAGTTGGGAGAGAATTACTTAGGAGATTCAAGGAAGGTGGTGGAGGATCAACATAGACATCTTGGAACAAAATTATATTGAGCTGAGCCTCAAAGAATAAGGAAGGACCTATTGGGACCACTACAAATTTATGGTATGTAATCTCAATGAGGCCCTCACTGATGTCTGCTAATATTTAATTATTCTTCTCTCTTTTGTCTATACTACTCCCCAGTCTTTCTTCCAAATATTCCTTTCCCTTAAGCCACATACAGCATGTCTCCTTCCTCCTAACTCAGCAAAACACCTCACTTCCACTCTCAAGAAAAAACTAAGGCCATCTATTGTGAACTCTTTCTTCATCCCAATTCTATACATCACATTACCTTAACATCACCCCTAATTTTACTCCAATCTAAGAAAGAGGTATCAATGCCAATCCCTCTGTTTGTACCCTTGATCCTTATTTCCTTTCATCTCCTTTGGTAGCTCACCTCTTCAATCCCTTTTCTCTCCCTAGTGTTTTATCTTTCCTTATCTACTGACACTCTCCCTAATTTCCTTAAACTTTTTCTTGAGTCTCAAATGAAAGTTTGAGGGGATCCTGATCCCCTGCTTTTCACAACCAAATTCCAAAAAAAGAGAAAACTATCTATACTCTAAACTATCTACTCTATACTCAGAAGCTCTGCTTTCTCACCTCATTCCTTTATTTCTCAGTCCCTTGCTCCTCTTAACTTCATCCTTCAACTATATTGCTTTTTCCAAAGTTACTTACAATCAGAGTTGCCAAATAAAATATCCTTTCCTCAGTCTCCATCTTTTTTGATCTTTCTGCTGCATTTAAAACTGCTAACCATCCATCCCTTCTACTCTCTTTTTCGAGTTTTCATGATACTTTCTCTTTGTTCCCAGTTTTACCATGTGTTCTACCCCCCATCCATGAGTATATGGCAGGTCTTTGTTTTAGGATATGCCTGTATTCTCTGGGTGATTTTACGTGCAAAGTGAAAGTGAATCTTGTCTGTGATCTTCAAATCCAATGCTTGCAAATTCAAATTCCACCTCTCTGAAGTTGACTTTAAATTCTATAAATTTAGACCATGTCCATATCATGAACACCTCCACATCATTAAGTCTACACTGGATATCTCTAATTGGATATCCTGGAGGCATCAATATCTTCTGTGATCTTTCACTCCTCCCCACCCCAACTTTCTCCTTTCTGTTGAAGTTACCACAATTTTAGAGTCATCATCTGCTCTTTCTTTCCTCTTTATCTATTTAGAATCAATTGCTGACTTGAAAGTTCTCCATCTACAATATTTCTTTACATCTGCTTGCTTTTCTTCAACCACACAACCACTAACAGTTTAGTCTAGTTATCATCTCTCCTCTGGACTATAGATTACAGCTGTTCTTCATAGGGCTTAATAGGGCTCTCTGCCTCCTTTCCAATCCACTCCTTATATAGTTGCCTAACAAATATTCCTAAAAGACAGGTCTGATCATGTCACTTCCCTGCTGAAGAAGCTCTAGTCATTTCCTTTTGTTTCCAGGATATACCACAACCCCCCTTGTTGGGCTTTTAAAACCCTTCACAATTTGGCTCCAATGCACCTTCAAAGACACACTTGTCTTCTTTGTGTGCTGTGAAGCTCGTCCACCTTCCCTGTAAGTAATATTCCTTTTTGTGTCTCTGTCCCTTCGGCACAGAATACACTCTCTCCTCCATCTCATGGAATACCTAGCTTCTTTCAAAGACTAGTCCAAGAGATACATACAACAAGGAGCTTATCCTAACCTAGAGGCCTCCCTCCTGTCCCAAATTACTTTGTATCTATCTCGTGCATATTTTCTACTGACTTTTCTAAGTACATATTATGACAGAATGTCAATTCTAAAGGATCAGAGACTGCTTTTGTTTAGTTCCAGAGCCTATCAAATAACTGACACTTAATAAGAGCTCACTGAATGGACCTACACAAAGAGGAGAGGTGAGAGAGGGCATGGCAAGATCTGGTCATTGCCAGTAGAAGACAAGCACAGAATAGAAGGCAGGAAGAGGACAGGAGGAGTTAAGGTTTGTTTGGAGCCAGGCCAATGGGCTTTAAACACCAAGTTACGTAATTTGTATTTTCACTTTTAGGAGAAAGGGAATATCATTGAAGTTTGTCAGCAGGATTAACAACAGGATCTAAAAAGTGACTGAAAGATTACTCTAGTTGAAGTGTGAAGAATGAACTGGAGAGGAGAGTAACTAGAGGAAGGGAAGGGAGACAAGTTAGGAGGCTATTCTCATGGTGAACAGAAAAATTTTGTTAACTATGGGAGGATTTCAAAGCATTTTGTGGTTTAGGGAGCCAGTTAGCATTCTACAGCACAATCACTGTGCTCAAGGAAATCTTAGCAAGAGTTAGTGCTAAATAAGAAATATTTTCAGCAGCCACCACACTGACTAGAAACTATTTGGGCCTGTTATTTTCTATCAGAGGCAATGCACTTCTGCAGATATATCTGCTTCTGCACTGAAGGAATAGCATGGTTATTGTTGCACTTGCAAAGAAGTATTACCCATAGCATCAAGAACTCACAGGAAGTGGGCCCGGGGCTGCTGAAGCCGACTGAGGGACTGAAGAAGCCTACGAGGGTCTTCACCCTGCCAGGGCAGTCCTTTTATAGTCTTGATGATTTGGTCATGCAAATCCCTAAGAGGTCCAGGGGGAAAGGCAGAGAGGAAGATGTCCCAGATAGAGAAAACAAGGCGTTAAAATAGGAAGACCCATCACCACAGGAGTTGAAACAGGAAGTTCTATTACCCAATGTGCCCCAAAGTTAAAATTAGGGTGCTTTCTCAGGCTATATGATCATAAACATGTACTTGAACAATGCTCAATTCATTTTTGGGAGATCAACTCTCCTTTGCTTTAAGATATGGATAAGGACAAGGAGAACTTTATTTATACTGTCTGAACAGGAGAAAATGAGGGGAAAGGTGTTGGCTTTCAAATACTTTAGACTTATTTTGGTAAGCCCTAGGAGAAAAAATTATGACCAATGAGTGAAAGTTAAAGGAGAGATGCTCACTTAAAATAAGGAAGAACTTTCTAACAATTAGTTATTCAAAAATGGATTGATTTTCTGGGTCTTCCAATAGAAATTTAGGGAACAACGGTCAGGGATATCATGGACAGATCCATGCCTTAGAAAGCTGTTGAACAAAATAATCTCTGATGTCCCTTCAAATCAGGATTCTTGGATCCCATCTTTACATGAACTGAGTTATTGCTCTATGGATGAATACTTGTAACAGGTTTCCCACCAATGGAAATCAGAAAATAAATAACCATGAACAATTCTCCATAAGAACAAATTTATGATCTTTACTGGACTTATTAAAAAGTGTCAAAATATATGTTTTAATATGTCAAAGAATAACGTTTCACTCAGGGTCCTAGGACTCAGAATTAGAAGGTGCCTTTTTTGGGAAGACGTAAACTGATTTTCCTCTTTTTTATTTTTCTGATATACCAACTTCCTTAAAAGAATAAGGAAAAGTTTGAATTTAATGTCATTTTAACAGTCTGCTAGATTAATTTATATAGCAACTATATATATAAAATAATCTTAAAGGGTCTTCTTTTAAAAAATTGTAATTGAAAATTTTCCATTAATTTTGGTCTGGTGCTTTTTAGTTGTCAAAAGTTTATGCTCTTGACTCTATAAGGAACTGGGAGTTGGATTTATGTCAATACAGGCAGGATCCTATACTTAATGCTTTTGTAGTACTAAAGCAAGTAAAATATTGTTAATCATTTGATTTTATTTTCAAAATTATAGTATTTACAGACCCTTCTCTGAAACAGTTTGAAGAGATTCAAATTAAGCACTTCAAAACATTACTTTAAATTTGATACTTTTGTTAGAGTTTTGGATTTGACCTCTGTGGTTGATATTTTTAGAAATGAAGTAGTTGAAAGAACAGTCAAATTTCACTTCTTTTGGGATAGGTTATTTTAAATACATGTTTAAGCTCTTAAAAGTTAGCCTGGGATAAGCCCTAATTAGTGGTCCACTCAGTTCAATTCATGCACCATGCTAACTGGTTCAAAATTAAGTACCTACCTTCTTTCACCCATTCTCCAGAGAGGCACAAACCAAAGATAACAGAAGTGTAAGTTTCACTTCTAAGTATAAAATGCTATTATACTCCTGAGCTTCTCAGTGCAACAGCCACTTTCCAAAATAAAACAAGATTTGCTTTCCCCCAAACTCTTTAAAAAAAAAAACAAACAACTTTTTTTTTTTGCATTTTGCCGTGCCAAATCTGTCAAGGTCACCACGCCTCAGCCTCTAGCATTTCACAGATCTGTAATCTGTAATCCATTCCATTTTCTTTGGAACAATTGGTATCACTTTTTTCTTGGCCTGAATTCTGCACTGAGCCCGTTCAGGAAGATTAGCTTCCCATGAATGTGCCTCCCTGGTCTCTGCTTACAAAGCCTACTTACTTCTTGCTTTCATAAAAAGAAATGATGTCCTCAAAAGCGTTAATATCGAATTCCTCAGAGCAATCAAATGAGAAATCAAGCACTGAACGGCTGCAAAGGGAAAATTTATATCACCTAAATGCATTGGGAAAAGGTGATTTTGAACAAGGAGAGCATCACCTGGGCTCCATTCTGAAATGAAACTTATTTTTATTTCACAGCATCCCGCTGTTAATGGTCAGCTTTTAAAAGCACATATATTTCTTTGTAACATCATGTCTCTTCTTTATTTGTGAACAGAGTTTAAAACACAGAAAAGAAGCAGACAGACTGAGAAAGCAAGGATTTTGCACCACAGGTGGGAATACCAACATGGATTCCCTGAAATATATACAAAGAGAAAGCTTTATAAACATAGGGTGAAGCCTTCGATATATAACTTGGTTACATTTTAATTTAATTTTCAGCTGAAGAGCTATTTGCTTAGTAGCTTTGTGAAGAAAGGATTTTTGTGATATAACTTGATGAATGGTCTGATTTTCCTTAGACATATGTCATATACCATTGATGATGCAATGATGGTAAGAGAGGCATATTTAGGGGTGACTGTTAGTTGTTCCTTTTGCGACAGAAGAAGGAAGACTTGTTAGAACAGAGATGGGTAAGCAATGGTTTGAGGTAGAGGGAATAGAGAGGGGTTGTAACAAAAGGCAGTTTTTAATATGATCCTTACTCTCTATATGCATTTTAACACCAGAAAATTTCATTGTATATGACATCTTGGTATTTATTTTGTGATACAACTATTACAGAGAAAGTACAAAGTCTCAAAGAGACTTATCCCATTTACAGGTACATAATTTGAAGAAAAATAAAATCTGTCAAGAAATTGTTTTTTTGAATGTTGGCTAATAAAAATGAAAGAAGCAAGAAAATTTCTACAAAATTTCAGAATCCTACAAATATTATATCAAAAATTTAAATAATAAGGGATTTCCCCTATAACCATCATTGCACTATAAAATTAAAATAAATTACTCTTTTCAGAGATAAAGTTACATTCATACCTTCACTGGGGAGTGAGTAGAAGGATAATTTTCAAACTTTACTTAGGTTGCATCAAATACCTTTCCCAGCTCTGCCATAGGACCTCAAAATTTTTGTTTTATCTCAAACAAAAATCTGAAGATACTAATTGAGAACTAGCAGAAACAGATGAATTCAAGAAGCATCTTATGCTCTTGATAATTTCATTTTAACAGAATAAGAGAAATGTTCCTAAATTAAACGTATCACTTTGCATGAGCAAAAGGTCTTTTGGTCAAACACAAATATCTACAAACAAACTCTAAAAGAATCTTCTGTAAACTGAGATTAAATACATTTCAATAGAGCAGATGGCATGAAAATAGCCTTATTTCACCCTTAAGTTAATAAGCAACCCAATTTCTGTATTTTTGTTGTTAAGCAGAAACAATTACATAAATCCTGACTAAATATTTTGGCTTTTTTATATGGCTACATTCAAATGTCTTTGATTTAAATAAATTTAAGGTTTCTCTTACCGATAAACTTTTTCTGAAGGTGTATTGGTTTTTGGTAGCTCTCCTGGGGGAGTTCTGATTGTAGGGGTTGCTACACCTACTTGGAAAGAAGAGGACATAGGTATAATGGGAAAGAATTTAACTAAGAATCAAAACAATACAAAGATATTTTGAAAAACTGAATGTTCTTTAATGAATCACTAATAATTATTTCTTCCTTTTCACAAGGATTCCATTATTTTTTCCTTCATTAACAAAACAAAATCACACAATTGTGCACATGAACAAAACAGATTATAAAGTGATCTTTGTGAATCTGAGTTAAATAACTGCATTCTCTAAAACTTTTCATTGTTGAAATGCATACAATTGGAAATTTTAAATCTCAAAAGACTTATTAAAAAGTCATTAATAAAATGCACAAATATTGTAGCTAAGCTTTTGTGTGAGCCCATCATTTTTCAATCTTTAGAGACTGGTATTGAGGGTCAGGGATACAACTCGTTAGGAACTTATATTAGCCCTTGAAACAATTAAGCAGAAAAAGAAAGGAAACTTGCCAATAAAGAAAAATTTTTATTTCCTAAAATGGTCAAAATAGTTAACAGCTAAATTGATGTAAAACATATTGTTCAGTTTCATTTAGAAACATTAAACATTACTAAATCACTGAAAAAAATTTGAATATAAACTTTATAATAAATTATAGCAAGTTAATATTTATACCCCTTTCTGGGTATAAAATATTTTACTGATATTATCTTGAATGAACAACCCAGTAAAGCAGATAATGGAAATATTTTTATCTTAATATTATAACTATGGAAGGTTACTAATAATCTTTTATTTATTCATTCATTCATTCATTCATTTATTTATTTTAGGTTTTTGCAAGGCAGATGGGGTTAAGTGCCTTGCCCAAGGCCACACAGCTAGGTAATTATTAAGTGTCTGAGGCTGGATTAAACTCAGGTACTCCTGACTCCAGGGCCAGTGCTCTATCCACTGCGCCACCTAGCCGCCCCTACACTGTACATTTTCATTGGTTGTCCCCAGGTCTAGAATTCTTTCCTTTCTTAGCTTTGCCTCCTGGCTTATTTCCAAATCTTAGTTAACATCCCATTGTCTACAAGAAGCTTTAGTGCCTCTTCCCTGAGAATATTTCCAATTTATTTAGATTAAGAGCCTATTTTTTACCTTTCTTTCTATCCCTAGCACTTAGGACAGTGTGTAGAACAAAGCAGATACTTAATAAAAGTCTGCTAATCTGAAAAAAACTGGTCGAAATGAAATTTTGCTCTAAGCCACCCAGCTGCTAAACCGCCCCAGCCCAGCCTAGGAGTCAGGTCTGCTGACTCCCTCTTGCCTCCTGTCTACCACACTGCTCCCTCTTTTGGTGTTATTTGTGACTCTCGCTCCTCCTCTTTGGTCATTTTGGATGGACCTGATTTACAAGGACAACTGAAAGTCACTGGTCACTGGGTACCAAAGGAGAACACCAACCTTCCATAGGAAATGATACTTAGAAATCATCTGGGTAGCACTTTGACCTAGACACAAAGTACTATTCAAGTATAGAACTATTCCTATCTCTGACTTTCATTTTTACTTTATCACAGTAATTTCTCCTTAACCCCACAACTCTGAACACTTCCTTAAAAAAAAAAAAAACATTCAAGCAAAAGCAATATGTTGACCATTTCTGTTCAGTCATGTTATACAGTCCAACATATGTTAAATTAAGGATTTGAGTGCTTTATCAGATATCCTATAGTTTTGCTTTTCTTCATTTCTGAAGTGGGAAGAGAATAATAATTCATATGAATCCAGTGCTTTAGAAGACAAAGCACTTTCTCTTTCATTAACTCCAGGAAGTAGATAATAGAACAATTTCCATTTGGTAAATGGGGAACTTAAGTCTCACAGGTATTAAATGACTTGCCCAGGATTAATAAGATATTAAGTGTCAGAGTCAGAACTCAAACTCATGTCTAGTACTCTTGCCTTTGTATTTTGCTGGGTAAGATTTAGAAAGGAGGAACTACAAGGTCCTGGGAAATATAATACCAGGGAAGGAAAACTTCAGGCCCAGTAAGCACTTTACTCTTCATTCTAAGTCCCTACTGTCTTACTCTGCCATTACACTTTCACTTCCTTTTCTAAACTAGTTCTTAGCACTGACATGAGATTTAAAATAAGCTGAAACCATAAAAAGGGGGAGATTCTGTTTACCCATTTCAGAAGTCTGGCAGGGCACTGACATAGATATAGAGGAAGTAGCAATACCTCTAGGACCCTGGTTTAGCTTTAGGAAATCAAAATGCTAAAAGGGAACAAATGCTTGTTTCAAGATATCCCCTATAAGAAGGTGCAGCTTGTTCTGTGGATACATAATAGATTTCCTAGGCAGCCATGAGTAGATTTTGGGATTTCTGAAGCCATCAGATGTGGTTTATGGTCTGTTTATGATCCGCTCCATTACCTGAAGCTCTCTCAGCCCTTTCAGCACGGAGTTGTCCTGCCTCTCGGAAAATGGCCATTGCTCGAATGGCAGCTCGGAGAATGGCCCAGCGGAATACAGCCACAGGATCCATCCCAATTAATTCCCGAATGTAGTCACTCTCACTACTTCTGAGCAAAGCCACAATGTCAGGTCTCATGTAATCCATATTCTTCTCTCGAAAATCCTGGGGACATATGATCTGAAAGTCACTGTCTTCTATATGCACTTCTGTTCTTAAGTCAGAATGAAAAGGGGTTCATAGAAACATAGATTCAGAGCAATTTAGGGGTCAGTCATCTAGTTCAGTTCCTCCGTTGTAAGTAAAAGCAAATAAGACTCAGAAATAACTTGTTGAATTCAGTTAGTCAATAGCAAATTTGGAACTTGAAGCATCTTCCTTGGCTTCTGCACTATTGGAAGAAGATACTCTAGATGTATTTTGGCATCAATAATGCTCTATTAAGATAGCAAGAACAATGGTTACCCCCCCCCCCCCCCCACAGTAAATGGCTACTATTTACAGTAAGAAGATGGCTGGATCACAGATTATCCAGCCACTTAAAAGTATAACCAAGTCTTTATTTCTGGACAAACAAAGACATCACTGACAACTTTAAATTAAATACACAGAAAGTAGAGAGAGCTGGCATTAAAATAAGGACAATCTGGGTTCAAGTCCTGCCTCTGACACAGACACTGACTGGTGCCTCTTGTAAAATCATTTAATCTCTCAGTGGTCCAGACAGCTAATCCTATACAACGCAGAACAATGATTGATCTGGGCTGCTGAAGAGTTTCCTTACCAATCCATACTGGACATTTCTTGACCAATGAAATCACATGCAGGGGCTTAAACAAATACATATTGCATGCATACCTTTATCTGATATTTAACTTTCCCTGCAAAATGCTGGATGATAAATGCAGGCTCCATTACTGGGGTTCCAACAAAGAACCTGTTCTCTTCATGTTGCTGCTTGAATTTTGCCAGTAGAGTCTGACTGGTGGCATGTGGAAAACTATAATGAAAATCAAAATGTCAAGTTTGAGAAGAGTGAATACAATGAAGGAAATTAGATGTTTTGAGTTTTTCTGAGTTAGCCATAAATCTAATCATAGTGATTAAAAAGAAAACAAAGTATGCTATACACAGGGCAACTTAGAAATCACTCAAAATAAAAAATAAATTTCTAGACAATACACCCAAAGCAAAAGATTCATAGTATTCCATAGACAGAATTCATTTTTGGGGACTTTTAAAGAGCTTTCACTAAGGAAACTTAAAATAACAATAGGTAAAGTTAATTTAGGCTCAAAGGTCTAGTGGGTACTTCACAGGTCTAGCATAGATGGGACACCACTAGAACAATAACAAAAAGAGGTGGGTATAGCTTTCTGATGCATTTTCTTAAGAGGTCTTAGCATTCTGAAAGTGAATCTTAAAGTGGTGAAATTGTGCCTGCAGCTAAGAACTTACAGGAACCTAGAGTTTACTCAAGCCAACCTGCATCTGACCAGGTTCCCTGTCAAGGGGTTCCCCAAGTATTAGCCTGGAGTCCTCCAAAGATGGGCAGCCCACCATCTCCTAAGGCATTCCAATTTACTTCTGGATGTTAGGAAGATTTTTCTTCATATCAGGTTGAAAATCTCCAAAGCCATTTCTGCCTGTAATTCTAAACTCTGTACTCTTAGGACAAGCAGAAAAAGTCCTAACTACATTTTGTATGACAGTACTTCTCTGGAAATAGCTATCAGGACCTTTCTTGATATTTTCTTCTCTACTGTAAAGATGCTCAACCTTTTCAATCAATCCTTTTATGTTACACAGAACTGATTATAACACTGCCCGACAAAGGCAGGCAGAAGAACCATTCCCTCTTTGATTGTAGACACTGTGCCTCCTTTAAGGCAGCCTAGGATGGTCTTAGCTTTTTTTCTGGCATGATGTATTTGAAATATAACATTTTGTCATATTACATAGTTGACTAAAATTATATTGTACATGTAGCCCCCTAAAATTCTCATGTTCTGCACATGAGTTATGGCCTTTTCCCATTTGGACATTAGTGAAAACTATCATGTGATAGCAAACAGTGAGTATAGCTATGTATTCGATAGCACTGAATGAATAGAGGGGCAAGAATTCTAGAGACAGAAATTTCAGAGTTTCCTTTAATAAGTCATTATAGACACTGTTAGACTGAAAATCTTATTCAGGTGATACATAGTAAGGTACAAAATGTCAGTAATTTCAATATGATTTGAAGCCTTTACTTTGCTAGCTTGGAGATTAATGGTTTCTTGAAAGATTTATGAGGGAACCAACTGTGGAAGGAAGACTCTGAATCAGGTCTAAATTTATCTGAGTGAGGAGGGAACCATCATCAGGAGAATAATTTTTCATGAAGACTGTGCTAAAGTGTGGAAGATTTATAATCTATACTAGCTGAGGGAGACTGAGAAGGATAAAAATCTCTGAAATTCAGCTTAGAGATATGGAGTTTCTAGATTTACAAGTAATAAATATTCTTTGTGCTCAATTGCAAACTGTTATCTTAGTTCTAGAGTACAGGCAATATCAAACTTATCTAAGTCACTACATTTCTTAGTGAGATAGTAAGCCATTCAACTTCTCTATTTTTCTTGTCTATTGATGACCAGACACTCAGTTTATACTGAACAAAAAGTATGAAGACTTACTTGCTTTCTTCATCCAGCAGATAGAAAAGGCCAGTAGGCTTCTTGCTGATCAAGTGAATACACCCCACATTATCTGTATAATCAATATTATGCCAAGTAATTCCTTCACTCTGATATTCTTCCTATACAATTAAAATAGGTTTTATTATCAAAAAAACCTGAAGGGCTACATGGGCTTCAATAGCTATTATGTATTTGTAATACAAAATTAAGAGATAATCTTAATAACGATCTAATAAAATAATTTCTATAAATTTGCATAAATATATCAATTCCTCAGTAAGACTTATCAGTGGAGGGAACAAAAGGCAAAAACAGATCAAATATTTAAGAGAGAATACTTTTATCTTCATCCAAAATAAATCCTTATTTAGACTATAGCAGTGATACTGAAAGCTAGCTACTTTAAGTCATCTGTCTCCACTAGGGATTCAGTTACTTGCAAATCTGAGGCAACAAAAGATTTCTAAAATGATGTGTGTGCCAAAAAAGCACCTGATGTTTTTCCCCAATAAAGCTGACTGGGATTTTACAAAATATTCTTCTGGGTTGAGATCAGAAGGTGTCATATAGCCCAGGGGTAATTCTGTGGTAAATTATAATTCCAATTTCAATGCTTGGTCATAAAGTATCATCCCCAAGTTTTAACCCTTTCTTTCTTCTCCCTGAAACTAGATAGTCAAGAGAATTCAATTTCTTACCTGTTCTAGTTTGAAAATATGTTGATTGAAGTAATATTGAAGTTGTTCATTTGCATAATTTATGCAGAATTGTTCAAAGCTGTTTCTCTCAAAATCTTCAAACCCAAAAATGTCCAGCACCCCAATGGACAAGCACTGAGAGGCAAAAAAGATTTATTTTAAAACAGCAATTTAGTGTTAGAGAAAACCAATCTGTGTCAGCTAATCAAGCCCTAATTTACTCTGGCTTTGAATAAGTTAAATAATGAACTTCTTATTCAATATAGTAAGTGAATATTTCAGAATTTCTGATGCAATGGAGCTATTCTTAGGGCTTTCTGCACCTATACAGTGAAAAGACCATTATAAACAGCACTTTAGAAAAGAAGTAAAAATAATCGGTAGGAAAGAACTCACTGCAACTGATTCTTCCATGTCCTTTTTATTAAGGAGAGCATGATTGATACGGAGAACAATCCAATCAAAAAGAGCACTATACAATGATTTTGCCATTGAATCACGAGCTGTTATTGCCTGTTGACAAAAGCACAAGTCTCTCAGTGACAGTCAAAAAATGAAAAGGAAAAGGGCCCCCCCCACAATAATACTGATACATGTATTAATGTTGTCTTTTGTAGTTTAAAAACAAAAGAAAAACAAAACCACCACTGATTCAACTAAAATATTTTCATAGGAAAAAGAATGACAGCAGATTCTTTATTATAAATGAACTAACATGTTATAACACAATTATACTATTATGGGGGGGCAAACAGTCACTGTATGTGGGGAACATAATGTGACCCATCGCCATCTGTAGTTATGTAATAAGAAGCAATGTCAAAAGAGAGTTCCATTAATTAAATCAGAGGCATAAAAAAAGACTACGAGATACTGTTTCACTATAGAACTTTTATTTTATTTTGAATGATAAGTATTTTTAAATGGGAAGGAACCTTAGATATTGAGTTCAACTGTTTCTTCACAAGAGGACCCTCAAGGACCCTCTGATAAAGTGGACTTACCTCACTGAGACTGTAGGGAAGAATAAGTTTGTCATTAACTGTCACAGTTTTTCTCTTGGTCAGAACTTCTACTAAAATTTCTCGTTTTACCTGTACAGTGGAAAAAAGGAAAGAAAAAGTAAAGTATTTCAAATCTTGCTCCTCTCTTAACCACTTAAGAGTCACATTCTGATTTTGAAGTGGAAAAGCCTGGGGGCATGCCAAAAGATTTTATCCCAAACTGTGTGAGATGGACATGTTAACTCTTGGTTAAGGAATCTTAACCATGATGGTTTTGTCAAACAGTAATAATATCAACTTAACTTTCAGATGACCTTATAGCTCTATAGTGCTTTACAATTTTCTGTTTTTTTCTTATACTATCTTATTCAATGAGATTCAAGGCTTTTTTGAAAACCTACCTCATGAAGGAAGTTTTAGAAACACAGAGTTGAGTAAAGTTCATTCTTAGACATCAAGAAGCATACTTCCAGTAGGGATATAAAATAATGATACTACTACTGATAGCAATTATGTGTTTGCAAAATGCTCTATAAACATCTCAATTTATTCTCAACAACAACCCTGGGACATAAGTGCTTTATTATCTCTACCTTACAAATGAGGAATCTAAAGAAGTCAGAGATTAAGTGATATGCTTAGGGTCACAAAGTTAATAATTTTCTGTGACTGGATTTGAATTCATATCTTTACCCTAAATATACCTACATATAGCTAGCCTAACAACACAAATGACTATAGTACCCGGCAGAATACTCTAGGTACCAAAAACAACATATCACTCAAGTGCTATGGAGGTTCAGATGAAAGATAGGGCAAGTGGTTGGGCTGGGAAGGAGTGTTGAAAGAATATTGCCTCAAAAACAAACAAACAAAAAAGAATTTTTTTAGTAAGAGACAGGGAAGATGGCATTATGAGTTGAGAAATCAGCCTGAGAAGTCATGGGTTGTATGAATGTATAGGGCATAGTATAACTGTCCATAGGAAAATTTTTTTATTCAAAGATTTAATATTATACTTTTCTAGAAGACATCTACTGGTATATACTGAATGGCTATATGCAAAGTATGAGCATTTTCAAATGTAATATTTTGAGCAAAGCAGGGAAAAAAAAAAGAGCTACCTTTAGAAGCTGGGAGAGTGTGTCTAGTACCTCTGGGGGTCCCACTTCCAAACCTTCATCACGACCTGTAGCTCTTTTTTTATAGGTAACATTACCCAGGTATAAGATAGCTGACAGAACTGAAAAAATCCTTGGATAAAAAGAAAATAAATTTTTATTTTGCAAATTATTAAAATCATTAATGAATGATTCTAACTATATAAGACAAATATCATTCAATACTTTTCTTTACAATGTGACTAGAAAGAATTTTAATACTTTATTAACTAGCCACAATGACTATTATGATCATTTAATATTAATAATCAATATATAATAAAATGGTAATATATGGTTCTCAAAATTTAATAAACAAGAGCTGTAACTTCCGAGTCAGGAAGATGCAGGTTTCAATCCTGCTTCAGACGAACTGTTGTCTGATTCCAGAAGGTGCTTCACCCTTCCTTACCCAGGCAACTCTACAGAGAGCAGTTGCAATCTTCATTGGTGGAGGGTATTTCCTCTCCAGTAAGCTCCTGACACTTATGAAATTATAGGCTGGCAAAGAACAAGTACTAAATATGCATGTGTAGATGACACCTTACAACTACACTGTGCTTGACACCCACAATTTTAATTGATCCTCTCAATGACCTTGGAGGGAGGGAGGATAAAGTTTATTTCATTTGACATAACATGGAGTTTCACAGAAGTTATGTTCTTTGTTGCAGAGCTTGGGCAGAGTGGGAACTTGCAGCTGGGACTCTACATTCAGAGCTGAGACTTTCTCTGTGATACCACACTACCTCTCAGAATATTACCATAATAAAGTACAACTGGGGACATTGTAACAATTTACCTGAACTCCTTATTAAAACAATCTGACTTACTGCTTCTTGGTTGCTGGAAGAAAGCCAACCATTTCCATGGCCTGTTTCAATCTTTCAAAGTCATGTTTCAGATCTTCTCCGTCTTCAATCTTCAAGTTATGCTGTATAAGAAGAATATCAAACTACTCAGCATTTTTGGAACTTTGGGTTGGTAAATGAGAATAATTTCTACTGGCACTAACAGTGACTAGCCAAGCAACTGGGAATCAATGGGCTCCTTTATATCATTTTCCTCTGCTCTCCTTGAAGCTTGTTTCAGAAGAGAAGAGGAAAAAGGCCCAACAGCCTCTGACCTTCCAACAGCTTGTAAACAGCCACCACAGAACAGAACAGACCAGAACAGAAATTACCTTGGTTGTCCCAGTTTTAAGTTGTTTACCTGGTTGAGGTAGAAGTAGTCTTCAGGTTGTTTGAGCTTAAATTCTTTGCGCTCTTCCTCACTGACTCCAAGTAACAAATAATAGAACACATGATAGTTTCTATGAATCAAAATTAAGGAAAAAAAATTTTTATAGCTTAAAAAAATAGTCCAGTATTCTTTTGGATTTTTCATGTAAACCCAACTGAAAATGTCAGCTATGTTTTAAAAATCTCCTTAGTGGGTGGGGAAAATACAAATGTACAAAAATGTGTTTTCAGAGCTGAGTTTAGTAAGCATGACGTTTGGAAGCTTTTTCCTTTCCCACAAATGCCTTGTTACTTCAGAAAATTTTCCTAATAAGGAGAGAGATAGTCTTAGCTCACTGTAACTGTAACAGAACATAAGTGATTTTCAAAGGGCTCCTTATGAAGACATATTCCTGCTGAATTCTCAAACATTAGCCTTTTCCTCTTACAGATATTAGTACAATTCCTCCCCTAAACCCAAATTCTTTTCATATGTCACTTCAGAATAACAATCTTACCTTTCATCCTTTTCTTGAGAGACCAGGCGAGACTTTTCAAGCAAGTATTTTTCAACAACAGCCCTATCATTAAAACAAAAATTGATAAACATTTTCCATAGTAAAACAGGATAACTTGTAATATTGTAAAGAGTTACAAATTAAATGAATCATTCAAGTATGCCGTCTTTTTCAAATAATGTAATTCTGGGGGATGGGGTAGAAATTTTCTTTCACTGAACTGGCAGTTCTGCAACCTTTAATTTTAGAGAACTGCCAGGAGCTCCAAGAATTAAAATAATTTCCCCATTTTGATGAACCAAAATATGTGTTAATGATAAGACTTGAACCCAAGTCCCTCTGGACCCCAATCCATAAGCCCAAGCTGCCTCTCACCTGGTGATCAAAGGTCTTCAGTTTACAAGTTCAAATCCACATAAGCCACAAATAAAATATACAGATTCCAAATCTTTTTTTAAGGTTAAAGAAAATACCAGTAGAGCCAAATGGGAAAACTTAGAGATAATATTTTTTTTTTAGGTTTCTGCAAGGCAAACGGGATTAAGTGGCTTGCCCAAGGCCACACAGCTAGGTAATTATTAAGTGTCTGAGACCAGATTTGAACTCAGGTACTCCTGACTCCAGGGCCTGTGCTTTATCCACTACGCCATCTAGCTTCCCCGAGATAATATTTTAATTGTTCTTTTGACATGCTGTGAGATAATACTCTCTGGTAGCTAAAAGCAGAATCCAAAGGGCAGAATCAAAAAGGGCAGAAACCAACCACTCCTCAGTTATGATGTAGAATTGCTTTGAGTGAGAAATTCTAAGATTCCTGGCAAAGAAGAGTCTCAGTTTTTCAAATATGCAGAGTCTACACAAAGATGGAGCTTTCAACAATTGATATTAATTAGATATGGTAATAAAAACCCCTCAGTAACCACCAATTGACTTTTTAACTTTTCCTGTGTTAACACTGCAGCTTCATGAGGGCTTAAAAAACTCCATTTTCTTAAATAGATGACAGAAATAAACACATCAGAATAGACTATTTTGTGATTTTCATTTGGAGAAAATGAAACAGTATTTATTACTCAAAGTTGACATTAATGGAAAGATTTAATAATATTCAAACATTATGAAGCTAGTAATTTTTGATTTGCACAGTTATCTCCCTAAAAAAATACAATCCAGTTGCTTCATCTAGTAGAATTCTAAAAGACCCATCAATCAACAAGCACTTATTAAGCACCTAATATATTGGCAGACACTAGGGATAAAAAGAAAGACCAAATGTCCTTGTGCTAAAAGAATTTTTTTCTTTGAAGTAGAGTGACATACAAGGGACATAGAATAAATGGGAGGTAAACAGGAGAGAGACTCTAGCAACTGAGAGGACAGGGATTGGTGGTGTTATTGAGAAGATGGTGCCTGCATCTCAAAGGAAGTCAAGGATTCTGAAGTGAAGATAAAAGAGGAGACAGAGCAATCCAGGTGTAAAGGCATAGAGGTATCACATGTGAAGAAGAGTCAGTATGGGCTGGAGCGTGTAGAGAGAGGAAGATTACAAGACCAGAAAGTTGAAAGGTTATGCAGAGATTTACAGGACAAAGGATTTAGATTTCATCTGGAAGATAAAAGGGAAACCCTGGAGTTTACTGAATAGGAGGGTAACAATTAATGATATCTACCATGCAAATTGAAAACAAATTTGTGGGTCACTCACTTACAACTTGCAGGAAATCCTCAAAGAAAAATCAGTGTTCTTTGTGAGATTTTATTTGGAATATTTCTGGCAGTTCTTGAGTTAGTTTGGAACATATTTCTTTATACTGAGCCTTCTCTCAAGAGTCCCTTTTATATGATTTTGACCATCATATTTCTTTTCAGTTAATCTCATCTTACTGTTAAACTCCATTTTCCCCAACACTTTTTATTTTTAGTTTTTTTGCAAGGCAATGGGGTTAAGTGGCTTGCCCAAGGCCACACGGCTAGGTAATTATTAAGTGTCTGAGGCCGGATTTGAACTCAGGTACTACTGATTCCAAGGCCAGTGCTCTATCCACTGCGCCACCTAGCCGCCCCTCTCAACACTTTTCTTAAATCACTTTGGATCTGGTGCTAATTTCATTAAAGTTAGTCATTATCAAGGCTTATTCTTGACCATGTCCTGTGATCTTTACTCTGCTCTCATTCCTCTAATCTCTCTACTTTCATCACTTTCTCTTCTATTTTTCTGAGCATTTTATTGCCTTTGATAGTTCCTTTACCCCCACCCCATCCCCAAATTAGAGGTTTGCCTTCTGCTCCCCCCCCCCACCAATGTCTTGAGTCCTTAACCAAGGATCTATGAATTTGTTTTTTACAAAATATTTTGATAACTATTTTTTTCTTTTTTAGGTTTTTGCAAGGCAATGGGGTTAAATGACTTACCCAAGGTCACAAAGCTAGGTAATTAGTGTCTGAGGCCACATTCGAACTCAGGTCCTCCTGACTCCAGGGCCGGTGCTCTATCACCTAGCTGCCCCATTGCTAACTATTTCAATATACTTTGCTTCCTTTTCAATAATTTGTGTTTTATATAATTATGTAAATTCTGTATTTTTCTGAAGAAGAGGCTTCACCACATTGCCAAAGGGCTCCATGACACAAAGAATCCTTGTTCTATGTTCATTTCCTCAGGCATTCAGTATCTTTTTTTTTTTCATGGATTTCCAAACAAGAAGTTCTAATTTTCTCTCCTTCAATTGTCTACATAACCCTCACATTACTAGAACACACCATCAACACCTAAAATATTACTTTATAAACCAACAGTCCTTCTAAAGCTTTCCTTTTACTATTTAGAAAACACCTGTGCCTTCCTAGTTTGGAAATTTGAATTTGACTCTTCTCCTCTCCTCATTACCTATACTTTTTCAGCAAATCTTATTACTCTTAAGATTCATCCCTTCCTCTCCATTTTCACAAAAACTACTCTAAGTCACTCACTATTTGCCATCTAAATCACTACAAGGTTTGGTCTAGAGCAGAGATTTTGTTAGTATGCAGCCTTTTCTACCAAGTGCTTCCAAACCAGATTAAAATAGAATTGGAAAATATCTAGCAAAATAAATAAAAATACAATAAAATACAGATAACAATACAATTTAACATCAAGTCAATAGGTGGCCTGAATGGTTGAATGGCCCCTGTTTGATCACTAGTCTAGATGACAGCAGGGCTCTGGAAGGCCACACAGCTAGGTAATTATTAAGTGCCTGAGACTGGATTTGAACCCAGGTACTCCTGACTCCAAGGCTGGTGCTTTATCCACTATGCCACCTAGCCGCCCGTTAATATCTTTTTTATGTTAGGTTTTTGTTTAGTCATTCATTTGGGTCTGACTCTTCATGACCCCGTGAACCATAGCATCCAGAAAACTGTCCAGGTGGTTTTCTTGGCAAAGATACTAAAGTGGTTTGCCATTTTCTTCTACAGTGGTAAGGCAAAAATAAGTTAAATGACTTGCCCAGAGTCACACAGTAAGTATCTGGAGTCAGGTCTTCTTGACTTCTTGACTGAACCACTTTGCTGCCTCCATTTTCATGTTCTAGCTTTGGGGAAAACTCTACAGTGGTACCTTATTACTTTGAGAAATAATAACAATGCCTCTCTGAATTTGGAAGAGCAAATGATTTTGAAGTATTTTGGGGGTCTATACAACTCTGTGATAGAGGTAAATAATAGTAATAGCTGACATTTACAAAGTACCACACTTTCATAACAACCCGGTGAATTAAATTCTGCTGTACTATTGTAATATTGTACTATTCTCATTTTTATAGATGTGGAAATGGAAGCTCGGAGTCTTTACATCTATGAAGGGGTCAGAGGTAAGATTAAAAACCTGGTCTCTGCTTCTAGGTCGACTTTCTTTCCACCCTGATCATCATTACTATTTAACAGAGGAAGTAAAAGGCATACAAGTGTGTTGTTTAGGATCACACTGCTATGTGGTAAAAGTGAACCCATAGTTTCCATTGCTCCAGACTTTGCATCTAACTTTCTTGCTAGGAAACTTAAGCCCAAATTTCTCATTTGGGCCTTGAAGGATCTCCATCTACATATCTACTTATACTCTGAAAATTCCCTTCTTTTTTTTTCTTCTACTATATTTTTTCTCCTCTAGTTAAGCTAGTTTCTTTGTGATTCCCTGCTTATTCATTGTCCACATCTTTGTACAAACTACTCTTTTCTGCTGAGAGCCTTCACCACCTTCAGGATCAGGGTTCAACATCCTTTTCCTTACAACAAGATTCCTTGAGTCTAACCTACCCAATCTGGAGGTTCATGTACATTCATGGCACTTCCAGGATCATTTAGTTTATAGCACATTAAATTGTACTTGATATATGCTGCTCTGCAGAGATGGCTAAAGTTATCTTGGATATCTTTGTTTTGTTTTCCGTAATTTGTTTTTTTTTTTAAATTTTTTTAAATTTATTTTTTATTCTTATTTTGTACATTTTTTTTACATTAATAAAATATTCTTGTTTACAAGTAAACAAAATACCCCTCCCCCCATGAATATAGATAGACTTGCTTGGGCGAAAAAAGTAAAGGGGAGAGAAAAAAAATTAAAATTAAAAAAAATAATAGTAATAATTGTAGGTATGGCCAGGTGGTGCAATGAATGGACGAAGCACCAGCCCTGGAGCCATGAGCACCCGAGTCCATATCCAGCCTCGTAAACCCAACAATCACCCAGCCATGTGACATGCAAGCCACCCGATCCCCACTGCCCTGCAAAAACCAAAAAGAAGAGAAAAAAAAGACCCAAAATAAAATAAAATAGTAATAATAGTAGGGGTGGCTGGGTGGCAGACAGAGCATTGGTCCTTGAGCCAGGAGCACCTGGGTCCAAATCCGGCCCCAGACACCCAAAGATCACCCTGCTATGTGGCCCCAGGCAGGCCACCCAGCCCCACTTGCCCTGCACCCTCCCCCAAATAATAATAATAAAAAATGTGCTTCAGTCTTTGTTCCAACACCAACAACTCTGTCGCGGGTGGATCACATTCTTTATAAGTATATCACAAAAGTTACTTCCATATTTTTCCAATGTTGCCATTGCTGATTGCAACTCCCTCCTTTCTTATTCCTCCACTACCATGTACTGTATTTTCTCTCTCCTTTCACTCTGACTCTGCTGTAGGGTCACTGAGTGGCCTAGCAGACAGATCCCTGGTCCTGGGGCCAAGAAGCCCTGAGCCCCCATACCACCTCTGAGGCCCAGCATCCACCTGGCCCTATGGTCCCGGACAGGCCATCCAATCCCAGCCCCTTGCAAGAAGTAAAAAAGAAAATGTGTTATATCTGACCACTCTCCCCCCATGGTGCATCTTCTCTTCCATCATTTGCATCCCACCCCTTCCCCCTGCTCCCCCCTCCTTCTTACTCCAGATGTCTATATCCCATTGAGTATATTTGCTGTTTCCTCTCCTAGCCATCTCTGATGAGAGCAAAGGTTCCCTCAATTCCCCCTTGCCTCCCCCCTTCCATATCACTGCAATAGCTCATTGTAATAAAAAAAATCTTATTATGTGAAATATCTTGGACTATTCCCCTTCTCCTTTTTCTTTCTCCCATTCCATTTCCCCTTTTTTCCTATTGACTCCATTTTTACACCATATTTTATCTTCGAATTCAGCTTTCTCCTGTGCTTCAACTATAAAAGCTCCCTCTATACCTGCTCTATTAACTGAGATGGTTCATATGAATATTATCAGTATCATTTTTCTATACATGCAGTTCATCCTCATTAAGTCCCTCATATTTCCCCCCCTCTCCTCCAATCTCCATGCTTCACCTGAGTCCTGTATCTGAAGATCAAACCTTCTGTTCATCTCTGGCCATTCCAAAAGGAACATTTGAAATTCCCCTGGTTCATTGAAAGTCTATCTTTTTCCCTGGAAGAGGACATTCAGCCTTGCTGGGTAGTTCATTCTTGGCTGCATTCTAAGCTTTTTTGCCTTCCGGTATATTGTATTCCAAGGCCTACGAGCTTCCAATGTAGTTGCTGCTAAGTCCTGTGTGATCCTGACTGCAGCTCCACGATATTTGAACTGTGTCCTTCTGTCTGCTTGTAATATTTTCTCTTTGACTTGGGAGTTCTGGAACTTGGCTATAATATTCCTGGGGGGTGGTTTTTTGGGATCTCTTTCTTGGGGGGATCGGTGGATTCTCTCCATTTCTATTTTGCCCTCTGCTTCTAGAATATCAGGGCAATTTTCCTGTAGTAATTCTTTGAAAATGATGTTAAGGCTCTTTTCCTGATCATGACTTTCAGGTATTCCAATAATTTTCAAATTATCTTTCCTAAGTCTGTTTTCCATATCAGTTGTTTTTTCAGTGAGATATTTCACATTTTCTTCTAATTTTTCATTTTTTTGGTTTTGAAGTATTGATTCCTGATTTCTGGTAAATTCATCAATCTCCCTGAATTCTATTCTTTGTCTGAAGGATTTGTTCTCCTCAGAGAGTTTTCTGATCTCTTTTTCCACCTGGCCAATTTTGCTTTTTAAAGCATTCTTCTCCTCAATAACTTTTTGAACTGTTTTATCCATTTGACCTAAGCTGGTTTTTAGCATGCTATTTTCTTCAGCATTTTTTTGGATTTCCTTGACTAGGCTGCTGACTTCATTTTCATGTTTTTCCTGCATCTCTCTCCTTTCTTTTCCCAGTTTTTCTTCCAACTCCCTCATTTGATTTTCAAAGTCTTTTTTGAGCTCTGTCATAGCCTGAGCCCAATTTCTGTTTTTCTTGGAGTCTTTAGATGCAGGAGCTTGTGCTTCCTCATCTTCAGACTGAGTATTTTGATCCTTCTTGGGCTCATTTGCAAAATATTTCTCAATGGTCTTCCTCTTGTTTCTTTGCTTGCTCATTTTCCCAGCCTAAGCCTGTTTTTTGGGGTGCTTCCTGAGCTTTTGGGACACTCCCACGAGGGTCTCAGTGTATGAGGCTCTGTCCTCCCTCCTGGTCTGTGAATGACCATAAGCGGCCCCCTCTGCCACAGGGCCGAGGTGGCGGGGGCCCTGTTGTTCTATGGGGGGACCTAGACTGCAATCAGCATCTGAATGTGGTCAGAGCCCTGTTCCAGAGGCAGAGGACAGAGCTCTGCAGTCTCTCCTCACTCCCCTCCCTCAGCTCAATGGGCTCATGCCCTGGGGGCTCCTGCTCACTGGCTCCGCCTGCTTCTGTTTCCTGGTCTGGGCTGCCCAAAGACCAAGCAGCTCCCTGTGTGCCCTGAGGGCTGGGCTCCACATGCTTGCTCTGGCAGAGGTCCCCTGCAGTTCCCCCACTTTGTGCCCAGTGTTCCTTGGGGTGCAGCTCAGGAAACTCCCCTGCTGCTGTGAGCTGGGATTCCCAGCTCCCTGGGGCTGCCTCCGGGAGGCTGAAGTTCTTTAGCTCTGGCAGGCCACGGGAGCAGAGCCTTTCTGCTCTTTTCCAGGTTACCTTGAGTAGAACTGCCTCACTGGGTCCCTTTGTGGGTTCTGTCTCTCGAAAGTTTAGTTAGAGACCTTAGTTTATGAGTTTTTATCAGAGAGCTCCTAAGACTTGATCCCTTCATGTCACCATCTTGGCTCCGCCCCCTCCGTAACTTGTTAAGACAACTTTATGCCCTCTGTCTTTGTTCTGTCCCCAAAAGATCACAGATGTCAATATGGAAGAACTCATAAGTCATCTTCTACTACATAGCAACTCTCATGCTACAGATGAGGAAACTGAGGAAGGAATACCATGAAATGTACAAGGTTATATCACTGGTTGTGACCTTGTTGGGATCTGAACTCAGGTTTACTGACTCTCTCCATTGAATCACAAGCTCCTGAGTCTATTATAATAACATAGGGGTCACTTCTTAAAGTCATCTTAGAAAACCTGTCCCTCCTCCCTCCTGATCTGAGATGCTAGTGAGCTTCCACTTCCATTACCTCATTATATATTTTTGCATATTCCTCTAGGCTACAGGAACATTTCTTCCATAGTAAGTTCTTCAAAGTTAGGGGAGGCTGCTTCACTTTTATTTGTGTATCTCGCACCTGGTAGATATTATAGTAGGTGCTTCAGATATTTGCTTGCACATATAACCTAAATCAAATTGCTTAATATCTTAGAGGGGAAGAAAGGAGAAAATTTCAAACTAAAAATTTAAAAAAAAAATGAATGTCAGAAAAATTGTCTTTACATGTAATTAGAAAAAAATAGAATATTATATATTTTAAAAAAGAAATGCTTGCTTTAAAAGAACCTTGGACAAGGTAGCAGGAATCAGGTAGGATAAACTCTATCATTAACTAGTTGGTAATCTTTGCTCAGTTACCATCTCTGTGGGCCTCAATTTTCTCATCTGCAAAATGAGGGCGTTGGATTAAGATGATTTGGGTTTTTCCAGGTTTAGAATTTTATAACTTCATGACATGAATTTGAATCAAGTCTTTAAGTAGGTCATGGGCATGAACTGGCCAGAAGGAGAAATAGGGAACATTCCCATGGTAGGGTAAATCTAAATTCTACCTAAGTTGGGAGGTAGAAATTCACATTCCTGGGTGGAGACTGGTTTATTTGGGGCTGGGGAATAATCAACTAATTGGATCTTGGTCACTTACCCAATCTCTCTGGCTTTAAATTATCTGCTGGGTGTCTTCCTGGGAAGGCGAGCATCTGTGATACCTGAGCTCTCTTGCTCATTCTACTCAGGAGCCTGTCAATATTCAACTTCTCCACTTCTTAGAGATCCAGTGTTTCCTAACTTACATTTAAAAATATTTTGAGGGGCGGCTAGGTGGCGCAGTGGATAAAGCACCGGCCCTGGAGTCAGGAGTACCTGGGTTCAAATCCGGTCTCAGACACTTAATAATTACCTATCTGTGTGGCCTTGGGCAAGCCACTTAACCCGGTTTGCCTTGCAAAAACCTAAAAATATTTTGATAATGGTACTTCATTACAAATAGTTTTCTTTGTAATCCTATGTATTTTATTTTATGAATTTTAAAACATTCTGAGCAGGGATTCATAGACTTCACCATTCTGCCTGTCAAAGAAGTTTCTGATATATAAAAAAAGAACCCCTGTACCAGACTCCTCCTCCCTCAACTTAATTCCCTACATGATGGTTTAATGAACTTTTAAAAATCCATTTAAGAAATGCTTATTATGCACCTACTATGTGAAAGGTACTATATTAAATAGGGCCTAGAAGATGAAAAATGACCATCCTGGTCCTTAAGGGGCATGTTACTTGACTACTTTATGAATGTGAAAAAAAATTCTCTGAAAGCATTATCAGTCAATGTAAGAAAAGAAAAACCCCATTAATCAAAGCCTTCATTTAGTGAAAATCTGTGAAATTAAAGAAGGCACCCAGGTTAAAATTTATCTTTTCATTTTCTACAAAGAGTTGGCTAATCAAATCCTCAATGTAAACAAGAGTAGAGGCAGAATTTCAACTAAACAACCGTATCATCAACATTTCAAAAACATCTCGGCATTTATCTGGATTTTTACCAATTTATTAAATAAATAGGTTCCTTATTAAAACCTGGAACCATCATTTTGAAAGTTAACTGTTATTGTAAACTTAATCATAGCAATCAAATAAACATATAAATCAAGGGAGACAATTTTTATTTCAAACTTCTTGGTTTTCAAAAGGTATAATCAAACAAATTAACAAATAACAAACCAGTAAATTTGAGCAAAGTAACATTTTGTGACAATGTATACAGCCTATTAAATTTGTTGTCCTACCTCCCTTCAAGAGGGGAAAAAAGCTGCCTTGTATTGTTGTTTTCATTTATATAATTACATTATTTATATATTATTAATATATATTCATATTATATAATTATAATCATTTATAATTATGTACAGCTTTTGCATGAGGAAAATCAATGAAGGTAGAATAAAACCACAAAAGTAGGAGAATATCAAAAGTCTCATATTCAATATATATATAATTGACAGAAATATATAAGACCAAGAGCCATTCCTCAACATATGAGAAAACAGTATAAATAAGTTTTCCAAAGAATGCAAGCTTTTGAAGATCACATGGAACAAGTTCTAAAAAGGTCAATCTGATAAAAGCTTTTTGTAATGGCCTCTAGTCTTCTTTACACTGAGGATTTGATTAGCAAACTCTTTGTAGATAATAAAAGATAAATTTTAACCTGGGTATCTTCTAGAATTTCAGATCCCCACCTTGCCTTTCCTATATTCTTTTATCTTACTCTGCTCTGAGAACTCTGGGATCAAGTGACATTGGTCTCCAGGCTATTCCTTGCATAGGAAATTCCAATCTCCTATTTGTGGGCATCTTTACTGGCTGTCTATCTCCCCATACCTGGGATGCCTTGCCTCCTCATCTTTACTTCCAGGCTTCCCTGGTCTCTTTCAAGTCTCAGCTAAAGTCCTCCCTTTTGCAAGAATTGTTCCCAGGTTTATGGTCCTCTGAGATAGTTCTCCAATGTGTTCTGTATATTTTGTTTGTACAGTGAATTATTTGTTGCCTCCTCCATCAGACTGTAGGCTTCTTGAAAGAGGACAATGTCTTCTGCCTTCCCTTGTGCACCCAGCTCTCAGCAGCACAGCACCTGGCACACACTAAGTCCTCAATCAATGCCTGATGATCCACTGGGCTCACCTGGACTGGTGATAGCACATGAGGGGAGCTGTGAATGCAGCCATCCATTCTTAATAACCAGCAATCCTACTAATAGTATTTGTCACAAGGAGATAAAAGACATATCAAGTTCCGCTGTCTCTCAAAGACTGATGCCTTTTGTGGTAACAAAAATTCAGGGAAAAAATGAATATCTATTGATTAGGAAATGGTTAAACAAATGATGTATAACTATATTAACTGGTAATGGTCTATATTATCCCCAATCAGAGGAAGAAAAACAAAACATACAGAAAAAAAAAACACCCCTACTGAATCTGATGAACACTATAAAAATTTTCTCTTATAGTATCTCTTTCCCTTAATCCTAATTCCTCATGCCAAAAATTACTAATTTGTAAATATGTTTAACAAAATATGTTTGTAAAATGCTAACCTGATTGTTCCCTACTGAGGGGAACGGGGTGGGAAGGAAGGGTAGAAGGAAATTTTGAAACTTGGAAATATACATATACAAATGGATGAAAATAAACCCAAATGATGTATAAAGGGAATTCAGAGAAACACAGGACAACTTGTGAGAAGTGATGTATAGAACCAGAAAAGCTGTTCCACAGGATATTAAAAAAAGATCAAACTGATAGCTAAGGGGTGGCTAGGTGTTGCAGTGGATAGAGTACCAGCCCTGGAGTCAGGAGTACCTGAGTTCAAATTTTGCCTCAGACACTTAATAATTGCTTAGCTGTGTGGCCTTGGGCAAGTCACTTAACTCCACTGCTTTCTAAAAACAAAAACAGAAGCAAAACAAAAACAAAAAACCCCAAGGCCAATAATGGTCTTTGGGAAAAGATAATGAATAAAGCTCCCTCCTCTTAGAAGGTGAAGGACCTTGAGACCATTATGTTGCATCCATTACCATATATAGTAACTGTTGCAATCACTGTGATATTCTTTGTTACAAGGGACAGTTCAGTTCTGATAGCAGAGGAGACACATAGAAAAGGTATCAATGAACATATTACTATTTTTTTCAAAGGTTCACCATACACAACAAATTCATTTGATTTTTTTAAAAAATCAGACTGCTAAACTAGAACCTTAAGAAAAAGCTGTGGAATTTAACTAGATTTAAAAATGTTACTCTTGTGAAAGGCAGCAAGATATTGGCTAGATGACTGTAAAATTAGATGGATTTGGAACTGCTGAATGGCCTGATTTAAAGAATGGTCATTAATGGTTGGAGTTCAACCCGAAATGTAGAATGCTCAAGGGATCTGTGCTACTTAACATTTTCATGAATGACATGGATAAGACATAAGTGCAGGGTAACATAAAGTTGTCAATGTTAGCTTATAGGGGACAGCAATAATGATTTAAATAAATTGGCAGGCTATAGCATCTTAAAACTTCAAAGTGGGAGGTTGGCACAAGGGTGACTGACTGGAGGATGGGAAGATGAGTGGTGGCATCCTTATTACAAGACTTTTTTTTCAGTACAATTCTGCCATCTCATTTTACTCATTATTTGATCTCATCTAACTTTTAACCATTAACCCTTAGTCCTCAAATAGCTGGCTTCCCATAGCTCTTAAACTGTCTTGTTTTTACTGATCATTCTCATAACTAAATCACCCAAGTTCCTAATTTCAATAAGTTTCCTCATCTCCCACATACACTAAATAACCTATCTTATAAGGCTTTTTTTATTTTCTTTCATAAACAATTTTTTCCTAGCAAAACAAGACTTCCTAGAACTTCAGTTCCCTGACTTGGCACAACATCTCCCTGCCTCCCCCATAATCATACAAGGAACAGTTTCAATCTATGGAATGCATTTCCCTTCCTCATCTCCACCTCCAGAATCCTTATTTCTTTTCAAGTTTCCTCTTCAATGCTCTTTCTTCCTGTGAAGTCCACTATGTTGTATCCTTCAATATAATATAATAAGCAGTTTTTTGTTCCATTCCCAAGTGCATAACCTTAGTCCCTTACATAAAGTAGGCATTTAAAAAATGATTGCTAAATTGAAATTATATAAAACTGAAATTATTGTACATACCCTCGGACAATGCCATTCTCCAAATAGTTGACTTGAATGAATTTCCCAAAACGGCTTGAATTGTTGTTGTGTGCTGTTTTGGCATTTCCAAATGCCTACAATAGAAGTAAAATTAAATTTTCAGATGATGAAATCCAAAATATATCATGTTTTAAAGGCACGGTATTTATCACAGGAAACTTGAGATCTAAGCATTTTGAATCTGTGAAATACATTATGAAAATATAAATTTGTGGAAGAACATTCAGAAACATCAAAGTTCTGTAATTTTTCCAACAAGGAAATTCGGGCAGAGAAAGAATAAATAACTTATTTGAGGTCACACTGCTTAGATAAGTGGTAGGGTTGGGACTAGAATTCAAGACTCTGGTTATACCTAAGTAATAATTGTATAAAAGAGAATGGCGCCCTAATAGCTACAAGAAAACTCTAATGTTTTTATAATGGCCCTAATGAAAGTCAGTCTGAATCAATCAATTGGCATTTCTTAGCTATGTGCCAGATACCAGAGGATGCAAAGACAAGAAATTAAACCAGTTCCTATTCTCAAAGTAGATACAAATTGAGGGAGACAATTTGTGCACTGAAGTATATGCTGAATACATACCAAACAGATACAAGATACAGCAGATACTAATGTTTGTGTGGACATTCAATTTTTATTAAACATTTCCTAATTACATTTAAATTCCTCGCACTCCAATTACATGGTAAATATAGTTTTCAACATTCATTTTTTTGGGGTAAGATTTGGGGTTCCACATTTTTCTTCTTCCTCTCCTTGACGGTAATCTGATATAGGCTACACATGTACAACTATGTTAAACATATCTCCATATTAGTCATGTTGTGAAAGAAGAAACAGAATAAAAGGGAGGAAAAAAGCCATTGAGAAGGAAAAAAACAAGAAATTTTAAAAGTGAAAATAATATGTTGGTCTGCAGTCAGATTCCATAGTTCTTTCACTGGATGTGGATGGTATTTTCCATAATTTTTAAAATTGTCTTTGATCATTGTACTGTTGAGAAGAGTTAACTCTATCACAGTTGATGAATACAGTCGATGAATGTTACTATTAATGTGTATAATGTTCTCCTGGTTCTGCTCACTTCACTCAGCATTAGTTCATGTAAGCTTTCCAAGTTTTTCTGAAATCCTGTGTGGATACTCAGGAATGGCTTTAAAAACAAAAAGAAAGAGGACTTCGTTTGATCCTAGAGGCATTAGGAAAGAACATGCTTATTGAGTAGGGGTCTAACATGGTCAGATATAAATTTTAGGAAAATTATTTTGGAAGTATGGAGTATGGAGTGGAGTAGGGAGAAAACTGTGGCAAGGAGACCAATTAGAAGATCACTGTAATAGTCCCAGAAATAGATGATAAGAACTTGAAGTAAGGCCTGGAGCCAAAGAGTCTTGTGGAGATGGAAATAGTAGGATTTAGGAATTAATCACTATAAAGAGCAGAGTCAAGAGTTAAGAATAAAGCTGAGGTTGTGGAAATGAGTTCTGTCTTAGATATACTGAGTTTGAAAAGTTTAAGGAACATTTGGTTTGAAATGTCTGAAAGGCTGTTTGTGATGTGGGACTGGAGTTCAGAGGAGAGACTATGGCTAAGATATGTAGAAACAGGAGTCATCTGCATAAATTATGAAACTAAGGAAAGCTGATAAGGTCATCAAGGAGAAAGTATAAAAAAAGGACTAGGACAGAGTCTTGGAATGTGCTTATATATTTAAGGACAGTGATACAGATGATAAAATTTGGAGATCTATTCCTACATATGTTTTGGGAATGAAAGTCAAATGGAGGAATAGGAGGTAGAGCTCAAGAGGGAGCTTTTGGCAGAGCTGGTCTGCTCATAGCCAGAAGGCAAATCATTATAAAGGAGTTTTTGGAAACCCCGGTTAAATAAATGTCTTAATGGTCAATTACCAAGATAGAGTAAAATGATATTGGTTGTGATGCTAAACAGGGATTGCTCATATTTATTCTGTTCTTTTAAATAAAAAAGGAAAACACAGAGGAGCTATGAGAGACTGCAATGATAAAATGTATGACAATTTCCAAGATGTTCTAAAGTACCTAACAAGATCAACAAAAATGAATACACTGTGTAGAAAAGCTTCCCCTCAAGCAAAGCAAGCAGCAGAGCAGATCATTGTCTGGAAGCATCTTCATAATAGGAAGTCTTCTTTGGTCATCATGAAATGACTGTTTTATCAGGGTCACAAGACGATCAACTTCCTGTTCCAAAAATAAGTGCTATGTCTGCACAAGAACACTTAAAACCACAGTCTAAGCTGTGTCCTAGTAGACAGAAATAAAGTGAACCTTCTTATGAAATTGACTCTTAAAACTTAAATTCTGAGAGTTAAGCATGTTAGAATTAAAAGTAAAAATGAAGGTGTTAGAGAAACTAATTTTACACCTTGAGAATTTTGCTAGAATATTTAATATTTAATATCCTACAACATAGCTATCAACAAAATCGCAGATGCCCAGTATTTTTTACTTTGTGGAAAGGTATTAAAGGATTCAGCTTTTCTATCAAAAGGCAAGTAATAAAATGAGAAGGAAAAATAACTATTATTTCCCTTTCCCAATAAAGAGACCATATCTTAACCTTTTTATGGCATAGGCCTTTTGGCAGTCTATGGAAGCCTAAATCAATTAAACTGAAATAAATGTATTACTATACTAATAAAAAAGCCAAGTTCATAGATTCCAGATTAAGAGCTATTGCTCTAAGAAAAGTGGCAGTCCAAGATTTCTTTTTGCTTTTTTTTTTTTGGGGGGGGTGATATAAATTGATATATTCTTCTAGTATTAGTTGTGACAACCTGGATAAATCAATTCCAAAAACTCACAGAAAGTTAGAACGGCTTCCTCACCATTAAGGCCACAAAATTTTAGATGCAGAGTTGGAAAGTGACACTCACTTACAGATGAGGAAACAGGCTCAAAAAGATGAAGTGTCTTGGATCAGAGGGGTAATCATTTGAAGCCAGGTCCACTGATGTCAAATCTACTCTGAGGAAGGCATATGGGTAATGCTGAATGCAGAGTAGTGAATCTGAAATGTGAACTTTGATTTTTCCTACACGATTTACCTTGTGGGGAGTTGTATCCTCCCTCCTCCTCCTCCCCTTTTCACTGCTTTCTCTGATGTGTTTCTTTATGTTTTAAGGTGGTAGTAGTGGTCATGTTGGAGATAGTACAGAACAATTCTATATGAAAACTGCTCTTCATGAACTGAGGTTGATTCAGAGAAAAAGCTACACTCTTGTTTCTTAATGCTCAAGATTCTTAGTCTAAGCATCTCATTTTAGAACTGAAAAAAACAAAACTTAAAAAGATGAGTGTCATGCTAGCAGTCACACCATATATGATGGTCCTTATGGCTTCAAGTTCAGGTCTCTGCTCAGTTTGCCAACTCAACAATGATGCTCCCTACTAGATTACGCCTTCCTTTGAGCTTCATTTTTCTTATCTACAAATGCTGAATTCAAAAATCTGGAAGGCCTCTCTCAAATGTTCAACTTATTTTTTATGATACTCCTAGAATCTTGAGATGATGTGAAATAACATCGTAATTTCTTCAATTACTCTGGTCCTTTTAATAAAGGGGTTCTTAACTTGAGTTCTTGAATTTTATTCATATTTTTTAAAATTTATTTAAGGCAATGGGATTAAGAGTGACTTGCCCAAGGTCACACAGCCAGGCAATTATTAAGTGTCTGAGGCCGAGTTTGAACTCAGGTCCTCCTCACTCCAGGGCCAGTACTTTATCCACTGCACTACCTAGTTGCCCTGTTCATAAACTTTAAAACACATTTTGATAACTATTTAAATAGAACTGATTTTCTTTCCAATCCTTTGCCTTTTATTTTGTGCAATTAAAACTTTATTCTGAGAATTGCTCCAAGATAAAAAAGGTAAAGAATTTTTTTCCCCTCTCCAAAGTCAAACACATGCAATAGTTGTGCCCAAATATTGGTACTATGCAACTACGATGGGCTGGTCACATTGTTAGAATGCTAAATATAAGCTTGTCAAAAAGTATTTTATGGAGAACTCACACAGGGCAAGTGCTCACAAGGGGGTCAGAAGAAGCAATATCAGGATATCCTGAAGGTCTCTCTTAAGAACTTTAGAATTAATTGCACAGCCTGGGATACCCTGGCATAGAACCACCCAGCATGATGTGCCCTCATCAGAGATGGTGCTGCGTTCTATGAGCAAGGAAGAATGCTTAAAGGAAACGTGAGATATATGTTTAAAATAAATACCTCAGACATTCACTTGGACAATTTGTTAAAAACATAATTATGTCATTTTGGTTTCTTCAATAATGAAGGACAAAAACTAACCAATCACCCTAGTGCCATGGCAGAACAGTGCAATGGAGGGCAGGGCTCATAGGTTTGAAATATGATTCAGACTCATACAAGTTGTGTGACAAGGACAAGTCATTTACTTCTTACAACTTCAATCTCTTCCTTTAGCACTTACCTCAGAAAAATGTGAGGATCAGATGGGAGCTGTGGCTTTAACCTGCAAGTACATATGGGATGGCTAGGTGGCACAGTGGATAAAGTACCAGCCTTAGAGTCAGGAGGATCTGAGTTCAAATCCGATCTAAGACACTTAATAATTGCCTAGCTGTGTGACTTTGGACAAGTCACTCTTAACCCCATTGCCTTAAACAAATAAAAATTAAAAAAAAAATA
Organism: Macrotis lagotis; assembly: GCF_037893015.1. Classification (NCBI taxonomy): domain Eukaryota; kingdom Metazoa; phylum Chordata; class Mammalia; order Peramelemorphia; family Peramelidae; genus Macrotis; species Macrotis lagotis. The sequence continues at coordinate 643,270,782 of NC_133666.1, read as the reverse complement.
AAGTACATACAAATGTCAGCTGGAGCTGTCCTTCAATTTTCAATTTAATAGGGGCATGACTTGCCCATCACATTTATTATAGTGAGGGGGGAGTGTTGTGCAGACATTCTTCTTACTTGCCTTTACCAAAACCATTAACCCCAATGCCTGATTTGATGGGAAAGAGGGCTTTTGGTGACTATTTTGATGCTAGTTGAGTTCTTGGCTCTCGAGTATTATTTTTTCCCTCCCTTATCAGTGAAAGCTCTTTGACTCTCCAGCAATGCCTGGCAAAGGACTAATGTATGAAACTTGACACAGAAATTGATTATTTATTCTCTGGAAAAGGTCAAATTCTTCATAAGACATGAATTCCTTACTTAACTTTAGGCACCTGCTGCTCTATTACTACCATACAGATACAGACTTGGTTTTAAGTCTGACCCTTATGGACACTAATGCATTGTTGGTGGAGTTGTAAACTCATCCAACCATGCTAAAGAACATTTTGGAACTGTGCCCAAAAGGCAATAAAACTGCATATCCTTTGATCCAACAAGGTTACTACTAGATCTGGATCCTAAAGAGATGATGAAAAAAAGAGAAAAAGACCCACATTGTACAGCACTTTTTGAAGTGGCAAAGAATTGGAAACTGCAGGGATGCCCATCAACTGGGCAAAAGCTGAACAAATTGTGGTAAATGAATGTAATGGATTACTATTGTTATGTAAGAAATCATGAACAGGTGGACTTCAGAAAAGTCTGGGAAGACCTGCATAAATTGATGCTGAGTGAAGTGAGCAGAACCAGAAGAACATTATACACATTAATGGCAACAATGTATGAAGATCAATTATGATGGACTTAGCTCTTTTCAGCAGTACAATGATCAAAGACAATGATCTAAAGGACTTGTGATAGTTCCTTAGTAGGAACTATGAAGTCTGAATTCAAATTTTAAAATGTTTTAGGCTTTATGGTTCCCCCCCCCATGCATGATCTTCCCCCTTTTGTTTTAATTATTCTTTTAAATAAGACTAATATGGAAATATATTTAACATAGTTATTCATGTATAACCTATATCAGATTACTCTGTAAGGGGAAGAACAGAGAAAGAAAAATGTGGAACTCAAAATCTTACAGAAAATAGGGAGTGGCCAGGTGACAAAGTGGATAGAGCACCGGCCCTGGAGTCAGGAGGACCTGAGTTCAAATCCGACCTCAGACACTTAATAATTACCTAGCTGTGTGGCCTTGGGCAAGCCACTTAACCCCATTGCCTTGCAAAAAAACTTAAAAAAAGGTGTTCATTCAAAAGTCATTTGCTGAAAGCTCCCTTTTCTCACCTCTTCATTTCATATCATATCACTCAGTAGTTTCTAGTTACCATCTTCTTTACCTGTCTCATATGAAGTGAAGGAGAGAGGAATGTCCTCCCCCCTTTGATTATGGGACTGAAGGATGAAGCACTAAACCTAACACAAAGAGGTAACCCTTTTTGTGAAGGGTTTACCCATACAAGTTATTTCATTCCATCCATTTCAACCAGCAGATTGAAAATAAAGAGCACGGACGTTAGAGGGAGCAATCTTTCTGTATTACCTGCTGCCATATTGGCTACAAACATGCTCATGTCTCCTCCATTCTCAATACACACTCATTTAATCCTCCCACCCCCACTATTATTCCATATCTCTCCTGCCTTTTGAGGGACTTTTAACCCAATCGCTTTTATTTTCAAAACTGCTCTTTCCAAAGTTATGGATTTCTTGTCATGTTCATTATCCTCTTTTCCTTAGTATTATCTTCTCTCTAGGTTTTTCGGATACCACTCTCTCCTGGTTCTCCTTCTACCTGTATCTAACCACTCCCTCTAAGTCTTCTTTGTGGGATCTTCATACAGGGCACATTGTTATGGGCTCTCTTTCTTCTCTCTCAGTACTACTTCACTTGGTAATCCAATCATTTAACTCCATTATCATCTCTATGTTGATGATTCTCAAATCTATTAATCCAGCTCTAACCTCTCTGCTGACCTACAATCTTGCATCTCCAATTGTTCATTCACCCCCTCTATCCCATCTGTTGCCAAGGTTCAATGATTTCACCATTACATCTCTAGAATATGCTCCCTTCATTTTTCTGATACAATAATCTGCTCATTGATCTCCTTACCACAAATCTCTCCCCAATCCAGTCCATCTTCCACTCAGTTATCAAAAGTGATTTTCTTAAAATACAGCTCATCAGACCATATCACCCTCATATCACTAAACTCCAGTGGCTTCTTTTGACCTCTAGGATCAAATATAAAATTCTCTAGTTTCAAAGCTTTTCATAACCTAACCTCTCCACCTCTCAACCTTTTCAATCATCTGACACCCTACTCCTACCACATATTTCTTCAGTCCAGATGCTGGCCTCTATGCAGTTCCTCCAAGAAGCAACTCCATCTTTTGGTTCCTAGCATTTTTCTTTAGTCCCCTATGCCTGGAATACTCTCCCTCCTCATCTCTACTTATTGGGTTATCTGATTTCCTCCAAAATCCTCTTAAAAGAAACATCTGATTCCCCCCAATTCCTGTTTTCTCTGTTGATTTTTTTTTAGTTTTTTTTTGCAAGGCAAATGGGGTTAAGTGGCTTGCCCAAGGTCACACAGCTAGGTAATTATTATGTGTCTGAGGCAGGATTTGAACTCAGGTACTCCTGACTTCAGGGCTGGTGCTCTATCCACTGTACCACCTTGCCACCTCTGTTGATTACTTTTTATTTATCTTGTTTATAGCTTGCTTGTACATAGTTGTTTACATTTTGTCTCCCTCACTAAATTTTGAGTTTTCCCAGCTCAGGGACTGTCTTTTGCCTTTCTTTGTATCTTCAGGGTTTACCATATTGCCTGGAATAGAGGGGGTACTTAATGCTTTTTGTTGTAGTCCAGTTATGTCTAACTCTTCATGCCCCCATTTTTGGGGTTTTCTTTTTTTCTTTTAGATTTTTCAAGGCAATGGGGTTAAGTGGCTTGCCCAAGGCCACATGGCTAGGTAATTATTAAGTGTCTGAGGTTGGATTTGAACCCAGGTACTCCTGACTCCAAGGCTGGTGCTCTATACACTGCACCACCTAGCCGCCCCTGGGGTTTTCTTGACAAAGATACTGAAGTGGTTTGCTATTTCCTTCTCCAACTCATTTTACAAAGGAGGAAGCCAAGGAAAATGTGGTTAAATGACCTACCCAAGATCACAAAACTAGGGAGTGTGTGAGGTCACATTTGAACTCAGGAAGAGGTATCTTTCTGTCTCCAAGTCTAGTGCTCTCTGCCCTGTACCATCTGGCTTATGACCAACTGAACCTGGCCCCTTCTAACTTTTAAGTTCTTTTGGACCTTATTCACCACTATGCTCTCCTCATTCTGAGGACCCTTCTTTTCACTGGCTATTTCCCATTCCTGGAATTCTTCTCTTCCTTATCTCCACATCATTTTCCTGGCTTCCTTCAAGTCCCATATAAAATCCCTCCTTCAGCAAGAATTCTCTTCCATCATGACTTAATCTTAGTGCCGCCCCTGAGATGATCTCCATATTGCTTGTTTGGACATAGTAATTTCCTTCTTATCTCTTCCATTAGACTGTGAGCTTGTTGAGGATAGAATTTTTTTTTTTAGCACTCTGCACAGGTCTGGAAAATAGTAGGCACCTAATAAATGTTGAATGACTTGATTTGTTGACGAATACAAAAAACAAAAACTTAAACAATTTAGAATATAATTTTAACACTGAGAAGAAAGTCTAGTCTAGCCTGACCTTCTAGACACCAAGATGTTTTATTTTGCAATTACTCTCATAAGCAATGTGTATGGCTTAAACCTGTCCCATAGCTCCAATGATCTCACATGTCTGGTATGCAGTCTCAGCGCAGAGCAACTTTTCAAAAACCCATCTAAAAATATCAGGCTTATATTCTATATTTCAAGCTGTGGGAAAAGTGCTCAATGCTTAGATGGAGTGGGTCTATTTTCATTTGTACTAATCATTGGAGTTTCAAAAGAGGTCTACATCAAATTTTATGACAAACAGGCTTAATAGCACAAATAAAATTAAATGATTAAGAGAAAGTACTTTGAATTACATGGGTATTATGCAATGGGATGATGGAAGGAAGAGGTCTGAGGGATGTAAGCAATAATCTTATATAATATGGTAAACTAACTAAATAAAAGCCAAAATACTAATAGCACTTCCGTTAGGATTCCAGTATTGGATAGAGATCCAACATGTTAAACAAGAATGCTACTTCTAGTTTGCTATTCATAGTTAGTTCTTGAAGAGTTAATTTCATTTTAGTGGCAAATGACATAAATTACATCTTTGTTTTAGCTCAAATCCCTCATTTTAATGAGGAGGTTAACTTATGCCCCCTGGAAAGGAAATGACATCTCAAGTCACATAAGACTGTGGTCACATCTAATATTCCTTTGTTCTTCTGTGGTTTCAGGCAGTGGATAGTTCTTGCCTTCTTTTGTTGCTTACACAGTAGATTTTTAGAATTTGCTACTGAACTTTGCTATAAGTTTTTATCTTTCCTATTTGTATATATTGTTTAGTTAAGCCTAAGAAGCATATGACAAGAGAAAGGGGGCTGAAGACCCTTTGGAGTCATGGTTCAAATCTAATTGTGCTATTAATCCAGCTATGTGATCTTGGGCACCTGTATCACCTTTCTAAATACCACAAATCCCTCATGTGAAAAATTAGACCCATTAGGACAGGTTCAGTAAGTCAGGTGTTGTGCTAGGAGCTGGAAATTCCAATACAAAGAATGAAACAATTCCTCCTCTCAAGGTCTTCTAAGAAGTGAATTCTACCCTAATTAACCAATCTTTGATGCCAAGTTGTTATTGGTTACACAGCCAATTTGCAGAGACAATCAGGTTTTCCTGACCATAAGGTCAGCTCTCTAGTCACTATACTATTATTATATCTCTTCTCATCAGGGTAAGAGGATATATATATTTTTTTGCAAGGCAAATGGGGTTAAATGACTTGCCTAAGGTCATACAACTAGATAAATATTTAATGTCTGAAGCCACATTTGAACTCAGGTGCTCCTGACTCCAGGGCTGGTGCTCTATCCACTGCGCCATCTAGCTGCCCCAAGAGGATAAGTCAAGCATTAAGTTCCTTCGGGGCCAGGCCTTTTTAAAGTGACTACCGCATCATAAATTCAAATTATGATCCCTACTATTCTTCAGTCGTTTCTAATACCCCATAAACAATAAGTACTGATAATGATGAAGACAATAACAATGGATCTGGAAATCTGGCACAGGTCACAGGATTTTAGAGTTAAAAGATGACTGTAATATCAAAGCCAGAAGGAATCAGAGAACATAGAATTTTAAAAATTGAAATCACTTTTGCTTGTCTACTACAAGTCTTTCAATTTCAATGATTGACATTCAGTGCAGAGAAGTGAAGTTCACACTTAAAAGTGAAATACAGATAGGTTAATATTCAAATATATATGGGGCTTTTCAGATGGAAAAAAGTTGCTTAAAGATTCTGAAGGAATTGTATTAAATAACCCTTCAAGTTTTTAAAACATTTCAGACAATTAAACTCTACTCCTGACTCCAGGGCTGGTGCTCTATCCACTACACCACCTAGCTGCCCCCAATCAAACTCTTATAAAGGAGAAAACTTACAAAAATCTTAAGCTGTTTATTAATTAAATTACATTTGATCCACTTATGGATTATCATTTGTAGAACATGGTGGAGAGATTTCTATTTAGATGTAGCTCTTCCAGGGACTTTCTAAACCACAGAAACATGAGGATTAGAATAGATCTCGGACATCTAAGTTGACCTTGTCCTGAAAAAAATTCTTCTGTAACACCCCAAACAAGTGCTTATTCAGCCTATACTTGAAGAGCTGCCATGAAGAAGAATCTACTAATTCTAAAATGGCCCATCCCACTTAAGGATAATTTTAAGACTTAGAGAAATTTTTTCTCCCTTTTTATCAAGGTTAAATCTATCTCTTTGCAACTCCTATCCATGACTCCTATTTCTGCCATAGTGGGGGGCAAAGCAGAACAAGAGTTTCTCTTCCGTGTCAGAGCCTTACAAATATTGGATGATAGATATCAAGTTCCCTTTCAGACTTTTTCTTCAAAAAGCTAAACATTTCCAGTTTTAAAAATCAGTCCTCATATGACAAACTCAAAGCCTGTGACCATCCTGGTCCACCATCTCTGGATACTCACCAGGGTTTCCATATCTTATCCAAACTGTAGTACCCAGAATTTATACTACACTTGTGGTCTGACTGGGTATACTAGTGCTATCACCTCCCTAATTCTGGACACTACAACTCTTAAAATAGCTCAAAGTTGAATAAATATTCTTGACTACCTTATCACACTGCTGACTCATACCAAGCAGACAGTGAATTGAAAACACCAGATTTTTTCAGGTGAGTTGCTGTCTAGTCACATCTTCCCTATCTTATACCTGTAAAGCTGATTTTCTAAAAACTCAAATATAAAACCAAAACAATTATTTCTATTACATTTCATTTTATTATATTTGGCCCAATGTAACAAGATCATTTTGACTCCAAATGTGATTCCAGTATATGAGTTATTCCCGAAAGCTCTATGTCATCTGTCAATTTAATAAACATGCTAAAGGATACTATCTATGTCTTCATCTGAATCACTCGTAGAACTGCTAAAGGTAGCAAGAAGCCAAGCACCAATTCCTGGGGCACTGCCTCCAAGCTGACATCAAACCAGTAAATTCATCTATTTGTACTGACATTGAGCCAGGGTCTCCCTCTCCTCTCCCCCAAAAGAGTATAAAACATTCTCTATTACCATCATATTAATCCCGTGTCTCAACGTTAGTCTGCTATGCCTAGCTATTTCTGATGGTCTGTTAATTTTCTAGATGTTCACTAATGGTTCTTTTAATAATATTTTCCAGTTTGCCAGATAAAGCCAAGATCACTTAAATAAGAGTTTTCAGCCTTTATTTTCTCTTCCCCAACATTGTGGTGCCTCCTCAGTTTCCTAGGATCTGCTCATTGGCAGTGGCTGAGTCACATCTGACAATTCTTTAAGTATGACAGGTTAAAGTTCATCAGGGTCTCTCAACACTTTCAACAAAGGCAGCTAGGCTCTTTCTTACCATCTCTTTCATTTTGCTCTCTCTTGCAGTCCAAACATCATTCTCTTCAGCAGAGAAAATGTAAACAAACTAGGTGCTGCTTTCTCTTTCTCACTGGTTGTTTATAGTGTCATCCTTCTGAGAGCATTCTTAGTACTTTTCTGATTCCTCACTAAAGGTGGCTCAAAAACAGCTTTGGCATCAGTTTTGTTTCTCTCATTAACTACTGCTTACTTTACACTTTAAGGACACAACACTACTTATAGAACTGGACCATCATTTTATATTATTAATCCTGTATCCTTGCTTCCATCAGCTTTAAAAATATCTATTCCTGCTAATAATTTTATAAAAGCTAGCATTCAGAAATAGCCTTAAATTTTGTAAAACACAAGTATTATCTCATTATATTCTCACAACAATCTTTGAGTTCAGTGCTATTATGATCCCTATTTTTTACAGATGAGGGAACTGAGGCAGATGGGCCAAGTGACTTGCCCACAGCCTCAGAGCTAGCAAATGTCTGATGCTGAATACTGAATTCGTTTTCCTGACTCTGGGTCTTACACTCAGCTGCCTTCAACCTTGAGATCTGATTCTACGAATAAAGGACATCCCCTATTGAATTTTAGATCAATAGGTCTTACCTAGACTATTATCAGAACCCTCAGAAATCTGTACTCAAGTAATTTGGGGAAAGGATGTGTGTGTATGTCAGATGATGCTTGACTGTATTTCCTTTCTCTACATATTTGAAGATAGAGTGATCACTTCTTCCCAAAGTTCCCTTGTCATTTCCATCTCACAAACAAATTCCTTCTTGTTGGTGTGAAATGGATCCTGATATCTTTAATTTTAGTTACTTTACCTTTTGCTATGAGCTGTTTTATATTTTCTTCCTTTTGATCTTGTTTTTATTATTTCTTCTTGTCTCATGGAATCACTGGCTTCTATTTGGTTCGTTCTAATTTTCAGGGAGTTTATAGTAAGAGCATTATTGAATTGTATGTGTTTATTGTAATGTAGCTCTTGTGCCAAGCTGTTAATTTCCATCCTTCCTTGGCTCTCATCTCTTTTAGAAATTTTTCATCTAGGCCTCTCATTTCATTTAAAATTCTTTTTAAAAAGCCTTGCTTCATCTCTGCTAGGAATTCTAGCTTAATTTTTGCTCAAGCTGTGATTTTCTCTGATTTCTTTGCTTGTAAACATTTTGGAGTTATTCTCTTCTTTTACATTTGTCTTGTCTAGCATTTACCTGACATTATAATAGCTTTTTAATGGAGGGCATTCTTTTTAGCTTACTCATTCTTCTAGTCTACTTCCAGACTTGGCTCTGTACTTGGGAACTGAGCCAAACTGCTGCTGCTTCTAGCCTTGTTCCTTTCTAGGTACACTGCCCAGGGTTTCCCTACATAGGAATAGCATGCACTGCTGCTCTATCTCCCAGTCTATCCTGAATCTGTGACCTAAAATTGAGTAGTGGGTGACAAAGCTGCTGGTTGGCACCTCCCTCCCTTGCAGTGCCCTGGGGACTTTCCCTGACTTGATCCATAGCCTCTCTTTGATTGCTAGAATGCTTGAGATGCTCCTGGTCTCACCCTATCCCAGTGTCCACACATCTCCCTCCCTATCTCCCTATGCTGAGCTGGGCTAGACAAATGACTTCCTGGGACTTTTCTAGATTTCCCCATCAGGATTTGGTATTTAGATTTCTAGATCTAGAAAATCTTGCCACCATGCCAAGAGACTCTGCTTCTTCCTTTACCTTCTGAAGAATGAAATTATCATTAAGGCAAATCAAGAAATTCTTAACCACAGCTTTTTTTTCTTTTTGGCACAGAGCACTAGAAGACACTCATTTAACTGAAATTCTCTATCAATTGCTATCACACCTCCATTCTAGCCTTCTATTTTCCAAACTCCTCATCTAGTTCCTCTTTCTATCCAGGTATTCTGTAATATAATCAAATATTATTGCTTCTATTTCTTACCTCTTGCTTTCCCCACTTCTCTACTTAAATATCTTCCCAGCTCTGGATTCTGAATTTCCTTACCTGAATATTTCAAATCTATTTATTATATGCTGATCACTAAGTGTGGGATATTTCAAGGGATCTATGTTCTCACTGATGTGTGCACTCCCTCCAATTCATTCATGATGTCTATCTGTAGTATGTGACTCTTGTCAATGTTCTCTCTGAATTTCATTACAGGTAGACTTCTCAATGTCCTGGATGGGTGGGTGGGGGGGGTAGTGAGGTCTTTCTTTTATTCTGCTGACACTGCAAGGATACCAATGGATTATGCAGGTATCCATCAATTATGTCAGTTTTGCCATGAACTAAGCTCATTTTCATTTCCTATTATATATTTCTTTGATATCTTTTACATGATTTTATATTCATAATTCCCTTTTTTAAAAATTAATTTTTTTAAGGCAATAGTTAAGAGTTACTTGCCCAAAGTCACACAGGCAATTATTAAGTGTCTGAGGCCACATTTGAAGTCAGGTCCTCCTGACTCCAGGGCCAGTGCTCCATCCACTGTGTCACCTAACTGCTCCCCATAATTCCTTTTTTTCTAATGTGTTGTAACCTACTCAAGTTCACCATAAGCTTCTGTCTTTTGAGTAATCCCAAAGTTCAATTTTTTGGAGATGGCATTATGTCATGATTCATTCATTAGACATTACAGAAAAAAGAGTTGTTTACTTTCTATATTATAAGTTCAAATTACCATTCATTTGTATCATCTGACTATCAATTGGTATGCAGCTAGATAGAATCCTGGTCTTGGGGTGAGGAGGACAGGAGTTTGAATCTGCCCTCAGATACTTGACATTTACTAGCTATTGTGACCTTGGGCAAGTCATTTAACCCTGACTGCCTCACATCCAGGGTCATGTCCAGTTGTCCTGATTCATATTTGGCCACTGGACCTAGATGACTCTGGAGGAGAAAGTGAGGCTGGTGACTTAGCACAGCATCCCCTCTCTCAAATCCAATTCATGTGCTTGTTTTATGGCATCACCTCCCTGATGTCATGGTCTTCTTCGAGAACAAAGGACATCAAAAAAAAATCTGATTATCTAACTGAAGAATATCACAGTCTGGACAGTAGATGCATTTCATCCACTTGGTTTTCCCTGTGTGGATAGTTAGGGTAGAATTATTGAATGATTAGGGAATCTCATTAAATGTTCTAGAACTTGATGCAACCATGGCAGTACCTATAAACATCTTGTCATATACAGATCAGAGGGTTATTGAATATATTGAATAAGATTTTCTGGCTCCTTCCTAAGCTGTCTACAAATAAGCTAAAGCCTACCCCCCCCCCTTTTTAAGGTTTTTGCAAGGCAAATGGGGTTAAGTGGCTTGCCCAAGGTCACATAGCTAGGTAATTATTAAGTGTCTGAGACCGAATTTGAACTCAGGTACGTCTGACTCCAGGGCTGGTGCTCCATCCACTGTGCCATCTAGCCGCCCCTAGCCTACCTAGCTTATTTTACTGCCATTGATGTGTGCAAATCTTCCCATGTTTTCCTTCTCTTTCTATTTTTAAAAAACAAAAACATCCATTTGATTTTACTATCAAGCTATCATTCAAAATGTCTCCCTTTCACAAATTCCCAGGGGAAAAATGCTTCTATTTGTTGCCTCTGCTTTCTTACTTCCCAGACACCCTTTGCAATCTATCTTTCAGCCTCATCACCAAACTGAACTGTTAAACTCTAAGGTGACAAATGATTTTTAGACATTTTGTTTAAAAAAATGTGTTTGGGGGGGACTTCTGGTCAAGATGGCAGAGAGAAGACAGGCACAGTTCTAAAATCTCCTGATCTTTCCCCATATATGATATGAACCAAACCTCTTAACAGAAATCCAATCAACAAGACCCAGAAAGTAAAAAATGGTGTTTGCCTTTTGCTTTTCTAATATATCCATTTCCAAATACGAGCCTTCTTATGCCCTTCCCTCCACCCCCAACAAACTATTCCTTATAACAAAAGACTTAAGGAAAAAAGGGGCACCAGTTCAGTAAGATCAATCAGCACATTGAACTGTTTATATAGTCAATATTCCAGTCATGCTCCTTATCTCTGAAAAGAAGCACATTTTCTAAGCTCTTCTCCAGAATCAAAATGTCATCATAATTACAGAGTTCAGTTTCATTTTACTGTTTTTTTCTGGATCTGCTTATTTTACTGCCATTGATGTGTGTAAATCTTCCCATGCTTTTCTTTTCTTTCTTTTTTTTTTAAGGTCATAGGGTTAAATAACTTGCCCAAGGTCACACAGCCAGGCAATTAAGTGTCTGAGGCCACATTTGAACTCAGGTCCTCCTGACTCTAGGGCCAGTGTTCTATCCACTGCGCCACCTAGCTGCCCCTTCCCATGCTTTTCTGAATCATTCATAGTTGCCACTTTTTTTATGGTGTGGTAATATTCTATTAAATTATGTACTGAGAGTTATTTAACCATTCTCTAATCAGAAGGTACCCACTTTGCCTTCAGTTTCTTCCTTGAACAAAAAAATGTTGCTATATATAGTTTAAAAAATATGGGATATTTCTGTTTTTGACCTCTTTGGATATGGCTTACATTATGTCAAAAAGTAAAATCTGGGTCAAAAAAATTTAAAGACATTTTATACCCTTTCAAAAAGCTTAATTTCAAATTGCTTTCTAGGGTGGTTAGTCATTGAGCTATTTAACTGATAAACCAGACATCTTTTTTAGTCCTCATCCATTTTGCCCTCATCAGCATTCTGACATTGCTGGGCCCCTCTCCTCCCCTTCCTAGATTTTTGGGACACTGTTCTCTCCTGATTTTCCTACCTGTACCTTCTTAATTTTTTTCCCTCTATCATTATCCATATCCTGTTCCCACCCATGGGTGGAGCCCATGGCTCTGTATTGGGACTTTCCTTTTTCCTTTTTACACTTTCTTGATGATCTCACCGGTACCCACAGATTCAACCACGTTCTCTATGCAGGTGACACTCAGAAACTAAATATCTAGCTTTGGTTGTGTTTCTAAAGTCCTAAATGACACTCACCAATTGCCTACCAGATTCTTCCAACTGAATGTCCCACCGATATCTCAAACTTGGAATGTCAAAAACAGAATTTATGCTCCCAAATCCTCCCCCTTTCAAACTTCCCTATTTCTGGTGACAAGACCACTAACTTTCCAGTCATTCAGGTTCCAAACCATACTCAACTTTCCCCCCTCTTCCTCATTAGATCCAAATATAGCTGTCAAATCCCATCATCTCTACCTCCATATCTCTCAAATTCTTACCTTTCTCTCTATTCATAAGGTCACCATTCCAGTTCAAGTCCTCATCATCTTTGCCCACACCACTTGTATAGTTTTCAAGTTGGTTTCTTTATCTCTAAACTCTACCCTCTATACAGAAACTATAAGTACAGATATTTTTAAAGGACAGGTTCATATAACTCTGGGCTCAAGAGACTTTAGGGACTTCATTAAGTCAAAATACAAACTCATTTACTGGTTAATGAAAACTCTTGCTAATCTGGTTCTAGCCTACCTTTCTAGGATTATCACATATTAATCTCCTTCTGGGACTCTGCATTACAACCAAACGCGTCTATTTATTCTGTATACCTGACATTCCATTTCCTACAGTTATGCTTTTATATGGCACCCCTAATGAATCTATACTGTCCTCACCAGAACATTTTGGAATTCCTAGCTTTCTCTGAAGTTTTCCAGAAATTACTTGGAATTTACTTGATATGTATTTTACATAACTTATCTGTAAGTCTTATTTTGTCTCAGTAGAATATAAATTTGTCAAGGGGAGGAGAGTGTTTTGTTTGTTTTTTCATATAAATGATTGGCATATAGTAGGAACTTAGTAAACACTTAATGACTGGATCTTGTGTAACTTTTTTTTTCACTGTCACATCCAGTTTCTATTCACAAGGAAAAAGTTCCAGATCATCTTTTAATTTTTTTGAAAAACTCCAGACATTACAGAACTTAACTGAAATTGTCTTAATATTCCACTCTTACATTTCTTTTTTTATTTTATTTCAGATTTTTGCAAGGCAAATGGGGTTTAAGTGGCTTGCCCAAGGCCACACAGCTAGGTAATTATTAAGTATCTAAGACCGGATTTGAACCCAGGTACTCCTGACTCCAGGGCCAGTGCTTTATCCACTGCGCCACCTAGCCGCCCCCCACTCTTACATTTTAATGATAAAAATAGAAAAAAATTCATGAGTCCCCTCAAAAGAAACAAAAAACCACCAAAAAAACAAAACAGGGAGAAGCTTATAATAATTAAATATGGTTCTTAGTGTTGATGAAGACATTAAGATGTTGTAATTAAAAGAAGAACTTAAGATACTGCAATTAAAAGAAATCATGAGTGCATGATAAAGTTGTATAAAAAACCGAAAAATTACAAACTATTTAAAATCTTAAACCACTGACTGTTCAGAAACTATACAGATGGATCATGGGTGATGAATGGTAGAGAGGGGTTATGGGTAAGTTTCCATTATTTTAGCTGCTCCCCATGCTATCCACCTCTGAGCAAAGTCTAACATTGATTAGATACTGGGTCAGACTAATAATGGCAGCAGATCCAGTGATGGTAACCTGCCCATCAAGATATCCTTTCACTGGGTTGGCAATTTTAATTTGAGTCCTAGACATATGACAAATATTACTGATTTTGGTACCAATGAAGTCATTTCATATCTGGAGGGCTGGATTCCATGCCACTGAATCCAGTGTTACCAAGTGTAATGGGAAAGTGAGACTGATGAATTGCCAACTGCTGTAGCTTGGTTAAATTGGTATGTCCCTGAAAAGTATGGAACTCTAGAGGTGGTCCATCCAGTTCAGGGTTGAGGGACATGGATAGGGTGGTATGGGGAAAGCTCACAGTGCTGCTGCCTATGCTGAACCTGTCCTGACCACCTGCAAAGATAACTAGAGAGCTGGATGGTGGATGATCATATCCTTTAGGGGAAACTGGGAGAGATTCTCCAACATGACCATAAAAATCTATTTGACATACTCAATGACAGATTGCAGGATGCCAGCAATAGTGTTGGCCTATTCAGTTGAGTCTGACAGTATAACCCCTGCCATCTGGACTTGAGTTCCTGTACTTTCTCATTTCCTTAATCTTACCTCTTCATTTTCCAATGAGAGAGCCACATTGGTTAGTAGGGACCAGAAGCCTCAGGATGACTGAGGGGGGGGTCTATTGGCAGTTACACAATTGGTCATAGGGCTACTGATGTTTTGTCATCTTTAATTTGTCAATGATCATAGCACAGGCTTTAAAGATGACAACAGTGGGTCCAGCCAGAGTAATTATTCTCCCAGAACAATTCCCTTCTGAGATGTTCATGCACACCATTCTATTCTCTTCATGCATCTTTTAGACTGATTCTCCTTTCTTTCCAATAATGTTTCCAATTTCCTTTCCATGCATAAGTAGCTGGATGGTGAGACTGCATTTAATCCACCTTTAATCACATAGTGTTCTGGGGATTTGTAAAGTGGTTAAATCTTTGGTCACTGGTGGAAATGGAGGTCTAAAACTTCTGGTGCTTAGGCGAGTGAAGGGAAAAGGGAACCGGAGAAATGATAGGGGCTGAAGGGAAAGCAAGGGAGCACTGGTCAGCAGAAGAAGGGGAGGGAGAGGAAGAATGAGGCAGAGGGACAATCCTGGGGAAGGATGGGGAACTTGGGCTTTGTGTAACTTTTACAAATGCAAAAGAAATATCTTGTTGAAGAAATTCTTTAAGGCAGCATTGTGCTTTACTGAACTAAAAGTGCTTTAAAAAGTGTATTTCAACCATTCCTGTAACTTTAGAAGTAAAGTGTCCCTCTCTGATCACCACTCCCCTATATGTTCAGTCTTCTCTTTAGAATGTAAGCTTTCTGAAGGCAAGGTTTATCTTAATTTCTTATGTCTGCTCTCCTCTCTCTCTAAATTTGTATGCACATAATAAAACTTTAATTAATTTTTTTTATTGATTCATTTCACTGATTCAATAATTCACTCATTTTTTGCTTACTATGTTAAACTTTAGAGTATAAAGAAAACTTGAAAATATTCTTTGCTCTTAAAGAGCTTCTGGGTTTGTATAGTTATTGATAGTTATTATATAATTATAGTTATTAAGATAGTATAGTCTACTACAAAACAATGCTTGCAAAAGCCTGCCTATTTCTTTCTAAATGCCTACATCAAGGTTGCCATAAGGGAAGTGTCTCTGTGTGCATGTCAAACCAGACTTTTGATTTCAGAGTACTTCAAAGTTAGTGGCCTAAGTCCCTAAAAGTAATCTCCTCAGGATCAAGTGGCAGGGCATAAATCTAGCTCTTTCTGACTCTATGGTCAGCTCTCTTTACACTACAACACCCTACAACTATGTGGTGGTGTGTGTGTTTCTTTCATAAAAACTGTATACAAATATAATTTAACATATAATTCATCCAAAAATGAACTCTTCATTTTTTTTTCTCTCAAGCCCCCCCCTTCCCAAATTTCCTTAGGTCTGTTGGAAGTAGCACCAGTTGCCAGTCACCAGGTTGGCAGCTAGGTTCTCCTCTGCTGTCAATTCTACCTTTGTCAAATGTCTCCATCTCTCTTCTGACACTATTATTCTCTTGGTAGTACAAGGTCCTCATTGCTCACTCTTGGGATTATTGCAATACTTTGGTGGTTAGTTCTCCCAACTTTAAGTTTCTTCCACTTTACTCCATCTCCCACTCATCTACCAAAGTGATCTTTTTTATTTCATTTTATTTTTTTAGATTTTTTTTGCAAGGCAAATGGGGTTAAGTGGCTTGCCCAAGGCTGCACAGCTAGGAAATTATTAAGTGTCTGAGACTGGATTTGAACCCAGGTACTCCTGACTCCAAGGCCGGTGCTTTATCTACTACACCACCTAGCCGCCCCAAAAGTGATCTTTTTTAAAATTTCTCATAACCATAATCCATTTCCATCTTTTTTCAGTCTTCTTATATCTATTCTCCTTTACATACTCTAAAATACAGTGACACTAACCTACCTTCTATGCCTTGCACAAGATCCTTCACCTCCTGACTTCAGGAATTTCCATCTGCTTTTCTGATAGACTGGAGTGCCTCCCTCCTTACCTCTCCCTTCTGGTTTTAAGTCTCAACTAAAATCCTACCCTCTACAGGGAGCCTTTCCTTGATTCCTTTCCCCCAAGATTATCTATAATTCACCTTTTTGGTAAATAGTTATTTTGTATACTCTCTCCCCCATTATAACAGGAACATCAGATCAGGAAATATTTGTGTATCTTAGTGCTTATTCCAATGATAGAAACACAGTCTGCACTTAAAAAGGACATGTTAACTGTCTAAATCCACTTGCCCAACTTTCTTTTGAATCAATTATTTTTTTCTGGAGCCATGTTCCTGTCAAAGGACTCAAATTTAGAGATCTCCATAATGAGACAGACCAGGACCAACTATGCTTCTACCCAGACATCACCCTGTCACTGTACCCTGCCACACCCATGCTGTATGTGTATGTAATGCATCTGTGCATATACATATGAATGCATGGGTGTGGGAAGGTCCTAAGCTCCCCAAATTAGTAAAAGTTCAATACATCAAACATGCCACCAATCCTCCCCTCCCCCCACAACCCCCTTTCAATACTTTCTACCTCTTGCTCTATGAACAATAATTAAATCAACATTATCCTGTGGTTTTGCTTACCATCTCTATGACTTCCCAGACCACATGTCTCTCTTTGCCCCTCACCCTCCTACATAGGTTTTCTTCTCTATTGGGATGTAAGTTCTCTAAGGGTAGAGTTTTTCTTCCTTTTTATATTTGTATGCTCTGCATTTAACACAGTGTTTGGTACTTGGTAAGGAAATAATACTTTTAAAAATTCATTTATTCATTCTTCTATTCATCATGCCAAATCATAGTGTTACCTATTTGGTCAAATATGCTTCATTAAGCTATTTAATACACTTTATTATTCATATTTGTGCAGTTGGTGTCATGAGTTTTATACCTTTTTTGAATTTTGTCTGTGCAGAACTTTGGCTGTCTCTGCCAGTAATTTTATATATTAGCTACTCTCTGTGGTATCTAGCTGGTAAGCAATTTTCTCTTCTCTTAAAAACTACTTTGATTAAATTTGTTAAGTACCTGGCTAGGAGTTTTTCATATACCAGAAATTTAAATTCAATTCTCAAAAGCCACCTGAGGGGTGGCTAGGTGGCACAGTGGATAAAGCACCGGCCCTGGAGTCAGGAGTACCTGGGTTCAAATCTGGTCTCAGACACTTGATAATTACCTAGCTGTGTGGCCTTGGGCAAGCCACTTAACCCCATTTGCCTTGCAAAAACTTTAAAGCCACCTGAAATGATGAAATGATGAAAATACCATTTACACCCTCTAAGGTCTGTTTTTTGTTGACAATTCCACTAACTCAAGTAACTGTTTTTATATTCTGGGTTCTGCTAGCAGTATCATTTATGCTCGGGAAATCACAAGAAGTGGGTAGAAGTTACCTGGTTTGACAGGTCTTGGGAAATTTGTTATCATATACTGGATTCACATTCCAGGAAGACAGCAGATCATTTCTATTATTATTAAGTAGACAGTATATACCTCAATCCCACTCAGCAGGGACTTACCAAATCTTACCATTTGACTCCTCCTTCCTCTAACCCTACTTGACTGATCTCTCTCCAAATAGTCCAGCTACTTGGCTACTTACTCCTTACATGTCCTTCTAATAATCCTTTGACTTGTCAACAGAATTATTTCTTAGTTTTACTAATACATAGGCTATGTTGATGAAACCAAAGACTTTATATAACTTTAATATATTTCTAGATAGAATAAGTAATGCCCTTTATTAAAAAAGACGATATAGTGATAATCAATAAAGCTTTAAGAGTTTCATGGTCTTGATTAACTTGTTCACAATTCTTTAAAAATCTGTGAAACAACTACCAGAAAACAATTCGGGGTGGGGAGAGGGGTTAAAGAAACAATATTTTTATGAGGAGAAAAGGAAGGAAGATGAGCAGAAGCACTGCAAATATAATACAATAGGATAGGGTCTTAATATCTGAAGATCTGGCTTTGAAGTCTGTCAAATACCATGGATAAGTCACAATGACTGCAGCAGAGTCACTAAACCCTCTAAAAACTCAGTTTGCTTATATGTAAAATGAGTAAAATACATGTTATTCCAATCTCACAAGACTGTTATGAGGGAAGTGCTATAAAAACATGAGCTAGTCATATTTAAAAGCATTTTTTATAATTTTGGAGCAACATATCACTTAAATAGATATTTTCAGACTTGTAACTACATTCTCCAGGGAATTCAGCTGTGTGGGAGTGGGGATGGGGATGGAAAACAGCATAAGATGGGTAAAAGTTACTAACAAGAATTCATCATTTAGGCACCTCTGAGAGCTTAACTAAAATTGGAATGCCAATTCCACTTTCTGGCACTGAATTTATTTTTCTTCCAGGCTTCTTTGGAAAGTCTCTAAAGTAACTTTCTACTTGAAATAGCCTGTTGCTAACGCCCACAAAGTATATCTAAGTATATTATGGGCGATTGTAACATGGTGAATGGAAACCAGCGATGAGGTATCATTAAACCTATGCCAAGAGCTTCAACTCAGACCACAAGCACAGCTGGTCTATAAGAAAGATCAGGGAGAGTTGGCAACCAAAGGTCTCTTTCCTTTTCCCTTCCCTCTTTGAATTCATTGCTAGGACTATGGATAGACAGAAGAGAAAGTTATGGCAATTTACTGAAGAGTAAGTTCTTACCACAGAGAACTAGTATAGCCCAATCACAATAAAGTTCATTAGTGTAGTCAGGTTTTTACTTAAGTCAGCATTTTAAAAAATGCTAAATAGTCATTCAACTATCAACTATTATTAAGATATCTGTTATGTTCAAAGATCTTGGAGCAAAATAACAAAGACTTTTCTTTTGGATGCCTTTTCAAAACTGTCTCATCTGCAGCCTAATCAAGAACAGAGGACACCTTCCTCATTCTAGACATTATAAAACTATAAATGCAGCCCAAAATTGACTTTATTGGCATCTATTGGCTCATAAAACCAGTTAAAACTACAAGATCTTCTTTAAATGAAAATGCTATTAAGTTAACGCTTCTATACTCTATAAATGTATAGCTGACTTTTTGAAATCAAGTATAAATCTTTAAGGCTATTTCCATTAAATTTCATCTTGTGAGTTTAGAATTCAGATAACTGAGGTCTGGTTTGGGGAGCTGGCTTTTGTTTAACAGTCGAGTCATCCAAAAACAAATTCCTGAGAGAACTTCTAAACTACGATTGTGTAAACTAGTTAACCAAGACTGAATTCTGCTAGGAAAAAAGGGCAGCTTTTGTAGTTTTCTCATTTATAATATATAATAAGCAAAATAAATGGCCTACATGTTTTCAAAGTACTTTTCAATCTTAATTATGCAAATGATTCTATGATTTTAATGATATTACTGTTCTTTCCATTAAAGGCTGCATCTACTTTCAAAAGAGGACATAAAAAAATGACTTTTGTGCTATGTAAACACCTAGCATATTCCAAACAGGCCTGTAATTATTCATTTAGTTTTCTAATATGAAACTTCATGAGAAGTTGGTAGCTTGATGTAACAGAAATAAACAATAGACTGGGATCCAGGAGACTATAGTCTATAATGTAGGACTGATGGGAAGCCACTTGTCATGTCTGGACATCACTCTATTCATCTGAAAAATAAGGTAGATGGACTAAATTATTTTAGAGATCTCTTTTAGCTGTATAAGTGTATCATTCTAAGTCTGTGTGTAGCTTTTAATCAAACTACTTCAGAACTGTACAGAGATATTTTTAATCCTTAAAAAATACTATAATTTCACCCTTCTCTTGAAAGTGATTTCTCCAAAATATGATTATTTTTCATCGACTAAAAAAAGTCTCAAATCATTTGTCACAAATTACAAGACTATGTTTATGTGGAATAAACCAGAAACAGTAGTTGACTTTCATCCTAGCCACCTAACAGGGAGTTTTCTGACTAAAAATACTTCCTTACTTGAGAGACTAAGTTGATCCTAAAATTTCAGCTCTAACTTATCTGCTGGCTGAAAGGAAGGGGGAAAATTGTTTCATACAATTTTCCACACCAAGCACAGTCAACATTGAGCACGAGAGCTATTTACTACTCTATTTTAGGAAACCATAATTCTTCGAGGGGAAAAATATTTTAGATTGACTAGGTTCGAGTTAACTTTTCCTTATATTTTCTTAACCTTATTTCTGTTGATAGAACTAACATTCTCAGTATCCCCAACCCTCTCTTCTCTTTACACACATTTATTTTAGGAACCGATTAAACACTGTATTATAACTGTCTTTTTTGGGTATATAAGTATTTTCAATTAGATTAAGATTCTCATTATAAATTCATCAACAGCAGGAAATCTCCTCCTTCAGTTTATTTCTATGTTTTCAGAGTAAAAACATACACAATTAACACATTTAATAAAATCTTTGTGCCAGATACTTTGTTAAATAGTGGATGTACAGACAAAAATACTGTGCCCTTAAGGAGCATATTCTAATGGGGAACATGATATATAAGTAATTAGATATATATAAGAGGTGTGAATGTGGGGGTGTGTGCAAACATGTACATACAAAGAGAAGATGGAAGATTATCTGAGAGTAACTGAAGGTTGAGGGAGAAGGGAAATGGTGACTTCCAAAAAAAAGATGAGATTTGAATGTTGAAGGGAGCCAGGAAAGTGGAGAAAAGCAAGTGAGGTGGGAAAACATTCCAAAATGGAGGATAGTATAAAAGTTCAGAGATTATAGATGACATGTCTTATCTAAGGAATAGCAAGGAGACCCACGTCATTGAAACAGTGTGTGAAGGAGTAATAAGGCTAGAAAAGTAGGAGGGGACCAGAAGGGTTTGAAATGCCAAAAGGACTTTGTTTGATGTTGGAGGTAACAGGATGTTTGCTGAGTAAAGGGATAACACAGCTAGCTATATGCTTGAGGAAAATTACTGTAGCAATTGAGAGGATAGATTGTAGTGGAAGGAGACAACAGGGAGGGAGAACAATCAGATGGTTATTGCAATAACCCAGGTGAGAGGAGATGAGGGCCTGACTATGTTGGCTGCTGTGTGAGTGGAGCTACTGGGACATATAGAATATATAGCATTGGGAAGGTAGAAAAGACAAGACCTGTCTACTGGTTTGGAGTGTGTGAGCCTGTGTGACTGGGAAGAAAATTTACCTTCAACAGTACCACAGGGAAGGCAAGAAGAGGGGAGGATTCTGAAGAAAAAGTATGAATTCTATTTTGGATATATTAAGTATGAGGTGTTTATGGGATATCTAATCTAAGTTGTAGTTGGCAATGTAAGATTGGAGTTAAGAAGACAGACTAGGGTTGGATACATACTGTGAATCATCTGCAGAAAAATGATGATTAAGCCCCTATAAACTAAACAAGATAGTATAGAGTGAAAAGAAAAAGAGGTACCATAATAGAGAATTTGGGAGAAGCCCAGGGTTAGATGGTATGACAAGGATGAACAACTAGCAAAGGGAATCAGATAGAAGTCAGACTGATAAAAGAATTGGAAGAGGACAGTGTCATGAAAACTTAGGCAAATATCCCTGAAGAGTAGGTGATTAATAGAATCAAAGGTTACAGGGAAGTCAAAAAGATGAAGATTGAGAAAAGGCCATTAGACAGGTAATTAAAAGATCACTGGAAAGTTAAGTAATGAGGTCTGAAGCCAAACTGCTATGGGATTAGAAGTGAATGAGAAAAGTGAAACCATCTAGTATAAACAATTTTTTTCTTTCATTTCTGCAAGGCCATGGGGTTAAGTGACTTGCCCAAGGTCACTCAGCTAGATAATTATTAAGTGTCTGAGACTGAATTGGAACTCAGGTCCTCGAGTCCAGGGCCAGTGCTCTATCCACTGTGCCACCCAGTTTTCTTAAGGAGTTCAGACAAGAAAGGGAGAGATATGGGATTATAGCTAGCACAGACAGTTAGACTGGGAAATATGGGTCTGCTTTTGGGTAGCAGAAAAGGGACCAATGGATAGGGAGAGACTGAAAATTAGAGAGTGAGGATTTTAGTGGTGCTAATTTGAAGATGGGAGGAGGAAGGATTCCTTGGCAAGGAGAATGGCAACCTGTTAGTCTGAGATGCATGTAGGAAAAGAATGAGAATAAGGTATTTGAGTAATGAGGTAAGAAGAGGAGACAAAGGAGCTTTTATTTATTTTTTTTGAAGGTGCTTTTATGTGAATGGCCTCAATTTCTCTCAATGGCTTTTAATAATTGTCAAGAGGGGGCAGGATTATGATAAATCCCAGATTTGATTCAGGACCATCAACATGTTATCTCTCAGGGCAGCTAGGTGGTATAGTGGATAAAGCACTGGCCCTGGAGTCACAAGTACCTGGGTTCCAATCTGGTCTCAGACACTTAATAATTGCCTAGCTGTGTGGCCTTGGGCAAGCCACTTAACCCCATTTGCCTTGCCAAAATCTAACCCCCCCCCCAAAACAACCCCCCCAAAACATGTTATCTCTCAAATGTAGATGGGTAAAAGTTGGTTATTATCTAGTCTTTTCCATCTCTGCAGTGAGACCTGTTGAAGATCTAGGAGGGCTTCTCACTACATTTTTGAGGCGATCCATTTCAATTTTGTATAGCTCTACTTGTTAGCAAGCCTCTTCTTAGATCAAGCATAAATTCTCTGCTATTTCCACTTCTGCTAGTTCTGCCCTTTAGTGTCAAGTAGAACTAAGACAGTATTTCAAATACTCAAAAAAGAAAATTATTTTTTACTTCTTCAGGCTAAATATCTCCACTTCCATCAACTGATCTTTATTGGCATGATCTCAAGGCCCATCCAGTTTTCCTGGTTCCTTTTCCTATGGATGCTCTCTGGATGGATTTAACATCCATCAAGATGGATTTAACATAACATCCATTTTGGCACCTCAAACTGAACATAATACTGTGAATATGGTCTGACTAGGGCACACTCAGCTCTTTAATCCTGGACACCATGCCTCTCTTAATGCCACCAAAAAGTGCATTTTTAGGGCTGTCATTTATATTCACTGACTCATATCCAACTGCGAGTTCACAAAAACTCAAGTGATTTCATTTAGACAAATCACAGTTCAGCTATGGTATAAATCTCATACTTATAAAATTGACTTTTTCAGTTTTAGGATAAATTTTTATACTTATCCCTAAAAAATTTATTCTAACTAAATCAGTGTAATGTTTCAAACTATTCGAGATATTTTGAAGCTGTCACTTCCCAGTTTTATATCATTTGTAAATTTTAAAAGCATCTTTTCTACAGACCTTTTATCTCAGAAACTGATAAAACTGGAGATCAGGCTAGAATCAGACAGGTATTCTTAGAATTCTCCAACAAAAGCCATTAACTCTTTGGGTCTTGTTATTCAATCATTTCTCATTCTGTTCCCAAAAACTTATGCTGACTCTGGATTTATATTTCCCAATCACTGAATCTTGTCTCCATGGCTTATGATCTGTTTCCTGTACTCCTAAATGATTTCCTCCTTCTGTCCAGATAGTATTTGGGATAATCCAGCAATAATATTATGTCTGTTTCTGCCTTTATTGGTTTTTCATGAAAATGGTCTTGATCATGCTATCCTTTGATTTCCAATGTGACTTTCGACTCTCCCCTATTATTTATACTTGTTGCTCTTGAATACAAAGTCATTTTAAATCATATACAATTTTTTTGTTTGTTTAATCTGTTTCAGTTGTATCCCACTCACCATGACCCCATTTAGGGTCTTCTTGGTAAAGCTAATGGAGTAATTTATCATTTTTTCCTCCAGTTTGTTTGACAGATGAGGTGACTGATTTGGTCAGCTAGCATCTGAGGCTGGATTTGAACTCAGGTTCTCCTGATTCCAGGCCCACTGTATCTCCCTGACACTCCTTTTCAAAAATGAGTCCTGTTAAAACCTCAAGACTTGAGGTCAAATTAAATTTGCTTCCTCTTATTTTTATTATTATAGCTTACTTTGCTAGTTACTCATACTTTGTGCCATCATATACAGACTTCTGAGACCATGAATTTTATTCATGATTTCTTTAATGGATTTTTGTCTTCTGTGAATTACTAGACTAACTACTAATCTTTCTATATGCCTCTTTATGGTATCTGATCTGAAAGATAAAAGTAAGTTTTTTTCTTCTACCCTCTTTTTCTTTTCTTTTTTTTTTTAAGGATTTTTCAAGGCAAATGGGGTTAAAATGACTTGCCCAAGGCTACACAGCTAGGTAATTATTAAGTGTCTGAGGCTGGCTTTGAACTCAGGTACTCTATCGAATGTACCACCTAGCCGCCCTTGTACCCTCTTTTTCTTTTCCTTTTTAAAAGTCTTTTTTTCTTATTATATATATATACACACACACACACAACACACACGCACACACATACAAACACACATACATTTACTTATTATCTCTCTTCCTTATCAAGAATCTAACAATTTATATTTTGAACTACAGTCCAGAAACCCAAATTCCATTTTCAGATTCCAGATTCTTAATTGACTATGCTACTAAATTTTTAAAGTTTCCTGTCCCTGACTTCATAAACTTATACACACTTCCTTCCAAGTGTTAAAGAATGATATCTATTTCCAGACAAACATTTAAGAGATAAGAATAATGAACTCAAGGTCAGGGAAGGAATGCATCTAAAAAAGGGCTAAAAAGCATGTCTTTTTAGGAAGGCTTTCAAAATTAAGGGGAAATGAAGAGAGAAAACCACACACCTACTAATACTAAGTTAATTAGTACAATGAATATCATACACAGCAAAGAAAAGAAGACTAATATCTGTGGAGGCTTGCAGTACTTCATAAGAGACAAGTGTATGGAAGCATTAATACTTTATAGCTTCAGATAGTCTATACCCAACACAAAACTATAGGTGATAAAATCACTGTTGTTCTGTCTTTTCAACTGAGTCTGACTCCTCATGACCCTATTTCGGTTTTCTTGGCAAAAATATGGAGATGAGGCATACAGGGTTAGGTGACTTGCCTGAGGTCATGTAGTTAGTTAGTAAATGTGTAAGGGTCTTTCTGACTCTGGGACTGACACTCTATCCACTGTGTCACTTAGCAGCCCTATAAAATCATACTAAGGTATTTAATAAACTTTGTTATATATCAATTAACACTTGTTACACAGATGACCCCCAAATTTAAATCTACAATCCTGACTTCTTTCCTGAACTCAAAACCCACATTTCTACTTGGTTATCCCACTATTGATTCAGACTCAGCATGTCTAAAACCAAGTTCATCATTTTTTCTACTAAATTTGCTCCTCCTCCTGACTTCATTCTTTCTATCTATGAGACCATGATTTACATGGTCTCCAGTGTTGATAACTTCAGGGTTATTGCTCCTTTGATCCTTTTTCATATCCAAACTGTTACAAAGTCCTATCCATTTTATCCCCAAAACAGCTTCTGAATCTGTCATATCATCTATTCTCATGGCTTTTACCCTACTTTTGAATCATTTCCAGAATAAATTCTTACATATAAATTTGGTCATAGGACTCATCTGTTAAATTTTTTTCAGTAACTTCCTAGTATTGTCTAGTTAGTAAGGTTCAAAGTTTATTTTCCCAGTTACCCTCTAAGTTCTAGTTACTTTCATAACAAGCTGTTCCAGATATGTGAATACCTTCCCTCTTTCTGTTGAAATCTCACCTATTCTATCCCATTACTTAAAGTTCAACTTGCTATTCTGACTTTTATGTACATTTCTTTCTCATAGATCATTTCATAACTCTTTAATGGAATTTATGCAATATTGTGCATCATAGCTATCTTTGTTGATGTCTTATCACCCTAATCTCATCAAGAGCAGATGAATGTGTCTTAAATAAAGTTTTTATCTCCTTTAGCACCTTGTATCATACCCCACACAGGAAGCACTTTAACATTTCTGTATTGTAATTAGAGCTCTTATTTCAAGGAAACAAATGCAATCTTAAAGCTATCAGCAAAGTTTAGTGGGATTTAATGACATGACTTGAATAAAACAATGGGTATATTTATTAAAAAGGAACAGATTTTCTAAAATGTTAGTGCCACTGAATATCAAGAAGATATACCTATCTGTGAAAATCTGTGAAATAGAGGGAAATAAGACTATTTGAATGAAATTAAAAGGAAGAGAAAGAGAAGCAACAATATAGGGGAAATAAATTACAGAATGCCTGGCCAGAATTAAGAAATGAATGAGGAATTCCTAAGTGGATGACAGAATATAGTAGTAATGGAAGAGTTCAACTCTGTTGAATGTTTCTTGTTGAATTAACTGATCAGCAGACAAATTCCAGACTTGCCTTAATGTTAATTTCATTCTTCAGAAGATGACAGAGGAAGCAATGAGGGACCTGAGGTTCTGAGTTTGATTCTAATTTATAAAGTGAATTAGATGGCATAAATAGAAAAGAATCTTAAAAAAAGGAGTGCTCATGCCATCTTAAGAGTTTAAAAAATGTAAGAAAGGGAATGACAGGCACATACTCTAGATAAAGAAAGAACAGATATTCAAGATCTCAGAGAAAGGACAGGCATGATTCTATGGTCCAAGATTCTATAAAAGAAGTCAATTCAATAGGTATAGAAGAATTCCTGTAAATTAAAAGAAGGAAAAGAAATTATTCCTGTAAGAAAAAAGAGAATGTTCTAAACCATCAATGTTGATACACAGGGGATTAAACTGATCAACTTAGATTTCCTTTTTAAAAAACACTTGTACAAAAGACAAAACAAAAGGAAGGTAATTGAAGACAAATGCAAAAAAAGTAGCAGTTTTCTATTTTTTTCTTTAAACATGACTAATGTGGAAATTTGTTTTGCATTCCTTCATATTTCTAATAGATTTTGCATTTCTTGCTTTCTCAATGGGCAGAGGAAAGGAGAGAATTTGGAATTGAAAATAAAATTAAATAAAAAAAGGCAATTCTTGCTCTCAAGAAGCACATAATCTAAGGGGAACAGGAAAAGCAAACAAATAGGTAAAAATAAGCTATATACAGCACAAATACAAAAAATTAAGAGGAGGGCACTAGAATTAAAAGTAGTAGGGAATGGTTTATTAAAGAAGTTAAGATTTTTAGTTAGGACTTGAAGGAAACCAGTGGACCCAATAGGAGGGAGTCTGAGAAAAGAGCAAGAAAAGCCTGTGTCACTGCTTTGAAGAAGCAAGGTAAGGTTGTGGGAAGTAAGGTGTAAAAAGACTGAACAGGCTAGTGGTGAGGGAGGCCTAGATTATAAAAGACTCTAATATGGCTTTCAGAAAAGAATTTGTATTTGATCCTGGAAGCAACAGGGGACACTAGAATTTACTGAATAAAGGGATGAGTAGGTTGGACATATATTTTAGGAAAATCATTTTGACAGCTAAATGAAGGACAGACTGGAGTGAAAAGGGATTTGAGTTAGGCAAATCCAACAGGAGACTATTGCAAAAGTGCAAGGGTGAGGTGATGAAGGTCTGCAGCAGTGGTAGAAACATTAGAGGAGAGATGTTACAGAAGTGGAATTGATTAGTGTGGCAACAGATTGGATACAGAGGGGAAATAGAGTAAGAAGTCAAGGATGACACAAGTTGTTGGTTTTTTTTTTTAGGTTTTTGCAAGGCAATGGGGCTAAGTGGCTTGCCCAAGGCCACACAGCTAGGTAATTATTCATTATTAAGTGTCTGAGACCGGATTTGAACCCAGGTCCTCCTGACTCCAGGACCAGTGCTTTATCCACTACACCATTTAGCCACCCCACAACACAAGTTTTTGAGAGAATAACATCCTCCTGGGGAAAGATAATGAGTTCAGACAATATCATTAACTTTTAGCACCTCCATTTCTCTACCACCTCTTCTTTGAGTTGGACATTTCTCCTTGGAAGCTCCCCAATATTTTCCAGTATACTCAAGTACCTAGCATAACTTTATTCCTATGTTTCTTCCACTTGCTAGATATCTTCACTAGGATATCTGATCAAAAATTCAAACTCAACATGGCAAAGGCCAAACATAGGTTCCCTCAAACCTGACCTGCATCCAAACTTTGTAGTTTCTGTTGATGTCATCACTATTCTTCTAGTCACCTGGTCTTAAAATCTCAATGTTATCTTTGACCCCCCCCCCCCCGCCTGCTCCCCTTCAATCTTGACATTCAGTCACTTGGAGAGTTGTCAATTTTAATTTCTTAACATCTCTCATCTCAATTCCCCTATTTATAGTACTTTTGCTACTGATTTAATTCATGTTCCTATAACCTCCCTTTTCCTAAGTCTTCTAAGTGGTTTAACACCAGTGACTCCCCTCTCTATTCTATCCTCAACACAGATGCCAAATTATGTTTCATTCTGACCATGTCACTCCCTTACTCCAAAAATTCTTCAATCGTTCCTTCAAATTTCTTAACCAGGCACTTAAGGTTACAATGTAGTTCTGACTTAGTTTTCCAGTCTTTGTTTTGGCCAAATTAGGCCATTGACTTTTCATTTTATTCTACATCTTCCACCTCCTTTTTCACACACACACACACACACACACACACACACACACAAAACACCACCCCCAGCATGTACTCACTCTCACTAGCCCCCCCCATCTCTACCTGTTGAAATTCTCTTTCCAGCTCAGGTGCCACTCCCTTTTAAGGGTCATGCTCTATCCTGATTTTTCTCCATCTGAAGCATTAAGATCTCTCTTCCAATTTTCAATTTTCTTTTTCTGCATATTATTTTTAAGTTTTTTTTAAAGAAGAGGAAGAGAAAAAAATCAGCAAAAAAAATCAATACATTAGGAAAAAGTCTGAAACTATATGCATGTTGATGGCACACTCTATACCAAGAAGTAGGGGAGGCATCTTCTTAATCAGACATTCTTTTAAGAACTCAATTACTGGAATTATTGTTTGTCCCTATTGTAATTAACCTTTGATAATACTCATTTCTGTATATTCTGTGCCAGTTTCTCTTTTTGTCTTCAGCACCTACACAGAGCACTGTGCATGAAAGAAGCTGAGTTGAACACAGCTAACATTTCTTAACTTTAAAGAGGGTGATAAAAGTAGAAGAGAAGTTAGTAAAATATAAAGCAAAGATTCTTTTTTTGAGGGGGGCAAGGCAATAGGTTAAGTGGCTTGCTCAAGGCCACACAGCTAGGTAATTATTAGTGTCTGAGGCTGGATTTGAACTCAGGTACTCCTAACTCCACACCTGGTGCTCTATCCACTTCACCACCTAGCTGCCTCTAGACAGGGATTCTTAATCTGGTATCCATAAACCTAGTTTTAAAAAAAATATTTCAACAGTTATTTTTCAATAAAACTGGTGTCCTCTGTAAATCTATATATTTTATTTTATTCACTTAAACATAATACTCTGAGGAGAGTTCAGGGACTTCAATGTCCTGCCTGTCACAAGGATCCACAATATATAAAAAAAGGTTAACAATCCCTATTATAGAGACTGTATACAGTTTCACACCTAATCACTAGGGTTGATAATTATATCTTGTGGTAAAAAATTAACATATATTAAATTTGTGTTTGTGAAGGTTAACATTTCCAAAAATACACACACGCAGCAGATAAAATTATAAACTGCTATTTGCAATCTAAAATTCATCATGAAACTAATTAAAATATTGATTACAGTAATATTTTGAACATGCTGTTTTTGTTTATACTATATAGTCTATAAAGAACAGATTGCTGAAATATATATTGTATTTCCCATATGGCATAAGATGGAGTCAACAATTTCATTTCTTGCATCCCTGACTAACCCTCAGGGACATGTAAACAGTTAACTTGCTCAAATTTGGCAGGATCAGCTGATTGAAATAAACTTTCCACAGTGACCCCTTCCTGTTTTTTTGTTGAAAATTGCACAGTTAAACTGCAACATGCTTTGTGAGATCCAGTCTTAAGCAAACCTCAAAACAAGTCAACTTCTCCTTTCAAGGAGAAGAAAGCAAATTAAAAAAAAAAACAAAGCAAAAAAACCTTTCATGCTTTATATATCTTTTCAGTCCTAAAGAGACTCCTTTAAATAAATCTTCAAATTTGTTTCTTTTGTTGTCAAGTTAAAAATTAATATTTTTGAGGCCTACTATAGAAAGGAAATAAATACTGAATGACTGATAGGATTACATAGTAGGATTTTTAAATAATGAAACTTTTTTTTAAACAAGCTGACCAGAATTAATACATGAAGATGAGTCATCTTAGGAGGCTATCCAATTATTCCAACAATGATGCCCTAACTCAGAAATCTGTGGAATTGCCTTTGTAGCCTTCTCTACAAAGCAAATAAGAAAACCCATATCATAATTATACCTAATACGAGATGAAAAGAGGCACAACCTAAATAACCCATCTTATTTACTAGTTGTTTGGAAAATTGCTTCCTAAAATCAAAATCTGTCCTCAATGATGAAGCTTGTTTTAGCACCAAAGATATTGAAAAGACTGTAAAGCAGACACTAAAAGTCATTCCAAAAGAGGAAACAAGAAAGTTTTGAGCAATAGCAACATCATTATCTATACTTTGAGAGGGATAACATGCATTTGGACATTTAGGTATTTTTTAAAAAAGGAGTCACAAAATATTGCATCTTGTACATTTTATGTCACAGAAGCAATGTTATAGCTGAGTTTCTAAAAACTAGTCAAGAGATTAATGATAGCTAGGTTCTTCTAGTCAGAATTATATGGGCTATGAAAATCTGAATTTGAAATAGTCTTGAGCTTCCTATATGAATTAAATTCAATAGCTAGTGACCAACATTTTGTCTCACTCTGTCTGCATACCTTACCTCATTTTTTAAATGAAGAACACTTTAGCTGGGAAAAAACCCCCCACAAATTGTGGATCTCAAATATTCAGTATATAGGAAATCCTTACTAGAAAATGGAATAGATCAACTTTTATACTGGTTGTAGAGAAAAGAAGAAAAAGAAAATAAAGATTGTTGTTGTTGCTCAGTCATCTCCAACTCTTTGTATCCTGTATGGGGTTTCTTGGCAAAGATACCATTTCTCCTTCAAGTTCATTTTACAGATAAAATACTGAGGCAAACATAGTTAAGTGACTTGCCCAGGGTCATACATCTAATAAGTATCTGAAGTTGGATTTGAACTCAAGTCTTCCTGAATCCAGGTCACCTGCCTACCTTTTCTAAGGATTAGCCCAGTGCTCTGCATCCAAAAAAAAAGAAAAGAAAAGAAAAAAGTGTTTAAAAATATTTGTTTTTGTTATTTCCAGAAAGTGCTAATTGTTTTTTTTAAAGAATTACAAATGTGTTCAAAACTCTGAAAATCCAAAGGTATGAAAGTCTGAAATCCAAAATACAAGACATACATAAAAATCACATGATTAAAAGGAAAAAAAAATGTACCTCTAATACAGGGCCAGCACCCAGAATCGTCCTTTCTACTCCACTTGCGTAACCTTTCTGACTCAATGCTGTCAGACAGTGAATTAAAAAGTTTGTACTTTGTGTTTTCCCAGACCCACTTTCACCTGAAATAACTATGCATTGGTTGATATGTTTCTTGAGCATGGTATAGTAGGCCACATCAGCAATGGCAAAAATATGGGGCTCCAATTTTCCAAGCTGTTGATTTTCATACATTTTAACATATTTAGGGTTGTAGATGGGTAGGAATTTAAAGGGGTTAATTGCAACAAGGATACTTCCTGCGTAAGTATATATTTTCTGTTGTAAAAAACGATGCTTCAAATTCTTCAAAAGATTTGTCTCTGTTAAATTAGGAAGATTACAAAGATCATCAAAGTCTTCCTGTTGCCAAGGAAGAAAACCTCTTTCAAGCAAACTTCGAGCTTCCTTTGCTTTAGAGAGCAGCTGCATGTGAACATATTTTATGGACCCATCTGTGTTTCTCTCTTGCAAAAGAAAATAATACCCATCCTTTTGAGGATGCTCATCTTGAGCCCTCCGTGGCCAGAGTAATACTCGGTGCACAGGTGAATCGTTTGCATCTAGAACCCATTCTTCACCTCCTGTTTCTTTTACTTCCACAAGAACATAACATTTGGTGACATCTAAGTTCAAATTTGTTATCACATCCTTGATGACATCTGAAGTGGTGGTATCTTTAGTGGCTGTTACTCTGCAGACGGGTGCACTTTCTGTACTCAGCTGAGGGTAAATATTTAGATGGTAGGTTGCCTTCTCCTGGCAAATAGCACCGCCAGCATCTTTTAAACTCATTCTGGCCAAAGCCGGACTTCAGCATACCTCCCTGGCTCGGTGTGCAGTGTTGAGTACCTATAAAGATTTCAAAAGTTACAACTTACAAACAGGATGTATAAATGTTTCTGTATGTATAAATGGCACAGCAAGTTTTGATTTTTACAATCTTCCAAAATCACTAAAATCAACAACCTGAATTCACTACAAACTCTATTTTGAAAAAAAAAAAAACAACAACAAAAAAAGCATTGGGCTTAGGTCAAAGACAAAAAACCTTTCAAGGAAAAGTCCCAGTTTATCTGAGGTTAATTCACCACAGCATCCTCAATTAATGACATACCAGATTCACCAAGTAGACTTAAACCTAAACTTTAATACGTAAAGAGACAAATGGGGGAAGCAAACCATGTCTGAAGTCATGAGACCAAGAGATAAATCCTGATCCTGCCTCTCTATACTTTAGTTTACTCAACTGTGAAATGGAGGGAATATCCTCCTTACACAAATCAACTTGTTTTCATTTTACCACTTCATCTTTTGACACTCACTGACTCCTTCCTCATGACCCAGTTTCCCTAGCCACCCTTTCCAGAATCAGCTGCATTTTGACTCTTCTGTTCCTTGCCTTCCATCCCACCAAGTCCACTGTGCTGGAATATTCTTTGTAGCTGGAATACTCCTTGCTCCCTATTGCCACTTCCAGGCTCCCTCTCTTGCACCATTACTCAGCAACTGCTGCTTTAAGATTCATTCAAAGATTTATCATCCTATCCAAATTCTGATAGAATTTATTATTCATCAACACCCTCCCATCTCACCCCCCAAGGTCATCCCTTCCTTTTTCAAAGAATTTAGTACCTGTTGTCTCTCCCAGCCTCTATCCCTCTCTCTTTCCTTCCCAAATTTTGTCCTGACAGCAGAGAACTGCAACATATTCTCTCTTAAACATTCTTACTTCCTAGTACCTCAATTTACTCATTTTCCAGGAAATATTTCTCTACCTCACTTCAGATATGATTAAATTCTTTATTTTACTGTATTTTCATATCTTCTAATATATTTTACTATAATTTTCAATCTCTTCCTTATTCAAGAACTCTTGAAATTCTTTAATGTTTAATTATTCCACTGTTTCTTCTGCCTAAAGACACCAATTCTGTTTTTTGACCTCAGCATGACCTGCAATCCCTCCAACTCTCAGTTTTCCCACATTTTCTCCTCATGCCCTGGCTACATTCTTCTTACTTGCCCATCATGATCCCTTGATAAACCAGTTCAATCCTATACTAGTTTCCTTTCCTCTTATTATACCACCAATTTTGCCATGTAAAGTCTCAACCTTAGATAAGTCCTATTGGTTGCCCTTTACTTCTGCTTAACATACTGAATGAAGCTAAAGCAAATTAAGAAACCATGCTCACTAAATCCACCACAAATTTGTTATAAAATCTTAATCGTGTCCTTACTGTAGCAAGGCAATCTTTTCACACCTCCCTAACTTCATTATTCCACTCACTACAGTGATCTTTCCAAACCTTTGATTTGGGGTGAAAAGCTTGCCCCATATTTAACTGAAAAAGTTGAAGCTGTTCTTCTCTTTTCCCTTTCTCTTCCTCCTCTCATGTCACTCAAGGTGCCTTCCATTATTACTCTTACATTCCGGCTTCTTCTACATGGCTACCAAAGTATTCCCAAAGTACAAAGTGTGACTTTACAACTCTCCTTAAACTTTCTATGACCTCTAGGATAAAACATAAAATCCTCTTTTTGGCTTTTAAATCTGTACAACCAGGTTCCTTCTTCACCCCCCAGTGTTCCACTTCACATTCCAGGGTATGTGGCCTGCTTGCTGCTCCTTGTACAAGATGCTCCACCTCTGAGTATTTTCATCCATGTCTGGCACTATTTCTGCCCATCTCCACCTCCTTGCTTCTTTCAGTTTTCAGCTAAATCCCACCTTCTGCAAAAAGCATTTTTGGCTTTGCCTTAATCATGTGCTTTTTCTCTGAATTATCTCCAAGTTATCCTACAGGGCTTGTTTATATAGCATTGAATGCACATTGTCTCCCCAACTGGACTAGGAGCAACCTGAGAGGAAGGACTGCTCCCTGCTTTTTACTGTATCTCTAGCATGCAGGAAACACAGAGAGAGAGCTGGAGTCAGGAGGCCCTGAGCTCAAATTAAGCTTCAGATATTTAGTAACTATGATCTGGGCTCAGCTTCAGTTTCCTTATCTACGAAATATGCTTAATAATAATACTTGCCTGTCAGGGTTGTTGCAATAATCAAATATTTGTAAAGCATTTTGCAAACCTTGAAACACTATATAAACATGTTATGATGATGATGATAAATAAATTGCTTGTTTTTTCCTAAGTCATGCTATTAAACTGGAAAGCATTATAGAGAAGTGAGCTATGATTTTTCTGCAGCAAGGTGCTTCTCCCAGTGCTGCTCTTTGGTTACAAGTCAAGAATCAAAATGACAAATAATGCAAAAGGTCATTCATTGACAGAGGCATGGTAGGTGGATGTAGGTGAACACTGTCAACAATGACATCCATTCAGGAAGGGGGAAAGATATGATAAGGGACACAACTAACTAGAAAAGAAGGTGGGTCAAGTACCCAGGAAGAATGAAACAGAACCTATGTACAGCCCAGGGATTATACTGGTAACCTAGAGATCCTAAATCTTCAAGGAAGTCTTCTGACACACTTAGGAGTAACATGTCCTATGGACGACAACTATGAGGATGTGGGCAAGAAGACATGGAAGGGATGTGAGTCTTGTGGGTGGAAGGTGAACCTTCAATGGGACTACTGATCCACAAGGGGGGGGGGCAATATTGACAGAAAATAAAATTGTCTTCTTAAAAATAGAAACCCCACCTAAACTTTTTCCTAAAGCTTAGTAAATGAGAGGCAGGTTGGTAAAGTCAATAGACCAGCAGTCTCACCTTTCTCAAAGCATCTAAAGAGGTTAAAAAGCACTTACTCTACAATAACTTTATGAAACAGGGATGACAATTATTATTTGCATTTTATAGATGATGAAATCGAGGCTTAGAGAGAGGTTATATGATTTGCTCTTAGTCCAAAGCTAACAAATTTAAAATCTGAGATTTTAAACTTTATGTTTCTAAGCTTTGTGGTCTTTCCATCATTTCCCTATTCTAGTCCCAAGAAGACTGTTTGAACAGTCATGCTGCAATACATCCACTATTATGTCCCATCTGTGGGAAAGACACAACTGAAAATAATTATGCTGACTAATACAGTCAATATTCAGTACAGATGATAAATTTTACAAAGAACTAAAGATAAAATGCACTAAAACAACATTCAATATGTCTAAATTTGATGACTCAGAAGGCACTTTATGATAGTGTAGCACCTCAGGGTCACCATTCAGAACTTCAATTACTACTATGTTGGCACAGCTTAAAAGCCTCATTGAACAGAGATTTCCTGTTAATATGATGTTGGTTAGAGACCTGTCCAGAGATTCTACATAGCCTTGGGGCAAACTAAGATTGATGAAATCTAATTCCTTCTATTTCTTATATTTTGATTTACAAGGCTATCTATATTGCAACTCCAAAAGACTGACACAGTACTGACCAATACTAAGAGTCATTTCTCAGAAAATCAACTAAATTTAGTTTGTGTAAGTGAAAAGAGGCATTAGAAGTTATTTATCCCCAAGTCTCTTCTCTCCTTCCAAGTACTTTCCAAGTGCTTCAACAGAATTTAATTTCTGATTGAACTCTCCAGGTAGGCAATACAGAAAGGTCATTTGGTCAACAAAAGTTTTAGGTTACTCTGAATAAGGCACCATGTCAGATTCTGTGGGTGAGGAGAGAGTAAGGGGGAAATAAAAAGATGAAAAGGCACAGGTTCTGATCTTAGGGGGTTCACAATTTGGCAGGGGAGTTAAGACACAGATGCAAATAACTTTAATGCAAGGCAGAATCAAAGTGCCTAAGAAGAGGCAGAACATGATGTAAGGCTACAGAAACTAGGAAGATTTTATTGAGCAGGGGGGGAACAATTTAATTCAGCCTAAAAGATAGAATTACAAAAAAGACTGGCTAGAGTAAAGGAATTTGAAGATGGAGGGAACATTATGAGCAAAAGCATGGAAGTGATTGTGTGAAAGGTATTCAAAGAATAATAAATCTTCTGACTGTTGGGGAGAGTAACTAGACAAGATTAGAACAAGAAGGTGGTGCCATATGGCAAGAGACTGTATGTGATGCTAAGAAATTCAGCCTTTACTCAGGTAATGGGGAACCACTGAAAGGGTTTGAGCATGATTGGATCCATGTTTTAGGATTTTTCTGGTATTAGTAGTGTGCAAGAATGAGGAGAATGAAATATAGACTGGACTAACAGAATAATGTGGGATCCTAGGACTATAAAAGAAGGGTTGTGAGGGTCCTAAGACCAAGATTCTCAGTTCAGTAGTAATAATAGCAAACATTAATAAAGTGCTTACTAAATCCCAGGTACCTTGCCTGGCACTTTACAATTATGATCTCATTTGATTTGCACAACAAGCTTGGGAATTGTGTGCTATTTTTCTCCCCATTTTACAGATGAGGAAACAGATTAAGTGACTTGCCTAAGGTCATATGGCTAATGAGTGGCAGAGATCACATTTGCACTCAGGTCTTCCTAACTCCAGATCTGGCACTCTATCTATCCCATGTATCCTGACTGCCCAGATAAGGAACCCTGGGCTCTCAGAGGGTGAGTGACTCGTTCTAAGTCATGAGAGTCTTTAGGTGACATTTCCAGCAGCATTTCTCTGGACATCACTATCATATATAAGCCCCTGGATTCTCTTCCATCTTGCAAGTTCCTTTCAGCCTTAGGATCCCCAGACAGGTGAGAAAAGGGCCAAGAGCTCTTCCCAGAATCACGCCCAAGGAGGATGCCCCCAAGCTGTGCTCCTTACACCTTCTCAGATTCCTTTGGTAGGGGCTGTCTTCCTTCAGACTATAGGCTCACTGAAGGTTTTTTTTTCTTTGACTGTACTTAGCATATAGGAGGTCCTAAATGTTAAAGCCGACTGATTGGGAAGCAAGGGTTCTCTGACTCCAAGTCTAGGACTTTCTCCACTGCACCACATTAACATTTTAGTAGTAGCCATGGCCATGGGAAAGAAGAGATGGCTCAAATAAATAATAATTTAAAAATATTTATCTGGTGAGTGTGGACATACTACTAATGATGACATATATTACATGTGGCATAAAAAATGTGATCGAGGACATGTAGGACTGAAAAGGAGGTGGGACAGCTCTGAGGCATCCACAGATAGGTCTGCAGGAGAACACTTTATTTAGAGTCAGGAAGATTCAAGTTCAAATCCAGCTTCAGGCACTTATAAGATCAATGTGAGTATCAAAACCTCTCCTCTATAAAATGGGCATAATGATGGCCCTCCCTCTGAAGGTTCTTGAGAGGATGTAAGGAGATTATATATGTTCAGGGCTTTGCAAACCTTCAAGTACTCTAAACACTATCACTTAACAGCAGTTGCTGTTAAGAGTAAAAATGAAGCATGCCATGTTCCCCTGGCATACACAGTAGACTGTCCAGGTGTAGGCAGAAGACCTCTTCCAGGGCTTTTGCCAGATTCTCTAGGGAGGATATAGTTAAGAATCCCCTCGGAGGAGATGATTTAAAAGCAACCATATCAAGTGACCAATGACATCATACTTCTAAATCAGGTCAATGCTACAAACATGCTGAACTACCCTGCCAAGACACATTCTACTTTATTCATTCAGGAGGGCTGACCTTTAAAAATGTTACTTCATTTAGAATTATAATGCAACAAAGGACAAGCATCAGAACTTCACCTCCACTACATCCATCACTTAATTGGATTGTGGTAAATAGCCTATCTCTTCATTTCCAAGATGACAAACAAACCAGCATAAACCATTTCTCGCCTCTAAATTTTGAATTTCTACATATTTTAAAAACAGTAGGCCAAATGTTTTGTCTCCATTTTAATTGCCCTATTTAACAGATCCCAAACAATATACATTTGATAAGGAAATAATTTAGTTACTGGGCACTTATAATGTCCCAAAACAGAAAATTATTCTTCTAAACTCACCTAAGGGAGATACCAAAGAAGTAAAAGTCAGAAGGAAAAAAGAGACACTTGGACCCTCTTCTCTGAGTCTGATTTGGGCCCTGACAAGCAAACATTAAAATCACTCTCATTTAGTACAGAATCAACTGTCCTGAGTGAAGCTATTATCTTTCTTTGTCAGGCAGGAGATAACAATTGGGGCAAAAAAAAAATAGGACTTGCTGACCCTGTTTTTCTTTTTTTTTTAAGCAAGGCTTGTCACAAGTTAAGAAGCAATTTGATACAGTGCACAGTATTCTAGATTTGGGACTTAGGCCCTGGATTTAAATCCTGACCCTGACAGATGCTTAACCTTTGAGGGCCCCAGCAACTCTCCAAGTTTATCTATTATCCTTCAAAACATTGGGAACTGCCCTGATCTATGGAGCTCCCACACAGAAAGGGGATACATCAACACACTGTTATAAATTACGGTTGAACTGATCATGACTGACAATGAAGGTCAGCATTATCCCATCCTCCTTCAAAGGTTTCCTTAAATTCCAAAGAGAGAACAAAGCAGGTCATTTAAATTTCCCACTCTATAGTTTTGATCATTCAACTGTCTGACTGAAAAATCTTTATGGACTATTCACTGCCTATAGGATAATGTCCAAATTCCCTGGTCTAATGCTTAAGACCTTCTAGAACATGGGTCCTACCTTTTTGGTTGTCTCACTTCATTTGTTCTTTGAACACCTCTAAAGCCTTTCAAAGATGAAACAAAGTATTTTACCTATATTATTCCATTTGATTCTCACAACAATCCCATGGATAAGTATTACTTTCTCCACTTTTTCTCCATGTTGCAAATGAGGAACAGACTTAAAAAAGTCAAATGACTTGCCCAGACCACAAAGGTACTAAAGCCACTGTTATAGGATTCTAACTTGAGTATTCCTGATTTTCAAGAGCCAATACACTGTTCACTTCATCATCTAGATGTTTTAAGATCAAGAGGACCAGAGTTAAATTGTGTCCCTTCAATTTTCTCCTCAAAATTTTTCCTTATATCCATAAATTATTTATCACATGTCTTTTGCCTGCCTCAGAGAAGAGGCATGGTTAATCCCTGGTAAAGGAGACCTGGGTTCAAATTCCCTTCAAATCTTTACTAGCTGAGTGATCAGTAGGTGATTTAATTAAAAGTCTTGGTTTTCTGTCAGCATAAAATGGAAGACAATAGTGACATTATCTATTTCACAGGAATGGCCTGAGGAAAACACTATGGAGGCTTTCAAGTGATTATCTAAAGGTGAGTTAGTACCACTACTCTTGTTCTCATCTCCTTTTCTCTTCTTGGCTTCTTTTACTTTCCTTAAAAAGATGTTGAGTGGTCCTATACATTAAAAATAAAAACACATTCCAGAATCAGAAAAAAATAACCCTAATTATTTCCTCGAATGATACTATTCTTTCTCCCCTTCCTTTCAAAGGTTTGAAAAGATTTCTTTTTTTTTCTCTCAAGACATGCTCTCCTTTACTTATCTCATCAATTCCCATATAGCTTCAACTATAACTCTATCAAGATAATTTGTAAATCTCTCTTCAGCCCTCTCCTTTCCCTCAAGTTCTAATTTTGCCTTGTTCAGGTATTTCTTTTTTGAGGTTCTACTTATGTCTCAAACTCAACACATCTAAAATTGAACTATTCATTCTCTCTGTCCCCCCCCAAACTTCTCTTCTTACCTTCCTTATTTCAATTATGCTTGAAATTACACTCCCTGAAGCTCATATCTAATCAGTCACCAAGAAGATTCTTTCATTTTAATGTCTTCACTAACTCCTTTCCTTTTCAAATGCCACCACTCAAGTAAAGACCATTGTTAACTCATGCTTAGACTACTACTAAAGATCATTATGGAAGGCTATCTCTTGCCTCCAAGTTTTCCTTCCTCTATTCTACTCCAACCTACATACCATCACTTTAGCAAGTTTAATCTTCATTAAGAACCACACTTTCCCTTTCAGAAACACCTGATATAGATCAGCACTACTATATTCTAGGGCCTATCTGACCAACTTTATCTGTCTAACATAATTCCCCCTATAAGTACCCTG
This sequence comes from Macrotis lagotis, assembly GCF_037893015.1. Lineage (NCBI taxonomy): Eukaryota > Metazoa > Chordata > Mammalia > Peramelemorphia > Peramelidae > Macrotis > Macrotis lagotis. Next base: position 643,230,034 of record NC_133666.1, on the reverse strand, counting down.
AATTCCAGACAAATTGCATTAAACACCTTCTCAAAAACATCTTGCCTTTTCTTATGCCCCATTCCTTCACCATTTTCACCTATTAAAGCTACCATTAGCAAGTCCTATCAATCATAAAGTCTATTCTTTTGATTATGGGTCACAAGTGAAAGTTGTCCCATAAATTTTGTATCATACTTAACATACTGTCTGATAGTATAATTATGCATTTAAATATCTTATCTTTCACACATTGCTCTACACCTTCTTGAAGCTCTGTGAAGGCATGAACTTTGTTTTACTTCTCCCTGTAGGCAATCATTATTTAAAGATTATTAAACATAGTAGCAGAGTATATGAATAGATGAATGAATGGGGACAATATTGATTTCAGTAATTATGCAATATTAGATAATTGTCATGACTCTGCTAACGAGGACTAGCATAGAATTTAAAACCCATAGATAGATCTAGTAACAACAATGTGTGTACAGGGGCTCTGAGAAAACCTCCAAGTTTCTTTTAAAGTTCAACTCAAACATTATGTCCTTTGTGAGGGCCTTTCCAGATCCTCTCGGGTACTAATACTCCTAAATTACCTGTATTTTTATGTATGTGTGTATATATGTGTATACATATATACTTCATATACACAACACTCACTTCTATTAAATAGGCACAATTGTGTGCACACACCCACAGGAATTTGGTCTATTTCTTACTAGCTGGAAGTCTACTAGACATTAACAGGCCCAATTCTAATACTGATCAGCACTGAAGCTTTGACCTGTGCTCCATTTCCAACCTGGGCTTAATTTAGTTTGCTTTTACTGTGACAGCTTGGCAGTACCTAGCTCTCTGGGGCTCATATACTGGGGCTGTACTCATTAGCCTTAATGCAATTCAGAACTCCTGAGCTCAAGCTATCCCCCAGCCTCAGTCTCCTCAGTAGCAGGGATCACAGATACACACCACATGCTTGGCAATTTTATACTCTGATATCTTTCATTTTATTTTGCTGTTGACCCTTAGCATTCATGTATTTAACTTTTTTGACTTCAAATCTCTACACGATTTTATTAGTAACCTCATGTTTACCTTTGTGATGGGAACTGCACTATATTAAGTAGAAAAAAAGGAGAGGAGTGATATAGGCAGATGGGTACAACTACTCTTATTCACCCTATCATTGTAAAGAGCTTGCTATGCATTTGCTGCATATTTTAAATTGTTTGTCTTTGAAATTCAAGTTCTGTGTTGTAATTATTCCCCCAAAATGTAGTGCAAGTCCTCTGGGCTTTAAGTCAAAGTGTGCAAAGTCAGTGAAACAGCTTAGTGAGAAAATAAAGAGGTTAAATAAACTTCATGTCAGAATGTGTGTACCTGCAGTTGGCCATGCACTTGCCATTAGCAAATCAATGATTCATTATATCTGTAAAAAGGAAGTATTTATGGTACTATAGATTTCATGTTATAAAAATTGAATACTGTCTGAAATCAATTTTTTAACAAGATGTTAGTTAGCACAAAGAATTATAGGGAATTACTAGCAAGAAAAAATGTTTTGCATGTAACCAATTTTATTTTTTGTATTGAATTTTTTTCTTTGCAAGGCAATGGGGTTAAGTGACTAAACCAAAGTCACTCAGCTAAGTTAAATATTTGAATTAAGTGTTTGAGACTGGATTTGACTCCAGGGTGGGTGCTCTATTGGCTGCCCCTCTGTATTGAATTTTATAGGTTATTTCATTGTCACTGAGTTAGGAAAAGTACATATTCTCAGAAGCAATGTAATTTTCTAGGAATGTTAGCCCAGTGAAAGTCAAGGATTAACTGTGTTCATAACAGGATTTTGAACAGAGCCAGGTCAATAGCAGGTACTTGTTGACTAACTTGCTTTATGGTTACGAAGTGTTTTTTGTGTATGAATGTCGATGAGTCCGCACAACCACCCTGTGAGTTAAGACGAGCAAGCATCATGTATATGAAGAAACTAAAACTCAGAAGTAACTTATCAAAGGTTACCCAACCATAACAATGGCTGACTCAAGGCTACTAACTTTGGTCTTCTCTCCAGTGACCTTGTTATGATATCACATTTGCCTCACAGGTCACATGGAACAGAAATTTCAATCCCATCTGTTTTCTCACTAATTCTAAATTTGGGGATTAAGAAAAAAAGATAGATTTTTAAAATACAAGAGGTTTTTAAAAGTTTGTTTAAAAATTACTTTAATAAATTTCAAGGCTGGGAAAATGACAACCAAAGATCTCAAGAAAGACCTAGACTGAATAATGATTAAGAAATCCTAGTCTCATAGATTTCAAGCTAGAAGGGGCCTTTAAGGTCACTGAATCCAAGTCCTTCATTTAGATGAAGAAATGGGGGCAAAAAGAGGAATGGTGGCAGAAGTAGTTGAGGTGTTAATGATTCCAAGGCTAGTAGCCTCTTCATTATTAATATACTGCTTCTCAAATTCAAAGAGATAGTACCATATGTGTCTACAATATGTGTCTTCAATTAGCACAGAGTTATCATCTTGGAAAGGGCAGCTAGGTAGTGCAGTGGAAAGAGCTCAAATCCAGCCTCAAGTCACTTGATACTTATTGGCTATGGGTCCTTGGGGCAAGGGACTTAGCCCTTATTGCCTCACATTCTGAGCCATATCAGGCCACTGGACACTGATGACTCCAGAGGAGAAAGTGAGGCTGGTGACCTTAGCACAGCCCTCCCCACCTCACTCAAATCCAATTCATGTGTTTGTCATAGTATCACCTCCCTGCTTGTCATGGTCTTCTTCAAGAATGAAGGACAAAGCATCATTTCATCACTAGGTAGGAAAGAGATGTCACCACAAAACCAGCATGAACCTAGGCCTGCCAACACCCACAAGAGATCATCCAGGGTGCTAACTGTGCTGAGAGCAGGAGGAAGAAATATATGGATAAATTCACCAAAGGAAATAGCAGCACTAAAACTAAATTCTATTAGTAAATCAGTACAGTAAAGAAGTATTAAGTGCTTATATTATACTAAAAGTTCAGGATAGAAAGACAAAAACAATCCTTCCCCTTCCAGAGTAAACATCTTAATGGGGGAAACAAGATGAAAATAACTAGGTATCACAACATATATAAATAGAGGAGATGGACATTAATGACAGAGAGGAAAGTAGGAGTAGATGAAAGGAAAGGCCTTCCACAGAAGATAGCATCCAAGCCAAGACTTGACTGCAGCTAGGAAAACTAAGGAAAAGAGGAAGCAGCTCCAGTATGAGGCATAGCCTAAGGCAAGAGGCAGCTGGGTGACAGTGGGGACAGAGAGCTGGGCTTGGAGTCAAGGCAACAGGAGTTCACACTTACTATGAATAAATTTTTTTTTTGAAGGAACATCAAATAGACAAGCATAGCTCACCAGCAGAGTATGGAGAGGAATAGAATGTACAACTGGTAAGGTAAAAATGAGTCTAGTGATGAAGAGGGCCTTTGATTTGATCCCAAAGAGAGAGGGAGCCACTAGAATTTTTTTCAGTAGGGGGGGAATGACATGATCAAACCTACAATGAGGAAAATGATTGAGTGGGAGATGAGCTGAAGTGGGGAAAGACCTATAGATGGTTTCAAAAGTCCTAAAGAGAAGTCCCAAAGAGGCTAAACTAGGATGGAAGCTGTGTGAGGAGAGAAAAAGGAGCATGAGAGGGTGGTGAGACTAAAAATAAGATTTGGCAACAATTGGATGTGTAGGGGAAGTGAGGAGTAGTTCAGGAAGGTGAAGGAGTTGTCCATCAACTGGGGAATGATGCGACAAATGTAATACAGGAGCATAATGGAATATTATTGCTCCAAAAAAAATCATGAAAGGGATACAGAAATGATTCAGAAGAACCTCTTTCAAATGATACAAAATAAAATAAGATGACTTCACAGAATGATGACCCTGAAAAAATTTCTTTGAATGACCAAAAAACTCTGATCAATGAAACAATCAACTAGAAGATTTATGATAAAAAGTATATAATCTACTTCCTGATAGAGATAGAGAATGAGACCTTGCTAAGAAATATGTACTAAGCATCACTATGTGCCAAAGAAAGACCAAAAAAAACCATTTTCCCCCCTCCAGAAGCTCAGTCTAATAATGGGAAAGACAGAATGCAAAACAAGTTTTTACAAACAAAATAAATATAGGATGAGTTGGAGAGAATTTCAGACAGAAGACTATAATTCAGAGGGACTAGGAAAGACTTCTTGTAGAAGGTAAGGTGGTTGGTTGGGACTTGAAAGGAGCCACAGATGGCAGGAAGTGGAAATGAGAAAGAGAACATTGCAGACATGGAGTACAGTCAATAAAAATCCTCAGTTCAGAAGTAGCATGTAATATGTGAGGAATAGAGCAACGACTATTGTCAGATTATGAAAGGTGATGAATGCCAAAACAGAGAAATTTATATTTGATCCAGGAGGCAATAAGAAGCCACTGGAATTTATTGAATGGGGGGGGGGGGGAAGAGAGGGTTTACAAAATTAGGACTCGTGCTTTAGGAAGATCAATTTGATAAATGAGTGGAGGATGGACTGTTAAGGGGAGAGACTTATGACAGGAAGATTAACAAGAAATCTATTGCAACAGTCCAGGTATGAGGTAATGAGGGCCTTTAGCAGGACAGTAGCAATATCAGAGAAGAGAAGATAGCATATACAAATATAGACTAGTCTGGGTGACTGTGAGGATGGTGGTATTTTAGACAGAGATAGGAAAATTAGAAAGGGGGAGAATATGAGACAAAATTATATAGAGAATTCAGTTTTGGACAAGTTGATTTTCAGATATCTATGGAATAAAAAAATCTGAGATGTCCAAAAGGCAATTGGAGATGAGAAACTAGCTATCAGGAGAGTAGTTAGGGCTAGATAAATAAATCTGAGACTTATCTGCATTTATAACTGAATCCTGGAAACTGGTCTGATCACCAAGTTAAACACTATAAAGTAACAAAGAAAAGGTGCAGGATAGAGACCTGGAGAGACACCCATAGTTGTTGAATGTGACCTGGATGAAAATCCAACAAAGGAAATTAAGGAACACTATAAAAGGTAGGAAGAGAACTAGTGTAATGAAAGCCTAGAGAGAGGAGACTATTAAGGAAAACAGGGTGATTAACATTGTCAAAAGCAGCACACAGGTCAAAAAGAATAGAACTGACAGGAGGTCATTAGATGTTGCACTTAAGAAACTAGTGGCAACTTTTCAACATGGTCAATGAGTAAATCTGCTTACCTGACTATGCATATTTGTTAAAAAGGAAAGGTCTTTTGGTGGCAAAAGAAAGTGAGTGGGGATGCCTAGTGCTAATAATGTCCCTCACCTGCAAAAGGAAGGGAGAAGAAACGAGAGTCAATGAGATATTTTTTTTTAAACATACAGAAGAGAACCGAAGGAAAATTAAAGGGATAACAAATAGGAAAGCTTTGAAACTAAAATGTTGAATTCTTATATATTTTAAACAATACGCACACAGTTCAATAAGTAATTCCTCTTCTGTCCTTTGGACGTGGAAGTGTTTCTGTTTAAAGGTGTTTGTCAAGTTTAAAATTTAAAAGAATAAAATAGAAATTGCTTAAAAAACAAACACTACTTAAAATGGCTTTTAAAGTCAGAATCCTTACATAGCTAGGATGAGGAAAGAAAGCACTACTTTATGCACAGACAACAGGTATTTGTTATCTATCTGGATTTAGAGAAATCTAGGATCTTTGAACCCTTCCTAGGAAATGCACAAACAGAACAGGACTGCCTGTAAGTTCTGGGCTCAATCAAACCTTATATAAAAAACAAACTACTGAATGTGCAGGTTCATTAACCATTAACTCTGACCAACATGATTCCAGTTTTAAGCCAATATTCTTTTCACAAGGATGATGGAACAGGCAGTAAAGACTTCTTTAGAATGAACTTGATGCTGCACAATTCTTTGCTAATCTAGGAATTTTGTTCCTTGACATAGATAGAAGTCAAGCGACTTAAGTTCTAGTTTTAATTTGGTCTTTTCTTAATTTCACTTATTTTGGCTTCAGTTTTTTCACTTGTAAAATAAGAAATTTGGATGATCTGTAAGATTTTTTATAGTTATATAATTCTAAAATTCTGGTTTGCTGAGGAAAAGGCACCAACACATAATGGGATTCCCACATTCAACAAACAAAAGAGGTTTTATTTTTAAAGAAGTTATTAATTCATTTATATCAATCTTCAATAACCAAACTGTTTTTGTCCACCGTCAACTTTTATTCCAACTTACACTGTAGCTTTAAATTAATTAAATATATTATGAAAGAAGTAGAAAAAAATCTTTACTCAAAGAAAGTTCAAAGAGAATTTAGAGTGAAAAATCATCATTTGATCTTGATAATAATTTGTATAGCTTCCTAGACTACAATTAAGTTAAATAGGTATTAAGTAGATGCTATGTCTAAGGTATAAAAAAAAACAATTTATATTGATGTAGCACTTGAAGATTTATAAAACAATTTTCATAAAAAGCTGCTAAATTTATTAAAGGGTTAAAATGCACTAAGATTTCTGGGACAGTCTGTTAGTTTGAGTTTTACAAAGACTTGAAAAGTTGGTACTACAGGCATTAATTACTATGCCTAATTTACTGATAAGAAAATTAAAAATAGGAGAATTTAAGTGGAATTGCTCAATTATTGTCACACAACTAATATGTCTCAGAGACAAAACTTGATCCTAAGTCTACACTGACTCCAAGACTCGGATCATTTTCCTCTAGATTTCATGGTCTTCAGGTAACTTGTGCCACTTAATTGTCTAGGACTCAGTTTTCTCAACAGTAAAATGAAAACCTGGTCTAGATAGCTTCTCTACTCTTCTATTCTACATCAATAGTTCTATGATACTCATAAGAATGATACCAAAAGAATGTACTACAATCAAGGTACTTATACATCATTATTTTTCTGAAATTATTTTCAATTAAAAGACAAAAAGAAGACCACTGCTTTTATTTTCTAAAGAAATAATGGATTTAAAAGAAAAACTTAAAATTATCTATGGGGGCCTGGATATAAAAAAATGAAATCCTTTCTTATCATCTTAGCTCACAGGGCCTCTCTCCTGTTCTCTGCAACCACAGACCTTTTTCATTAACCAAGTTCAAGAGCCTTGGAAATCAACCAAAATGTGATCATTTGCCTGGCCCCAAATCTCTGTCACATGTGGACATAAAACTGTAATATAGCAGTCCTCTGAGAATCCAAAACATGCTCAGAATTAAAACAATAGCACCTCAACACCTACATCTGATTTCTTAAGAAAGCACCCTAGTTGTCAAGGAAAAACTAAGCAAGTGACACAGGCTGGGGTGGGGGAGAAGGGGAGAGAGAACAGTCAGCTCCTACACAAAAGTGAGAAAGTGCCACTAAGTAACTTAAGTCTAATTAGCAATTCAAATGACAGTTAAAACATGAAGTACTATAAAATGTAATATATAAATGCCAAAGAGCAATAACAGTTAAATGTTGGATAGGAAGTTAATCTAAACTTGGAAATAAAATAGCCATTTCACTTCAGTGGAGTAATGACCTTAAAAAAAAACCCCAACACAAAACTATTTACTGAGGTGTTAAAACAGTATAAAAACTCCAACTTTTTCTAATTTTTATTCCTCTCTCCCTTTTTTTTTTACGAATGTGTATCTGAATCACATTAACAGGAAGCAAAGCAAGTCACCCAAACTGAATGGATCAGTACACCAAGTAAGGACTATTGTTAGTAGTACTTCACTAAGTGGAAGGCAAGTTATGAATAGTTAGCACATTGTGTAACTCCCTAATCAATTACAGACTACTGAGAAAGAGGAGACTATGGAAAAGCAATATCCGATATCCTTGGAGAAAATCTAGTCCCTTTTAGGAGATGACTGACTTGAATTTTATAAACAGCTGATAGATCATATGAACATAAAACCTTAGAAATAGGGAATAACAGTTTAGTAGACAAAATTTTGTAAACAAAAATTTCAATTAAAAGTTCTCCAAACCTAGTAAAAGCTTAAAATCAGCTCTCTCTATATGCTGGTTTAGGAAAACTATTGAGATTTACTGGAAAACAAGTCAAATAGTGCTCCAATCAGTAAAGAGTAACTATTTGGTTTATATAAGACCATAATTGGAAGCCACATGTTTATCCAATGAAATCATACTAAATCTAAAAAGAGATGTCTAGTGCTACAACAAAATCTTTCAGGAAGAACAGTTTTATATTTAAGTTTATTCCTATTTTCATGCAAATTTCCTCTAATATACATGGTCAAAAACTTAAAAAACTCAGCAGTATAAAGGCTATCACAATATTTAGCTATTTCTTTTGTAACATAAGATAGAACTATATAATCTCTTTTTTTTGACTACATAATCTCTAAAGCAGCTTCAGTTACAAAATTCTATGATTACACATTTTTTTTTGGTTTTTTTGTTTTTTAGATTTTTGCAAGGCAAATGGGCTAGGTAATTATCAAGTGTCTGAGACCGGATTTGAACCCAGGTACTCCTGACTCCAGGGCCGGTGCTTTATCCACTGTGCCACCTAGCCGCCCCATCCAAAATTCTATGATTAAAAAAGAAACCACTATCGGTGGGTCACAGCTAGAACAGAAAATATGTGGTAAAACATACAAAATGCTGTCTCTCATATACCTGAAAATATTGCCTATTAATAGAAATGGTGGAAAGAGGATTCTACCAGAACTTTAAAAAAATTTTTTTTGTTTTTTTTTTGCAAGGCAATGGGGTTAAGTGACTTGCCCAAGATCATATAGCTAGGGAATTATTAAGTATCTGAGAGCACATTTGAACTCAGATCCTCCTGACTCCAGGACTAGTACTTATCCACTGTGCCACCACCTACCTGTTCCAGTTACTGGAACTTTTAAGACTTTTTCATAGGATAAGCGAGATTGGCAAAGTAGTGGTCCTTAACTAACCTAAGAACTTGTACATCATCTGAAAAAGATTTTTCCTAAGCCTCAGTGGCCACCTTTTCCAAGTCATATGCAAAAAAAAAAATCTCTATTATAACATAACCAATAAGGGCTCATCCCATTTCTGCTTTCAGATCTCCAAAGATAGGGAACAATTCAAATTTCAAGGCAGTCCATTTCACTTTTGGCTGATTCTCAGAGTATAATTTGAAGATCATACCTAGACTGCCTAGTTTGTACTTGTCTCTTATATAAATCTTAATCCAAACTTTCTACAGGAAAATACCTTCCATTTTCATCCCTAGGGTCTATTACACAAAGTCACAGAATCAGATATTTGAAAGAAACTTCAGTAGACAAGTGACATGTGAAAGGAATCTTCACTATAACCCAGCCAGCATCTTATACTTTCTAGCCTCCATGCCTATACATAAACATTTAATAAATGATGTTGGAATGAGGTCATTCCCAACTAGAAGGCCCTAATCATTGTCTCCCCATATTCAAGACCCAATTCAACTCCCTCTTCTTTGTCCTGTTAAAATGCCCAGACCACCTCAACATCAAGTACTCTGAATCCCTTCTGGAACAATTGTCTCTAAAGGGCCATTAAAGTATTTGTAAAAATGCCTGTGGGCCACATATCAAATTTTCCTGGCACATAGTAGGTGTTTAATAAATTTATTCCATTCCCCTTCCCTTCAAAAATATTTTATTGATAAAATAGTTTTTTAGTACAAGAACTGAGGAAAAAACCATGAAAGCTATGTGTTACTTAGCATGAAAACAAAGATTTGAACCTTGTTATCTATCACATTCAATAATAAAGATTTTTACTGTTTTGCTCTAGTTTTAAATACAAATCGGAATTAAGCCACTGGGAAATGAAAAGTTGGCTGGTCTGGAAGGTTTTGAGAGGAGTTCTTTGCTCCATCCTGCAAGTCCTACAATTAGGGGTCAGAAAGTAATGGATTGTGAGTACCAAAGCTGATGTGAGCTCAAAGGATAAAAGTCTCATGGAGTCCAGTTCAAGGAGGGCAACTAGGGGGATAAAACCTGATGGATGCTCAACATGATTACGCTCCCTGGAAACTCATTAAAATTAAATATCGAAGAACCTTGCCCCAGCTTGCCTGCTTTTCCCCCTCTCCACACCCCTCCTCCCCATTATAATTCTCCCTTGTAACAAAATATAGCAAAGCAAAACAAACTGTCACATTGTAGTAATGTCTGAAAACATATGCCTCAGTTCCACACCTACAATTTACCACCTCTCTCCTGAGAGGCAAAAGACAGGTTTCATCATGAATCATTGAAACTCATTATGGATCATAGCATTGATCAGAATTCTGAAGTCTTTCACTGCTTATCTTTACATTTTCTCCTGATTCTGCCTGCTTCTTTCTGCATCAGATTTTACAGTCTTCCTAAATTTCCCCTACATATTGCCTTTTACCCAAGGTTCCTTTTTCCAATCTCAAAGGCACTATTGAATTCAAACCTTCACTTCTCCCCTGGGATTTTGGCAACAGCCTCTAGATAGGTCTCTGCCTCCAGGTGCTCTTTATGCTTTCCAATTCTCATTCACCCATAACTACCAAAGTAATAGTCTTAAAGAACAGGTCTTATATTATTATCCTATTCAATCAGTCCAAGTGGATCCCTATTGCTTGAGAATCAAATATAAACTTCTTTGTATGATATTTAAATTCAAATCCTACCTTTGTTGTCCAGTCTGTCTTTCCAGACTTATTACATGACTCCTCTTCATTCACTTTATAAGTTCAGCCAGTTTGGTCTACTTGGTCCAACCAAATTGATCTACTTGGTGCCTACACACAACATTCTCTTCCTCTTTTGCTGACTGGAAATGCAATCCCTACTCACTTCCACATCTAGAATTCCTAGTATCTTTCAAAAGGGGGGGGGTCAAGTGACATGACTTATTTGAAGTCTTTTCTGATACACCTTATAACTGCCACCCCCCCCCCCCCATTAGCTTGAACTGCCTGCTAAACATGGGTATCCTCAAAATCTCTGTTCTGGGCCCTCTTCTCCTTCAACCTTTATATTATTTTGCTTGGTCATTTTATCAGTTCCCATGGATTCAATTATTTCCATGCAGTTGATTCTCAGTTCTATCTATATAGCCCTAACTTCTTTTGATTTCCAGCTTCAAATCCCCATCTACTGGGCAACTCCCATAGATATTAACATGTCCAAAACTTAACCTCATTATCTTTGCCGCCAAACTCTCCCACTTCCTAATTTTGCTAGGGGTACCACCATCTTTCTTGACAGTCAGGTTTGAAACCTAGGAAGAGCTCTCTTATCTCCATACTCCATCATCCAACCAGTGGTTAAATCCCATCTATTCTACCTTCATAATATCTCTTCTACCTTCGTAATATCTCTCCTACACAAGCCCTTCTTTCTGACACTGACACCAGTTTGATAAGGGGTTCTTATCACCTCATACCTGGATTGCTGCTATACTCTGCTGGTCAATCTCCCTGTAACAAGTCTCTTCCCATCCAGCCCATCATACATTTAGCTGTAAAAATTGATTTTTTTTTGAGGTCTGACCATGTCATACACTCTACTCTAAATGATTCGATAAGCTCCAGCGCCCCCCTGTCACCTACAGGAACAAATAAAAAAAATATCTGCTTGGCTTTTAAAGTTTTTTAAAGTTCTGTCCCTTTCTGCCTTTCCAGTCTTCTTATACCTTAGTTCCCTCTTAATGTCCTCTGTGATCCTGGCTATTCCCACCACCAGATACTCCATCTATAAACCCCATGCATTTTTACAGGTTGCCCCCATGCCCTCACTCATTCCCCATTCTTAAAGTCGAAGCTAAAATCCCACTTTCTGTAGGAAGTTTTTTCCAATCTCCCTTAATTCTATTATCTCCTCATCGCTGACCATCTTTCATTTTATTCAGCTCTATTCAGCTTAGTGACAAGGTTGTTTGCATATGGTCTCCTCCACTAGACTAGGAGCTCTATGGAAGCAGGAGAAGTTTTTTTTTGCTTTTCTTTGTATACTCAGTGTTTAGCAAAATTCCTCACACATAGTAGGTGCTTAATAAATTCTAGTTGACTTGATCTATCTAAAAATCTCTGAGGCTGCAAACCTCTGGTTCTTATCACTTTTGATCATTGCTTAAGTTTGATTAGTTTCCTCATCAGCCGGTTTAAAATGAAGGAGCTGTAATAGAAGATCTCTCAAAAGATCTTTAAAATTCCCTACTCATCAGTCAAGTGTATAAAGGAGTTCTCTTTTGCAGAATACAAGCTTCTTGGCAGAGGAACGGTTTCATTTTTTCCCTCTATATGCCCAGCCCCTCATATAATGTCTGGTTTTCAAGGTAGACTTGATTGATGATCTCTTTTTTAACTTGTCCTCTTTGTAAATTTAGCAATAATAGATGATTACTTTTATATACTACATTCTGATCATCGTGGTTAACTTTAATACCCAAAATTCTTTGTACTATATCAGGGAATTTTAGAGCTCGGCTTAGAGACCTATTACAATCTCTCATTTTAAACCCGCTGATGAGGAAACTGATCAAACTTAAGCAATGATCAAAAGTGATAAGAACCAGGTCTTCATCCTTGGAAACTTTTTGGTTAATAGTAGTTTTCAGAAATCAAGTTGAGATGGGCTGTTTCTTCTCTACAAATTATTTAGTAATCAAAGTAATTTCATATATAAAATAAAAAGCAAACACCCGTAATGAAATATATGTGAATTTGCCACACTTAGAAACCAGGCCTATAGCTCATGCTGTAATTGAAAAAAAGTCTACTGAAGATTTTAAGCACAAAAAAGTAAAAAAGAGACCATTTGTCAATATTTTAAATTAATTTTTAACATCTAAAAATGTTTTATATCATCCCATGTGTAAGTTATAAATTGAAAGGTTAATTATAACTAAACACATAATTCTTGCAAACTTCCTTCAAAATATAAAAACAATCACTGTATAGTTTTAAATTCTATTGATCCCATGAATCAAATAAAAAAATTAAGCTGGGCAGAGTTGGGATATAACTGAGTCATAACAAGTTAATTTATTAACACGTCATATGAACCAACAGGTCTAGTACTTGAATCACTATGTTTATCATAAAGCTCTGTCTGAATAGTCTCAAAAGTAGGATATGAGTAAAACACAAAATTCATCAATTATTTTTTTTAAACATTGTTGAAATTACTGAAGTCTTTTACATGCCAAAATAAAAATAGGGAGAGGAAATAAGATGTCTTCTGTTATGGTTCAAAGCTGTTTCTGGAAAGCTGTGGGCTGCCTAATTTGAGTGACACACATTACAAGCAAGTAAGGCCCCAGACAAAGCTCTTTGTTAAATCTGTTCAACATTCTCAGACAGAAGAGTAGGGCTTTTCTTGGTCTGGCTAAGATGACTATAGAAGCTCAATCAATGTTCATCACTGTGAGAAAGGGCTGCCTGGTACAGACAGGTTTGAAAATGTTTGCATACAGAGTATCACTGCTTTTATAAAGATGGAAAAAATGAAATGAGGAGGCAGATCAAACTTGTTTTAATCATAGGATCATATATCTAGAGATGGAAAGACCTTATAGACGATCTCATTTGTAAGGAGAAAAACTTTGAATGTACTCCTTTTCAATATTAAGGTAAAGTACGATATTGATACTTAATGAAAGAAGAGTTAAGTAATGAAACGCAAGGCCAAGAAGTTAGAAGAATAAAATAAAACATATAAAATATAAAGGGCTAGAGTAATCTTGAATAATTGGGAGTCAAAAAAGTATATGTAACAATTAACCCTAGCCTAAAAAAAATCCACTACAATAATGTATAGTTATTTTAGTGATTTTAATATCAAGTCTTTTAGAGAAAATAAAGTTGGAGAAATCCTAATTTTAAAGAGAAGGAAACAAGTGAACTCAACGTACTTTCAAAATAGTTTTCATAAGAAATCAAAATCAGTTTCAAAATAAAAAAATTGAAATATTAACATTTAAAATTTCATCAAATTAAAAAATGTAGTTTTAGCCTCTGCTTTCCAAATTCACTGTTAATTATTCTCCATTGTTTGTATTTGCAACTAAAAATAAATATTACTTAATATAGTTTCCTTTTTTCTTTTCTTTTTTGTTTTTTTGTTTTATTAAAGATCTTTTATAGAAGAGCTTTGGACACACCATTCCAGGTATCACAGAGTCCTGTTATGTAGTGGGCACTGGTTGAGGCATGGCTGGTTGCTCTGCCTTCCCATTCTTCCATTCTGAGATGGGGGAGGTAGAAAGAATCTCATCCCTGGGCTCTAGGATGCTCAAGTAGTCAGGCAGGAGCTTCTTAGGGTCCCAGAGCAACAACATTTTGATTAAGATAGTTTCCTAATTATGATCAAATATAAATTTCTGCTTGACATTTAAAACTCTTCAAATCTTTCTTATCTTTCCAGTTCTTTCATTTCCTGCTTCATACTCTTCCATCCACAAATTCTGGTCTAGCTACAATGTTCTGTTACTCCACTTCCCCTCTCTTCGTACCTTTGCGTTAGTTGATCTTCAGATTTTCTATGTATTCCCTCATCATCTCTTCCTCCTAGAATGTCTGTTTTCCTTCAAGACTCAAGTTTTCCTCCAAAAAACTGCTTTTTATTTATTTTGCATATTTTTTCTATATTTATACTCAAAATTGAGGCACATGTTGTCTCCTTTAGACTGAAAACTCCTTGAGGGCAGGGACTATTCAATCAAGTCAAGTCAAAAAGAATTTATTATGCACCTATTATTGTGCCAGGCACTGTACTAAAATCTGGGTACAAAAAGGAACTAAAAATAGTTCCTGTCAAGGAGCTCAAAAATCTACTGAAGGGAAAAAAACTAGCCAACAGTTCTGTAAAAATCAGATCTATATTAGATAAATTGAACATAACCTCAGAGAAAAGATAACAGGAGGAAGGGGGCTTGGGAATGGCTTTTAGAAGAAGGGGAGATTTTTAGCTGAGATCTAAAGGAAGCCAGAAGGTAATGATGCTGAGGCAGAGAATTCTAGGCTTTTTTTGTTCCCTACACACTCATTGTCCCCAATTTTGTGCCCAGTACACAGGGGGCACAGAAAAAATGCTTGTGGATCATCTCAAGTTATAGCCCAGAATAATGGGATGTGTACTGGGACTGGACTTGAATCCTACCTTAAAATCTTACTAGCTGTGAAACAACTGAGCCTCATTTTTCTCAGATGTGAAATGGAGATAACATCTGTAACAACCTATCTCACACATTTGTTGTAAAGACAGAACCCTGCAAACTTTCAAGCGTTATATAAATATGATTAAGTACAGAAACAAGATCCTACTGCAAAATCCAAGAACAGGAAACAAAATCCATCTGAATTGGAACATATTCATAAAATTTCAATGATCTAATTTTTTACCCTCAAAATTAAGATCCTCTTGCCATTCTATGAAAATCAAAGATAAAACATCTGCAGAAGCATGTAGGAAAAGTTTGATAAAGCCTGCTTAGATGAAACTTAAAGAACATCTCTAACTTGAGAGAAAATAAAAGAAACAAAGAATGTTTAGTCAATCGATGAATGTCATTCTTAGAAACGACATCAAAGGAGATCTAATCCAACTGTACCAGAAAAGGAAGCCTCTCCTTCGACTAACCCATCAAGTGGTCACTGATGTTGTTGGAATGAGGGGGGAGTCCATGACCTTCTAAAAGTAGGCCCTTTCACATTTTGGATAGCTCTAACTAAGGGAGACTTTTTTTCCTTAGATGGAACCCACCTCAAAATCTTCAAGAATGCTCTCCTGTACCACACAAAGTTTTCTTTTCTCTAGGCTAAAAATCTCCCTAAGCCAGCATCATGGCTGTCTTTTTTTATCACTATGTATCTGAAAATAAAATTCTCCAGATGTGGCCTGACCAGAACAGACTAAAACAGGCCTACCACCACCCCAGGCCTGGACACTATGACTATGACACTATGCAGCCCAAATTATCCTTTTTTGGCTGCCATGTCTCACTGTTGACTCAAACTGAGTAGGCAGTCTACTAAAACTCCCAGATTTTTTTTTTCACAACTTTCATCTAACCCTGATTTCCTTATACTGAACCTATAAAGTTGATTTTTTTTAAGTGTATAATTTTATTAATCTTTATTAGGCTCGGTCCATTGTTCTAGGCTGTAAAGCTTTTTTTTTTTCCTAAAGCTGTGGGTTAATGCACAAAGAATCATCTTACCCACTGAGAGCAGCAGTCTGTTGCATGACAATCATGAGCAAGAAAACCAGCCTAGCTAAAACCGGAAGGCACATTTAGCAGTTAGCAGAGTTAATTCCTTTTTTTTTTTGCTCAAACCCTGTGACAGAGCGTATTGGAACGACTCTGGCGCTGTTTCTGAGGCACCTGTGCCCACATTTAGGGGAGTCTTTAGAAACAAGGATGAGACATCCCGTCCAGTCCTTTATTTAGAAGGGTGTATTTACGGAGAGCAGCCTGGATTGAGAGACTGGGGGGAAGAGAGGGAATGCCCAGTGTGTGCCAAGCGCGCCCCGGTAGGTTGGTGACCCAGCTCGCCGGGGCTGGCAGCGCCGGCATGACAGATTTCCAGGGGCTCGGGGACAAAGCCGGCCCCCACCCCTCCCGGTGCCCCGGGCCCGCCGCCGGGGCTGGAACCCCGAAGACGGCGCCTGGCAGCGCCAGGCCGGGCCCGGGTGCTGCGGCGGCGGCCCCCCGGGCTGCCCCCAGCCTTGGGCCGCACAAAGACAAAAAGCCGCCGTCCCGGGCGTGTCTCCCCCCGGCTGGGGGCCGGCGCCCCCCGCGCCCGCCCCAAATGCACGCCCCCCCGCAGCCCCTCGCCTGATCGTGGGGGCGGGGGAGTCGCCGCTCTTTCCCACCCCGGGGCCCCGCTTCTCCGGGGAGCCCCCTCCTCCGCTCCCCGGGCCTCCCCTCCCCCTCCCCGGCGCGGGCCCGGGTCTCCCGCGCGCCCCCGCCCCGGCCCGCCCCGGCCCGCCTCACCTCAGCGGCGGCCGAACGGCAGAGGGATGTGCGCGGCGGCGGCGGGGGCCTGTCCCCCCGCCATCCCAGGCCCGCCCGCCCCCCAGAGGCTCGGGCTCCTCCCGGCCGCTCGGCTCGCAGCCCCCACTCCGAGGCGCGCTTCCGGGTTCCTGGGGAAGGGAGGGGGAGGGGCGGGGCAGGGCGGGGAGGCGGGGCGGGAAGTGCCGCCCGGGGCGCGACCAAGTGGGGAAGCAGGGGGAGAGCCGCTCTCCAAGCGGAAAATGAGCCCTTCCCGGGCCGGCCGAGCCTCCCCCCAGACCTAACCCGAGTCCTTTACAGGAGACTTCCATCCCGCTCTCTGGCCTGGTACCTCCGCTGAAAAGATTCGGCCTCGTCTCGGGGGGGGGGCAATCCCGATTCCGCCCCTCTGGCAATGGTCTCTCCCACGCCTGGGGCGCCGCTCGGCTGCGGACCAGTTCAACGGAGGCGCGGGAACATGGCGGAGCCCCGGCCGAGGCCTTCGGGGTGAGTGGTGCGCGGAGCTAGGGAGGGGGGCGGGCACGGAGGGGAAGGCGGGGACGTGAAGCCCCGAACCCCGCGCCCTCGGGCCCCAGGCCCTCCCACCCCCGCCGCTGCCGCCCCGGCATCGGAGGAGGGGACGGAGGCCGTCTCCCGGCTTCCCGCCCGCCCGGGCCTCGCTGTGCCCCTCTGACACGTCTTGTGATAGCGATAACACTATTATCTAGGTAGCGCTTTAAGATTTGCGGAGCGCTTTCCGAGCCCTCCCAACTACCCCGAGGGGTGGACCCTGGCGTTAACGCCCGTTCCCACGGCCCCAGTCTGCCGAGCCGGCGGGTCCCTGGGGTCCCCCCCCCCCCCGGGGTCACCCCGGAGATCGCCCCCAGCCCCGACCCCAGGTGAAGCCGCTGTTGTGTTTTTGCCGCTTCAGGAGGTCCTTCGCCGAAGCCGGCCCCGGTGTCGCAGGGAACCCCAAGGCCAAGGGGAGAAGAGTCCCAGGTGAGCCAGAGCGGGATAAGTCGGGGGAAGCCTTGGCCGGCTCACTTTTCTCCTCCTTTGAACTTCAGTAGCTGTAAAAAAATTAAAAAAAAGAAAAAATCAAAATCAAAATCAAAAATAATGTTTGTGCTACCTCCCACCCAGGATTGGGAAGAAAGTACTTGATTTAGAACCAGAGGTCCGAGGGGGAAATCTTACAGTTTACTACTACTTGTGTTAAAAGTTGAGCAAATCATTTAATCATACTAAGCCTCAGTTTCCTAATCTGCACTTAACTGGATTAGCTTTATAAAAAGCCTTATGGTCTCATGACTTCCAAGCCCCTTTACCTGGGAAGTATTGTTGAATTCTATCTTCTGAGGGCCCTTCCAGATGATGACTTTGATTATGTGGGCCTTCTAGAGTTTAAAGACTCACAGAATCTGAAATTAGGAAAACACTTTAGAATCTCTTTAGCCAAACTCATATCCAATGAAGAATCCCTTCTGTAATGATACCAAAATGCATATTCAACACTTTGCTTGAAGATATTAGTAAGAAATAATGTTTTACTTGCCAAACCATTCCATTTCACTTTGGGGAAGTTTTATTTTAGGTCAGTTCTAAATCTGACTTTTCAACTTCACCCCTTTTTCACCTGTTCTGTTTTCTGGTCAAAACAGGGCAACTAATTTCTCTTTGATGTGGCAAGTCTTCAGATCCTTGTGACAATTGTCATGCCCCCTTAAGTCTTGTTTTCTCCAGGCTAACCGTTTTCCTTCTTGGCAGTTCCTCATATGATGTGATTGTGATACTAAAGTCTAATTGATCTTTTCACACTGCTGTTCTCAAGCTGTTTTGCTAGTTCTTCATGTCATACCCACTAACCCTGAATGTCCCCTAAGGTTCTGTCTTGAGCCATTTTATCTTTTCCATTTTATATTAGGGGTTCACAACTTTTCTTGTGACATATGGACCCTTTCCATAGTCTAGTAAAACTTTTGGTTCATTTATGCATAATATTTTCAAATACATAAAACATCAGATTACAAAGCATTAAATTAATTACAATTAAAATATAGTTATCAAAATATTTTAAAAATTATAAGTTCTTGAACCCCCAGTCTTATTTGGTGATTTCATTTCTTTACTGCTGTTGTTGAGGCTACTGCCGTTATATCAGTCATTTAGGCCCACAACCTCTTTATTATCCTTTACTTTGAGACAGCCACAGCTCTAGTTTAGGCATGCCTCTCTTCCCTAACCTATTGCTTCAGTTCATCTTCCACTTGGCTACCAAGATGATTTTTTTTTTAAAGGCTAAGTCTGATCTTGTCAATCTCCCCCTGCTTAACAAGCTCTAGTAGCTCCCCATGATTCCCCCATTCAAATATAAAATTCTCTGGCATTTAAAGTCCCCTTCCTAACTTTCTAGTCTTCTTTAACATGACTATTCTTTACAATGTACAATCCAGCTTTATTTGCTCTTTTCTTGGATTTTTTTTCCTCCTTTAGAATCACTACAATGTCCAGCTTGGAAACCATACATAGATTTTTCTCTCTCATCTTTTTTAGTTTTACTCCCTTTTTATTAGATTTGTATTATATTAGATTTCATCCTTGCCCAGAAACTTATCATTTCTATATTTTATTCTGAGGTCCAGAAGTCCAAATTTCTTTCTCAGATACCATGTTCTTAAGTTCAGATCTCTTTCTTCTTAGATAACATCTTTTTTGGGGGGGAGAGAGGGGAGGAGTAAGGAGAAAAACTTTATTTTAATATTTGTCTCCCCAATTACAGGTAAAAAAATTTTATTGCTTTTTTTGAAATACTGAGTTCCAGATTTCTCTCCTTTCCTCCTTCCTTCTCCCCCTCTCCCCAGGACTGAGAAAGCAAGCAGTTTAGTCATTTCCATGTAAATCATGTGAAAGAAAACACAGACCAAAAAAATAAAGTTAAAAAAGGTATTTTTCAATTTACATTCAAAGTTTCAGGTTCCATCAGTTCTTTCTCTGCAGATGGATAACATTTTTAATCCTAAATCTTCAGGATTGGTTTGAGTCATTGAATGTATTACTGAGAATAGCTAAGTAATTCACAGTTGATCATTATACAATATTGCTATTATTGCATACAATGTTCTGCTCATTTCATTTTATATCAGTTCACATAACCCTTTTCAGCTTTTTCTGAGAGTATCCTGCTTGTCATTTCTTGTAAGCAAAGTAGTAATCCATCACAGCCATTCTCCAATTGATGGATCTCAGACACCATCCTCTGAAGAAGTAGTTCACTGCCCAAATCTGCCTCCCCCCCCCCCAACCCCCCCCAAGGCAAATGGGGTTAAGCGGCTTGCCCAAGGCCACACACCTAGGTAATTATTAAGTGTCTGAGACCGAATTTGAACCAAGGTACTCCTGGCTCCAAGGCCGGTGCTTTATCCACTAGGCCACCTAGCCTCCCCAATCTGCCTTTTTCTTTTGAAAATTGACTGCAGGGACAAAACTCATGGTGGTCTCTTTTCATTTACTCAAAAAATTATTAACAAATCAAAAATTTTTCCCTCATAACAACTTAGTTCAAGTAAGTAGTTTTATTCCCATTTTCCAGGGGCACAGACTGTGAGAGACCCAAGTGACTTTCAGATTTAATTGGCATCCCCATCACACACCTAGTTAAGAATTAGAGGTAGATTTTGAAACTGATTTCTCCAGACTCCAGGGGCAATATTATATCCATTATGCTGCACACCTCTTTTTTTCAGTAATTGTTTGATGGCACTAAATTAAGTTTCTAATATGAACATAAGGGAATGATTATTCTTGAGAATGAGACAATTAGCAGAATAACTGTCTAAAGAGGTTGTGGAGTAATTTAGAGTTGGAGGAGGAAAGTAGGGTGGATTGAAATATTGCTGCTTTAGTATGGCAGATTTTTTTCCCCTAGAAGTAAGCAATTACTGTCCAGTATGAAGTATTATAAATGAAAGTATTTTGAGAATTGCACTGTTCTTTGTCTCCACAGCTGGAAGAATAGTAGAGTCTCGGTATTTGCAATGTGAGAAGAAAAAAGTTGTTAAGGTGATAACATTTATTTCTGAAATTCTTGTTCTAGAAGTAAAGAAAGTCTTGCAACAGATTCTGTGAAATGAATTCTAATTAATGTGAATTGCAACAGTCGGCTTATCTTGAAATGATCTAAAAGGGAAGTATTATAAGAACACTTCATAACAGAACAATCTGAGAATGAACTAGGTTTCTTTGTGAGGTAGTATGTTCCTCATTATTTGAAGTGTTTAAACAGAATCAGAGAGGACATTTATTTGTTGAATAGGAGTTTGAACTATGAGTCATTAAACTGTTATTCTAAATAATAGAATCTTAAATTTTCTGCCAGATTTCATTCTTTACTTAAATATTTTTAATGTCATTGTTGTAGTTGACTCTTTTGTATTTATTTTACAAGGCAGTGGAGTTAAGTGACTTGCCCAAGGTTACTCAGCTAGGTCATTATTGAGTGACTGAGACTGGATTTATACTCAGGTCCTCCTGACCTCAGGGTCAGTGCTCTATCTACCACACCATCTAGCTGCCCCCCTTTTATAGCTTCTTAAAAGAGACAGACTTTATTTTTAATCTCTTGGTTACTTTCCAACTGATCTTATATTGAAATAGGCAGGCCAGTCTAATATTGCTATGTTAGAATAGGATTCTGCTTTTAAAATTTTGATATTAAACCTTTGTGTGGAGATAGTTTTATTTCTCCTTTTATTTTTGAAAATAGAACATTGAAATTTATTGAAATGAAACTGGCCAAGGGAATAAGTCAGATTTTATCAGGGTTATCAATCAAGTACAATACTTAAAATTTTGGGGAAGAATCTTTGTTGCTATGAAAATAGTTTTACTATTTTATACTGTTCAAAGGACATGGTATTACTTTTGACTGAATTAATTCATTTTGAAATAACAGTGTTTTGCATCACCCTTATTTTAAGGGGGTCAGCTAAAGCTCTAGAACAGATATGTCCAACCTGCAGCCTCTGGGCCAGCAGTAGACCCACATAGCATATGTTTTTGTGCTGCTTGGTGGTGTCGGTTGCATTATATTCATGAATGGGTATTGAATCCTGTATGCAGTCCTTGAGGGGCCACAGGGCCCAGGAATTGAAAAGGTTGGATACCCCTGCTGTAGGTCCATGTGTGGATTTATCACTGGTTTTGTAGGATTTAGTGTGTCAGGTTAAATTTTAGAATTCCTTGTACATACTAGGTAATCAATAAATGTTTGAATAAATAAAAAAAAGTTGTTTTAGCAAGAAGAGAAAAAAGAAAACTGTAATATTTGTAATATATTTCTATATTTTAAGGATGGTACCTTAGCAGCTTTAAATCTTTTTTTTCCTTTCTTATTGACAGGCACTTGCATCTGATACTTCAGTCAACAGTTCTAGTGGGAAACTCACTGAAAGTGGAAAAAAATCTACTGTGTCTCAGAAGGGTGGCACAGGTAATTATTAACTTTGGAGGAACGTTTTAAGATACCCCTTGGTGCCAAGGGGTGCATTCATATTCTAAACTGCAAATAAGTCAAGTCTGGGTGGCAAATTCTGCCACCCAGTACAAATCTAAACTCCTCTGCTTTTGTGACTCTTTCTTTTCCCACAACATTCCAAACACAGCTTTATTCTTTTTATTCTTCCTCACACAAACCACTTCTAAGCTGCAGCTAATACTATTTTTCCTTCCTATCTTCTCTCCTATCCTCTGCCAAGTTGAATTCTAACTATATTTGATGTTTGTCTTTAATTCTTGAAGAAGACCATGACATCAAGAGAGGTGATAGCATGACAAGCACATGAATTGGATTTTCTTTCTCCTCCAGAGCCATCTGGGTCTAGTGACCAGATAATGCAGGATGCCTGGAGATGGCCCTGGATACAAGGCAATTAGGGTTAAGTGATTTACCCAAGATCATACAGCTAGTAAGAGTCAAATGTCTGAGGCTGGATTTGAACTTCAGTCCTCCTGAATCTAAGATCAGTGTTCTATCTACTGGGACACCTAACATTCCTAACAATCTTTACAAGTTTTAAGGCCCACCTCTTCTATCAGACTTTTTTGTTTTGCAACTCCCTTTGCTTACTTAATTCAGTTAGTACTACACTTTATTCCTTATGTATACTAGTTTTTCTCTCCAGCTATTATTAGGGCAGGAACTGTGCATGTCCTTTCTCTGTGTTTTAGTTCTTTACTGCTAAACTCTCTCCTTCCAGGTAGGTCTTTTACCTGTCCTTCTAGTCTATCTGATAATGGTGGTGTAGTGTAAGAGGAATTAAGATGACCAGCAAGACTACATTTAAGTGATTTCTGGTTTCTAAACTTCTACAGCTGAATTCTTAGACCTTCATATATTTGACAGTTTTTTTAAAATATGACTCCAAAGTTAAATCTCCAAATTAAATTTTAGTTCTCAAATTTTTTTTAATAAATTTGTTCACTAAAGGGACATTTAATATTTTTTATTGTAATGAAGCATGTTAAGAGCAGAAAAAGTTATAATTTTATTCAACCTTGTATAGTTTTCTTAAGAAATATTCTTAAAGCTTTTCTAAATTCTGTCAGGACAAATAAAATTGTTAAATGATCAATGATTATTATGATATTTAGTTTAAATTTATAGTTCGGAGTTGTATTTTTTTGTTCTTTTTGAATGTTATATATTCCAATCTCTGCCAAAATTGCTTTCTCTAACCCTCACACTACTGTGATTGTTCTCCTTGATATTTAAGTCCAGATTGTTGAGGAGAAAGTGTGTTTTTTGTCCCTCGAGGGCAAGGTTGATGCTTTTTCATTTCTTTTGAAATCCTTCAAAACTCTTGGTTGGTTATCGAAGAAGACCAAAATGACATCACTGTATTTGAGACAAATTACAGTGTATCCAACTGTGGTTGATCAGCCCAATACAAGTGTGGAATGCTCTACCACAGGATGGACACAGATAGTCCAGGTGAATACCTGGGGTGGGTACTCTAAACTTATGTATGTCACTTTTCCTTTGAGCTGCTTCAATTGTACCTTCCTCAGAGAGTGGCAGTACCCTCACTGATGAGGGCACACCATTGCTGGGTGGTCCTATGCCAGTGTCTTCCATGCTGCGCAATCAGTTCTAAAGTTCTTCAATGAGGCCTTCAGGGTTTCTCAGTATCACTTCTTCTGACCCCCTTGTGAGCGCTTGCTCTGTGTGAGTTCTTTATAAAAAAGTTTCTTTGGCAAATGTTCATCTGGCATTCCAACATCACATCCAGCCCACTGTAACTGCACTCTGTAGTAATGTTGTAGTACTAGGTAGTTTAACTCAAGAAAGGACCTCAGTATCTAGGATCTTCTCCTGCCAGATGATCTTAAGAATTTTCCTAAAACAATTTAAATGTTTCCTAGTATTGCGCTGGTACACTATCCAGGTTTCCCAGGCATACAACAATGAGGTCGGCACAACGACTCTGTAGACCTTCAGTTTGGTAGTCAGTCTAATACCTCTTCTCTCCCACCCTTTCTTTCGGAGACTTTCAAATACTCTGTTAGCTCTGGCAATGCTAGTGTCAACCTCTTTGTTGATATGTAACTCCTTGGAAAGGACACTGTCAAGGTAAGTGAACTTATACACACTATACAAAACTTTTCCATTTTCCGGTTGGATCCACATGGATGGTGTGGTGCTGACTGATGGAGCACTTATGTTTTCTTGCTGTTCTGAGCGCAAGAAGCAGAGAATCAATCCATTCTTTGTGCATCTCAAATTCAGAGGCTGCATTGAATGCACAGTCATCTGCAAACAAGATCATGCACCAACATTCCTTCTGCTTTTGTCTTGCCTTGTAACCTTTTCAAATTGAAGAATTTACCATCAGTGTGGCAGAAAAAGAATCAAAGCACTTAGCAATGTGTTGGAGATACTTGTGCTTATTATTGAATAGTATCAGTGAGGCAAATGATTAAAAGAACTCAGTAACTTTTGTGACCTTGGGCATGTTACCTCTCTAGACTTGATCTCCTTCTATGAAGATGAATGAGATTGGATTAGATGATCTTTAAGGTCCCTTCCAACTCTTAAGCCCAATGAATTTATCAGATATGAGACTACAACCCAATTCAGGCAGAGGAAGTGAAATCATAAGTTTGAGACTACTCAGTGTTGTGGATAGTGTAAGATTTGGAGGTAGAAAAACTTGGGTTCAGATGTTACTTTATGTAATAGCTGTGTGACCTGGGAAGATTACTTCTCTTTGTAATTCAGTTTCTTCATTTATAAAAAAGATATTAGATGAAGCAAACCTCTGGAGTCTCTGAGTTCCAAATCAGTATCCCTATGAGAAAAGGTACAGAGATGAGAATATTTTCACAGATGTATAGATAAGAAAGAAAGCCTGCTCTTGAGGAGATTTCTGCCTAAGAAATTACTCCTTTGACTCAGTAGTACACATTCAAGCATTTTCCTTATGTCTTTAATGTGTGGTTTTCCAAAACCAAAACAGTATTAAATAAAAATTATTATGGTCAAGATGAGAGTAGGGAAAAGGAAAATGAAAATGAGATTGATAAAGGGTAATACTCTTTCTAAATAGAAAGGCAGGAACTACATACAGTAAAGGATAAAAATAGAATGAAGGGTGAAAAATTCTGTTTGCAAGTGAAATTGAACAGGCATATTAGAAATTCCCAAATCTTAGACAGAACTTTCCTCAAATTAAATCCTAGGATTGGATTTTCATCCTTTCAGTTGCAGTTTTTCAGATGTATTTCTGTTATATTTGAAAATCTAAAAGACCATTGCTGAGAATTTTACTAGACTAAATAGGTATTTACTAATACTAAGTCCAAGAATGTAGGAAAAACAGGTTTTGCTTTTATGGAGTTTTGCCTTTTTATTTTGACTTCTTACCTAAATCAAATTTCTCCTCATTGACATTTTATGAGTTAACTTCTAGGAATTTCTGCTTGATCATTAGATAGTAATCAAATTGAAAAGGATGATTTGCAATCAACTTTGTTAGAAGGACACAGAACTGCACCTCCTGATCTGGATCTTTCTGCTATTAATGGTAAATAATTTACTTCAGTGTTACTTCATTGCTTTAGTCTGAAATAAAATAAGCATTCTCTATTTTGTAAAATCATGTTAAAATACTATTCTTTGTTTGATTTAGATAAAAATATCAAGAGAAGGACTCCACAATTAGCCAATAAAGCTAATACAGGACAAATTTCCAAAACACCAAAAAATCCCAACACGGTAAGTGTTTTAAAGAAGGAAAAAAATACTCCAAGATGGTGGGGGGGACCCTTAACCTGGGTCCATGAATTTGGAAAGAAAAATTGAAATTAAATGTTTATTTTCAGTATTCCTTAACTGAACTTTAGCATTTCCTTAAACACAGCATTTTCTTCAATTATTTAAAAATCATTATTCTGAGAAAGGTCTATAGATGTCACCAGATTGCTAAAAATGATTCAAGACACAAAAATGGTTTCAAACTTCTGCTATCCTACTATGAACAAACATTTGAGTATCATTGTATGCTTAGGACTATGCTGGGCACTGAATTACACAGAAATTTATTCATCTTCTCCAACAATTGAGAAGACAAACATATGAAAGAATGCATTTAGGACAGAGTTCAAGATGCAGTGTTATCCCAGGGAGCTTTGCTGCTACAAAACTTGAAGCTCTCTGGGTAATCCATAGGATGACTGAGAGCAGAACAACTAGAACAGTTTGACCATAAACTCAGAAGGAACCAGAACTTGTGCTTTGGAGAAAAGATATCAGACCTGAAAAACAGTGGGCAGGGCCTTGAGGTTGTTGCTTCTTAGATATTCAGAGGACCAGGTAGAGACCTTCTAATGCAGTGGGAAACCTTTTATTGAGCACTGTGTATGGACTGAGGATACAGACAGGATTTAGGATTTCACTTCTTATAAGGAAATCCCATTTCAGGATGTCAGAGAGCCTGTAAAGCAGAGCTTTTATTTGACTATTGGCAGAGATCTTTCATGTAGTAATCTGCCTCTGAGTTCTGGTAAGGGAAGGCTCCCATATATGCTGAAGCCAGTGTTTACAGATTGACATGGGAGTGGTGTCTCTTCATACCCTCACCATTGAAACAAGGGACCTTTTTCAGTTAAGTTCTGATATGACTCAATGTTAGGTGAATGTTGTCTTCTGTCTTTTGTTCTCAAAAAGAACCATTGACAGCATCAAGGAAACATTTTGATTTGGAAGTGAATTGGATCTAAGTGAGGTAGAGCTATGCAAAGTCATCAACCTCATTCTCTCTTCTAGAGTCTTTGGAGTCTAGTGATAATACATAGGTTATTATGACTGGTGATAGTTTCTGGTGCATTGGGAAACCTTAGCCTTTTTATATTAAGGTCTTTCCCAGGTCTCAGTTTGTCTGAGGCAACACTCATTCAGTAACTAAAGGCTAGGTTAGTTTACCTTCACAAAGGAATCAGTCTTGGGAAGACCCTCAGTATTTCTGGCCAAAACAGAAACAATTTCTATTCTCATTCTCCTTAGATGAATGACATAGAATGTAAATGATACCAGAATTTGAGAGGAGAGACACCCAATGGGGAAAGAAAAGCAGGACTCAAGGACTAAAGATCAGTTGGGTTATTACAGGGATCAAGGATAGGTTTTTCATTTTTGCTGCTAAGTAGTAATATCTGTTATTTATGTAGTATCCAAGGCTTACAAAGCATTTTACAAGTATGTTATTGTTTTGTCTTCCCAGTAACTCTGATAGGTGGCCACTTCAGTGACATCTGTTTTGTAGTTGAAGAAACTGAGGTTGAGAGCTAAAGTGTCTTGCTCCAGATCTCAGTTCATAGAGCCGAGGTTGAGACTTGAGTCCCAGTTCTCCAGTGTTCTTCCCACTGAAAACTATTGCTTGGTCTAGTGGAAGAAATACTAGAATGATAGAAGAACTGGGAATTTAAAAAATAGAGTAGTTCCAATTAGAATCAGTACAACCCTATACATTTTGAAACTGGTCAAATAGTTGTGTAGGAAGAATTTAGATTAATTAAGCTTAAGTAGAAAAACAAAAAAGTCAATAAACTATCCTTTAAAAGACCATATGTAGTATTAGGAAGAATCCTATGAACATTGTGCTAAAACCTATGTCATGTACAAATTTATTGAATTCTTATATCCTTATACTTTTTTTAAGAATTCATGATTTCATTCAAGAGGATACTCTCCAAATGCAGGCTATAAATCCCTTCATGCTGTAGTTGGTTTTGTGAATTGCTATGTCCAAAAAAATTCATAGTCTAGTGACTTTCTGGAAAAGATCATTTCTAAACCTAAAGAAGTTAATCTTCTGACAGTAGATGGACTGTTTCTCACTAGGCCTGTATTTAAGCATTCCTATTTTTGCTTGACCTGGCAGCATTTGTCCTTGAACAAATATATCCTTGGCTATATCAGCATCATTACCACCTTTGTCAAAATGGAAGAAACTCATTGTAGCTAAAAATTTTGGAGGATAAAGCCAAGCCCAGTAGTTTTATTTTGGTCAATAATAAAAATAAGAGTAGCTTGAGATTTATGATCAATGCTTTACTTACAAAAATTCAGGAAAACTTAAGTAGGCATTGTCTGCCTAATTTTTTAAATTTCCCTTCTCATCTGAGTGTCAGCAGTAACAGTTTGTAGATAAGGCAAGAAGGCATAAAATGACTTTTAGACAAAAATTGCTGACTCCAGTTTTGCCAGCTTAATGCTCAAACAACTTTTCCTCAACCCCAGTTAATCTCTAATACCACAAATGTTATTAGGATTGTGTAGGAATTGTATTAGGGAAATAAGTATCACATTTAAGAAGTGAAATCTATATATCTATAGTTACTTCATGCCTGTCATTTAAATGTTTATAAGCATAAATTCTCCTACTGTTAAAGAGAGAGCAGTCTCTCTAAAGCAAATAAATTAAAGAATTGCTGGATTTTTCATTTTCAAATTATTTATTTGAGTTTAAATATCAGTTTCTCAGGCAAATGTACTTATATTTGGTGCCCATGTTTTCCATGTTCATACTTGTCTCCCCAAACCTGTAAATTTAACTGTCAAACTCAACAAAATATTAGGAAGCCTGTTTACTCTAGGCAGGATTCCTGACTCCAAACTACTATTTATAGACTTTGACATTTTGTTTAAAGCCAATATTGATATTGTTAGTAGGGAAAGAGAAAACTTGGGGAAAGGAGTAGAACCTAGTTCTTATTTTCTGTTTCAGAGAATCTCAGTCACATGGAATTTGTCTGGCTAAGCCACAATAACATCTCATTCTCTTGGGGCTCTTTACTTATTGATGCTTTTTCCTTCATCTGTGGAGTGATAGCTCTCATTCTTTTTCATTGAATTGGTCTTCCAGGAGTCAGGGAATGCATTTAACATGTTTCACTGTCTCGATTGAATTGCTGTTGTAGGATAGCTTGAGGATTTTCATAATCCTTCAAACACATGTCAACCAAATAATTGAAGTAGACCACAGTGGAATCTCTTGGGTCCTTCAGGTCAATAGGGTGCTTCTGATATAGACCATTGTTCTATGATAGTGAAATATCTCTACTTAGTTTTTTCCAGGAGGAATCCCAGAATTAACTAGCATTTACTTCTTTAGAGGCAGCATAGTAGAGTAGAAAGAATTCTGGGTTCGAAATCAGGAGAGACCTAGATTCAAATTCTACCACTGCTACTTGGTCTGTGGTTTTTGGTGAGTTATTTAACGTTTTTTGAGACTCAGTTTTCCTATCTTTAAAGATAGGTATAATAATACCTGTACTTTGATCTTCACACAGGGCTGAGATGAAAATCAAATGAGAAGTTGTATGTAATGTACTATAAAAATGATAATTATTATTATTGATACTGACTTTCTACCTCATGTTTTTTCTCTTCAATAATAATAATAATAATAATAATAATAATAATAATAATAATAATAATAATTGCTTGCAATTATATACTGCTTTAAGGTTTTCAACTCAATTTATATGCATTATCTCATTTCATCATTCCACTTCTCTGAGGAGGATTCTATTATAATTCCTAGACTGGCTCTGAAAAGTAACAGGGGTCACTCAGCTTCTGTCTTATAGATAGAATTTAAATCCTACAAAGTATGGGTCTTTGGGATTCCAAATCTAACACTCTCCACTATTGCACTTGTCTTCTCTTCCCTGTAAATAAATGTTTGCCATTCTAGGAATTCCTACTGACCACTTTAAATTCTGAAGTTCCAGATTCTTGGTTTCTACTATCATGTATTCACACAGGTGACCTAACCTGCCTGAAATTTGTGGCATTCTTGCTCTTCTGCATCCTTTGCCTGCTCTCTCTCAGTAGGTGGAGAATATACCAGAACAGAAGGACCAGACTATTCCATGTCTTATTGCTACATGGACTTTATTCTTGCTGCTGTTTTGTAGGTGCTTCGAACTTGTTCTCTGAAGTACCATTTGCAAGAATTCTTCTTAAACTTAGCAGCATTTCTTTAGCATTCAAACACCTACTTGAACTGAACTGTCATACTCAAGCAGTTCGATGACTCTGTGATCTGATTGATCTAGAAGTTCCCTCCAACAATATAAGCTGCAATGCCTGCCTATTCTGTTTACCTACTGTCCATGTCTTTCCATAGAGTCTTCAAGCAAAACCATCCAGTGTATTGGAGGCCTTTCTCTAGACAAAACAAGGGTCTCGGGAAACTTCTGACTCTACTCATTTCTTTTCTCTTGCCTCCTTACTCATCTTCCATCCTGCAGTTCTTTGAGGGAAGTCATTGTTTCCTCATTGTTGATATGTTTCAATCTGCTCCTCTACATTTCATTGTTCTTGGTGTAATGGCTTTTTTATTTTGGTAGAGATCTTTGTATTCTACATAGAATAAAAATTCTCTTTCTAATAACAATTAACAACTGTCCTAGTAAAATAAAAGTTCCTTGAGGACAAAGACTTTTTCCTTTTTTATTTTTGTTTCCCATGCAGTAGCATAATTCCTTGTACATAAGCTTTTTTTTAAATAGATTTTTGTTGTTTTTACATCACCTGTATTATTCCCCAGGACCCTCTACTCTCTTTCAGACAGCCATACCTCATAACAAATATGTTTTGAAAAGCAGAGGAAGAAAAGGAAAACCACTCAGTACTTCAAAAGAATCTGCAGTATTCCACCTCAGGGAGCTCTCACTGCTGCAAAAGAGCAGGGGGAGCTATTTTCTTCTATCACTTTGGAATCAAGCTTTAGACCATATACTTTTGCGGCATTCCATTTCATTTGTATCGAAATGATTGATTGGTTCTGTATACTTTTTAATTGATTCTATTTACAATTGGGCAGCTAGGTGGCATAGTGGATAGAGCAGTGATAGAGCAGTGGTCTTGAAGTCAGGAGAACTTGGAGTCAAGTTCATATCACTTGAGGCTATTGTGTGACCTTGGACAAGTCACTTAACCCTGATTGCCTTGCATCCAGGACCATCTCCATTCATCCTGATTCATTTCTGGCCACTGGACCCAGATGACTGGAGAAGAAACTGAACAAGGACAGCACCCCCCTCACTCAAATCTAATTCTCTTGCTTGTCATGATGTCACTTCCCTGATGCCATGATCTTCAAGCATGAAAGACCAATATTGTTTACAATTAATTGATTTTGTCTGTCTTTAAGTCATGGTTCTTTGAAGTTCTCTGAACTTAGTTCAGAAATTCACCTGGTCTAAAATGAGTTAAGTTCAGAAATTCTGTTCCCCTTGCTAATCACTGTTCTATTCTTGACTTAAGGAATTCTACTAACCTTGTGACTTGCCAAATGGAAGTTGAGATAAATATCTTTATTTCACCAAGCTATCCTTCAAGGATATCTAGTTTTCTATCCAAAGAAACCTGGGCCACTATCTTGTAGGTAGACTCAAACATTGAGCACTTCTTAGTTGAGGGAGGGAAGGAAAGAGGGTTTTTGCTAGGCCTTCATTACCATTTTTCCAACCATTGTTCCAACCATTGTTCCCCTTGGCTCAGTTCCATAACCAATCATGATAACCCATGATAGCAGCTACCCTGCTCTGTTCTTTGTTTTGTATTTTCCAAAACCTTTAGAAGAAAACCATCCCCCAATTTGGGCTCTTAGTAAATTTGTGCTTTACTAATAAATTGATCATACTTGGAACTTTGTACCTTTGTTTACCTTATTTAAACTGTTGTATCATTCTTTCTATGTTGTCATTGTGAATGTTCTTTTCCTGTGTCTGCTTTCACTTTGCATCAGTTCATGTAAACCTTCTCATGTTTCTCATTTCTTTATAGCATTGGATTTTTGATTACATTCATTCACCATAGTTTATTTAGCCATTTTCCATTCTTTGGGTGTCTACAATTTTTTACTACTGCAGAAATGTTGCAATGAATATTTTGATACATATGGAATCTTTTTGACATTGACTTTCTTAGGGAATATACTTAGCTGTAGAATATCTGGGCCATAATCTTTGCATAATTCCAAATTGTTTTCCAGATTGCTATATCATTTCACAGCTCCACCAACAGTGCATTAGTATACCTGTCTTTCCAGAACCTCTTAAACATTGATTGTTTCTTTTGTTATCATTGCCATTTTGCTAAATGTGAGATGTTAACCTCAGGGTTGTTTTGATTTGTATTTCACATAATAGTTATTTGGAGTAATTTTCATATGGTTAATAGTTTACAATCTTTTGGGGATTCTTCCTGTCTTTATCCTTTCATCACTTATGTCTTGGTGAGCTGCCTGCACATAGACTCTTAATGTTTAATGAAATTCAGTTATTCTCAAGTACCTTAGATAGATGATCAGTTGAATATTTTACAGCACGGATCAGCAAAATAGGGAGTATGAACAAAATCTGGCTGCCACTTGGTTTTTACATTTCAAAATTATGTTTTATTATATTTAAAATTGTAAAAACCATTGATAGTCATGCACTTAAACAGGCTGAGCATCAGATTTGCTGACCCCATCAGCATATAGATCTTTTGTACAGACCTAGAACAAAGATATATAAGTATAAAAGAGGACATTGTCCCCTTAACTCCAACCTTTGCTGAGCCTATATTTCACAATTCTTTTCTAATTATTTTTCCTTTTCCATTCTCCTACTTTCCCCTAGGATGAATTTTTTTTGCCTCTTCACTCCAGGGACTTTGAACAGGTTGGAAATATTGAGGTCTGAAGAATATCCAGCATGTATTGGGTCCAAAGCTTGTCCTAAGCAGGGGAAGCTTCATTTGTACCCTTTGATTCAAAGTCCCAGAGTGAGGACAAAGGGCAGAGAGGAAGGATTATAAGATTGAGAGCCAAAAGATGTAAAAAATCATCTAGGCCACTTTCATTTTTCAGATGAGGGAAATGAAACCTCAGAGTAGAGGAGGACAGTTTATAATCCTACAAATATATTTTTGTATGTTGAGTAGGAATGTCCAATCCCAGAAGTATACTAATGTGCAAAAAATAATTTGTAATCAAACACGTTATAGACTTTTTTTTATGCTTGTTTTTTTAGGTTTCCCCAGAAGATAGCAGAATGATGGAGTCCCAGACGTTACTTCTAACCCTTCTGGCAGTGAAGGTAAATTAAAGACTTCAAATATATTTATAGGACAGTGAACGAGTGAGAAGCAAAGCAAAGCAGAACAGTGTCTAGAATCTTATCTTCTACTTGAAGGAGATAATATTTTCAAATTTCAACTGCTAGTCAAAAAAGTTCCTTTGTCTTGACAGTACAGTGGCAAAGCAGAAGATAATGCATCTTCTTTAATATTTGATAATATTATTTAATATTATTTCCTCTTGTAAAAACAAACCATAACCACATCTTCGATTGAACCATAATGTTTGAGGTGAGAGATAGCTTGTCAGGATTTTTCTTATGTTTGATGGTTGTTTGGTCTGGGCTAGATGCAAGTGTCTGGATGGGTAGTGCTACTGTCTGTGAGTTTGTTGAGCTTTCTCTTTCTGAGGGAAGGTGGACTAGGTGGAGGAGGAATTT
This sequence comes from Macrotis lagotis, assembly GCF_037893015.1. NCBI lineage: Eukaryota > Metazoa > Chordata > Mammalia > Peramelemorphia > Peramelidae > Macrotis > Macrotis lagotis. Next base: position 643,195,957 of record NC_133666.1, on the reverse strand, counting down.
TTAAATAGTATTTTATTTTTTTCCAATTACATATAAAGACAATGTTTAACATCTATTTTTAAATAAAATTGTGTTCCAGATTTTTCTTCTCTCTCTTCCTCCTCTCTAAAATGATAAGCAATTTGATAAAGGTTGTATATGTGTAATGTATACTTGTAAAAACATACTCCATATTAGGCATTTTGTGAAAGAAAAAACAGTTCGCAAAAAAAAAGCTATACTTTGCTAAAGGAAAAAGGTGGTGATAGTTTAATACATCTGACACATGCAGAAGTCCTATGTTTCTTTAGGGTCCTTACAAGTCCAGTGAGTGGCAGTTGTGCTAGTGCTGGCCAGACCCCTTATTCATGAGGGGGTCGATTTCTTGAAGGCTCCAGGGACTGCTCTGGAAACCAAATCTTGGCATAGGGGACTGGTATTCCCAAGGTTCTTCTATATTACCTGCCTATTCATGGCAATGCATTGGTGGTGTTAGCGGTGGTGAGGATTGTGGATCCATGAACTGGTGATCTGGAAGGCATTGCTATTCCCCAGGCTCTTGGCCTCTCTTCAGGTGTTTAAGGGGAGGGGATGTCATAGTGATGGAGTCAGTCTTGTAGTAGAGTTTGAGGGAGTACAGAGTCAGGAATAGAGAACTGGCTCCATGGAGAGTCTACACCCTTCCTGTGACACCTATTAGTTGTGTGACCCCAAGCAAGGCAGTGAATTTTGACCCTTAACTTCAGACAAATTGTAAATCCCATAGATTTAGAGTTAAAAAGGACTGGAGAGGCCAGTCCACTGATTTTGTGGAGTGTAAGTGACATGTCCATTAGATTGTAAACTCCTTGAGGGCAGGGACTTTCTATTGGCCTAGCACTTAGAAGGAGCCTATTTAATAGTGTTTTTTGACTGAAGTCAGACTACCTGTCTGAGGTAGACTTTGATGAATTTTCTACAATGCTGTGCTGCCCCTGTCTCAGAAGAGGAGATCCTTCAGCAGTAGCCAAAATTTCAGACTCTTTGTTAAAGAGTGAGGGTAAAGTTGTTGGGACTCTTGAATTTTACAGATGAAGAAACGTCTTGCTGTAATGGAAGAAAAAGCAGAAAGAAATCTAATCATGTTATGTGAAGAAAAGGACAAACGGCAGAAAAAACTGCAGGAATTGAAACATAAACTTTTATTTAACCAGAAAGAGGAGGAAATGGTGGATGTACTTGCTACTCAGGTTTGTCTAACCCTACTTTGTGCTACACCGATGTTAGAGAATGGGCATATGTAGGTAGAAATAACTGTCAGGAAATGGGCTTCTCACTAAGTAGTAACATTGATAATGGTGGACTAAAAAGTCCAATATTTTCATTTCATGTGCTAAATCATTTTTTGTTTGTAGACTTCTGACTTTTGACTCTGTTTAGTTAAAGAGCATATGTATTAGAGATTTTTAAGGAGAGGAAGTAGTGTAAAATCACAGGAACATAACCCTTTGTTTTGGTGCAGAAAAACCTTATTTACAGTGAATTTCCTAATCACTAAGACATACCAGTTCCCCCAAGTACAGAATGGTATGGTTGGTATTTTAGAGTGGCAGACTAGGAGATACTAGATTATTGATCACAATTTTTAGTTTATAATAATGCTTTAAAAAAATTTTTTTTTTGCTTACAGAATGAATTACTTACTCCCTTTGTGGCAATGTCTGAGGGGTTTAAGAAGGATTATAAAATTTTTGCAACTGCATTGGACTCTACCAGACATGGACTACCTATGAAATCTATTCACATGGAAGGAGACAGAGACAAATTTTTAGGTATGGATGTCATGGCCATTCTACTTAGTATATTAGAGAAGCACTATGCAAATATCTTCCTTGGAGGCAACAGAAAGAACCCTGAACTTGGAGTCAGAAGGATTGTGTTTTAATCCTTGTAGAGATAGTTATTATCTGTTTGACTATGGAGAAGCCAGTCCACATCTCTGAGCTTCATTTTCCTCATCTCCAAAATGGAATTAATACTTCTTAGCAGTGGAGTCAAAAAGATCTGATTTTAAAAAGAAAAAGATGAACTGAGTTCAAATCCTTAAAGAGTTACTAAGTTGCGTGACCCTAGGTAAGTCATTTAGCCTCTGTTTGCCTCAGTCACCTCAACTGCAAAATGGGAGTAATTACAACCTCTGTATCACAGGGTTATTGATCAAACGAGATATTAGTAAAGTGCTTCTTCACATGGTACTTGACATGTAATAAGTACTCGTTAAATGCTTAATCCCTCCCCTCCCCTATTTTGCAGTGTAACACTTTATATACTGACTGAATCCTTGCCTTGTTGAACCTTTTTTTAGATGTAAAAATATTTCTGCAGACCTGGTAACCCAAAGCAGTTTTTAAATGTTATTTTTCCCTTGTAGATGATTTACAACACCAACTATCTATCACACAGAACTTGTTGGCAGAAATTACTACCAGTCACTTAGGACAGACTGCTAAAGTATTTGATGTGTTGGATGAATTTAAAGAAGTAGTGCGGGAAAAGGATATAGAACTTAAAAGGTATTTCCTACATAAACTTGCTAAAAAATGTAGTAATACTTTATTTGTCTAGAAATCAGACTTCTGTCAACCTTAAAACATGAAACCCAACTGTGCTGGTAAAGTCAGTGGAAAAGGCCTTTTGCTGAAGTGTATTGGAAAGTGCATGTAATTTACTTTCAAATCCTTTGAACCTGTTGACCTACGTTACTTTGTACACAGTCATAAAAGGCTTGATAATCTGGTTTCTTAATCCAGAGCAGAATGGTTTTGCAAGGTATCTTCTGAAGACATATATACAGATCAAATGAAATAAATGTAAAGTGTATATAAATATTAAATATAAATAAATATAAATATCACCATCATCATCATCATCATCATTCTTATCCTGACAACCAACCCCAAAGCATGGAAATGTCAGGACATCATTGACTTTTAAGAAATGCTAGTTGTCTAAATTAGAAGAGCTTTTAAAGAATAGATATACAAACTACAAAAATCATTTGAAGTCATTTGGTCTAGGAGCAAACAGCTTTATATATTTAAATTAACACTTGAGGGTGTTTAAGAGTTTCTAAAGATGTCCCTTTATAATTGGGAGAGGGTGAAATTATGTGTTGTATACTTTAAAAAGGCAGGAAAGTATCATACTTTTGCAAGATTTCTATATAAAATGCATCAAATGTAGTTTGTTTATTAAAGAAATAGGGTTTATTCCTCTGAAAAATTTCTATAAAATAAGATGCCACTGTAAATTTTTTGCTAACATTATGGCAAAATAAACTATATTCAAGGTAGCTTTTGTATTGCTTTTTATGATGAAAATAAAGTAAGATAACAATTAGAATCAAATGATAATTTAATTGGAAATAAAGTTAGTCATTGTTGTTATTGTTCCATCATTTTAGTTGTTTCTGATTTTTCTTGATTCCATTTGAGGTTTTCTTGGCAAAGGTACTGGAGTCGTTTGCCATTTCCTTCTCCAGCTTTTTTTCCAGATGAGGAAACTGAGGCAGACAGGGTACAGTGACTTGAGGCTGGAGTCTTCTTGACTCCAGGTCCAGCATTCCATCCATTGCACCCCATGTTTCCCAAAAAAAGTCAGGAACCTTTACTAACACCACTCTGCTAAGCCCTCAAAAAATAAAGACAAAAAACAGATCTTGGATCTCTTGAAGCATAATTTCTAGTGGGGAAACATACTTGTAAAAGCAACTGTACACACACTAACTGTAGTCAAGATAAACTGAAGATGATCTCAGAAGAAAGGCACTAACATCAAGGAGGACTGGGAACTGCTTCTTGTAGAAGGTAGGATTTTAGCTGAGACTTGAAGGCAGCCAGGGAAACCAGGAACTGGAGATAAAGGAGTTAGTTCAGCTCAAGTGTTTCTGTCTCTTGGTCTCTCTGTCTCTGTCTCTTATTCTGTCTTTCTATTTGATGCTCTGTCTTTGCTTGCCTGCCTGTGTCCATCTGTCTTTCTGCCCCCTCTCCTTTCTGTTTCTGAATTCTTGTCTCTTTGAAATATCCATTTAATCATGAATTACTGGACATTCTATCTGTATGATGTCCTTCAGATTTGCTTTGGGGTTGGTTGTCAGGATAAGAATGATGATGATGATGATGATGATGATGGTGATATTTATATTTATTCATATTTAATATTTATATATACTTTACATTTATTTCATTTGATCTGTATGATGTCCATTCCCTTTGCCCATCTTCACATGTTGCCATCCCATGTTTTTTGCATGTGAGAAAGCCAAGACTCTAGAAGTTGTGACTCTTCCAGAGCAGTGTAGTGAAGAGGCTGAGCTGAGAACCTGACTTGCATCACCAACTGGGGTCTGAGGCCTTTCCTTCCTGTCCCCTCCCTGCATTTCCATACTGCTCTTGAGTTCCACTGAACCATAGGGACCTGCCTTTGCTGCTCCAGTCATGCAGCAAGGCCTTCTTCTGAATCAGCAATGAGTGCTTAGTGAGCCCCTTTCATTGTACTAAATGCAGTGTGACCTACACAGATTAAATTCATCAGTGATACACATTTAGCACTGACTTACTGAGTGTAAAGCCCTGCGGTTGGCTTTGGAGTTGTAAAGACAGAAAATGAGATGAGTCCTTTATTTTCTCCCATGTACAGCTTCTTATAACCAAGGTGGGAAATTGAAACATAAAAATGTGAAAAATAAAAACTTAGAAATGAAACTCAAGCTAGAGAAAGAGCAGGTTCTAGGACAATAGGAATCTAATTCCAAACTCCAATTTTAAACCTCCTGTGATTTTTACCTTTCTGCCTAAATTGGGGACTCTCAGCACTTGTAGCTGCCCTGCCTTCATTGTCCTTTAGGGAGACCTTTGTGACTTAGGGCATGCTTGTCCAGAAAGCAGTATCCCCTGTACCCAGGGGAAGAAGAGAAGCCTGCTGGGGCTGCTGTGCTCCATTTTACTCAGTCATAAAGTGAGGAGGCTTATTAAGTGATCTGTAAGTTCCTTTTAACTCTAAAATCCAGTAATCCCAAGAAACTTGGAATGACCCTCTAGCAGGAGTTAGTTGGGTGATCTGAAATAGAATGCATAATGGACTCACAAGATGGGGGTTCTGATCCCAGCTTTCATATATATATATATAGACCTGGGTGAGTTGGTAGGACAGGTGAGTATTATCCAAGGAAATGAAGGCTCCCAGAGGTAGAATGATGAGCTTATGGTTACATGACTAGTAAGGGGTAAAACAATCAACTTATTACAGGGCCCAATTTTATGCAGCCCCCTGTGGGTTTACTAAATACTTTAGAAAACAAAGCCAAGCTACTGCAGAGCTTTCACTAAAATGGCAAATCAAAATATATTGTCTATTGTTTCAATAAAAATTTTTAAAATAAGGTGGGACAGCCTTGCCTTACTGAATAGTATTCCACTTATTTCACTTTGATTTATTGTATTTCAATGTCTTCCAAAGAGAAGTTTTGATTCCATTGCTTGATAGGTTAGACTATTACTCTCCATGCCATAAATTCCTTATCTCTGAACCTTTAACAACTGCATTTACTGTAGAAAATATGAATAAACAGAAGCATAGTATAGTTTGCATATTGATCTTAGAGGCAAGAAGACTTGGGTTCAGATCCTTCCCTGACATTTTCCTAGTACTGTGATGCTGGACAAATCATTTTGTATAGCTCATTAGAAATTATTAAATCACAGTTGTACTACTGATGAAATCATAGAACAAATAGGGGGCTGTTGTAATCATCAGGTGTGAAAGAACAAAGATAGATAAAGGGTGAAAGAAAAAAAATGCAGATTCAACAAGGAACAGATTACACATTTTGGAATCCCTAGCAAGTGTTCATCTAGTTTTTGTTTGAATTCATAGAGATCTCACTATGTCACGACATAACCCCGTTTTACTGTTGGATGGTTCAGAGTATCCTTCTTTATCTTGATTTGAAGTCTTCTATCTTTTAACTGTTTTAAGTTTGTCCTTAGGGCAGCTAGTTGACTTAGCAGATAGAATTTGGGAATTGGGAAAAATTTAGATCTGGCCTCTGACCCTTACTAGCTGTGCAACCCTGGAAAAGTTACTTAACCCTATTTGTCTCACTTTTCTCATTTGTAAAATGAACTAGAGAAGGTACTGGAAAACCATTCTGGTATCTCTGCCAAGAAAATCCCACATGGGATATAAAGAGTTGGACATGACTGAAATGATTGAACATCACTTGGTCCTTGTCATTTCCTCTGGAGACAAGAGATGACTCTTTGATTTTTGAAGTCAGTGAACATCATGTTCACTTTAAATCTTCTCTAGATTAAATGTTACCAGTTTCTTTAACCAAACAGGCATTTATATTTATACCATTTCTTTACTAATATTGACATTGCTGTGGTTATCCAACTCGTCATTGGACAAAGGAAATGCCAATTTTTTTCTGATTTGTTTGCAGGAGCTTTGCCCATGTGCTTAACTTATCCTCTGAAGTTAGTAAAGAAGCTGCTTTAACTAACCAAGAAGTCTGGGAAGAGACTCAAGGCACACAGAACCTAAGCCAGTGGTATTTTAATCGAGAGAATTCAGAGAATACTACAAAAAACAACTGAAGGCCTAATAGGTGCTTATATTTTTAGGTTTATCACATCAACAATAAGTTGTCTCTGACACAGTTTTACATTTTTAGTGGTTTGGTATTTCTCTGCATAAATATTTGAGTACTGTAGAGAACATATTTTTGTCTTTATGGCATTCAGAACACTTAGCACTTTAAAATCAATGTGTATTAAATGTTTTTGCATTATATTTTGTGAGAGATTTTGGGATATCAAAAATAAAAGATTCCTGGCATAAAATTTTGTGCATTTTCAAATGGGTGCATTTAATTTTTAATATTTAGCAATATAAAAAGGCCAGATCATTTTAAATTTGAAGTAGGCCTGAAGAAATTTCCTTTGTTACATTGAAAGGAACCCCTCCCTGTAAGGTTTTGAGGTTTTGTTTTGTTTTTTTTTGAACAGGTGTCACCTCTGGGCTTCAGTTTTTCCATCTATAAAATGAGGGGTTTTGGGGGCGGCTAGGTGGTATAGTGGATAAAGCACTGGCCCTGGAGTCAGGAGTACCTGGTTCAAATCCGGTCTCAGACACTTAATAATTACCTAGCCGTGTGACCTTGGGCAAGCCACTTAACCCCGTTTGCCTTGCAAAAAAAAAAATGAGGGGTTTTAACTAAGTAAAGATTCTTAACTTTGGCCATTGACAGTCTGAATAAGGTTTCAAATGGATAGAACAATGTATAGAATTATGAAGAAAACCAATTATATTAAACTACTGTTTATAAAATATTTTAAACAAATTTACATAACTCAGAACCCCTGAACAGAAATAACTCTAAAAGTCCTTCTAGTTCTCACATTGTTTTTTTTTAATATTTGTTTTTTTTCCAAGTACATGCAACAGTAGTTTTTAACAACCATTTTTTTGACAAAGTTATGACTTATAATTTCTCTCCCTCTCTTCCTTTCCCCATCCCTGATAGAGAGCAATCTGATATAAGTTCTATATCTATAGCCATACTAAACATAGATTAATATTATGTTGTGAGAGAAGAATGAGATCCGAGTGGAAGAAGGAAAACATTATAGAGAAAAAAAAGATAATATGTAAGACAAATTGTAAAAATTAGAGATAATAAGCTTTGTTCTTGATTTAAACCTCACAGTTCCTTCTCTGGATATGAATATTATTTTCCATCACAAATCTTTTAAAATTGTCTTTGATTATTCTGTTGAAATGAACAAGTCCATCATAGTTGGTCATGATCCCATGTTGTTAATGTGTATAATATTCTCCTGGTTTTGATCATTTCACTCCACATCAATTCATGCAAGTCTTTTCAGACTTTTCTGAAACCCTGTCCTTCATGATTTCTTATAGAACAATAGTGTTCCATCACATACATACATATACCATAATTTGTTTAGCTATTTCCCAATTGATGGATATCTCTCCAATTCTTTTCCACAGCAAAAAAAGAGATGCTATGAATATTTTTATATGTCTCATTCTGTTTTAATGACACTGCTCAAATAGATTTGAGTCTATTCTTTACCACTTCTTCATGGGTGAATTAAGTGTAGTTTTTGTAGTTTAATTTAGCTGCCTTTACAGATTTCTGCCACTGGAGGGAGAACTTCATTTACTTTTTTTGATAGTGGTGCACAATATAAAAATACCTATACAGAAGAGAGGAACCTGTGTTTTTATTTTTATTTGAATTTTAAAAGAAACATTAAAATTTTTTAGAATCACAGGTTTTGGGGCGGCTAGGTGACGCAGTGGATAGAGCACCGGCCCTGGAGTCAGGAGTACCTGAGTTCAAATCCGGCCTCAGACACTTAATGATTACCTAGCTCTGTGGCTTTAGGCAAGCCACTTAACCCCATTTGTCTTGCAAAAACCTTTAAAAAAAAGAATCACATGTTTTGGAGCTAGGAGGGGACCCAAGAAATTATCTGGTCTAGCTTCTTTGTAGAGATAGGGAAACTGCTGAAGCTCTCCCAACAGAAATGATTTAAACAAAGTCACACAGGATTAAATGGCAGAAAGCCAGAAGTGGAACCTGGATTTCCTAAGGCTTAGTTATGGCTTTTTTTTTTGAGACTACAACTTTTTCCCTTTAGGGAAAGATATTAGTATTATATATTTTTTTTTTATCAGAAGGAAGTCTGTATCAAACAAAATGTCTGCTTAACTTTATTTTTTTTTTTTGCAAGGCAAACGGGGTTAAGTGGCTTGCCGAAGGCCACACGGCTAGGTAATTAAGTGTCTGAGACCGGATTTGAACCCAGGTACTCCTGACTCCAGGGCCGGTGCTTTATCCACTGTGCCACCTAGCCTCCCCTCAAAATATTTTTAAATGTAAGTTAGGAAACACTGGATCTCTAAGAAGTGGAGAAGTTGAATATTGACAGGCTCCTGAGTAGAATGAGCAAGAGAGCTCAGGTATCACAGATGCTCGCCTTCTCAGACATTAAGTGTCTGAGACCAGATTTGAACCCAGGTACTCCTGACTCCAGGGCCAGTGCTCTATCCACTATGCCACCTAGCCGCCCCAATGCCACCTAGCCACCCCTGCTTAACTTTAAAGGCAGCAAGTTGTCAGCTATCATATTCAGCACCTGTGAGAAGGACTGGGGATTCAAAGAAAGATGAAATTAGACTCTGATCTCAAAGAGTTTGTAATCTAAGAGGGGAGACAATATCTAAATAGGTGTATAAACATAGAGGATAAATTGTAGATAATTTCAGAGGGAAGGGACTAAGATGCCATTTGATGAATAAAGGATAGGTTCTGACAGTTTGTGATGCTGTTGATTCTGGTCTGAGGATTAGTGAGGCTCATGCCCAGAAATTTGCCCATGAGGGGGAAAGAAAATTGCATTAGTATATCTAACCTGGATACGACTGGGAACAACAATAGTGTGGGAGAGCTGTCTCTCTCCCAGAAAAATATAAGCATATGGAAAGTTTGCCTTGTCTTCATATCCCAAGCATCAACCACAGTGTCTGTCTACATACTGGGTGCTTAATACATTTTTGCTAAATTAATTGGTGTTGGGGCAGCTAGGTGGCATAGTGGATAGAGCACCGGCCCTGGAGTCAGGAGTACCTGAGTTAAAATCTGGTCTCAGACACTTAACAATTGCCTAGCTGTGTGGCCTTGGGCAAGCCACTTAACCCTATTGCCTTGCAAAAAAACCAAAAAAAACCCAAACCTAAATTAATTGGTGTTAATTCTTGAGAAAGTACAGGAACCATAGAGGGGAAGTTGTCGCATCTGGGTGAAGTTCAGCAGGGGCAGAAAAAGAGTATTATCTTCAAAATATAATGCACGACCCTTAGAAGAAATTGATAAAGAATCTGGAAAACATTACAAAACTGACAAAAACAGGCTTTCTCAAAGTCACAACTCCCAATTGAAAAGGACGAGAATACTGGATTCATGCTTATTGTATAGTGATCAAAAAAGGCATTAGATTTAGTAGAGCACCATACCACTATAAAGACAATCCTCCAATAAAGCCACATGTTAAAATTTTACAAGATTGATTGAAAGACACCAAGAGAACTAATTCTATTAGCCATTTGATTTATATCAAGTAAAGGCATGGAACAGAAAGACATATTCACCTAAGATATTTGCCAAGTATGCAAATATGAAGGATTCCCTGTAGATCATGACATTTCTCAGATGTTTTGTGTGGGGGTGACATTGTTCTGAGCCCCAAAATTATTGCTGACCCATTGATTGTGCATCAGAGTGACAAACAGCATAATTGAAGAGAGCATGACTGGGAAAGGAAGCTATTCTTGCTGCAAGAGCAAAGGATACAGATATTCATTCCATTAGTATCTTTGAATTATCTCGAGACCTGGAGGAAGTCTCCCAGCCTTTTAGAGGATTTATAGAACATCAAGAATCAGCATGAGCAGGCTTGCAGCTACCCCTTAAAGGGAGTAGCCACTTGGATGAGATCACAGATCCTTTGCCATATCAGAAGTATAAAGCATGAGAAACGAAAAAAAAATACAAAGATAATGCTAAAAAGAGCAAAGAATTGTCATATGGAATTAATCAAGGAAAATTTTTTTAGAGGAGATGGATTTTGAATCAGGTTTCAAAGGGGAAAAACCTCTTGACCTTTGTACATCAACTAGTTCCTCTCCATCTCTTCTCCCCTTCACTGTCCAGCTTTTTTTTAATTTAAAGACATTTAAAAACCAATGTCTTTATTTTTACATCAAAATCATTCCCCAATATCTATATATTTCTCTCCCCAAACTTGTCCCTTTTAACAAAAGAATTAAGCAAAACCAACCAATTATGTGACTGTTTACTTTTGGCTTTCATAGTCGTCTAGTATCTATATTCAATACTGGTCTTTGCATTTATTCTGAATTATCTTTTAGTGTTGCTTTTATTTACCTTGTAGTTATAGTACAAAACTTTTCTTTTTGTTCAAATCTTCTCATGCTTCTTTACATTCCTCATATTTGATCTTTTTTATAGCACAATAATAGTCTGTGATATTCATATATTCAGAAGGGGAAGGGAAGAAAAGAATCACTTAACATGTGCCAGATATAGTGTTCAGCACTTTACAAATATCTGATTCTCACAACAGTCTTTTGAGATAGATGCTTATTATTATCATCACCTCCATTTTATATTTCAGGAAACAGGCAGATAGCTGTTATTGATTTTGTAGGGTCACACAGCTAGTATCTGAGACTGAATTTGACTCAGGTCTAACTTCTAGGTCCAGAGTGCTATCGAAGAGTATAGATGAGCAGAAGAGTTCTGAAAATAACAAATCAAAGGGAAGCTAGGTGGCGCAGTGGATAGAGCACCGGCCCTGGAGTCAGGAGTACCTGAGTTCAAATACAGCCTCATACACTTAATAATTACCTAGTTGTGTGACCTTGGGCAAGTCACTTAATCCCTTGCAAGGAAAAAACCTAAGAAAAAGAAAAGAAAGAAAATAACAAATCAAATTAACTATGTGTTTTTTGGCAAGGCAATGGGGTTAAGTGACTTGCCTAAGGTCACACAAACATTAAATGTCTGAGGTCGGATTTGAACTCAGGCCCTCCTGAGGTACTCTATCCACCATGCCATCTAGCTGCCCCTATTTTATATATATTTTAAAACAAGTGGTATGGAGTAGAGATTCATGATTTCATATATAACCTTTTTATTTTCTATATTATATAATTTGTACTAGTCTTTTTTGGCATTTTAAGTCCAAAATATTTTTAAAAACTATCAAAATAAAGGCATCTAAATTTTTAATGATAAAGATGAAAGGGATATTGAGGGATAAATATAAAGTCTTAACCTTGGATTTAAGAAATTGGCTTCATTATTTATTCACAGGATGACTACATCATTATCAGTAAACAGTGATAGTTTTATTACCTTTTTACTTTATCTAATTTCTTTCTCATTGCTTTTACTGTCTGCTGTTACAAGGACTATATCAAATAATTGTGGAGGAGAGAGGTCATTCTTACTTCACTTTGGCATTTATTGGAAAAACATTCTAGTATATTTCCATTGCTTGTGATGCTTGCTTTTCATTTTAGATAGATGTCTTTTAAAATTAAAAAAAATTATTTTGTGCAAATATTTTGTAGGATTTTGTTTTGTTTTTAGCATAAATTTGCACTGTACTTTATCAAAGGTCTTTTCAGCATCAGTTGAGATAATCATATGGTTTTAGACATTTTGGATTTTTAATATGATTAATTATGTTTATTTTTTTTCTTAACATTAAATCATCCCTGGTATAAATCCCACGATAGGAGTGTAGTGGGTTGTGGAGGAGGGGATGCTCATGCTTCATGACCTGTTTGTTTTTCTTAACCTCATTGGTTGGGGAGGGATCCTGAATATTATGGTAACATCTAAAGTTGCTTTATCTTTGGCAGATTCAGAGAAAATATTTAGTCCTCTATATTGTCAATCATATGATCCAGAAGTTCCTCATCCACAAATTTTATACTCTAGCCTCCCTGAACAAGCTTTATACATTCATGCTTTTGTACCGTTCCTTACACATGCTTTTGGGTCTAGAATGCCCTCCTTCCCTATCCTTTTGCTTAATGAACTTCTACCTGCACAGCTCAATAAATCCTTCCCTGATTCCATCCCTGAAGTCTGTTGAGCTTCACTCTCAGCACTTTGTACCTCCATAATGAATTATAGTTATCTGTTTATATCTTATCTTTATACTAGGCTAAAGAAAGGGATTACATCTTCTCTTAGCTTTGTATATCTCCCCTAGTACCTGCCACAGTGTTCTGTATGAAATAGGCATTGAACAAATGTTTATTGAATTCAACTTAACATTTATTGACTAGAATGGGAAATAGGAAGATAAGACTCATTTCAGAAGTGTATTTGGGGAGGGTCCAGTTCATTTGGGGAGCAAACGAGATAATTTGACTAGAAAGGGAAGTACCAAATATAATCTCTCCTCTATATGACAGCCCTTCAAATACCATAAGATAGTTCTGTCCTCCCTGAATCTTTTCTCTAGCTTAAACATACCCAGTTCCTTTAATCCTCATATCAGTAAATTTAAGACCCTTCACTGGCCTGGTTGCCATCTTCTGGGCTCCCTAGCTTATCAATATCTCTAAATTGTGCTCAGAAGTGAATGCAAGACTCTGAATGAGGTCTAACAAGGGCAGAATGCAAGGGGATCATCATCTCTCCATTCCTGGAAGCTCTATCTCACCTAATGTACCTCAAGATTGTATTAGCATTTGTGTCAAACAAAAGGATGCTTTTCAAGACAGATGCTGTCTATCTGTGCCTCCCCTAACATATTTATCAAGGGTTTGTTTTTTTTTTTAATCCAAGTGGAGGACTTTATATTTATCCCTCTCAAATTCTATCTTATTAGATTCCCAGGGTTTTTCCGGTAAAAATCATTTTGTATCCTGACTTTCTTATTCACTCTTGTGAATAAGGTTGTCATTTACAAATCTGATGAGCATACAATATAGGCCTTTTATACAAGTCTCTGATAAAAAAAAATGTTAAGTAACACTGAGTCATGCAGAGAACCCTTGAGTTCTCACCTGGAAACCTGCCACATTGACACTAGGTCATTAACTACTATTCAACCAGATGATTGATTGTGTGACCCTGAGCAAGTCACTTTACTTCTCATCTGTATAATGAGAGGGTTGACTACATGGGCTTTCCAAATCTAATAGTACATGTTCCAAGATGACTTCCAGCTCAGATCTGTGGTATTTTATGTTCTATGGTAGCTCTTAGCCCTATAATTGTAGGCATTATGTTCTAAGGTCCCTTTTAGTTCTATTTTCTGTATTCTAAATCCTAAAGTCTTTGTTCTAGAATTCCTTCTAGCTCTAACATTCTATGGTCAGCAAAAATAATGGAAAAAAAAATCTCTATGCAGGAGGAGAGACATAATCAATAAAGAAAAGGTTACCAAAGATTTCTCTTTGGTGTAGGCCTGTGTACAAATAGTGAACCATTAAAATAATTTAGGTATAAATAATGTGAAGCAGAATAGCCTCTCATTATAAACTAAACCTCAAAAATTATCTTTGGAGCTCTGTAACTTCATTTGAACACTGGATAGTCAATTATAAACACTGACAAGGAAATAATATTCTTATCCTAAAATCTATTGGCAATAAAAATTGACTCTTCATCTCATTCAATTTTATGGGCTAGTTCTTTAGTGAAACTGAACTCTATTAAAAGGGAGAAGACCAAGAGCACATTCATCATTATCAGAGCATTCTGCTCAGAACATGTAAGAAAGAAAGTTAATTTTAACAATAAGGTTTTTAGATTTAAATCAAGCTTAGGAAAAAGGGTGGAGTTGTCAGTGGTCAGTGAACAGTTTGAGCTTTATTTTCAGGAATGCACACATCGGAAGCTAGATTTTGCAAAACTGTTTAAGCCATGTCCATAAATAAGCTTAGCAAGTCATTTCAACAAGAAAAAGAATCTGATTACCTTATCACACAAATATACCCATTTTGATTTTCATTTGAAATAGGTCAGAGAAATTGCTATGATTTGATTCCCAGCTTGAAAATAAAGCTTTAATGCTGACTTTCAAAATCAATGATCCAAACCAAATGTTAGTTGGCATTTGTGTATAATATCCCGGAAAATATCTTTTCTTGGGCAGTTCTATCTTTTTTTTTAACTATTGCAGGACACTACATATTTAGTAACTTTGATGTGTAATTTATTTATAAAACTTTAAATTTCTATTTTGGCCATATTATCTGGAAAACAGGAGATTTAAAAACTTGTTTATTAACATCAACTACAACAAATATTAACAGTTTATGCTGCCAGAGAATATAACGATAAATACGACCTAGTTCCTGTCCTCATCAAAGCTTTCACTGAAGAAATTGACTAACTCTTACAAATAATGAATACAAAATGGTATATAATAAATTCCAGATTGATCCAAAATAAATATATGCAGTCTTTTGAGTGAGGAAAAGTAGAAAATTTCTTCCCTGACTGAGAAATCAGGAAAGACTTTATGAAAGGAGATAGCATATGAATTGGATCTTACAGGATGGATCTTATAGGATAGATGAAAGTACGATGAGTTAGGGAGATATTTCAAGCACTGGGAATGAAAGACAGATGATGGAATATACATGTACAAGAAAGTTAATAATCCCATTTGACTGTAGTAGAGTGTATATAAGGAGGATGAATGAGAAATGGGAACATTTTGGAGTTTTGAGGGGAACATAATTCTTGCAGACCATCTTTCATTTATTCATTCCCAAAACTTGTGAGTCCATAGTATTATGATTAGTGATTTGGGGTATCTCTGCTCCAGTGCATTATGCTGGTGGGTTCTTAGAGGCCATGCCAGCATCATGTAAGCACTGTCAGATTGCATAATTTTAGAAAGGCTTTGATTATTAATATTAGTTTGAATCTTGTTTTTTCCCCAATTGGGGTGAAAGAAGGGGCTGACCACTTGATAATGAATTTTTTTTTTTTCGCAAGGCAAATGGGGTTAAGTGGTTTGCCCAAGGCCACACAGCTAGGTCATTATTAATTGTCTGAGGTCGAATTTGAACCCAGGTACTCCTGACTCCAAGGCCGGTGCTCTATCCACTACGCCACCTAGCCGCCCCTGATAATGAATTTTTTTGAAGATTGTAATCAATGCAACAAAAAAAAATGAGGAATTTCTTAATCCAGACCACACTCTCAGGGGGATAGTGGCATATTCACAGAAAAGGAGTCAAAAGTGCTAAGAGTCACATAATGTTTAGATCTTTAGTAAGTTTGAAATTTAAGCTCTTTATTCAAGACCAACAAGTGGCTGTTTTGTGGGAGGAGCTGAGTCATAGCACTTTTGATATTCTTGCTCTAAGTGAAACCAGGAGAAAGAAATTACAGATACATGGAAGGAGAGCATACAGATAACTTTTTGAAGAGGCAGAAAAGGAGTTATTGGAGTAGATTTTATTGTACTTCCCACAGCAACAAAAAATATTATATGGTATATTTGGCCATCACATGTTATAGTGCTCATGATAAATATTGCCAAAAAGATCACCATGAAAATAATTGTATCATATGTACTAATATTGGTTGTTGAGGATACAGTGATAGGGAAACTATAAAGAACTCAAAAGATTCCAAATTAAAAATCATACCCTGATTCTTGGTCACTTCAATGAAGGTGTGTAAAAGATGAAGACAGGTGGAACTATATGGGAAAGTATGATTCAAGAATAGAAACTTTGAACTTTTATATTATGAATACCTTCATTAAGAAAAGAATTGGTAATTTTTCAAGACCATCAATAGATATTGAATGTGTTTTGAGAGAAGAATCAGATCCAAAAGGAAGAAAAAAATATTTTAACAAAATAATATAATACATAAGCCAACTTAAAAAAAAATTGAAGATAATAGCTTTGGTTGAAGCATATTTTTTAAAAATCTCTATTTTTTTCTGTGTTTTCTTTTGTAACATGGCTAATGTAGAAATACATTTTGCAAAGTATTTTGACTTCACAAGTATAATCAATATCTAATTGCTTGCCTTCTGAAGGGCGGAAGGGTAAGCAGGAGGGAGAAAATTTGGTATTCAAAATATTAAAAAATGATTGTTAACATTTTTTACATGACATTGGAAAATACTTAAAATATATTTAGGGGTGGCTGGGTGGCGTAGTAGATAGAGCACCGGCCCTGGAGTCAGGAGTGCCTGGGTTCAAATCCGGCCTCAGACACTTAGTAATTACCTAGCTGTGTGGCCTTGGGCAAGCCACTTAACCTTATTTGCCTTGCGAAAACCTAAAAAAAAAAAGGACTAAAATATATTTAAAAATAATTGGTAGAAGCTTGTCTCAGTAAACAAATAACATCATAAAGAAGGAAATAGATTATAAGTTAAAAAGGAAAAGTCTTGTTACTGTTGTGGAAATTATCTCTGAGTTAGTTATCTAAGTACAATGAAACCAGAAATTTATGGAGGATAAGGAAGAGGAGGAGGAAAAATGTACAACAAAAATGACATTAACTTCTACTATAAAAATTTTATCTAGAAGTTTAATCAATGTAGATGCATTTCCACAAGGAGATAAAAAGAAATCTCCTTATTCAACAAGCATCTGGCTTTTTTTGTCAAAAAGATATGGACAAAGACAATACTAGGTTAGAATATAAACTTGTTTATAAAATCTTATAAAAAAAGATGAGAGACAATTATAAGTAGAATCATCTTATAAAGCAGAGAGAAGTGTTTGGATCCCTACCCTTTAAGGATTGTCCATCATTAGTTTAGTTATCTGGGAAAAATAGTATGGATGCACAAATTGAGCTCAGAATTGAAGAAAAGCAGCAGAGTAGATTGCATTACTTTTAGAAATTAATGAAACTTCTTAATTGACCCCAGTTTCCCATGAAAACAAAAAGACGTCTTTTTAATACCAGCTTTCTATTTGATGTTGCTACATAGCAGCAAGACATGGAATACAACTGCTTCTGAAGAACTAAAAAGTTATTACACAACGGGAAATGGAGAGCTATGAAGTGAATGTTGCAAGCTGCAACATATAACCAATAAAACCTTTCTTTGATTCCCATAGTCAGCTATAATCTTATCCTCAATGCTCAGATTGCACTTTGGCTATGCCTATCCTAGAGCAATTAGCATATTTAATCTTGAATTACATTTATTTGTGCGTATCTTCTTCTCTGTACTAAATTGTAAAGTTCAAAAGGGCAGGGACTATGTCTCATTCATCTTTTGATCCTGCACATCACCTAAAAGAATTCCTTGGATACAATAAGTGATCAACATATAGGTTGAATGGGATTTTCAGTTTGTTATTGGGTGGCTAGGTGGTGCAGGGGTTAGAGTACTGGCCCTGGAGTCAGGAGTACCTGAGTTCAAATCTGGCCTCAGACACTTAATAATTACCTAGCTATGTGGCCTTGGGAAAGCCACTTAACCCCATTGCCTTGCAAAATCCTAAAAAAAAAAATGTTATTACCATCTTCAGGTGAAAAACCTTTGGGAGGGAGGTGGAAATTGTATTTGAAAGAAGTGGGATAGATAAAGAAGAGGTCATAGCAATGGTGAAGTGAGATGAGTTTGATGAGTACCAGGAACAGTGATTAGACCAGGTTGGCTGGAATAGAACGTCATGCTGGGAAAAAGTCGGAGGTAAGTTTGTAAAACTCTGTTGAGCATGAATTATAGGTTTAGAAAAACTAGGCCAAGTGGCTTAAATCATATATAGTGATGGACAGTCATGGAAGTTTCTTCATCAGTGAAATGACATAAAAATGATATTTTAGTAAAATTAATCTTGCAGCAGCATGCAGGGTGAATCAAAAAAAGAAAGAGATAACGGAAGAGAGAACCCAGTTTAATGGTCTATTTAAAAATTCAGATAAGAGGTAAAAGGCCTACACTGGGATAGAACTAGAAAAGAAGGTATGGTTATAATCAAAGGAAGAATTTAAAGGACTTGAGATTAATTATATATGACAGATAAGAGGAAGGCACTTTATCTTTGATGAGAGGTGGAACTTTATAAAAGATCTAGGGTTTTTTCCTACTCTTAAATTTTATGATTCTATATCCCCACTTGGGTCACATGGAGAAATGATATTAATCATAGGCAATATCATATAGCACTTTACACATTTACAAAAAAATTTCATATTTATTAGTTCATTTGATCTTTTTAACAATATCATCTCCATTTTAGATAAGAAATGGGATATTTAAGTTTCTTCAAATGATACCAATTGCCCCAAATTTTACAGCTTGTAAATAGCATAGGAGTCAGAACTGGAATCTAGGTTTTCTGACTAATAACACTGACTGAAATTGGGAAGTTAAGAAGGATATCATTGAGGTGGGGGGGGAGAGGAGGAAAGGGTATGATGACAATCTGTTTTATATTTAGTTTGAGGTGACAGGAAAGAAAATAGAAATGTCTAGAAGGCAATTGAAGATACACAGTATGAGAGGAACAACTGGAGTAGTAAAGGTTATAGATACAAACTTAGGAGTCATCTGCATAGGACATGAAGGTGGGAATATTTTCCACATTTCATTATGTTTTGCCTATTTTTATGTGAATATTTTTCATAAAGACTTGCAGTTTCAGGGGGTGGCTAGGTGGCGCAGTGAATAGAGCACTGGCCTTGGAGTCAGGAGTACCTGGGTTCAAATCCGACCTTAGACAATTAATAATTACCTATCCATGTGGCCTTGGGCTAGCCACTTAGCCCCATTGCCTTGAAAAAATCTAAAAAAAAAAAGACTTGTAGTTTCAAGCATTTAAGTGAATATTTTACTATTTGAATATTTTGTGTATTCATTCAAATGCTATTTGAATGCTAAGTGAATATTTTACTATTTGTGACATCCAGGTTTCTTGCTTTCAGATGGCTTGCTTTCTTTTTTATTTATTCATTTAATCAGCAAATATTTAGTAAACACTTAATAAAATGAATATTTTCCTCCCAGATATTAGGTGTTCCAGATTTCCAGCTGTTATTATCTAACACTATAATAACAACTGGTCCATAGTTGGAAGGTTAGGTTAGATTATTTCTAAAATCTTTTCCAGCTTAAAAATATCTGTGATATCTTAACTAATCAGTCAGTCATTAAACATTTATTAAGAACTATGAGCCAGGCACTGAGCTATTCTTCGGGGATAGAGAGACAAAGAGTAAGACAAGCCCTTTTCTCAAAGAATGTTTTAGTGAGATGAGATCATATATAAACATACAGAATAAATATGAAGAAGATAAATACACTGGGAATAGAAAGGCTAGGCTCTTAAGGAAATTCCCATCCAAAGAAAGACACATCGAGCAAACAACTATGTGCAGAAAAACCAAATGGAAATAGGTAAGTTGGTATGAAGGGCAACTGGGAATGGTTTCTTCAACTGAAATTTGAAGAAAATGGTAGAAACCAGGAGGTAGAAAGAAGAGAGAACATTCCAGCATGGGGACAGCTTGTAAAAAGTGCCTTGTGGTCAAGAAATGGATGCTGTTTGTGAAGGAAGCCAGTGACTTCTCCAAATCATAGACCACATAGGCGGTGAGAGAAGGAGGCAGGATATGAGAAAACTGGAAAGCCAGGAAGGTACCAGCTTATAAAGTGCTTTATAATAGAAACAGAGGATGTTATATTTGATCCTGGAGGTGAAAAGGAGCCATTGAAGTTTCTTAAAATGGAAGGTGGTATGGTGTTTCTCATACCTTAAGATACTCAACTTCACAATTCAATAGAGAATTATCTGGGTTGAGGAGAGACCTGAAGCAGGGAGAACAGCCAGTAGACTATTGCAAGAGTTCAAATGGATACCAGGGTACTAGCAGTCAGTCAGTGAACATTTATTAAATGCCTACTGTGTACCAGACATTGTGCTGTGATGGGGTATATAAGGAGGTAAAAGATAGTTTCCTAGGGCAGCTAGGTGGCACAGTGGATAGAACACTGGCCCTGGAGTCAGGAATATCTAAGTTCAAATCTGACCTCAGACACTTAATAATTACCTAGCTGTGTGGTCTTGGGCAAGCCACTTAACCCCACTGACTTGCAAAAAAAAAAATAGTTTCTTCCTGCAGGAGGAGCTCATAATTGAATGGGGAAGATAATGTACAAACGACTAAATACAAATGAACTATAGATATGGAAATACTCAATAGAGGAAAGGCATTATCATTGAGGGAATCAGAAAAGGTACATAGATGCAAAGACAGGTATAGATATGGCTTGGGTAAAAGAAGACTATTTAGAAGAAAGATTAGATTTACTAGACCTTGTTTCAGGAAACAAATGCCACTAGGAAGAAGTCATTTCATTTAAAATTCATTAAACATTTACAAAACACCTAGGCTTTGATACAGAGGCAAAAATGAAACAGTTCAGGCTGCCTTCAAGAAGTTTACATTCCCTTATACAGTGAATTAAATGTAATGATACATATATAAAGCAAATTAATATATAAAGTAATTTCCAGGGAGTGAATACTAATAATTTCCTTTAAATTCTTGATTAAATCCAACTTAAAGGTTTCCACAAGAAGCCTATCCCAATCCTACTTAAGGCTAGTGCCTTCCCTTACTGATTACCTCAAATTAATCTTAGAACCAAATGAAAAGTCCCAGAGACAGAGTTTCTGGGCAATTAATAATTAATTTATTAATTAGGCCCAGCAAATAGTCAAAAGATTGAGGTCATTAATTTCTCCTGAAACCAAAGGACACCCCCCCCCACACACACACACCCATCCCATATTTAAGTATCTTTGGAAAAATTGTGTGAACCTGAGAGTAAAAATCAGCTCTGATTGGTTAACAATTAATGAGGAGAGTGACTATATTAATGAGGAGGTCATTCTGCTCCTCCAGCTGACTGTCCTTCATAGTTTTCTTTGACCCATAAGGACTAGTCTTTAAATGAGGACTAATAGTTGGTTAGTAAAATCAAAAAAAAGAATCATTGGGTCCCATATATAAATTGGTTATTAATATAATAAGAAAATAATCATTTTCCTCACCTTTCTAAAGCTGGCTTCTATATAATTATTTGCATGTTGTCTCCCTCATTAGATATGAGTTCCTTGAGATTAGGGACTGTCCTTTGTCTCTTTGCATCCCTATTGCTTAGCACAGTCCCTAGCACATAGTAGGTTCTTAACTGTTGACTTCTTTCTTCCAGAAATATTTTTCTGGGGCCTGTAGGGGGCAGTCACCAACCATACAACAGTACTGTATGTGACTTTGACCCATGATTTGCCACTACATATATATTATAACAATGGAAAAAGAGTCACCACACCTGGTCTTATATAATAATTTTTTTGATGTTTTACTTGGAATCTTTGACTTAATTCACTTGATAAAGTGAATAAAAATTTGAATTAGTCATTTTTTGCAATCCACTTTCTCCTTTCTTCTTCCCTTCCATTTCCTCCCTTCTTTCCTTTTTCCTTTTTTACCATTTCCCCTTTTCCCCTTCTTCCTCTTTCCATTCTCTTCCCTCTATGCTTCTTTCATTTCCTCAGTTTTTCACTTATTCTAGGTTCCTATGTCAGAGAAATCTTGATATCATTGAACCTTATCAAAATATCAAGAATTCCCAAGTGATGAATTGTATCTGATATATCTCAAAATGTGCTCCTATAAGATATAAAAATAAACCTATATAAATCACCAGCATTTCTATCTGTTTTTTTCAAGTTCAGCAGGAAGAGATAGAAAGAGAAATTCCATTTAAAATAACTGCAGATAATTTAAAATTCTGGGAGTCTACCTGCCAAGACAAACTCAGGAACTATATGAACACAATTACAAGATACTTTTCACAAAATGAATTCAGAAGTAAACAATTAGAGAAATATTAGTTGCTCTTGGGTAGGCCAAGTCAATATAATAAACATGACAGTTCTACTTAAATTAATTTACTTATTCAGTGCCATAATAATCAAACTGCCAAAGAATTATTTTATAGAGCTAGGGAAAATAATAACAAAATTCATCTGGAAGAACAAAAGGTCAAGAATATCAAGGAACCAATTAAAAAAAGTGAAGGAAGGTGGCTTAGCAGTACCAGATGAATCAGTCATCATTAAAACAATCTGGTATTGGCTAAGAAGTGAACAGGTGAATCAGTGGAATAGAGAGGGTGCAAAAGACACGGTAGTGAGGATTACACTAATCTACTTTTTGATGAACCCAAAGACTCCACCTTCTGGGATTAAAAAATTACTGTTTGACAAAAACTGCTGGGAAAACTGGAAAGCAGTTTGGCAGGAACTAGTTTGGCAACAATTCACACCATATACCAAGATAAGATCAAGATAGGCACACGACTTAGACATAAAGGATAAAAACATAAACAAACCAAGAGAGTAGGAACCAGTTTGCTTGTCAGTTTTATGAATAAAGGAAGAGTTTATGACTGAACAAGAGATAAGAAGCATTATGGGATGTAAAATGGATAATTTTGATTACATAAAATTAAGAAGGTTTCAATACAGGCAAAACCAAGGCAACCAAGAGTAGAAGGAAAGTAGGAAACTGGGGGGAAATTTTGACTGCAAGTTTCTTTGAAAAAAGCTCTCATTTCTCAAATATATGGAAAATTGAGTCAGCTTCATAAAAATAAGAATCATTCCAAATTGATAAATAATCAAAGGATAAGAGTATATAGACAAAGCAATCAAAGCTATTTGCAGTCATTAAAAATGCTTGGAACCATTATTGATTAAAGAAATGCACGTTAAAACAATTCTGAGGCACCACTTCACACCTATCAGGTTGGCTAATATGAAAGAAATGGAAAATGACAAATATAGGAGGGTATGTGGAAAAATAGGTATATTAATACACTGTTGGTATTGTTGACTGATCCAATCATTCTAGGTTTTTGGTTTTCTTTGCAAGGTAAATGGGGTTAAGTGGCTTGCCCAAGGCCACACAGCTAGGTAATTATTAAGTATCTGACTCTATCCATTGTGCCACCTAGCTTGCCTCTGTGATCCAATCACTCTAGAGAACAATTTGGAGCTATGTCCAAGGGG
This sequence comes from Macrotis lagotis, assembly GCF_037893015.1. NCBI lineage: Eukaryota > Metazoa > Chordata > Mammalia > Peramelemorphia > Peramelidae > Macrotis > Macrotis lagotis. The sequence goes on along the minus strand of NC_133666.1, from coordinate 643,172,281 downwards.
TTATAAAACTATCCCTACTCTTTGTCCCAATAAACCAGTATGGAATCTATACTACAAAAAGAGCTAAGAAAAAGTAAAAGGACCTATATGTTCAAAAATATTTATAGCAACTTTCTGTGTTGGTAAAGAACTGGAAATTAAGGGATATCCATCAATTGGGGAATGACCAAACAAGTTATGGCATACAGTTGTGATGGAGTACTGTTATGTTATAAGAAATGATAAACAAGATACTTTCAGAAAAACCTGGGAAGAGTTACATAACTGATGCAAAGTGAAGTGAGAAGAATCAGGCAACATTGTTCACAGTAACAGCAATATTGCATGATGATCAATTGTGAATGACTTAGTTATTTTAATTAATATAATTATTTAAGACAATTCTGAAGAATTCATGATTAAAAATGCTATCCATCTCCAGAGAAAGAACTGATGGAGTTTGAATGCCATTTGAAATGTACTTTTTAAACTTTATTATTCTTAGTTTTTTCATCTGCGTTTTCTTTTATACCTTGGCTAATATGAAAATGTTTTGCATGACTGTACCTGTTATAAATATAATTTATATCAAGTTGCTTGCCTTCTCAAAGGGGGCAAAAGAAAGGAAGAAGGGAAAAATATGGAACTCAAATTTTTTTTAAAATGTTAAAAATTTTTGTTTACATGTAATTGAGAAGAAAATAAAATAAAAATTAAATATTAAAAAATACCCCACATGCCTTTGTAGAGCTCTCAATTCAGTATAATTTAACCATCAGTTAATTAATTTAACCATCAGTTAATTAACCATTCATTAATCAGTAAGAAAATTTTCATATTTAATTTGTTTTACTATCTTCAAAAAGATGTATATATATATATACATATATATTAAAACTATTAGGCACATTTGCTAGCATGTAATGGACACTTATGCTAAAATTAGACCTATGATAATCATAGAGTATTAGAGCTATAATGGTTAATTAGAAAATAGAACATAAAATATCAGAGTTAAGAGGGACCTTAGAACACATAAATAATAGAATTGGAAAGAGCCTAGTCCAATAGACCCATTTTTATGGTCAAAATAATTGAGGTCTAGTCCTTTATACAGAGTCCTTTATACTGTCTTTGACTGCCAAAGACCCATGACTTCTAACAATCAAATGGCAGAGTCAGAATTAAATTGGAGATAATCAGCGGAGAGAAGGCACTGGCATTAAGGGAGATTAAGAAGGGCTTCTTAAAATAGAGTCTGAAGGAAGACAAGGAAATCTGGAGATGGAGAGGAGGAGGAGAGAATTTCACACTTGAGAGGGCTGCTGGAGAATGACCTCTTGTTTAAGGAATAACAAGGAGGCCAGGGTTAGTGGATCACAGAATACATAAGGAAATGAGGTAGAAGGAGACTGGAAAAGAAGGACCAAGTTATGGAGGGTTCTAGGATTTTACATTTGATCCTGGAGGAAAGGGAACCAGTGGAGTCTAATGAATATTGCAGACAGGAACAAGCATTTATTAAGTGACTACTGTGCTCCAAGATCTGGGTTAAGTACTTGACAAATATGTCATTTAATCTTCACAACAGCCACCTTTTAGCTGAGGAAATTGAATCAAACAGGGCTAAATGACTTTCCCAGGGTCACACAGCTAGTGTCTGAAGCTTGATTTAAAAACCTTAATTCTTCCTGATTCCAGGCCCAACTCTCTATCCATTGGGTTGCGTAGCTGTCATGGGGTTGTGCTTTAGGAAGGACCAAATATCATGCTTGCTCACTATGTCTTCAGACCTGAAGTCAAGGTCTTCACATGAACCATTTGTACCTGATTCCATGGACTATTTATTTTTCTCACTATAAGACCCCTTCCCAAAGTAGGATTCAAACTCCCAAATCTTCCTTCATTCTTTTTCTCACATAAACAATTACTTTGCATCATACAGATTTCATCGACCCATAGCTACACTATGTTGCCACTCACTGTCATTCATACCACTGATCTTTTCATTGACTCCAAATACCCTGGAGCTCATCTTTACCTCCATGTTTCCTTGAGCACCAGTATCAAAGGACATGTTTTGCCATGCTAAGTGCTAAGGGGATAATTATTGACTAAAGAGAACTATTTGTCCTGGTCAGAAATTTATTACCTTGGGGTGGCTAGGTGGCACAGTGGATAGAGCACCAGCCCTGGAGTCAGGAGTACCTGGGTTCAAATCTGGTCTCGGACACTTAATAATTACCTAGCTGTGTGGCCCTGGGCAAGCCACTTAACCCCATTGCCTTGCAAAAACTAAAAAAAAAAAATTATTACCCTTTTGATGGCATTTCTATTTTTTTATAGAAAAACAGTGAAGGGTTCAGAAAATATTATCAAGGGACATCTAGGTGGCACAGTGGCTAGAGCATCAACCCTGGAGTCAGGAGGACCTGAGTTCAAACCCAGTCTCAGACACTTAACAATTTCCTAGCTGTGTGACCTTGGGCAAGTCATTTAACCCAATTGCCTGAAAGAAAGAAAGAAAGAAAGAAAGAAAGAAAGAAAGAAAGAAAGAAAGAATTATCAAAGATACCAACTGTCTCAGACCTTATGTTATTGGCATTGTCCAGTCCTCTGGAGTTCTCTGTACCCAATATTGAAGGCAATGTGAAGAATAATTTGGTGATAAGAATTCTAGGATCATAGGATTTAGAACTGAAATTCAGTTTAATAAATATTTATTAAGCACTATGTGTTAGGTCCTAGAGATACAAAGATAAAAATGAAAAAGTGTCTGTCTTTAAAGAGCCTAATTTGACTTGGTTTGATTTGGTTCTTAAATCATGTCCTTCCTTATTGAAGAAGATTAAAATAATATCACTATGTCAGTGACAAATTTTACTGTGTTTGACTGTGGCTGATCAGACCATTATGAACTTGGAATGCTCTCTATAGGTCGGGTACAAATAGTACAATGAACAGCTGGGTTGGGTTTTCTAAACTTGCACATCTCATGTTTCCTCTGAGCTGCTTCGATTCTATCATGCTCATAAAACACAACATCCTCTCTGATGAGGGCATGCCATGCTGGGTGGTCCTCTGCCAGTATCTCTTATGCTGCACAATCACTTCCAAAGTTCTAAAAAGAGATTTTGAGAATGTCAATTTGTATCAATTTTTCTCCATAAAACAGTCTTTTTGATTAGCATATGGTTGGCATTTGAACGATTTGGTTGTTCCATTGTAGTTGTGCTCTCTGTTTAATGTTTGAATGCTTGGCAGTGTTGTAGAGGAAGGACCTAAGTGTCTGGTATCTTCTCCTGCCAGGGCATCTTCAGAATCCTCCTAAGACAATTTAAATGGAAGTGATTTAGTTTCCTGACATGGCTCTGGTAGACTGTCCAGGTTTCACAGGCATATAGCAATGAGGTCAATACAATAGTACTATAGACCTTCAGTTTGGTAGTCAAATACCTCTTCTCTTCCATACTTTCAGAGTCTCCCAAATACTGTTAGCTCTGGCAATGTGTGTGTCGACCTTCCTGGAATATACTATCAAGATAAGTGAACTTGTCCATGGTACTCAAAACTTCTCCATTTGCTATAATTAATGATTGTTCCACATATGGATGGTGTAGTGCTGGCTGATGGAGCACCTGGGTTTTCTTGGTGTTATTGTTAGACCAAAAGGAGCACAAGCAGCAGAGAATCGGCCCACACTTTGGTACATCTCAGTTTCAGAGGCTGCATTGAGGCACAGTCATCTGCAAACAGAAGGTCATGTACCAACATTCCTTCCGCTGTAGTCTTGACTTGTAACCTTTTCAAGCTGAAGAATTTATCATTAATGAGGCAGTTTCCTTGAACAAATCCTACATCCCAACTTACATTTTACTGGAGGATATAATGCATACACAATTAAAGAATTAAAAATAATTTAAAGGGAAAAGTGCTGATAACTAAGGGTGGATGGATCAGTAAAAGCTTGTGCAGGAAGCTGTGCTTGCACTTTGCTTTGGAAAAAAAGCTTGAGATCAACAATTTAATTCAGTGTATTTTATATTTGTGGAAACTGAGGCTTAGAGAGATTAAGGAATTAGTACAATTTATGCAAAGAGAATAACTGAGATTTGAAATCTTGTCCTTTAACTCCAAGTCCAGTCAGTGCTCTTTCCCCTATGCCCTGCCACCTCTCAGGACATACACTTAACTTAGAGAAATACAGACCCAAGGGAGCACAAGCTTCCTCCTCTTCCCCTCAATAATGCTTTGCCAGAAAGTGGTCTCATCTGGTTCTCTTATTCTCCTGTCAACACATTCAGCTCTGTAGCCTTGGGATAAGTATTCATTTAGGAACACTGATTTAACTGTCCCAGCAACTTCCTAAGAACAGCCTCAAGGTAGGAGAAAGGCTGATACTCCATTAGGTTAATTGATTCCAGGGTGCAATTGCTCTGCTTTCATATTATGTTAACGCCTAAAAAAAATGACTTTCCCAAGGTCATACAATGAGTTTGTGATAGAGGTAAGTCAAGCTCCTAGGACACCCCATTCTTAATCTACTGCTTTTTCACTTCTCCAAAGCTTCTTCCTTAAGCAGAATGATAGAATTTCAGAGTTGGAAGGGACCTCAGAATTCAACACATATGGTCAACAGGAATTTCTTCTACAATGTCCTTGACAGTGATTATCCAGTATCTGATGGAAGATTCCTAGTGACAAAGAATCCACTACTTCCTGAAGTAGTTTATTCCTCTTTTAGATAATTCCTATTGTTAGCTGAAATCTATCTACATGGAATTTCCATCCATTATTGTTAATTCTGCAGAAACTTAATACCTCTTCCACATGACAGCCCTTTAGAAACTGGAAAGCAGTCATTATGTTTCCCTTGCCTTTTATAGGCTAAACACCCCAAGATTCTCCAAACAATTCTTATGTAGAATGATCACCTTATTCTAGATTGACTTTAATGGTTTTGTCTTTCCTAAACTAGCACCAAGAACCTTGCACAGAACTGCACATGGTTTTAGATCCAGGGTATTTGTGACACTAAAATCTCCCTTATTGGCCTCTCCCAACAGAGTCTGACATCTGTGGTTTATGGATACCATGTCATATTATTGATAACAGGGAGTTTTCAATTCACTTTAACCTTCAGGTATTTTTTATATATACAGACTTTTGCTTAATTGTGCCTCTTTTATTCTAGACTTGGGGTTGTAGGCATTTGAGCTTATTCCTTTCCACCACCTTTGTTAGTGGCAGAGCATGTTATCTACTTGTTCTGCTGTTACTTCCTGCATATAGCAATACTATACTGATAGAATTGAAGATCCCTGAGGCCAGGGACCATTTGCATTTTTGTTTTTCTGTTCCCAGCACCTTATGTATAGAACATGTTCAAAAAACATTTTAATTAAATGAATTAAGGAGCTGATAATAATTTTCTCAGATCAAGGCAAAGAGGATCATTTTGTTAGTCTGTAAGCTCAGGATCCCAGAAACAGATAATTGGATCTTGGAATTGGATCTTGCTTTGTTAAACTTTTTGGATTTTACTGTCATCACTTCTGCTCAAAGGGTAGATGATACTGTTAGCTCAAGTGCTTCTCCTTTCTGAAAGGCTTCTCTTCCTGTAATTTTAAAATTGTAGCAGAGAGAAGGAGATTATAGCTTGTAATTTACTTAGAAAGAATATCTGGATTTTGACAGACTCACTTGTGTGTTTGTGTGTGTGTGTGTGTGTGTGTGTGTGTGTGTGCATATTTCTTTTTTAGTTTTTTTCAAGGAGAATGGAGTTAATTGGATTGCCCCAGGCCACACAGCTAGGTAATTATTAAGTGTCTGAGGTCAGATTTGAACTCAGGTACTCCTGACTCTAGGGCTGGTGCTCTATCCACTGAGCCACCTAGCCACCCCTGTGTGCATATTTCTAACAAGGTATAGCATCTAATTTTTGAATATGCTCTAGTAAATCATGTTCACATGCACCAATTACTCTACTGTCCCACATTCTCCAACACAATACGGCCCTCTTTTCCTTCTGACTTGTCAGATTATATTCTTTCAATCATAGAATCAAAGAATTTTAAATTTGGAAGGGATCCTTGGGCCCATTTAGTCCAATCCCTTCATTTTTAAGTAAGAAAAAAACTAATATATATATATATATATATATATGTATATATATATGTCCTGCTTTGCAGTTCATAAAGTGTATTATGCCCATTATTGTAATTAGATCTAACAATAGTTCCATGAGATAATAGCTATTTAGATACAGTCATTAAGCAACTTGCACAAGTTTAGTGATACTTCTATATAGTGCTGTCTTTATGCTGACAAAGAGATAGGGATGATAGAGATGAATATTCAGTGAATTTTCAGAAGTCTCTCCAGTATTCCCACCTTGACTCCTAAGGAGTTTGTCCCAAGGCAGACCAATTAGCTGACAAGTTCACCTAAGGGGACAAGTGAGTGGAAAAAAGAAGAGGAAATGTGGAGACCTCAGAACAAATAGAATAAAAGGTATAGTGAAGCAGCCACCAAGAGTAGATACCAGAACTCCCTGGAGCAAAGCTGTGTGGTTGACTGGTGCATATACCTTCATGATGGATTTTCTGTCCTTTTGTCATGTGAAACCTTGGGTGGTGATTCTTTAGTTCTCTTCTCCTCTAGGTTCCCTGGTTTCCTTTCCCAAGAAAAGAATTAGAGTCGATATTTTTTTTCTTGGAAACTGGAAAGTCTGTTTCTTTTAAGTTTGTTTACCTTCTTTTTGCCTTGTTTATCTTTCTTTAAATGTTTGTTGTCTCTGAAGTCAGAAATTTTAACAAAGTATTAATTACAAGCATTGATAATCTAGGTATATTATTGGAAAGTCAGTTGGGAGGGTTCAATTGGGTGACTTTGTCAGGTGGAAGAGAGCGGGAGAGAGAGAGACAGAAAGAGAGAGAGAGAGAGAGAGAGAGAGAGAGAGAACCACAGAAACACACACACACACACACACACACACACGCACACACAGAGGCAAATACACTCAGACAGACAGAGACAGAGGAGGAGGAGGATTTTGGTGCTGCACAATTTTTGCCATCAATTTTATTTTCTGGCTCTGGGGGCTTAAAATTGAAAAAAAGAAAATTTTTACTACTTCCAGGATAGAGAAAGAATATTTATATTGGGATCCTTCTAACCTAATTAATGAGTCATCTGTGGCTGGTTTTGGGGTGGGGAGTGAGAGGAAGAAGCTAATGTTGGTGCTGAGATAGGGCCAGCACCATTTTCCCCTGGTTTAGTTTAAGAGGAAAGTCCTTTCCAAATGGGAAGGCCTGAGGAAATGTCTGGAAACAATAGCCTACCTCACAAAAAGTGGGTGGGGGGCAGGGCAATCAAAGATGAAGGACCTTGTTTGCAAGACAGGAGAATTAGTTGATGGAATTGAGTCTAACCCTATCATTTTAGATAATTAACTTATTATTTAATATATTTATTATATATAATATAATATAGATTATATAGACTATAGATTTTAATAATTTAATAACACTATTAACCACTATGAGGTTAGGGGACTTGCCCAGGGACTGGGTGTCTGAGTGATTCAAATTCAGATTTTATTGGTACCTTGTCTAGTGCTCTATCCATTACTTTTCTCTTTCTTTCTCTCTCCTCTTCTCCTTTCTCATTCCCCTTCCCATATTTAACCCTAACTCTAATTCTTTTTTCCTTTTCTAGGTAACTCTTCCTCTTCATCATCCTTTGTAATGGCAGGGTTAGTAATTGGCTTGGTCTCCTGCTGATGACCAGCCAAAAAGCTGGTCATGGCTCCAACAAATGTCTCTCCTTTTTAGGCTAATGGGAATTGATTGGATTACAGTATGTTCCCCTCCTTGGAGAACAAGGACTCTGTTAGCGGTTCCGGAAGGAAGTATATACTCAGCTATAACAGAGACTGTTAGGAACCAAGGCTTTAATTCACAGAACCACTAAGTCTTTCCAATTAAATGCATTTCCAATGACTTTGTGAGAGCATGCCTGCCCAACCCGAGTAGAAATAATTACAGGTTACCTCTTTGCTGACTGTATTTTATGAGCAAATATACAAATAAGGTTTGACTTATGAGTTATTTATAATGTTGCTCAGATAATTTCCTGTCAGAAGTAGAATCACACTCCAATTAGTCTTTCTCTTAACTATGTAAATGTTCTTTCTTCCTTTATTTTGTGTAGAATTTGAAGACTAGCTTCCCTCAGGTTTTTAACCTCAAAGAATAGCAGAACACCATTCTCTGCTTTCCCACTCCATTATTCTCCCTTTAATTAGTCTTTTGTCTTTCCATATTTGCTGATACTTTTCATAGTGTTTCTTAGATCCTTTGAGTGGCAGGGCATGATTCTACACATACCCAATACATTGAAACAATTAAAAAAGCCTGTTTTTATCAATCGGCCACAAATCTAGATATAATGACCTTTTCTAGCATAATTTGTTAACTGTTATTTACTATCTTTCTACATGTTCCCCTTTATCTACAAGAATTAACTAAATTCTTGGTTTCTGAGTTTTTACTTAACAACTTATTTGGTAATTCATTCTTCAGTTACCTAATCATTGAACATTTAAATATTTCTGTTGCTTCTTTTGTTGATTATGTATCAGCTGCATCTTCCATTTGTTCAACTGGTAAAACATTATGTTAATTAGATTAAAGTTACAGATTGACTTCCTATATTGCCCAGTTAGTCAAGCACAGATATAAACAGGAACTACTAACCTTGGCCAGCCATCATAGAAATACCAGGGAAATCAAACAAAAGTGTGGATGGTTATAACTGAAAACTTACTGACTACCACTAACTGGAAACCAATTCATGGGTGGATTATATTATACATATTCTGCTGTTGGTCTTCTATATTTTATATTCTCTGCTTTCACTAACTCATGTTCTTCCATGGCTTCAACTATCACCCTACACATGACTCCAAAATCCACATCTTTAACTCTCTTCTTACTCTTGAGTTCTAGGCTTTTGAATTCCCATGTGCTTTCAAGACATCTCCACTAGGAAGTCTCACAAATACTGCAAAATCATTGATGTAAGCAACTAATCTTTTCCCCCACCAAACTCACTCTTTATTTTGACAGACTTTTTTCCTAGTTAGGGATAAACTTTAGTTTATCTTTCTCTTCTTCCTTAACTTCATAGCCAATCAGAGATTGCGCCTTGTTGATTTGACTTCTAAAGTAGAGACAACAGGTTGTTCTGTGGATAGAGTACTGGGCTTGGAATCAGGAAGACTTGAAGTCAAATCTTGGTCTCAGACATTTCTTACCTGTGTGACCTCGGGTAGGTCACTTAACTACTGTTTGTTTTTTCAACTGTAAAATGAGGTCATTAATAGTACCAACTTTAATGGTTTGCTATGAGAATCAAATAAGAAATTTGTAAAGTGCTTAGCATAGTGCCTAACATATAGTAGTCATTAAATGTTAGCTGCTATTATTATTATTATTATTATTACCACCTATTTTTTCTTTTTTATTCTAACACCATCTTAGCACAGGCCTTATTACAATCCATATTTTTATTACAACAGCCCTCTAACTGGTGACCCTGACTTTAGTCTCTCCACATTACAATCCATCCTTCACATCACTAAGAGATTACTTTAGTGATTAGGGGATCTCATTAATGAATAGCCCCTGCACAGGTAAAGATCACATTTCATCTCTGCCTTCTCATCCTTTGTGGCTCTTCAAGTCAACAAGCATTTATTAATCACTTACTATGTTCCAGACCAAAAAAACCCTCAACTGACCTTGTTCTCAAGGAGCTCATAGTCTAATGGGAGAGAAAAGATACAAACTATTATACCAGATAAGTTGGAGATAATATCAATGGAGGGCCATTAGCATTAGAGGAGATTGGAAAAGTTTCTTACAGATCATGGAATTTCATCTGTGACCCGAAGGAAGCCAAGGAACCTAAAAGATGGAGAGAAGGCTTTTGTTTATGTCCTCTCAGAAGTCCCTCAAAAAAGGATCTACCCTATGTTTTGAAGGCTTAATATCTGTAAGTACCAATTCATCCTTCTAGTTACCCATCTGTTGTTCCTCATTCTGGCTACATGATTGGCCCACCTCTTATTCCAATCATGTATTTCCTTAGTGATACATTTTATTCCATTTCTTGCCCACAAATTATATGCTTCAACCTAATCTCACCCAAAGAATATCAGAGGCTCCAAGGAATCAGAATTGCCATTACCCAGTGGAAGTTAAGAGACACATGGTCAGCAAAATTGAACTACAGTATATTGTCAATAATTAATATCTAAAAGTTACATAAAATATCATTTGTGTTCTATAAATAGAAAAAGAACATAGACTTGCTATGTATCTAGAGTAGAAATAACAAACAAAAAAAGCTCAAATGTTGCACTGTTAGCTTTTTTAATGTTAAAACCTAGGTATTATTTGGAACTGTGCCCAAAGGACAATAAAACTGTGTATATCCTTTAATACAGCAGTACTAGTTCTGTATCACAAAGGGATCATAAAAAGGGGGAAAATCCACATATATATATATATATATATATATATATATATAAATATTTATGGTAGATCTTTTTGTGATGGCAAAGAATTGGAAATTAAGAGGATGTCCATTTATTGAGGAATGACTGAACCAGATTTGGTATATACTTGTGATGGAATACTATTGTTTTATAAGAAATCATGAGTAGACAGATTTCAGAAAAACCTAGGAAGACAATACTAATTGATGCTGAATGAAGCGAACAGAATCAGAACATTGTCTATATTAACAGCAATACTGTGTATTGATCAACTATGATAAACCTAACTCTTCTCAGTAATACAGTGATTAAAAACAATTCTAAAAGACTTGTGAGGGAAAATGCCATCCATATCCAGAGAAAGAGCTATGGAGTCTGAATATAGGTGGAAGCATATCATTTATACTTAATTTTTTTTGTTTTTCTTGTGGTTTTCCGTTTTGTTCTGATTTTTTGTTTCCCAACATGACTAATATGTGATTGTACATGTACAATCTATATCAGATTGATCAGGGTGGGGGGAGGAAAGGGAGAAAGAGAGAAAAGTAGAAAAGTTTGGAATTCAAAATCTTACAAAAATCGATTTTGAAAATTATCTTTACATGTAATTGGAAAAAATTATAAACAAATTAAAATTTAAAAAATTACTACCTCCCCAAGACCTAGGTGTTTAGCATGTTACATAGTCTTTCTGTGAAATATTTATAGGAGGACATAGACAACAGTTTTCAAAAAGGTTAAAGAAACCTGGTAATGCCCTAGGAATCTATAAATTAATAAGCTAGTTTAGAATCAGAGTCATTTAAGAGTTTGGATTAAGCATGATACTCTAATAAAACTAATAAAACTAATAAAACTCCTGGTCTTGGCCTAGGTCTCCTTTCCTTTTCTCTTTGGTTGGAGGACCTTGAACATCTCGAAAGGTCCAGAGGATGTGGGGCTTCCCATTTTGCCATCAAGTTGCTCATCGCAACCCCAGATCAGCTTATAGCAGTGATTACTTTGGGAACCAAGGACAGACTGGATGCTGATTCATAACCCTGAAAGGAGCTCAGCAAAGAGGCCCAAAATGGGCCAAAAGAACTGCTATTGATTTAGAGCTTTGAGCTACCATTTTGCCACCTGTATTCTCCAAGACTGAGTCATCTTTCCCCAGCACTCAGCATGTATATATGCAAAAATGTCACAGAGTTTGGGGCAATATACTGTACTAATGGTATTACTGTACTACCTTAATAAATACTCCTTTCTAAAAACTACCCAAGCCTGGCTGATTAAGATAATTCTTAGCTGTTAATATTGGGGAAAAAGAAGACAGTGAGGATTCCAACAATTCCTAACTCCTCAGGAGCAGTTCCAGTCTTGCTTCATGACTCAGGGCTCATCTGTGAGAGTGGAAGTTGGGAAGAAGATCCTCAAAGTTCATGGTCTATGTGAGAAACATCAGTCTTAATAGAAACTGAATCTGACAGAATTTACAGTAGAATTGTAGTTTACAATAGAATTTATAAATTAACAAAATGAATTTATAACAGAATCTGAGAAAACTTACAATAAAATTTATGAAATTCTATTGAAAGTAGGGAGGTATGTTCCATCATCAGATCTCTGAGATTAATTATTTTTATTTATTTATTTAGTTAGTTATTTAGTTATTAATTAGTTAGTTTTTGCAAGGCAATGGGGTTAAGTGGCTTGCCCAAGGCCACACAGCTAGGTAATTATTAAATGTCTGAGGTCAGATTTGAACTCAGGTACTCCTGACTCCAAGGCCAGTGCTCTATCCACTGTGCCACCTAGCTGCCCCTCTGAGACTAATTATTACAAAAATAATCAAAGTTCAACTGCCTTTTAGTGTTTTCTTCATCCTTATTAAAGTCATTGGCAGTCAATAAACATTTATTAAGTACCTACTATGGTCAAGTACTGGCCTAAGTGCTAGGGTTAAAGGGATAACACAGTTCAACTTAGTGAATTCGGCATAAAAACTATGTATAAAAAAGTTACATACAGGATAGATTGGAAATAAATAATAGAGGGAAGGCCCTAGAACTAAGATGGATCAGAAAATGTTTCCTATAGAAGATAGGATTTTACTTGGAACTTGAAAAAAATCAGAGAAGTCAATGAGTCAGAGAATTCCTTGCAAGGTGGGTAGTTAGAGGAAATGCTTATAGTACAGATTAGTTTCTTGTTTGAGCAAGAGCCAGGAGACCTGTGTCACTATATCAAAGAGTTCATGGAAGAGTAGGTAAAAGAAATAAGAAGACTGGAAAAGTGAGAGGGAGCTGCTTATGATGGGTTTTGAATGTCAACCAGAGAATTTTATATTTGATTCTGGAGGATCAAGGTGGAGATGATAGGAAACCACTGGAGTTTATTGAATAGGGAAATAATGGAGTCAGATTTGAGCTTTAGGAAGATAGCCTAGATAGCTGAAGTGGGGATGAATTGGAATGGGAGAGATTTGTGGCAGGAAGATCAACCAAAAGAGTACTGCTCTTCAGGTAAGAAGAAGTCTTAAGAGAGAGTGAGGAACCAAGAATGACACCTAGGTTGTCAACCTGGAGGATTGGGAAAATAATGGTGACATTAACAATAATAGGGAAGTTTGGAAGGAAGGAGGTTTTTGGAGAGAAAGAAAATGAGATCAGAGTTGGACATGTTGAGTTTAGTATATCTGTAGAACATAAAATTCAAGATGTCTAAGAGGAAGTTGGAGATGTGAGACTGAAAAATTAGGATTGGATAAACAGATTTGAAAATCATCAGCATAGAGATGATTATTAAATCCAAGAGAGCAGATGAAATCACTAAGTGAAATTAGTTTGTTCATGCACCGATTCATGTAAGTTGTCCTAAGACTGAATTCTTTCCATTCATTTATTATGTTATAATACTTTCCATTACATTTATATATAGTAGCTTAATTTGTCCAGTCTATCTCCATCCATCACATGAACAACTGTTCTATTTCCAATTTTTTGCTACTATAAAAAGTGTTATTATGAATACTGTGACAGATCATAGAACCTTTCTATCATTCATCTTCATTGCAGTGGGGAAGGAAACAACATGTGAACCAATAGTGAGTTCACCAGATCAAAAAGTTTATTAACTTTTCTTGAATAATTCAAAATTGTTTTTCTAACAGTTATGCCAATTCACAGAGCAGCCAACATTACATTATAGTCTTCCTATAAAGCCTCCAATACTGTTTCTATCTTTGATCACATTTTACCATATTAAGAAGTATGAAGTCAAACTTCAGTTTTCTTAACCTGCATTTCTCCTATTATTAGTGATTATGAGCAATATTTTGAAACTTTTTGAAGTTTGCAGTTCTTCTTTTGAAAACTACTTGTTAATATCTTTTGACCACTCACCTATTAGAAGATAGTTCTTGGTATTGTCAGTCCTGTATATATCTTGGTCATCAGACTTTTATGGGAGGCACACAAAGCAAAGATTTTTTTGTTTGTTTGTTTTTGATTTTTGCAAGGCAATGGGGTTAAGTCGCTTGCCCAAGGTCACACATCTAAGTAAGTATTAAGTGTCTGAGTTTGGATTTGAACTCAGGTCTTCCTGACTCCAAGACCAGTGCTCTATCCAATGCACCACCTAGCTGCCTTGAGCAAAGATATTTTTCCTGCTTAAAAGTTTCTATTCTTACTCTAGCTGCTTTGATATTGTTCATCAAAAAGCTTTGTAAAAACTTTATGTAATCTATCTCTTTGAGTAAAAAAATGTTCTCTGTGATAGTTGAAAACTTTCTCTTTTCTAATTTGTAAATTTAGATTTCTTATTCACTTGAAATTTATTTTGTTACATTAGATTCTGGCCTAAATTTACTTTCTATTTAATTGCTTTCCATTTCTCAGAAGTTTCTGTTGAATGAAGAGGCCTCTCCCCAACAGACTTGTATTCTTGGATGTGCCAAATGCTGGGTTCCTAATATTCAATTGCTTATGGATCTTTTTTATTTAGTCCTGTCCACATTTACCTAGATTTTAGTAAAATTTTTGACAATTTCCATTATTATTTCTTTTAAAGTTTCTTTTAAAGCTAGTCAATATATAAGAATTTATTACTTAGCTTGATGTTAACTTGGAATCTCTTGAGTGAGTGACACGACCTGATATTGTCTGAATTTTTTATTTATGACGTGGATGAAGGCATAGGTGACTTACTCATAATACTTACAAATTATATAAAGTTTGATTAGTTGGATGACAGATTAAGGATACAAAAAGACCTTGCCATCAGGCAGAATATGTCACTTAAAGCCCTTTATAAACTTATTTTCAATCAGTTTGATTCCAGTCTTGTAATACATTCCCCTCATTCACCTAACCTTGGGCACTACTAAACTGACATTTTTGTTGACCTTCACACATGATAATGTTCTATCACCCATCTCTGAGCCTTTGTCCAGGCTGTGTCCCACTTTTGGAATGAACTCCCATCTGCACCTTTTAGTTCTCCAGCTGGCTCAGAACTCAGTTCATGCCACCTCCTACCCAAGTCCTTTCCTGCTCCCCTAGCTGCTGGTACTTCTCCAGAATTTTTATAAGCTTTGCATACACTTATATGTGTACATGTTGTTTCTCTTGATAATGTCTGAAGCCCTTTAGCAGAGGTTCCATTTTTGTGTTTGTATGCTCAGTGCCCATCCCATAGTAAATGCTTAATAAGTGCTTGTGGGATGGTTGACTCCAATAGGAAGACATTTAATAGAGAGACATCTAATGTCTGGGATTAAAGAGAGTCAACTTCACAAATTCAAGATAAAATATATGCTTACACCAAAATTCATCTGAAGAATATTAGGAATTTTGGTGGATCTGCAAGCTCAGCATAAACAATGTGATATAGCAGCAAAGAAAGCTAATACAATTCAGGTGACATTTAGAGAGGCATCATTCAGGAATAGTAAAATGATGGTCTCTCTCTACTTTCCCCATTTTCTTGCTAGACAGCATACTACTGAGAAGGTTCTTTATTTCAATTTCCTAAGCATTTATGGAATGGCTCTCATTAGTTAGACACTATGCTGGGTTCTGGGACAAACAGAAAACAGTTGTCTACCTTCAAGGATTTTACAGTTTCTTGGGGGGAAATCAACATCTACCTAGAGCAATACATGCATAAGACATGCAAAGTAAATTAATATAAAGTGAGTTCAGAGAGCAGCACTAACTGGGAGATCAGGAAAGGCCTCTTGTGGTGGTGGTGGTGGGCAGTACTGTCATGTCTGTACAGAAGTTGATCATGATGTGAGTTGAAAGTAAAGAGGGTTAGCATTAGAGGAGTAAGTGACAGCCTATAGAAGATACACAAATAGGAGACTGAATTTTGTGTACATGTATGCATAATGTGAGGTGGCAAATATATTCAATGTGAAAAGCTCAATGGGAGTCAGATTGTGAAGGGTTTTAAATGCTTGTACTTTGTCCTAATAGAATATGGAGCCACTTAAACTTCGTGAGCAGAAAAGTGACATGGTCAGAACTAAACTTTAAGAATATATTTTTTGATGATCTATGTGGTAGATGGATTGGGGAGACAGGAGACAGAAAGAAGGCCATAGAAATAGTATAGGCAAGGACCTGAACCATGGTGATGGCTGGACCTATCTTTGCTGAACATGAGGGTAAAAAC
Organism: Macrotis lagotis; assembly: GCF_037893015.1. NCBI lineage: Eukaryota > Metazoa > Chordata > Mammalia > Peramelemorphia > Peramelidae > Macrotis > Macrotis lagotis. Next base: position 643,156,077 of record NC_133666.1, on the reverse strand, counting down.
TCAGTGTAACTTTTTTGATTTATATTTCTCTTACGATTAATGACAGGAGCAACATTTCACATGATTGCTAATAGTTTGCAATTATTTTGAGGATTTGTTTATTACTTTTGGATCACTACCTTAGATCATCTTTCTTTTTTTTTAAACAAGAGCTCTTTAATTTTATATATATATATATATATATTTTTTTTTTTTTTTTTTTTTTTTTCCCAAGGCAAATGGGGTTAAGTGGCTTGCCCAAGGCCACACGGATAGATAATTATTAAGTGTCTGAGGTCAGATTTGAACTCAGGTACTCCTGACTCCAGGGACAGTGCCACCTAGCTGCCCCTTAATGATATATTTAATGAGAAATTTCACAAGAAATGGAGGTCATGAGCTTACCTGGGAGTCTCAAAAGTTTTTTAGAATTAGAATAAAGAACTATATTTTTCCATGATAGATCATAGTTCTACTCACTGTGGCGATATTTAAGCAGAGTCTGACTGATAACTTGTCAGGGATTGATTCCTTCTGAATCTGAGAGAGAGAGAGAGAGAGAGAGAGACACTATGATTAGGTGCAGCAGTGGTACAATGGGAAAGGAATTAAAAACATATTGTGCTAGCTCTTGACATATTTTATAGAATTTCCTCTGTCTCTTTATTTAGATTCTTTATTTTTTATTTTAAACATTTATTGATATCTTTTATGTCTACATCATCTTTTTCAAATATATCTTTCCCTTCCTCCACCCACAGAGCCATTCTTTATAACAAAGGAAAAAATAAGTTCAGAAAAAATAATTAATATATCTGTCATAACAGTAGATGCAATATTCCATACTCACAGACCCCCGGCTATACAATTAGATAGAAAGATGTATAAATAGATAAATAATTTATTTTTAAGGGTCTAATTATGTGCCAACCATTTTGAGAAGTCTTGGTCATACAAATGCAAGCAAAAAGAAAGACAAATTTTACCCTCAAAGAACTTACATTCTAGTTGGAAAAATATAAAAAGGAGCTCAAAACTAGGGGTGATGGAGTAGTGGGAGGGAAAGGTACTTGTAAGGGAATTAAGGTGTAAAGGCAGGAGAAGAGTCAGGAGAAAAGTGATTGTGGCTGGATAGAGCTCTTCCTTAAGTGGAGGTTCTAGGCAAGAACTGATTGATGCATCAAAGAGGACTAAAGTGATAGCTGTCTCTCCAAGGTGAGAAGGTAGATTGGGAAGAAGTGGAAAAGTCCAGAAAATGAAGAGTGGACCTGGGAGAAGGGGGGATTTTGCTTATCTCTTTTTCTGGGATGAGCTCAGTCATTATGATGATGATGATGATGATGATGATGATGATGATTATGTAAACTAATTTTTCTTTTTTTAATTTAAAATTCAGATGGTAGAATAATATCTATAGTGATATTATTAGAGTCAGAAGGAACCTTAGATATTATCTAGCTTAATTCTCTCATTTTCTAAAGACAGATATTGAGATTTCTAATGGGATAAAGATAACAATATGTTGGGGGCTAGAATCTAGGCACTTGAATCCCATATCATAGCATCGCATTGCTTCCCATTGTAAAATGAGTTGTGTTATGTATACACTGTTTCTATCATAATGTAGGTGATTGCTGTAAATATTGTAGTGCTATTATAATTTAACTTATGCAGTACAACAAAGACTTTTATGGATGGAGCCAAATTGATCAGAATTACTTATCGAAATACAGTACAGAGTACATAATATGCATTTATTCTACATTTGCTGAATGAACGAATAATGCAGAAAAAATGCTTCCATGAGATTCCTGTTAAATTTCAGTACAAGTTACTCACTATTCATGTTCACAGTAGAAGAAATATTTTTCATTATAGTATCTTACTATGTAACTATCCTTTATCATTTGGGAATGATTAGTTACTTCAGTATTTCAAGAATCCATGATTTCATCCCTGTGGGCCCTCCCTCTAACAAGCAGGTTACAATTCAACCACAACCTAACAATAGGATTTGTGAGTTTTTCTGAGTTTAAAAATTCATCACCATAAGGACCAACCATCTGGTGCTCACAGAATCTTAGAGAGAAGACATCACAAAGGCCATTTGGTTCAACCTCTATCTAAATAGGAATCTCTTAAACAACATCCCCAATAAATCTTTCTCCAGATCTCTTGTACCTCCAGAGATGGAGAATTATTACATCTTGAAACAGTGGCTACCTAGACCCCCCAGTGCTTGAAGATCCAACATATTATGCCTCCTCTAGGGTTCTCTGGTACCCTTAAGGGATTTGAAGGTATCTAGTCTATTCTGTTGGCTCAAACTCCCTTAATTATGTTCCTTCAAGTTTCAAGAATACTCAGGACCCCAGGTCAAATTAACCACTTAAGAATCAGATTGATTTTTTTTTGGGTTTTTTTGCAAGGCAAATGGGGTTAAGTGGCTTGCCCAAGGCCACCCTGCTAGGTAATTATTAAGTGTCTGAGACCGGATTTGAACCCAAGTGCTCCTGACTCCAGGGCCGGTGCTTTATCCACTACGCCACCTAGCTGCCCCTCAGATTGATTTTTTATGAAGAAATATTTACTTCAAAGGTATAGTAAAAATAAGCATATAAACATTCCTCTCAAGCAAGGCAATTCTTTTATACCTCTCTAATTGATTCAGGGCATCGAGGTGGCACAGTGGATGAGTTCTAAACTTGGAATCTGAAAGACTACCTTCCTGAATTAAAAAATGGCCTCAGACTCTTATTAGTTGTGTAACCCTGGGCAGTCTATTTTACCTTCAGCTCCTGACCTTATATAAAGGACCTCAACATTAGTTATCAATACTCTCTTATACTCTTTTGCTTTTCAACTCCTCAACCTTTTGATATACTTTCCCAATTCATCTCAGCTGTTCACAGAATTAGTCATAGCCTTACTCTTGCCATCACCTACAACTGTCCCACTTCCTTGTTCATGAACTCTGAAATCCTTTTTTTTTATGTTTTTGCAAGGCAAATGGGGTTAAGTGGCTTGCCCAAGGTCACACAGCTAGGTAATTATTAAGTGTCTGAGACCAGATTTGAACCCAGGTACTCCTGACTAATCTATTGTCATTTCACCATTGCCTCTGTCTCTGTCTCACTTCTCCAATTCGATTCTTTGTTCTCACCATGATCTCTATTCCTTCCACTCAATTTTTTTTTTACCAGACCATCACTCTTGCTATACCTCCTCCCTTCCCTACCTTGACTCCTTGGTGAACCAGTTCAATTCTATCAACATTGTCTTCTCTTGAGTCCCTTGCCCTACTGAAGATCTTGCCCAGTCAAGCATCAGCTTTGGATTACTCCAATCATCTGCCACCTTCAGATGATCAAAGTTAGTGAAATCATGAGATCAAGTTGACCTGGTCCACTACAAATTATGTTACATAAATTGAATCTTTACTATAGCAAGTCACTTAACTCTGTTTGCCTCAGTTTTCTCATCTGTAAAAATAAGCTGAAAAAGGAAATGGCAAATCATTCTAATATTTTTCTGAGAAAATCCCCAACTGAGTAATGAAGAGTTAGACTCAAGTAAATTGACTAAGCAACAAACAACAATTGACTCCAGACACCATTCACCACACCAGTTTTCCTAAATCTTTCCATGCCTGTTTAAATTTCCCATAGCTTCCTCTTCTCCCCTCCTCCTCAAAAATATACATCATTCAAGATTATCTTCTCTTTCACTCCTATCTCTCACACAAAGAGATTTGCAAAGGCAAATTCCTTTACTTGTGCAAGTAATCCCTCTCCATTTTATCTTTTCAAGCAAATTGTCCTCTATCATCTCTATACTCTCACTTATCTTCAATCTTTTCCAGTCTTCTGGCTGCTTCCTTATAGCCTTCAAACATACTCAACTTCAAAAAACCCTCATTAGATCCATCCATCTCTGCTATCATCCTACACCTCTCTCCTCCTTTCCTGGTTAAACTATCTGCAACAACAGCCTCCACTTCTTTTCTACTCAGTTTTATCTCTGCTATCTGAATTCCAACCTTATCTTTCAACTGAAGTTACTCAAACTTTAACTTGGCTCTTGATATTAAATGTGAGATCCTTAATTAGATTCACTGAATTTTATCAATCTTGACATTCTTGCTATAAATTAAGACAAAAGAAAGAAGGAAATTATAGGATCAAAGAATGGCTCACAGGTACCCTGTGGAGAAGCAAAGAAAAAAATGCACCCTAATTTTTAAAAATCATACACCAGGATACTCTTGATGTTAAAAAAGATGAGTTTTTTTTCCCCAAAGTAAAACTTGAAAATTTTAAATCCATTGTGCAAAAAGTGAATAAATGTCCATATGCTTTGACCCAGAGATTGTACCATTGGGCTTACACCCCCAAGAAGATCTTTGATAAAAAAAGAAAGTGTCCACCTACACCAAAATATTTGTAGCAGCTCTTTATGTGATAAAGAATTGGAAGGGGTGGCTAGGTGGTGCAGTGTATAGAGCATCAGCCCTGGAGTCAGGAGTACCTGAGTTCAAATCTGGCCTCAGACACTTAATAATTACCTAACTGTGTGACCTTGGGCAAGCCACTTAACCCCATTTGCCTTGCAAAAACCTAAAAAAAATAAAATAAAAAAAAAAGAATTGGAAGTAAAGTAGATGCTCACTGATTGGGGAATGGTGAAACAAATTATGGAACATGAATGAAATGGAATATACTGTACTACAAGCAACAGTGACTATGGTGATGCAGGGATCACTTTGCAAGATCTGATACAGAGTGAAATTAAGCAGAACCAAGGAAACAGTAATAACACACAGGGACTAAATAGAGAAAAAGCAACCATAAAATGATTGAAAGTGAATGCTGCAAAACAGCAAAGACTTTAAAGAAGTTATAGGAAAAGAAACTTCTTCCCACTCCTTTGTAGAACTAAGTGGCCCACTGGTGTGAAGCATCATCTATATATATTTTCTTTTCTTTTTCTTTTTCAATGTATTGTCTGTTTTTGTTGATTTTTTTTCTTATCTTCTTTTTCTTTTAAAAATAGTTTTAGTTAGATAAGATGACTCTAGGAGAGGGGAAGAAGAGATATAGGCAATGTAAAAACAAAAAATATCAATCAGAACAAGTTTGCTTGTTTTTAAGAAGCAATATTTGGTTTCCCAAAGGTCCTCTAGCCTTTTCTTTCTTCAACTCAATTTTGTGCCCAATTCATTGTCCATCTCTAGTGTCTCTATGAGATATATGTATATATAGACCAGCTCTATGGATTGTCCCTCCAACAAAAATCACCATCTGAACTATAAGCATTCTTCAACCTATTGGTTTTTTCCTGTAAAAATACTTGTATCAAACTTTGTATAAAAACTTAGATCAAATGAAATATTCCAGGTATTTATGCAGAGGAAATGTAAGAATCTGAAAAGGAATCTGAGAATCCTGACCTATGTTAAGAGATTGGAGGATAGAAGAATGTGACAAAGAGAAGGAAGGAAGAACAAGTAGAATAGACTTCTCAGAGAGGAAAGAGTTGGATGATAAATATTCAGCTTTTTAAAAATAAAACTTTTGTCATTCTTTGTTCAGAGAGCAAGCCTACTAGATGTCAATAGGAATTATTCAAAACATTTCAGCTTTATGAGTCCAGCAGAACTTGCTGTCTATTGATATAGCTTTCAGAGTTCACCTCCATCAGCCATGATAGGAGAATTTTAGTTGGGGGGTGGGGAGAGTTAATGATAAATGGTTACAAATATTGCAAGAGAGTTTAATAATGCTATGTTATATCCTTCTTACATTCTTATTTTAAACTTACTCTCTAATTACCCTGTCTTTGTAATTGTATTACTAAATTACTTGAATTTTCCCTCAGTATGATCAGTCTTATTTTTCCTCCTGTTACAGTGGAGTTTTCTTTTGTGATATAACCATTCTAAAATGCTTTTATTTATCCAATAGCTACCTGTAATATATATATATATATATATATATATATATATACACACACACACACACACACACACACACACACACACACAAGCAAAACAGTAGAATTATAGAATTTAAAGCTGGAAGGTAATGTAGAACTCACCTATACTAATCTCCTAACATTTTTTTTTTAGTTTTTTTGCAAGACAATGGGATTAAGTGACTTGCCCAAGGTCACACAGCGAGGTAATCATTAAGTGTCTGAACTCACACTGGAACTCAGGCCCTCTTGATTCCAGGGCTGGTACTCTATCCTCTGCACCACTTAGCTGCGCCCCCCCCCCCCAGTCTCCTAATGTTAGAGATTTAGAAGGTGAGACCCAGAAAATTAAACTTACTTCCCAGATCACAAATGTAATAAGAACCAGAGTTGGGATTTGTTCCCTGGCCTTCTAAATACAGAGATTTTTGTATTACATTGTACTATCTTAAAAGAGAAAAATCTAAAATTACTTGAAAATGTTTCTTCCCATTTTTTTAACCAGTATTGTCTATACTTGAGCTAAGAGATTGTCAACAAATAGTAACAAATATTGAAGGCCAGAAGCATATCAGAATTTTAGAGTTGATGGAGACATTAGCTGTCATCTATGTCAACTCATATACTAAAAGAAATCCCTACTGTAACTCTCTCAGTTTTTTTATTCAATCAACTCTAAATTATCTAATTGTATTGTCATCTAGATTATGCTTTTTCATTTCCTCACAAGAATACTATCATGATCAACTATGATGTACTTGGATCTTTTCAGCAAAGCAATGATCAGAGACAATTCTAAAAGGCATGATGGAAAATGTCATGCACCTGCAGATAAAGAGCTGTGGATTCTAAATATAGATCAAAGCACACTTATTTTCACTTTTTTTTTTGAATTTTATTTTTTGTTTTTTTCTTTCTCATGCTTTTCCCCTTTTGTTCTGATTCTTCTTTTACTGTGCGACTAATATGTAAATATGTTTAAAATGATTGTGCATATATAACCTATATCAGATTGCTTTCTGTCTTGGGGAAGGGGAGAGGGAAGGGAAGGAGGGAGAAAATTTTATAAAAATAATGTTGAAAACTATCTCAACATGTAATTGGGATATATTTTTTAAAAAATAAACTTAAAAAGAAAAACACAAGAATATTATTATATACTTTTTCCATTGTTTTGCTAAAATGTAGCTACATCCACAACACTTTTTCTGATCCAACCTGTCAAAAAATGGAAATAAGGTCAGTCTGGCAGTTCTTCTCCTTGAGCTCACAAACCATCTCTTTAAATGATCTAATCTAAAACATTTTTAGGAATAGAAGTCTAACTCATCGAAACAGTTTGGAGACTCTTCTTTTTCTTTTTCTGAAAAATCAAGATAATAGTTGTCTTTCTTCTGTTCTATGGTGCCTTCTTCCCTTCTTTATAAGTTTTCAAACACCCCATCACTACTTTCATAGGGACCCAGAAGACATGCCTCCCAGTTCCATCCAAAGCCTGACAAGGAGTTCCTTAGGCCAGGTGAGCTCATGAAGAGAAATTGAAGGCTGTTTAGATGCAAACTTCTGGTTAGGCATTTTGATTTTGCCATTCCTGGTGCAATGATCAGTCTCCATAATTGAGAAAACAGAAACATAGCAAGAATTGAGCTGTTCTGCTCCCTTCTCTTTGTGCTCTATTATCATTGTTTCTTTCACCCCCTCCCCCCCAAAGCAGCAGTGCCATTTCTCTCTCTTTCTCTCAGTCAGGAAGTATTAAGAGGGCCAGTTGCTGTACTAAGTGCTGAGGAGACAAAAGCCTCTGTCCTTAAAAGGCTTGCAATCTAATGGAGGAGACAACATGCAAAAAAATATATATATATATAAAACAAACTACATCTGGGATAAACAGAAGTTAATTGACAGAGGGAAGGCACTAGAATTAAGAGTGGTTAGGAAAATCTTCCTAAAGAAGATGAGATTTTAGTTGAGATTTGACAAGAATCAGGGAGGTGAGGAAGTGGAGATGAAGGGGGAAAGCATTCCAGGTATGGGGGCAGCCAAAGAAAATGTCCAGAATTGAGAGATGGAGAATCTTGTTTTTGGAACATTAAGGAGACCTATGTCATTAGACTGAAGGGGATGAGGTGCAAAAAAGACTGAAAAGGCAGGGTGGGGGTGGGGAACTAGGCTATGCAGGGCTTTAAATATCAGAGAATGTTGTATTTGATCCCAGAGGCCATAAGGAGATGATGAAGTTTACTGAGTTGGGGTGAGGGGGGGATGACATGGACAAATCTGAGTTTAAAGAAAAATACTTATGGAAATTGGAATGGGGAGAGATTTGAGGCAGACAGACCCAGGAGCAGCTATTACAATATTCCAGGTATGAGGTGATAAAAGTGTGTTCTTTATAAAGGATTGGCAGTGTCAAAGGAGAGAGAGGGAAAGCATATTCAAGAGATGTCCCAAAAGTTACATTGACAGGCCTTAGTAGCAGATTGGATAGAGGGGAGACAAGATAGTGAGGGATCTAAGAGATTCCTAGACTACAAACATAAAGGACTGGGAGGATGTGGTGACCTCAACAGTGATAGGGAAGGTACAGGAAGGAGGGTCTAAGGGGAAAGATAATGAGTTCAGTGTTAGATATGTTGCATTTAATTTGTCTCCTACACATACAGTTTGAGATGTCTGAAAGGCATTTGTAGATGTAAGATAGAAGTTAGCAAAGAGATTAGGGCTGGGTAGGTAGATCTGAGAATCATTCGCATATTGATTTTAATGTTTGTCATTCATTTTCAAAGATTAAGATATCAGGGGAAGTGATTCCATGACAAGCATGTAAATTAGATTTGAGTGAGGGGGTGCTGGACCAAGTCACCAGTCTCATTTTCTCCTCCAGAATCATCTGGGTCCAGTGGCCAAGATATGAATCAGGATGACTAGAGATGGCCCTGGATGCGAGGCAATCAGAGTTAAGGGACTTGCACAATGGTTATTAAATCTATGGCAGCTAGTGAGACAACCAAGTCAAGTAATATAGAAGGAGAAAAGAAAAAACGGGGTATTACCTTGATGGGGAACTAGAAAAGGAGACTGAAAAGTAATGGTGAGAAAGGTAGGAGGAGAACCAGGAGGGAGTAGTGTTCTGACCTAGAGAGAAGAGAGTATCAAGGAGAAGAGAGTGAGCAACAGCATCAAAAACTGTAGAGAGGTCAAGAAGATTAAGAATTGAGAAAAGGTTATTGGATTTGGCCATTATGAGGTCAGTGGTAGTTTTGCAGGAAATAGTTCTGATGGAATGATATTATCTGAAAATGTATTGTAAGGGGTTGAGAAGTAAGAGGAGAGAAAATGGAGGCACCCATTGTAAACAGCCTTTTCTAGGGGTTCTGGCTACAAAGAAGAGATATAAGAGTAACCATACAAGAGATTTGGGCAATTATGAAAGGTAAAGTAGATAACTTAGATAACTTGGAACTAAAAAGTTTCTGCACAGAAAACATCAATGTATCTAGAATAAGAAGGGAAGTGGTTGGATGGGAAACAAACTTCATATCCAATGTCTCTGATGAGGGTTTGGTATCCAATACACACACACACACACACACACACACACACACACACACACACACACACAGAATTGCCAGCTTTAGCTCTCCTGACACTATTTTTATATACCATATTTCCCCATGTATAAGACATACCCTTTTTCGAAAGATTTGGTGTCTAAAAACTGGGCGCATTTTATCCAGTGGTTGTAGATTTTTTTACTTGCATTTCCCACATTTTCATGCTTGTTGTCTTTGTGCTTATTGCTTTGCATTTGTTACCGGTATAATAGGTTATGTTTTGCCACATTCTATCCAGAAATGGCTCAGAAAAGATTTTTGTATAGTACAGAATTCAAGTTCAAAGTGATCCAGTTTGCAAATATGAATGGAAATTGTGCTCCTCCAACTAACAAAATAATCCAAGACTAGCTATAGGAAGAAATCCCACTGAAAACTCCAGGGCAGAAGAAGGCCCCGAGAGGCAAGTCAGAAAAATGGCCTGATTTAGAGAGGGAATTGAAGAGATGGATGGAAGAGCAAAAGAGCCAGTGAAATTCCTGTGCCCATAAAGATGGTTCAGCAAGAGGCAAGAGGAATTGCTGATGAAAAAGAAGTGACTGATTTCATAGGAGGACACAATTGCTGCTTCAGGTTCATGAAACAGAATGGACCAAACTTGCGTCCACACCCCAGACTTGCCCAGAGAGTGCCTGTGGTCAACCACAGACCAGAGAACAGGCAGGAGTGCAGTCAGAGCCTCTCCTAAGTCAGTGATTCATCATCAAACACAGATGAGGACAAGCTAATGGATGGGAAATCTGAAAGTGATGAGGAGTTATATGAATTTTATGATGAATAAAACATGAGTTTTAGTAACTTTATGTAACATTTTTTTTTCAAATTTTGGGTTCCAAAATTAAGATGCATCTTATACATGGGGAAATACAGTATACTTGCTACACCCTTATATCTATCCTTTGTTACTTGTTTACCCTTACTTCTATCTTCTATGTAAAATTCTAAATATTTTGGATACATTTTGTTTTTCCATCACTTTCATATCCAAATATATCTCTTGCCAGTCAATGGTTCAGCCCTTGCAACAAAGAATTTGTTTAAAAAAAGAGCAGTTGAGTAAAACTAAAAAAATTACACTTAACTATGTCTGGCAGTATATACAAATTTATATCTTTTTTCAAAAAAATTTAAGTTGGTTGGTAACTTCCTATACATCCAAACCAATCTCTTTTAATGACTTTCTCCTCTGCATCATAAATGGTTTCTTTTTTGTGCCTTTAGAATTTTTAACTTTCTATCCCTCCTAAGGGATGGAACTTTCTATCCCTCCTAAGCTGCCTTCTCCTACAAAATTTTCTTTCATTGAATCCTACCTACCCTTTACAATCTGCTTTCTCAAAATCTAGGCCTGGCTTTCCCTTCTGCATCATAAAGCCCAGGAAGGCATGATAACTTCCCTCCAAAGTTCCATCTACCATCCAAGACCTTTCTGTTAGTGAAAAGCAGATTCAGAATAAAATTTCCTCTGGTTACTTCTCCTACCATTTGAAGAATGAAATGATCATTAAAATAAGTCAGGAAATTATTAATTGTTCTTTTTTTTTCATCAAAGAATTCCAGTATTTGGATGAATAATTGAAGTCCCACTGCATCATATCATCCATTTGTGCTAGATTTATGATTTGTAGCCTGAGTTCTTCATCTATTTCTTCTTTGTCTTAGTGGTCTATATTGTGATGAAATGATTGCTTCTGGTTTCTCCCTCCATTGATCTTCACCTAATGTTCTACATTAGAGGTGTCAAACCTGTTGCTCATGAGGCCTGCAAAGCCAGATTTAAGTGTAATCGGCAAAATAAAGTAGTAAAGTAAACAAAAAATTCAATTTAACAGAGATCATATTAATTTATGGTTTTCTAAATCATCATATGGCCTACAGGAATGTGTTTCTAATTGAGTTTTATACCACTGTTCTATCATATTTCTCTACTCTAGTCTTAGATTTCTTCACATGAGTACCTTTTAAATATTCAATGCTACTCTATCCCCTTTTATTTGGTCCTTTAAAAAATATAAGATATTCACATACAGAGGAATAGTCCATGGATTTCAACTTAGCAAGTCGCAGGGATATTTTTTATATTTGCCTTCTTGTGTTGGAACCTTCAATTCCTAAGGTTGGTTGCCTAAATGTTGGTCATTTGAATAAAGACATATGAGGTCACTGGAGAAGGAAATGGCAAATCACTTCAGTAACTTTGCCAAGAAAATCCCATGGGTAATATTGTAATAAATATAAATATATATATATATATGTATACATATATATATATAGTCCATGGGGTCACAAAGAGGGGGACACAACCAAACAACTGAACAATAAAAAAAATCTAAGTCATTGGATGTAGTATAGTTCGTTACTTAGATCTTTCGTGTAAAATTCTAGGTGCTTCCCTTATGTTTTTTTCACAGTAACTAGTCTTTGTTGAATCTAGTTTGGTGGATTTTTCCCTCTCCCATCTTTTAAAAAATTTTAAGCTATTTGATTACATTTGTAAGATGACATACAAATATATTCTTACCAATGTTTGTCAGGTTTGCTCCAACCCTTGACTAAGAGTCTATCATTCTGGGGTGGCTAGGTGGCATAGTAGATAAAGCACCAGCCTTGGAGTCAGGAGTACCTGGGTTCAAATCCAGCCTCAGATGCTTAATAATTACCTAGCTGTGTAGCCTTGGGCAAGCCACTTAACCCCGTTAGTCTTGCAAAAACCTAAAAAAAAAAGTCTATCATTCTTATATTTTAAGCTGTGGTTCAGAAATTCAAATCACATTCTCAGATATCAACTTCTTAGCCAGCAATTCACTTCACAAATCAATTTTTGTCTCCTATATCCCTTGCTTTTAATAAAGAGCAGTAAGAAAAAAACAACCTGTGACCCTGTCATTTTCAGATTTTTACCCAAGACTTCATAAATCTTGGTAATGCTTTCTTGGTTCCTCATGGCAGTATTATTAGCACACAATCCCTTCCCCTCCACCTTGAATCATGAGAAATGGGTAGTAGTCATCTGTTTGGATATCTTTGGAGGAGAAGCCAGCAGACCTCTCAACTAATTGTCATCATTTCAAGAAATAGCTGTTTCAGTGCCCTGCTCAGGGAGTTATTAACCTCTTCTTCTCCCTCTCTAATCCTTACTGAAAATATTGTCATTGTATAGCTGCTGTGGCTGCTTCCTCCCTAGAATATAATCTCCTTCCCCTTCAAGAAGAATCTCCAATTTGTTATTATCTCTAAGTATTCCCTTTCATTCTCTGTGTGAAATTCTTCCACCCTGACACCTCTTGACAAGGATGAGATTTTTCCTTCTGCCAAGTCAGATTCTTTTTTCCTCTATTAAAGCTCCACCCCTATTAAAAGAAAAAAAATCATAGTCCCAGATAACCTAGGTGGGGAGAAGTGTTTCTTGACTTTATCTTCTCTTGTAGGAGTGAGATAAACTTGTAATTGAAGCATAAGCTAGTGAGTCAAAAACCATAATGAATGTAAAATGAAATTTTATACATTTTGTCAGTTGTCATTTTAATATCTGTGCTCAAAAAGCAGAAAGGACAAACCATTTAAAATCAGCTGATTGGTGAACTTTTATATTCGTGAAATCCTTGCACTAATTCATGGAACTAGGATTTAGAAGGAGTCTTAGAGTCCAATTCTCTCTGCCCCCCCCCCAATTTTAAAAGAGGAACCTGAGGCTCAGGAAGTTGTAGTGACTCCTCTCACTCTTTCCATATATCTAGGTTTTCTTTCAGTTTTTCATATAACTAGATGGAAGAATACTACTACTTTTTTTTTTTTTAGTTTAACTTTCTTCAGGAACCTCTTAGTTGTGGTATTTCTTCAGCTCAGGGAAGAGTGCATGAGTAGAAAGGAATTATATGATGGGAGTAATACACATGTGAGAGGACTTGATATCTACATATCTGGGTTCTCTTCTTCCCTCTTTGCCCCCTTTGCCCTCCAGTCTTGAAGCATGGGTAGATCTTAAAAGACAACAAACAAGGCTCAAGCTATGCCTTCCTTGACAAAGTTTCTTGGTTATCTCTGGCTGTATTGATGTGACTTTCTAGTTACTTAGGGGGAATAAAAGACCTCTCCCACTTGCTGTGCTCCTCCTACTTGGTAAAAGTCCAAAGATCACAGGATTTATCATACCCTAATTTGCTGAACAGATTTGTTTCCATATGAAAACTCGAACTAAGTACTGATGTGTATCTTTAGTATGTTAGGAAATGTAACCTTTTTTTCTAATAGTTTAATATTGAAGTGCCTCATTTTGTCCCAACATTGAACCTGAAGAAGGGTGGGGACTGCCAGGACACAGATAGTACCCACTGTGTCTTCAACACAGAGGTTCTTCTGTATCTCACAGAGATCAACGTCAGAGTCAGTAGAATGAGAGTGGAAGTGAGGAAGAGACCCAAGATATTGTTTAAAAATAAAAAGCCCTGATTGGCCCTTGCCTCCCTTGAGATAGTTTCCCAGTTGCCTAAGGTCATATAAGAGTCCCATTCATATAGAATCAGGGCCCCTCTGATTTGGTGGATGCCTAAAGACTATGCCAATCAAAAACCCCTGACCTGTTCACAGATATGTTTCTCTTCGGGATGATTGAGACATCTATAAAAGCTAAGTGACCCTATATATCCTCTTTGCAGATCCTCATTATTTGGGTCAAGTAAACCTCCTTTTGTAAGCCTTTCCATGATTTGTGAATACTGAGTTTTACCCCATAAATGAACCTGAGATAACAGAGTGCTGGCTTCAGGTCTGCACCTACCATTTGACATAGTACTCCTTGGGGAGGCATGGATTCATGACTCATACTATGGTTGAATTGGGGAGAAGGCACTAGGGGACTGTACTTTGGCATTTCCTTGTAGGACCTCTTCTGCAATGCATGGAAAGTCCTTTACCAAGAACAGGGAGTAGGTTCCTGTTTATATGGACTAATTCACCAAGTTTCTGACCAACCTTTTAATTGCCAACATAATAAGGTTGAGAACATTCAGCAGCTACAGAGAGATGCCAGCATTTAGGAACCAGACAGGGAAGGCTGAGAAGTTCATGAAGCTACAGTTATGCAATGAAGGTGGGGACTGACAAGTCACACTGAAACCTACTTTATGACCTTCAGTCTAGACGTTTCAATTCTATGACATCCTGTTAAATGAGAGCCGTGAGACAGGATAATGAGAGTAGAAGAAAAGACTTAGGAGCTCCCCCAGTGGTCTAAAGATTCAAGGTCCAGATTGAATGACATTCATAAGAGAATGATAATTTCCTCTACAGAGGGAGAAAGGGGAAGATGGGTCTTTGCCAACAAGGAACTGGGAGGTTGCATGAAAAATTCAAATAGAAACGTGATAAATCATTGGGGCAATGACTTTCAACTGAAGTCTAATGGAACCAATCCTGATACACTCTATACCTGAATAACAAAGGTTTAGGAAGCTGAGGACTTATTGTTATAGGATCCTTAATTAATTAGAATTACAAACCCCTTTCTCTCCTTTTTTTGACTGAGATGCGGGGTTATTGTGCCTGGCTTCATAAAGATGAACTGCAGTCAAAAGGGATCTCCAAGTATCTCCAAGTATACCTTTTCATTCTCTGTGGGAAATTCTTCCACCCTGAAACCTCCTGACAAGGCTGAAATTTTCCTTCTGCCATAAAGTTCCTAAAAGAAATATCCTGCCACAATCTATGATCAGCCCACCTCTGGAACAATTTGACCCTCCCTTCCTGGTAGAGTGCCACTAGAATGGTTTAAGATTCATCTGACTTTCAGCACACATCTCCTCTGTCACATAAATGTACAGGTGCAGTCCAATCAGTGGTGAAATTTGAGTATAAGATTGGGAAAGCTGTGGCTTGGATATATATTGTTGTTTAAATGAGGGGGAGTGGCTACCTGCCAGGCAGGTAGAGGACAATGACACCCTCACCTGAAAGGGACTTTGGGTATGACTTCTGAAGCAGGTAGTTGATAAGAAAGGAACTAATAACCAGTCTTTGGATGTGTTGGTACAATTTTATAGGAAGATTTCAGCATCAGGTGACCCGATGCCAAGGTATCTTCTAAAACCCCTGCCCCACTTGGATCATTCAGGGGGAAGCTTCCTTGGAAGGAATGGGTGTCATGGGCATTTTGGAGTCAAATAGGTGTGAGCTCTTTCAGCAACATCAGTGAAGCAAAGAATGTAGGTAGGGTTAAAGGGAAACCTCTAGAATTGCCTAGACCATCTCATGTGGTTGACAGCAAACAACTCTGGGGACTGGGGACTGATGAAAGCTAGTTCTTCTTTAGTGATGCGGGAGATAAAGGAGGAGGAGAACAAGGCCAGATGGCACCCCGCAGGGTCATCGTGCCACCGTGCCAGTCGCTGCAGATGTACCCGATCTTGCCAGTCTGGTAGACCAAGAAGCAGACGAGATGAGTGACGTGGCACTGGGCAGTGACGCCACCCTCCTAAACAGACGTGGTGGATGAGATGAGTGCGGGCAGTGCCCAGAGACGAAGCTGGGGTCATTTACTTTCACTCACTAGAGGATCCCCTGGCCGGATCGCCCTCAGGCTTCGCAGGACTAACACTTCCAGGAGTTAAACAGAGGATGGGGGTGGGGGGCGGTGGCATGGCCGGCAGCCTGAGCTGGGTCACGTGGGGTAGTGCTGGGGGGAGGAGTCTGAGAGAGGAGCCAGTGAAATGTGAGAGGGTGGGGAACCGGAAGTGTCATGGTCGCTTCCGGTCACGTGTCCTCGAGAAGCCGCGAGATTACCCAGAAGGTAGCGCGAGCACGTGCTCGAGCCCAGGGAGGAGCGGAGGAATGGATGCTCTTCTCATCGTGCTCCCGCAGTCACCTTCCAATCAGCAAGGTCGTTCTATTAGAAGAAGTTTTAGTGATTGTAAAGAAAGTGCAGCAGAAGAAGCTGTTGGGGGTCTGTACCTCGTGGTGGAAAGGCAACTGGAGGCAAAGGCAGACCCGTAACAACAAGAAAATGCCAGAAAAGCAGTCCAGATGGCAAAGCTAAACTCCAGCCTCAACTGAAGAGACAGAACCAACTTCTCCTTTTCCAGTGAAAGTGCAACCAGAAAAGCCAGAGATGCCGAGAAAGACCTTTCTCAGCAGTTGCTACCTAAATTCAAGAGGAAAACCAACAAGGAACTGGAAAAGGAAAAGAGACAGGTACAATAAGATCCTATTCTGTTTCAGCTTTATAAAGATCTGGTTGGGATCAGTGCTGAAGAATTCTGGATCAATTGTTTAAGCATGAATACTATGGATAGCCCTGTAGCAGGATGTGGGCTTTCCTGACTGACGTACAGTCTCAGATGTTGGCTGTAGTGACCTAAGATAAAACGTAACTTCTGGTATCATTGAGTCCATATTTAGGACCTACCCAGCAGTATGAATGAAATGTACAGAAACCAGTCCATGTAACAGGAGCTCTGGACATTAATTTTTTTCAATCCCATTATTTTTATAGAGATCACCTGAACACAGGATCAAAAATGACTGCAGAATGTGTTGAAATGGATGATGAGTTTAAAAACAATGGAATCCCTAGGAGTGAAAAACCCATTAGTGGAGGATAAATGGTTAGATGAGGCCTATGAGGTTTTCCCTGTGCCATCTACTTCCAATTCTTCAAATCTATAAAGGAAAATAGCAATACTGAGATTATCAAGAGATTTAAGCATTAAAATGCTCTGGTTCTGGCATTAGGCCTCAGGAAATAAAAAGCTCCAAATGATCTCAATGGCAAGAACAGCTGCACAAAAATTATTCAGACTTCTTTCATCCCTCAGTCAAAAGGGTGAAAATTACAGGGACTCTTTGAAAATGGAGACTTGGGGGGGATATAATGATGATTATGGGATTTGTCCTTTCTTGAAGAAGACCATGACATCAGGGAGGGGATATCACTAAACAAACACATGAATTTGATTTAAGTTAGGGGGCGCTGTGCTAAATCACCAGCCTCACTTTCTCCTCCAGAGCCATCTGGGTCCAGTGGCCAGATATAAATCAAGACCCCAAAGATAGACCTGGATGTGAGGAAATCAAAATTAAATGACTTGCCCAAGATCACACAGTATCTGAGGTTGAATTTGAGAGCAGGTCCTCCTGACTTCAAAGCCAGTGCTCCATTCTGTGCCACCGGGGTGGGGGGAAATAATAGTATAAAAACAATTTCCCCAAGCTTGTCAGATAGGTATTATCATGACCCACCTCCAATTTAGTCTCTCCAATATGCAACAGTACACAATACTAGCAATTATTTTCAGAATATTAAGCAAGAAATGGAAATTTACACACCCAAACTAACTCAGATTCTTTCAAGTGGTGCTACAAGCTAGTTAATTCTTGATATCAAGAAAACCAAATGGCATCACCATAGAGACAAGTTACAATATGTCTGACTGTGGCTGATCAGACCAATACAGGCTTAGAATGTTCCACCCATAGGTTAGACACAAATAGTCCATGTGAACACTTGGGGTGGGTTCTATAAGTTTACACATCTCTCCTTTCTTTTGACTTGCTTTCATTCTGCCTTACTTATAGAGCACAGCACCTTCTGATGAGGGCATGCTATTCTGGGTGGTCCTGCGCCTTGCTGCACAATCAATTCCAAAGTTCTTGAGAGAGTCCTTATATCACTTTTTCTGAACTCCCCTGTGAGTGCTTTCCCTGTGTGAGTTCTCCATAAGATAGGCTTTTTGGCAAGTGTACATATGGCATTTGAACAACATGACTAACAACATTAGACTTATGCTTTCTGTAGCAACATTTGAATGCTCGGCAGTTTAGTTCGAGAAAGGGTCTCAGTGTCTGGTATCTGATCCTTCCAGGTGATCTTCAAGTACTACCATTACAACCCTATCCCCTGGAGGAGCATTTATGCAGAGAGGACTATAGCAAATCATAAACCAGATGTTGTCAAATGACATTCAATTGGAACTAAAACACTTATGTGTGACTATGGGGGGAGCTGCTTAGGCATTTCTGGTCCTATTGTCCAGCTAGTATATATTTCTAGAAGAAAAAGTAGTGAAGATGAAGAATAATTTGGAAAGATTCCATGCTATGAGACTCTGTCCATATGAAAAAATTCAGAGAGAGTAATTAAGCAAAAAATTTGGTAAGTCACATAGAAGAGATTTTGCAGAAAGTCATGTAAATTCCACACGTGGCAGCCACGGGGGTCTGCTGAAAAAGATGTGCAGGATTCTCCTTTCTGGGGCACTGGAGGATTTGATCCTTGGGATGCTCTCTACCACCATTGTGGCACCCAAGGATGTTGCAGTGGCACCTGCAGCTTCTGAACTTGGGAGATGAGGCTATTGAACTTGTACATTCTAGAGTGATTAGACTTGAAAACTGGGAGGTAAATTAAGGCAGAACCAAAAGATAAATTGCAAAGAACACACACACACACACACACACACACACACACACACACACACACACACACACACACACTGTTTTGCACATTTGCTCAGGAACTGCTTTTGATTTACATTAAGAAATGCTTTCAGAAATAAAAATAACTTTCAAAATGGTGAATTGATAAAATCTGAAAATATTTTTGTCTATTTTTTTATCAGTATTTAGCACAGGGTAGAAATTAAATCCTTCCCTCTTTTCCTCCTTCCTTCCCTTCTCTCCCCCCCACCCCTTGCCCATCCTTTTTTTTTAAACTGGATTCTGTTTGTACTTTACTAAAACAGACCAAAAAAAGAGAATATTTCAAATAAAGCAGAGAAGTTGTCACTGGAACCATCAGGAGACAGTTGTGGTCAGAGGCAGCTTCTGCTCTGTGTTTCCTACAGAAATGAGAAGCAATAGAATTGCACTGAGTGCTTATTAGTGGTTTGAGGTCCTGGAATGACTCAAGGGGAGCAATATTGCAGACAGTCTTGAATTTTTTATGCAAATTTTTTCAGGAGAAGATGGAGCAACATTTTAAATTTGAGTGCATTGCTGATTTTTTTTTTAGGTTTTTTTGTAAGGCAAACGGGGTTAAGTGGCTTGCCCAAGGCCACACAGCTAGGTAATTATTAAATGTCTGAGACAGGATTTGAACCCAGGTACTCCTGACTTCAGGGCCGGTGCTTTATCCACTATGCCACCTAGCCGCCCCCTGATTTTTTTTTAAGATGGCATGTGCTTTGAGGAAACAAACTGCTTTTTTAAGAGTTTAAATATATTGCATGAAAAGAACTATAAGAATCCTTGATTATTTTCAACTCCTTAAGAGAAATAATAAGTACTTCTCTAGTATGTTTTTTACAGTCTCTACCAGATTGTTAAACTATATTTAGTGAATTGTTAATTATTGTATAGAGTAGCAAGATGTGAATGAAAAACAAAACAAAACAAATATGATATTATATTTGGAATCTGCCAAGCTTTGTTCCTTACAGGATTGACTTACTGTTTATCTAAGATTTAGCTGTCTTGTATCAAAAATTACTCTAAAGATTTTATAAAAACTCTCCAACAAACTTCATTACCCTTCTGTCCCCAGAGCTACTTAAACTTTCCCCAATCCTCATTCATTTTAATGGACAGAGAACTGAAAGGGGCCTCCCTTCCTGAGGGCATTGATGTGAATCACTACATTGATGATGTAATGTTGACCAGGCCAGATGAGGCTATGATGACAAGAAGTACTGGATTAGATTGTGGCCCATATGTGGAACAAGAGATAGGAAAATCAATGCTAAGAAAGTCCATTGGTCAAGCCCACTCAGTCAACTTTTAGGAAATATGAGTGGGAGAACCCCAGAAGATTCTAGGCACAGTTCATAATAAGTTATTAACACTGGCTTCTTCATACTTTAAGAAGGAAGCTCAGAAACTTATTGACCTCTTTAGACTTTGAAGAGCTCACCTTCCTCATCTGGATATTATGATGGACTCACTAACTAAATTTCTCTCAAATCCACTTCTTTCAGGTGAGACTCAGAATAGGCTAACAGTCCTAGAAGATCTAAAGCTGACTATGCAGCCATCTCTTCCCTTAGGTCCTCCTGATCCTGCAAAACCCTGTAAAGTCTCTATCAATATCTGTCCAAAGACCAGGTCACAAAAACTGTGGATTTTTCCAAAATAGCTACTCTCTATTCTGTGTTTGAAAATTGACTACTATTATTCCTGGGCCTTAGTTGCCACTAAATAGAGTCATACTGTCGTCCTTAGTCCATAGTTGTGTATTATAAGTTTGGAAAATGGTCTTTTCCACAAGACAAGGTATATAACAAGACTTCTTTTGCTAAATGGATATGGAACATTCAAAAATCATATTTGCCTGGGTCCCTCCAATGTTAGTGCCCTTCCCAAACAATTTGTTTATAACCTAGCCAGAACCTGAGATTATTCTTCTAGGTCCCAGAACCCTCCCTCCTTTGCTAAACTAATTGACCCTCACCTATAAGGACTGACTCCTGAGGAATGATGGGGTTTTTTTTTTGGTAACTCCACAGGCTACAAGAAAGGCATATACAACTGGAGCTGCTAATCTTCCCAGGGAATGAGGCTCCTGGAAAATTCTTTTTGTGAACCCAGCTTCATTTGCCTGGCAGATAAGAGAGCTTTGAGGTATGGGGCACAGAAAAACCTTTATCTCCATTGATTCTTGGCTGCTAATCATGGGTTTGGTCAAGGGATTTGGTGCCTGGAGAGCACAAGAAAGATTAGGGTTAGGACCGAAAGAGGAATTTTGGGATATCTCCCTCTGCATACAGTTGTTTGTGGGACATGTTTGTAACCACTTGAGATGTTATGTGCTAAACAGCTGGATTGTATACAAGAAAAGCAGAGGTTAAGGGGAGGAAAGGAAAGGATCTATTGCTAACATGGACATTTTGATTGGTAATGTTGTGTTGTTCTGTTCACAGAATCAAATGATTCCCCCTAACTAAGGATAAGGCTCCAATTGGATTCTTGTCCAACAGGGCTGCTTGGGCCAACCAGAGCACTCATCTAATCTAAGTGACCCTCATCTTGTCTCTATCTGGCAAAATGCACAAGAATTTTGACCTTGTTAATCAACAGTTACATCATTGTACAACTGACTGCCTACATTGGGTGTCCAACCTCCCAATAACCATATGTGTGACAAATCAATACCATCCCAGGATGGGAAAGCACTCTCTAATCCAAGGTGGGGCTGTAGCTAAGTGAGCTAAGTGGTACTACATATCCATGCTATCTTAGAGCTAAGTAAATTCTTTTTGTTAACAGTTCAGTTACCTATGAGTGCTTCATTAATCCCAACACAGAACCTGAACTATCAGGGCACCAGTGTCAGATCAGTCAGTAATAACAGGACTGATTTGGCAAGTGATGAATGATGATAGTGCAAGGGGACAAGGGATTCCAGAGCAGAGGACAGTATAGAATTTAAGAAGAGAATGGGAAGGGAGGAAAGCAAAGTTAGAGCAGGCCTTGAGGTTTAGAGGAATTATAGGTCTTGAAATGGCTGAAGAATATGTTTAGAAGGACTGAGATATAGAGAGAATGGACTGATAGGAGTTTATCCTCTGAGGGATATCAATTTCTATTTGAGGAAGTGGAACAATTGTAGATAATGATGCGATCCAATGAGTAGTCATCTCTAGGTGTAGCTGTTCATTGGTTTTCATCATAACAATGATATCTTGGGGTGATGTCTTGATTTACATATAAACTGGATTTAAGGGAGGAGTTGTACAAAGTTGTCAGCCTTTCTAAAGTCTTCAAAGTCTAGTGGCAAGACAAAAGTCAGGACTACTGGAGAAGGCCAAGAAAGCAGCAAATGACCTTGGCTCTTGTCTAAGTGCTCTTGTCTAAGTGGCCATTTGGAAGAAATTGTCCTTATCCCTTTGCACATAGGGAAGTCTTCACAACCTTGGGACAGATTTCCCTCAATTCACTGAGGCCTGTCAGTTACCCTCAACCTAGTTTAGCTCATCTGCCAAGGTGGTTTTACTAGAGTATGGCCAGTGTGCATGATACAGCTTCTTGGGTCCATAGATGAGAATTGTAGTAGAGGCAGACTGAAAGAGTAGAGGAATTTGCAAATAACTATGATACAAAATTCGACAAAATTCTAAATGAACCTTAGTTTCCTAGAGGCAGCTAGGTAGTTAAGTTTGTAGAACCCTAGTGGATAGAGTCAGTTACCCACTAGCTGTGTGACCCTGAGCAAGTTACTTAACCACTATCCTCCTCAGTTTACTCATCTGTAAAATTGGGATGAAAATACTTATCTTCCAATTTGAGGATCAAATGAAACATTTGTAAAGAACTCAGCATAGTTCCTGGAACATAATAGTTTTTAATAAATGATTTTTTTCCTTCCCTCTGTGAATTTTTGAATGTTTCTGAAAAACTGAATAGGGATTTAACCAGCAGAGGCATTAGGGAAGAATGTTCTAAGCAGAGAGAATGGCTAAGAGGATAGGATGCATTTAGGCAGGCCAATGGTCCAGTTTATCTGGGGGTCTAATATGAGATGTGGTTAAAAATGTAGAGAAGTGACATATTGTACCTTGAATGCCAGGCTAAGGAATTTGTGTGTTATTTAGCAGACAACAGATTTCCAGGGTTCAGTAATCCATTGTCATTAGCTAATGATGCCATCATGATGGCAGCATGATGTCTCCATTCTTAACTTTCTTCAATGACTTCCACTGCAGGTTCACTCAGCTTAACAAACTAAACAACTGCTTCTCTGTCAGCATCAAACCTTCCTCTTGGGAGTTATGAACCCAGCTGTGATCTTTCTGTTGCTTACGTTATCATCCATTAAGATTCTTAATTCAGATCTTATCAAACAATTCTGGCAATAAGTGAAGTAGTTCAGGAGAGCTGGGGGAGGGAGAGTCAGATAAGGTCACATTCAGTGATGTCAACAGATCTGGCCTGAACAGCCTGTTGGGAAGAGAGCTGTTGAGCAAGAGAAAGATAACTCAGGTACAGAGAGAGTGATCCGGATCACATGTAGAAAAATGAAGCATAAATAGAATGAGATGGAAAGAGGTTTTTGTGCAATCTGAGTAAAGCAAAGATTAATTTGTGAAAGTCAATCATATAGGGGCCAGCTAGGCGGCACAGTGGAGAGAGCACCAGGCCTGGAGTCAGGAGGATCTGAGTTCAAATATGACCTTAGATACTTGACACTTACTAACTGTGTGACCTTGGGTAAGTCACTTAACCCCTATTGCCTCAGCAAAAAAAAAAGTCAATAAACATTTATGAAGCACCTATTATGATTCAGGTTCAGTCTAATGGGGGAAACAATATTCAATACCTATGTACAAACAAGCTATAGGCAAAATAAATTGGAAACCACAGAGGGAAGATAGTAGAATTAAGGAGAATTAGTAAAGATTTTCTATATATGAGGTGGGATTTTAGCTGAAGCTTAGAGGAAGCCAGTGATGGAAATAAGGAAAAAGGGTTTTTATGCAAGAGATTCAGTCAGTGAAAATGCCCAGAGTTGAGAGATGTATTGTGTTCAAGGAACAGCAAGTAGGTGAGGTGTAAAATGGGGTGAGCGGGGTATAAGTTGTGAGAAAACTGGAAAGGGGGGCAGGTATTGAAGGGTCAAGAACACCAAGTGGAATCTTATATGTGATCCTGGAGGTGATGAGGAAACACTGGAGTTTATTGAATAGGGGAATGACTGGCTCAGATCTGAGCTTTAGGAAGATCATCCAGATAGCTGAGTGAAGGATGGACTGGAGTGGGGAGAGACTTATGGTGGTCAGATCTATCACAGTAATTGCAATAATTCAGATTTGAGGCAATGAGCACTTGCAACATGATGTCAGAGATAGTGGTCATGTATCAGATGTTGTGAAGGTAGAATTGACTGGACTGAATGTGAGAGTGGTGTGAGAGTAGAAGGATTGAAGATGATACCTAGGTTGTGAGCTAAGGTGACTTGGAGGAAAGTAGTACCTTTAACAGTAGTAGAAAAATTAGGAAGAAGGCAGAGTTTGGGGCAAAAGTGATAATGAGTTCATTTTTGAACAAGAGTTTAAATTGTCTATGGGACAATCCAGTTTGAGATATTTAATAGGCAGTTGGAATTGTAAGACTGGAGATCAGAAGAGAGGTTAGGAATAGATAAATAGATTTGAGAACAATCATCAGAGAGATAATTGAATCCATGGGAGCTAATGAGGTCACCAAGTGAAATAAAGGGAAAAGAGGAGAGGGCCAGGACCGAGTCCTCTGGGACACCCATGATTAGGATGTAGATGAAGATTCAGCAGAGACTGTTGTAAATACCTCCTCATCTGTTAACAAGCTATTGCTAGAACCTGTTTTTGTCCCTCATTTTCTCCTAGCAGAGTAGCTGTGAGGAAAATGCTTTATTTACTGACAGATATTATAATAATATGAACTATTCTTGTGAACTGTTATTACCATTTCTTGGACTTTTCCTTCTTAACTTTCCTAATTTTTCTATGTCTAATTTTTTTTCCTTCTAATCTATCCTTTACTCAAAATACTATTGAAAATGAATAGTGGGGTGGCTAGGTGGCACAGTGGATAAAGCACTGGCCCTGGAGTCAGGAGTACCTGGGTTCAAATCTGGTCTCAGACACTTAATAATTACCTAGCTGTGTGGTCTTGGGCAAGCCACTTAACCCTGTTTGCCTTGCAAAAAAAAAACGAAACTAAAAAAAAATGAATAGTGGAATAATAAAGCAAAGCAAAGTTGTGAAGGGACCAGGTTTAATACTGAAAAGATCTCAGACATAAGACTCAACTGAGAAGCAGTAAGATCAACAAAGAAATAAAAGAAATAACAAAATTAGATAATAAAAAGTGAGTACCCAGTTGAAATATGATAAAATGAATTTGTATTAGACATAGTACAACATGGTTGTTTAATTCATTATGGTAGTATTCAATAGCATGAAATTAAGAGCAGAGATGGTAGATGGGATCAGTAGGACTAGGAGGTACAGGATTTGAGAGTAGAAGAGAATTATAGACTTCTTTAATTGTAGCTTCAAGACTATGAAAGAAAGTAAGGCAAAGGTGATGGACTGGGAGGGGAGAGAGATTGAGAGAGAGAGAGAGAGAGAGAGAGAGAGAGAGAGAGAGAGAGAGAGAGAGAGATGAATTAGCTAGAATTTACAGTGAAGACAATAAGAAGGGTGAGGAAGAGGAGGAATGAGACTGATCAGAAAGGCAAATTTCAGAGTTCAAAATCTTGAGAGAGACATAGTTATGGGAGCTTATGATTTAGGATGATTATCCCTAAAATGCAGTGACTATATAAGAGGTTGAATGAAGTAGGATTCCAGAGTATTTAAAGGGATATCAGTGTATGTACTGAATACTCCAAGTGTGAGAGAATGGATTGTAATTGTTGTTTGTACTTTGTTCTCAAAGAGGACCTGACATCAGGGAGGTGATGCCATGACAAGCATTTGAATTGGATTTGAGGGAAGGGGGACTGTGCAATGTCACAGCCTCTTCTAGAACCATCTAGGTCCAGTGGCCAGACATAAATCAGGATGACTGGAGATGGCCTGCTTGGATTGGAGTAGAAAGGGTGTCTAGGAACCACATATAAGTTAATATAAGCACTCACTGTGTTCCTAGCATATTAAACCCTGCAACCATCTAATACAATTCATATGCCCAGAAGAATCCCCATGACACCATATCCAACAAGTGGTCATCTGATCTCTGCTTGAACATCTCCAAAGGAGGCTGGCAGCAGGTGGGGGGTGAAGATGAGGATGACACCAATTTTTAAACTGGCAAGGTCCAAATTGGCCTCCTTACAATTTCCATTTTGCTCCTAATTCTGACATTTGGAGTCAACTAGGACCCATCTCTATAGAATAGCCCTTCAAGTACTTGAAAACAGCTTTCATCATGTTCTCCTCGACTCTTCTTTCCTTATCTTCATATGACATACTCAAGGGCCTTCCATTCTTTTTTACTTTCCTCAGAATTCTTTCCAGCTAATAGATGTTTCCCCTAAGCTATGGTGCCCAGGACTTAACTCAATATTCCAGATGAGATCTGATGAGTGAGAAGGCTGTCATATTCTTATTCTCAGAAGTTCAGCTTTTCTTGATATAGCCCATGATTTCATTAGCTGTTTTGGCCCCCAGACTGTTTGCTCATGTTGAGCATTCTCCTAAAACCACAAAAAGAAAGAAAAGAGAGATAATAACTTGGAAGCCTATCAATTACAGAAATAAGGATTTTTCCAGGATGATGCAGAAAAGTCACCAAATGATGACTAGAGTCTAGCAGTGCCAGTGGGGAGTAGGTGAAGATAGAGGATCATAGATTTAGAACTAGAAGCAAAACTGAGGCACAGAAAAGTGATTTGCTCAGTCAGTAGGCACCTTAGGTAGGATTTAAATTCAGGTTTTTCTGACTCCTGGTTCAATGCCTTCTGATGAAACCTAATTTTTAATGTGTATAAGAAGATTAAAAGTATATGAAATTAAAAGCTGACAATGAGTGTATTAATGATAGAGGGAGGGAAATGAAAGATGGGAATGGATATGGGTAAGGTTGGGAGATGTAAATCTATTAGAAACATGAATTTAGAAATATCATATATTCATAATATTTGGGGAGGAATAGGGTTACTGGACCTATTCTTTTAGCAGAACATGGAACACCTATTAATGCAGATTGCCATTATTCTGTAATTCATATAGTATTAGAGAGTAGTCTGAGGACACTGAAAAGTTATGTGGTCTGTCTAAGATCACAAAACTAGTATATGTTAGAGGGGCTGCTTAGATCTAGATCTTCCTGAAAGCTCCTTGAGTACAGGAACTGATATGTTTTTATCTTTGTAACTCCCACACTTAACATAGAGCCTAGCAGATAGGTGCTTAATAAGTGCTTGCTAAATTGAATTATTCCTTTTATTATGGAAACTGCTTTCTCCAAGTTGATCAACTTCTCCAAAGTTATATCAATCTATTAATGTATAAATGTGATGTCCAAAAGCGTGATTCTTGTCTTTTCTACAACTTTTGACACTATTGATGAGTCCTTTCTCTCCATTCTCTCCCCTTGACTTTCAGAGATATTATTCTCTAGTGGTTTTCCTCTTCCTTATCTAGGAACTCCTTATTCTCCTTTCTTGGATTTATTTCCTGTTTCTTTTTCTTGTTAGTGCTAGGTCTTGGGTCCTCATCTCTTCTTTCTCTGTATTCTCTTCCTTGAGAATTTCAAGACTTGCATAGGTTCAATTATTATCTCAATCAGTCAGCTATATGGTTTAATGGATAGAGCACCAATCCTGGAGTCAGTAGTAGCTGAGTTCGAAACCATCCTTAGACTTAGACTAAATTATTTATTTATCTTTGCATTTTACAATTTTTCCCTTAATCTTGCTTCCCTCTCCCCACTCCCCACAGAAGGTAGTCTATTAGTCTTTACATTGTTTCCATGCTATACATTGATTTAAGTTGAATGTGTTGAGAGAGAAATCATATCCTTATGAAAAAAATAAAATATAAGCGCAAAATTACATAATAAGATAACATCTTTGTTCAAACTCCACAATTCTCTCTCTGGATACAGAGGGTATGCTCCATCACAGATACCTCAAAATTGTCCCTGATTGATGCACTGATGGAATGAGCAAGTCCATTAAGATTGATCATCAACCCCATGTTACTGTTATGTTGTACAATGTTCTTATGGCTCTTTTCCTCTTGCTCAGAATCAGTTCATGCAAATCCGTCCAGGCTTTTCTGAATTCCCATCCCTCCTGGTTTCTAATAGAACAATAGTGTACATATTCCACAATTGTTCGGCCATTCCCCAATTGATGGACATTCACTCAATTTCCAATTCTTTGCCACCACACACAGAGCTGCTATGAATATTTTTGTACACATCCTTAGACCCTTGACACTAGTTGTGTGACCTTGGGCAAGTCACTGAAGCCTGATTGTCTCACATCCAGGGCTGTCTCCAGTCATCCTGATTTATATCTGGCAACTGGACCCAGATGACTCCAGAGGAGAAAGTGAGACTGGTGACTTAGCACTGCCCCACCCCCAACCACTCAAATCCAACTCATGTACTTATCATGGCATCACTTCCCTGATGGTTTGTCTTCTTCAAGGAGGAAGGACAAACATCATTATTATCTCTATGAAAATGACTCCAAATTCTATCTACCTTTTCTTAATTATCCTTCTGAGCTCCATATTATTTATATATGTTTTTGTATATACACACAAATGTATATATATATATATATATTACATATATATGTATATATATAAAATCAACTTCCTATTGGACATCTCCTCAGGGATGCCTCTTTAGGTATTTTTTTTTAGGATTTTGCAAGGCAAATGAGGTTAAGTGGCTTACCCAAGGCCACATAGCTAGGTAATTATTAAGTGACTGAGCCCGGATTTGAACCCAGGTACTCCTGACTCTAGGACTGGTGCTCTATCCACTGCGCCGCCTAGCCTCCCACTCTTTAGGTATTTTAAATTGAACTTCTCCAAAACAATTCATGACCTTCATCTCCACCACCTCTTCAGTCTCCAAACTTAGGATACCTCCATCCCTTCTGTTTATTACCTAAGGAACCCTGGTTAAACCAGGCAACCTCAATTTTCTCATTTGTAATACTATTTTGTTTAATATCAACAACAACCCTGAAAGTTAGGTGTTACTGTAATTATCCCCATTTTTACAGAGGAAAAAAACTGAGGCAAACAGAGATAAAATGACTTGTCCAGGGTTATAAGCTAGTAAGTATCTGAAGTTGGATTGGATCTTCCTGACTCCAGGACTGACACTCTATACACTGTACCACTTAGACAGCTGCTCAGTCCCATAAGGTCATTCAAAATTCAATGCCTTCCTTTCCAGTCTTCATTTCCACTGTTCCCTTTCACTTTCTAACACAATCATATTATTCATCATTCATTTATATATTTGGTCATATTATTCTTTAGATCTGTATTGCCCTCCCTATCCTATCCACCAGTTGCCATCTTGTTTATCCTTCAAGGCCCAGATCATGGGCTACTCTATTTAATGAAGCATTTTCTGAACCCCGGAAGTAGAGGTAATCTCTATTTTCTCTGAACCCAAACTGTACTTTGGACTTCTCATTTAATATTATGAATTTTGAATGATCTTGTGGGACAGAGCAACTATCTAGGTGGTGCAGTGTATAGAGCGCCTGTCCTGGAATCAATAAGACCCAAGATCCAATTCAGTATCAGATACTTACTAGCTTATAACCCTGGGCAAGTCATTTGATCTCTGTTTGCCTCATATATTATGCTTCATTTTCATGACCCATTGTCATGAAAGCCTGTAATTCTGTGGCTGAGCCTACAGTTTACTCATAAGCAAAATGGAAATAATAATTTTCACCATTTCTCTTAATAGGATTATTGTGAGGATGAAATGA
This sequence comes from Macrotis lagotis, assembly GCF_037893015.1. Classification (NCBI taxonomy): domain Eukaryota; kingdom Metazoa; phylum Chordata; class Mammalia; order Peramelemorphia; family Peramelidae; genus Macrotis; species Macrotis lagotis. The sequence continues at coordinate 643,126,074 of NC_133666.1, read as the reverse complement.
AATATTATATAAAAAATATATTGTGCTGAAAAAATTCAACATAAATGTTAGCTATTATCATTACATCCCTTACTTTAGAAGAGAAATACCTCCTTCTTACTACCACCATTCCACACAGTCATATTAATCAATCAACAAGTATTTATTGAATGCCTACTGTCACATATCCAGATTGCTAGAAAGTTCCTGAAATTCCTGGGATTTTGTGAAGAGTTTAATTCCTATTTTTGTAAATTTCATTAAAAAAAACCCCACTCAGCTCTGTGGCATGCAAGGGATAACTGAATATGGCTCATGGATTTGACTGATGAATAGTTTTTATATACTGTATAAGCAGTTTTTACAGAACTTTCTTTAAACTCTTAAATGTTCCCAGATGTGGTTTGTAGAAGCCTGGTATAATTCCAACACCTGCTGCATAGGACTGACAAGGATTCATTTTGGCAAGCACTGAAGATTCCATTTCAGAAACTAAATGATCCAGAATTATGTTCTGAACCACATTTTTAGATACAGCAGACCCCTGCCTTATTTACAAAATAGCACATAGTTTTATAATTAGAAGAGAGGTATATAGGTTGCTGAGAAAGCTGTAATTTACAGTGGAGACAAGAAAACAAAAATATTTCATTCTAAAACAAGTCACTGCCTTTTTGGGATAATTGGCAACTCCAGCTTACATTCTAAAAAGGTGTTACATACAGCTAAATGGAAGGACTTGTTATTTCCACTCAGTTATTCCTCAAATGTCTCAGCATGATATAAAGGTGATTTTTGAGTTTTCAAAGTCTATGCCCATGAAATGCAAACATTGGTAGGTTCCACCAAGATGGAAAGGCTTCAAATATTGGCCTGGATGACTAATCTGATTTTAAGGTTGCTCATCAAGAGATGGCTGGCACCAAGTGAGGAATTTTGGAGGACTTGCTCTCTTAGGTGATGGACAAGCCCACATCAATTATGGATTCTTGAAATGCTGAAGTAAATTAAAGTGTTAATCAATAGTTTTTAAAATTGTAATTGGCTCTTGGAGTATGTTTGGGCCTCTCATTGACTTGTCTTTTCCCCATTCTGCTTGGTGGCATTTCTGGTTGTTGAGGGTCTGTGATACTAGTTCTCAAATCTGTGAAGAGGCATAAGGGAGTAAGTCAGGTATTTTACTCAGGGAGCAACATATATCATAGCATGGAATGGTTTGGAGTCAGTGAGGGAACTGACCTAGTCGCTAGTGATGAGAAAAGGTAAACATGAGAGAACATGTCATTTTAGAGCCTTAGTTTCTTATTAAATTTTAAGCATCTTGAGGTTATTGACTTTGTAATTTTACATTTTTGTATCCCTAGCACTGATCACATCTCTTTAGAGATTGATGGTTTCATTGATATATTTATTTTCTCCACCAAGGTGGGTAGGGTATGTTCAAGAAAGAATAGTATCTCTGCTATAAGGGCTACTGAATCCTTTTGGGGGCTGCTTTCCACCTTTGACATCTACCTGAGTCACCTAAATCTCACCTGAGCTCCCAATAAGCTGTAGCATGAACAATGGGCACACCCCAGTAAATCATTTTGGAAGAAAGGCTAAATCAGCTTGAGGGTATTTGTTGGATCTCAAATCCATCAGTGAGTGGGGAGGGGGGTGATATTTACCCCAAACATGTAAAGTCTTTTGGTGGAGGAATGGGCAGATGAGAACAATTCATTCTAGTGGTCATGAAGGCAGCAGAAACAAACTGTGGAGTGCTTAGAGCTTAGTTAGACATTGAAGATGCCAAGGTCATCCACTATATCTAGAGCCATCAACAGTTGTTTTGATTCTGTCTTGTCACTGGACAATGATGACTTTGGAAGAGAAAGTGAGACTGACAACTTAATGCAACTCTGCTTCACTTAAATCCAATTTATGCACAAATCAAAAGATATACCCAAACCACTTTACCATTCCTATCTCAAAGTCCTGTGATTACAGGCAAGTAAGGTAGCCCAGGTCATCGGGTCCTCTCCTCACTGGAAGCAATAGTGGGATTCGGCAGCCCCCTGCCAGTGGACAGTCCTTTTAAGAAGGAACAGAAAAAGGAACAAAAACTTCTTCAAAGAAGATTCCATTCACCATCAATGCATGGAATGTGCACATACTCATAGACAAAACAAGATCCACTAGACGTGAAAAATGAACAGCTCTTGTTGCAAGAAAACTCAGCAGGAATCCTATCCAGATAGCAGCCCTGAGTGGAAACAAGGCTGGCAAGTGAAGGCCAGCTTACTAAGTCAGAAAGGGCAAGAATAGCAAGGGAATTGATGAAAAAAAAATGTAAAGAAAGGTGGCCTAGATCTGTCAGAGCTAAAACTGTACTATAAAGCAGCAGTCATCAAAACTGCCTGGTACTGGTTAAGAAATAGAGTAATGGATCAGTGGATTAGGAGAGGTTCAAAAGAATTTGCAGTAAGTGACCACAGACATCCTACTATTCGACAAATCCTCTGGGATAAGAACTCACCATCTGATAAAAATTGTTGGGGAAAACTGGAAAATAGTATGGCAAAACTAGGCATAGATCCATATCTCACAACCCATACCAAAATAAAGTCAAAATGGGTACAGGATTTAGACATAAAGAGCCATACCATAGATAAATTAATAGACCAAAAAATATTCTATCTGATTTATGGAAAAGGGGATAAAATTATGACTAAACAAGAAATAGAGCACTTAATAAACTGCAAAATGAATGATTTTGACCATATTAAATTAAAAAGTTTTTGCACTAATAAAATCAATGCTGCCAAAATTAGAAGAAAAGCAGAAATCTGGAAACTATCTTCACAACCAGGAGTTCTGATAAAGGTCTTATTTCTAAAATATATAGAGAATTGCATCAAATTTATAAGATCACAAGTCATTCCCCAATTGATAAATGGTCAGTTTTCAAATGAAGAAATTAAAGCTATTTATAATCATATGAGAAAATTCTCCAATAACTATTGATTAGAAAAATGCAAATTAAAACAACAATAAGGTATCATCTCACACCTATTAGATTAGCCTAGATGAGAAAAAAGGAAGATGATCAGTGTTGAAGAAGTTGTGGGAGGATTGGGATATTGATGCATTGCTAGTGGAATTGTAAGCAGATCTAACCTTTCTGGAAAGCATTATGGAACTATGTCCAAAGAGCAATAAACTGTTCATACCTTTTGATCCAGCAATTCCAATTTTAGGACTACATCCAGAAGAAATTGCAAAAAATTGGAAAAGTCCAAAATATTTGTAGCAGCTCTTTTTATAGTGGCAAAGAATTGGAAATTGGGGAATGGCTAAACAAGTTATGGTACATGAATACTATGGAATATTATTGTTCTATAAGAAACCATATGGTCATACTTCAGAGAAGCATGGAATGACTTATGGGATGTGATGCTGAGCAAAAGGAGTAGAGCCAAAAGAACAATGTACACATCAACATCATTATGAGATGAACAACCTTGATGGAAGCAACTCCTCTCAACAGTCCAGAGAGCTAGGACAATTGTTTTTGACTGGATATGAACTATATTATCCCCAATCAGAGGAAGAAAAACAAAATAAAACAAAACACACAGAAAAAAACAACCCTTTCGAATTAGATGAACACTTTATAAAAATTATCTCTTATGTATCTCTTTGCCTTAATCCTAATTCCTCATGACAAAAATTACTAATTTGTAAATATGTTTAACAAAATATGTATGTATAATACTGACTATTCCCTGCTGAGGGGAGGGGGTGGGAAGGGAGGATGGAGGGAAATTTTGTAACTTGGAAATATGCATGTACAAATGGATGAAAATAAATACATTAATTAATTAAAAAAAAAAGAAGTTGGAGCCGGATACACATTTTTCTGGAGTGGCCTCAGTGAAGAGGAGCACTGGGAAATTGGGGTAGATTTTGCAATCAAAGCTAATGTAGTTGACAAGCTTGAGTGCCTACCAAAAGGAGTGAATGTCAGGCTCATGACAATGAGATTGCCATTTCCAGGAAAATGCCATGCCCCCCACCATCAGTGCTTATGCTCCCACCATGAGGAACCCTGATGAAATCAAAGGAAAAAAAAACAAAACTCCACACGGTTTACCAGCAGGATAGTTCATCCATTTCTAAGAGAGCAGTATTTAATTCCATCAGAAGAAAAGTGTAAATGAAGCTTAGAGAGATGCAGGATTCTTGGTTCAGTAAGAAGGCAGATGAAATTCAGTTTTATGCAGTTAGTAACAATCCAAAGTGCTTTTATGTTGCTCTGAAGGCTATTTATAGGCCAAAACAATACAGTGCATCTCAACTAGTCAGTGCTGAGGGAATCACATTGATTAATGATAGGGATAAATTGAACACTTCCATAGTTGTTTTTTTTTGGTAAGGCAATGGGGTTAAATGACTTGCCCAAGGTCATACAACTCGGTAATTATTAAGGGTATGAGGCTGGATTTGAGCTTAGGTCCTCCTGACTCCAGGGTCAGTATTCTATCCACTGCATTAACTAAACAAAACATTGTTTGAATGACATATGTCATTCAAGAAAGATTTTATTTATTTTGAGTTTTATAATTTTTCCCCAAATCTTGCTTCCCTCCCCCCACCCCACAGAAGGCAGTCTGTTAGTCTTTACATTGTTTCCATGGTATGCATTGATCTAGGTTGAATGTGATGAGAAAGTATATCCTTAAGGAAGAAAAATAAAGTATAAGAGATAGCAAAATTATATAAAAAGATAAGTTTTTTTCTAAGTTAAAAGTAATAGTCTTTGGTCTTTGTTTAAACTCCATAATTCTTTCTCTGGATACAGATGGAATTCTCCATCGACCTAGAATTGTCCCTGATTGTTGCACTGATGGAATGAGCAAGTTCATCAAGGTTGACCATCACTCCCATGTTGCTGTTAGGGTGTACACTGTTTTTTTGATTCTGCTCATCTCACTCAGCATCAGTTCATGCAAATACTTCCAGGCTTCCCTGAATTCCCATCCCTCCTGGTTTCTAATAGAACAATAGTGTTCCATCACATACATATACCACAGTTTGCTAAACCATTCCCCAATTGAAGGACATTTACTTGATTTCCAATTTTTTGCCACCACAAACAGGGCTGTTATGAATATTTTTGTACAAGTGATGTTTTTGCACTTTTTCATCATCTCTTCAGGGTATAGATCCAGTAGTGGTATTGCTGGATCAAAGGGTATACACATTTTTGTTGCCCTTTGGGCATAATTCCAAACTGCTCTCCAGAAAGGTTGGATGAGTTCACAGCTCCACCAACAATGTATTAGTGTTCCAAATTTCCCACATCTCTTCCAACATTGATCATTGTCCTTTCTGGTCATACTGGCCAGTCTCTCTTAGTATCCTTAACAGATCCTCTTCAATCAATGTAGAAGCCACTGACCATTTACCTCGAGTTGAAATAAATCCATTCCTAACTGAAACTCTAACTGAAGAAGAGGTTTTTGAATGCCATTAGGCTCCTTTCATGTGGCAAAGCACCTGGTGCTGATTCAATCCCAGCTGAGATTTACAAGGTAGGGGGTCCAATGCTCATACAAAGGCTAAGTGAAAATTTCTAGGTTATATGGCATGAAGAGATTAACCCCCAAGGAATTCAAGGATGCCTCTATCCTCCCTCTCTATAAAGGTAAAAGGAATAGATTGTCCTATGGCAATCACAGGGTATTTCTCTTTTAGTCATTGCTGGTAAGAATCTTGCCAGAATCCTCCTCAATAGGCTGATCCTTCACCTGGAAGATGGTCACCTCCCTGAGAGCCAGGGAGGGTGAGGAAAACCTCAGAAAAGATGGAGGATGGTATTTGCTGCCCGACAACTCCAGGAAAAATGCCAAGAGAAGAACAGAGGTCTGTTTACAACATTTGTAGATCCGAACAGGGTCTTTGATACCATCAGTCAAGAGGGTTTATGGAAAATTATGATTGAAATTCATCAGTTCATCAGTATTGTACATCTCATGACAGCGTGCATAACCGGGTTCTGGATATTGTTGAGATTTCCCAGTTACCAATGGAGTGAAACAAGGCTGTGTCCTTGCTCTCATGCTTTATAGCATAATGTTTTCAACCGTGTTATCATACGCATTCCCTGAGGATTAACACAGCATCAAGGTCAGCTACTGAACTGCTGGTAAATTCTTCAGCTTGAAAGGGTTATAAGTCAAGACCAAAGGGGAGGGAATGCTGGTGCATGATATTCTGTTTGCACATGATTGTGCCCTCAATGCAGCTTCTGAAGCTGAGATGCAACAAAGTATGGATCAATTCTCTGCTGTTTGTGCTAATTTTGATCTAACAATTAACATCAAGAAAACACAAGTCAGAACCATCAATTATAGCAAAGGGAGAAATTTTGAATACTGTGGATAAGTTCACTTACTTTGGCAGTGTACTTTCCAGAGATGTACACATTGAAAATGAGGTTGACATATGCATTGCCAGAGCTAGCTCAGTATTTGGGAGGCTCCAAAGGAAAGTGTGGAAGAGAAGAGGTATTAGACAAACTGCCAAACTGAAGGTCGACAAAAGCTGTTGTGCTGACCTCATTGCTGTGTGCCTGTGAAACCTGGACAGTCTACCAGCACCATGCTAGGAAACTGAATCATTTCCATTTAAATTGTCTTAGGAAAAATCTGAAGATCACCTGGCAGGAGAAGATACCAGATACTTAAGTCCTTTCTTGAGTTAAACTGCCTAGCATTTCAATATTACTAAAGTGAGTACAATTACAATGAATTGGACACATTGTTAAAATGCCAGTCGTTGATTTGCCAAAAAGGCTATTTTATGGAAAATTCACATAAGGCAAGTGCTCACAATGGGGTCAGAAGAAGTCATACTGGGATACCCTGAAGGTCTCTCTTAAGAACTTTGGAATAGATTATATAGCATGGGAGACACTGGCACAAAACTGACTGCCCAGCATGGCATGTCCTCATCAGTGAGGGTGCTGCACTTTATGAGCAAGGCAGAATTGAAACAATTCAAAAGAAACATGAGATGTATAAGTTTAAAGTACCCACCCCAGGAGTTTGTATGAATTATTTGTGCCCAACCTGTGGTAGAACATTCCAAACTTGATTTGGTCTGATTAGCCACATTCAGTGATATACTTTCTGAGGAGGAAAAGATTTTCATGGACAGGTCCAAGAAGCTTTTGTAGAGAGGGTAGTACCTGACTAGACCTTAAAGACTGAAGAAGGTTTGGAAATGGGAATCTACAGAGTGGAATAGTAAGTTGATATAGGAGAGCAGTGTGAATTAAATCTGGAGAAGAGGTAAGTCAGTGCCGAATTATGGAGGGATTTGAATGTCCAGAATGGACTCAGTTCTGAAGGAAATAGTCACTGAGCACATGTGTGAAGCAGAGAAGCATGAAGAATAAGAATTAGAATCAGGATGTTGAAGTTATAGGATGAGTCATAGGGAAGTTTAAACTGTGTAGGAAAATCTTTCCAATAGAGATATCAAAAGATGAAATAACTGCAGCATAGGAGTGAATTTCTCATCCCTGAAGGTGTTCAATGTAAATTTAGAGGACTATTTCTTTGGAATTTTGTAAAGGACAAGTAATCCATTGGGAAGATTAATAAATTGGATGAATTTTAAGATTTAACTCTAGGACTGATTGCTTTAGAAAATGAGTCTAAGAATTTTAGCCTAGTCTGAAATAAACTAGTGGTTTTGAATTTCCTGTATATATTCATTAAAAAAAGTGGTGGTTGTAGTTACAAATCAAGTCAGTGGTTCATCAGGTCTATCCCCCCACCCAGGTCAATATTAGTAATTTCATCAAATTGACATTCAATTTATTAAACATTTAAACCCTATTATGTTCAGATCTGCTTTTTTAGAGCTTACAATCTAGCTGGGGATGAGGCACACAAACAAATAACTTTAATATAGGTTAGAAAATTATTAAATGATTATGTGTAGAGGGAAGATATTAATAGGACCTGAACTGAGATATGATGAAAGGAAAGGATTTTAATAGAATGAATTGATAAGAGTAGGGAAGAAGAGATAGTTCTAGGCATGTGATGTGGTCTCTCAAATCCACAGAGATGGGAGAGGCAAAATAAGATCCAGAAATAAACACATCTAATTTGATTGCAATATAGAGTATATATGTTTTGTGTGTGTGTGTGTGTGTGTGTGTGTGTGTTTGATTTTCCCCAGATTAGTGTGCATGTGCAGTGTCTTTGTTTTAGAGTATGATTGGATAGTAAGTTTTCTGTTGTTTTTCCTTTACAAGTCAGATAAGTGTCTTTGAGATAACATTTTCATGATTAAATTCCTAAGTACTGATAACTGTGATCCAATATTGCTGTGCCAGTATGAAAGATGATAGGAGCACTATATAAGCTGCATCCCTAGAGCACTAGTGATTAACAATTTTTCCTAGAACATGTTGTGAAAGCCAATCTTTGTTAATTTTCTATTTTGCTTTTAAGCATAGCTATACTTCTTGCTTTATTGTGGCATAAGTCCAGAAAGTTTATATGAGATTCTTATAAATGCTATATCCATAGGATAAGGTTTGCCTGATGACCTAGAAGCCCTTATTTAATTCCAATTATTTAATTCCTTCTGGGAAGCCCCACATTTCTTTGGGATTTTTCTGAGTTTAATTTTGACCTAGCTTGCTTGTCCTAGTGAGGGGAAAGTTCAGACCATCATTTGAATGACCATATGTGTTGCAGGGGTCCATTGAGGAAATTTGGGGTACCATATATATTAGAAGAACCTACTGGAACCTCTTGCCCAGACTTCCATTTGGAATGTTTCTTGTGCTGCAGGGACCCCTGCATGTATTGCAGGTACTTTATGTATGGCAAAGACCCAAGGAATTTTCATCCAGGTGAACTTGATTTCTTACCTGAAAGTGAGAAAGTGACTTTCAGTCAAAGTTTTTTTTTTATGTATGATAAAAACTCTCTTGGAATCAGGAGGAGAGTTAAAATTTCCTTTTTCCTCCCCTTTTATTGGACAGGCCTTTGCAAGTACCAAGACAAGTGAAAACTGAGAATTTTGTAACATGGTATGTTCATCTATTATAGACCTTATAGAATCCTTATAGAATAATGCTAATTTCTAGTTTGTTTGAAACCTGTGCCACATGGACTTAGTACAGGGGCAGGCTGTACAAGGTCAGGGAAATTGTTTGGTCTGATTCTGCCAAGGCAACCAAAGATGGGGATTCAAAATTCAATAAATCTAGGAGCTTTCTAAGGGAGAATTAATTAAATGTTTGACAAAATAAAGCAAGCTAATTTTTAAGGTGATCATTTTATATAGTCTGAAGATGATGTAATAAATATCCAAATGACCCTTGGCAGAAAAAAAAAGATTCCCCACCCTTGCTTTAGTACAAGACAACGGAGAAAACAATTGAAAATACAATATTTGAACCTCAAATCAATAGAGAGCATTTCAGAATTGGGAATATGTTCTTTGTTCCCAAACACCCCCAGTTGATTTTCTAGACTCTGGTGTTGTTTGTGTGTGTGTGTGTGTGTGTGTGTGTGTGTATCTGCCCCTCCCCCTTACACACACACACACACACACACACACACACATCAGCTAGTTGATGTAATCACAGAAAATAAGGAACAGATAACTAAGATAACCAGATATCAGTATGCTAATGAAGAACAAAAAGATGCCTTGTCATGAAGTTGGGAGTTCCCATGTTGAACTGGTAGGGCAATTTGACATTGCCTAGGAGATGATTGGTTACATCCTTGAGAGCCTTTAAAAATTAAGCCTGTCAAATCTTAGAGGGAGTTGAATAGTTCAAAAGTGTGAGGCACACTCAGGGTAGGAAACAATTTTATGACCCCTTTGCAGAGGACAGTGAGAGGAGTTTTTTCCTCTCTCTGTCCCCCCCTCCCCCTTTAGCCATGGTATTTTACAGTAAAGCTATGGGCCCAGTAAGATATACTTCACCCAGTCAGTGACAGTTCAAAGACTGGAGCAGTTCAAAGTTTGAGTTTAGGAGTAGAGATACACAATATAAAGACTGGGAGAGAGAGAAACAGAAATCAGAAAAGGAAGGAATAAGATCTCTGGAATCAGAAAAGAGAGCCAACAATGAATTCAAGGGAGTATTAGCCCTGGCATTTGGGAGCTGAGCTACAGAATGGACCAGGACTAAGGAGTCCATTTGAACAGCTTGCTCAGCAGAAACATTGTACCCAGGGAGCAACAGCGTAAGGATACCATAAAAAGACAGAAGTTTCTGAAACTTTGCAGTACTAAAAGATTTAGCACATATATTTCTTACATGATTATCTCCTAATAGTGTGCTCTGAGTTTGAGCTTGTTCTTCTTGTTGTATTTCTGAGACAGCACACCCCAGGTTTGGGGGGAGGTGTGTGAGGAGGATGGAGTGTATACCTTGAGGGATACAAGCCTTGCCTTGACCACTCTTGGAGAAGAAGGGCCCTGGAAATCCTGATCTTAGCCCTTGTCAGCAACTCATGAACTAAGGAGAAGCACTGGTGGCCTGGCTTGGCTTATTCTGCATTCAGCTGGTTCAGTATCAACACGTTGATAGACTATCAGAGGTCAGTAGTGGATGTAAACAAGGTCCAGAGACCAGTAGCTAAGGCAGCAACACTTTGAATAGTGAAGAATAGTGAAGGGGAGAGAGATGGGATATGAGCTAATACCTGTGCAAAGGAACTGCTGACCCCTAGGCATCAACCAAGGCTGGAAGACAATTGTGGGGTCAAAGAAGTGACAATGATTGCTCAACTGACTATGGACTTGAATGAGTTTTTAGAAGGATCTTCAAGAACATTTTCCCGTCTGCCCAACATTCTGACCTTGATCATCTTGGACAGCGATGACCTTTAACAGAGAAACAGGGTAGGCGATGGTCTCTCCAGATACACAGTCTAGGAAAGGGTGTGTGTGTCTGTGTGTGTGTCTGTGTGTGTGTGTGTAATAAGTTTCTATGATCAATTAAAACTATCACAAGTCAGAGTTACAAGATGAATCGCAGGTCACAAAATAGAACCTTGTTGAGTCATGCCCAACTCTTCTATCTATATAATCGAAGAAACATCATACAACAATGCATATTTCTACTGGAGCAGGTAGGAAGGGGAATGGATTGTAGATACTATTCTTACAATGTTAACTTGTAAATGCTTTAGTTTTGAGCCAATAATGTCTACTGACTGACTGATAAAAGTACTGTTGGGACTCATGTATCATGTAGAGATATAATTTTAAGAAACTGAACCCATAAAATACTCGGAATTTGAGGATGGCCACTCTCTGGAAACATAGCCTATGAGAATGACTATGAAAAGGGAATACCATGAAATAATGAATGAACATTGAATATCAGGCTAAGGATTTTTGGATTTTATTTATTTTTTGTTTGTGTTTTTGCAAGACAATAGGGTTAAGTGACTTACCCGAGGTCACACAACTAAGTAAGTACTACATGTCTGAGGCTGAATTTGAATTCAATTCTTCTTGACTCCAGGGCCTGTACTCTTGCATGGAATTGGAAACTCCTGAAGATTTTTGAACAAGGAAATGACACAGTAATATTCATGCATAACTGATAGCCTAGGTAGATGGATTAGAGAAGGGAGAGGTGGGGGCCAAAGAGGTCAGTTGGGAGATTATTACCATAGTACAACTGAGAAGTAAACAAGGTCTGAATTAGAATAGACAGTATGAATAGAGAAGAGTGCTTCTCTGTACTTTACCTTCTAGCTACTAGTCCTCTGACCTCTCTATTTCCACCCAATTTAAGAAATATAATAGTAAAATAAATACAATTGTAAGCTGATTGGATGAAAGGAAAGAGTAAAAATGACTGTAAGATTTTAGAATTGGGTGACTGGAAAAAAAAAGTGCTACCAACTATATAAATGGAGATTTGAGGAAGAGGAAGAAGAGGTTTGATAGGAAAGTATATTTTTGTACATATAGAGTTAATGGTATTAGAAAGACATTCAGATGGGGATGTTTAGCAAGTATTTTGTACAAGATCTCATGGAAAAGGTAAGGACAAAATTTGGGATTCATCCATATAGGAGTGATAATTAAAGTCACAAATTAGGAAAGACATCCAAGAGAATAGGGAGAAAATAATGAGAGCAACTGTTTTCCTAAGGGATACCTACATTTATGGAATTGGGGAAGAAAATGATCCCCAAAAGCAATGAACAGAATGTAAGGAGAACTAGGAAATAGCATTGTCAAGAAAACCAGAAAGGAGAAAGAATATTACAACAGATGCTATAGAAAATTAAAGAGAAGAGGTCTAAGAAGAGGAGATCTAGAGCAATTACATTCAATAAATAGCTAGAAAAAGTGTACAATGTCTATTTTCTAGAGTGTTTGGGGTATACAGCATTTAGAGGAAATGAGCTTTTTGCCCTCCTGAACCTTTCAGCCTACAGTGCAGCTTCCAGCACTTACAAAATCTGAACTTTTGTGTCCTCAGCATCTGCCTAGCTTGATGGAACTTTTCAGTTTTCTACATTATTCTTCCCTACTCAGGCGAAGATCCAATCAGTCATCCTGGTCTACTTACTCTTGTTCTTCCTCACAACACTCTACCTCCCTTCTCTTGGACCTTTGCATTGTCTATTTCCTTCTCACCTTCACCACTTAGAATTTTTGGTTTTCTTTAGTACTCACATCAAACTTCACCTTCTACAGGAGGCCTATTCTTTTTTCTTTTAGAAAGATTTTATTTATTTTGAATTTTACAATTTTCCCCTTAATCTTGCTTCCCTCCTCCCACCCCCCACAGAAGGCTTTCTGTTAGTCTTTACATTATTTCCATGGTATACATTGATCTAAGTTGAATGTGATGAGAGAGAAATCATATCCTTAAGGAAGAAATATAAAGTATGAGACATAGCAGAATTACATAATAAGATAACAGTTTTTTCAAATTAAAGGTTATAATCTTTGGTCTTTGTTCAAACTCCACAATTCTTTCTCAGGATACAGATGGCATTCTCCTTTGCAGATGTCCCAAAATTGCCCTGTTGGTATAAGCAAGTCTATTACGGTTGATTATCACTCCCATGTTGCTGTTAGGATGTACAATGTTCTTCTGGATCTGCTCATCTCAGTCAGCATCAGTTCATGCAAATCCTTCCAGGCTTCCCTGAATTCCCATCCCTCCTGGTTTCTAAAGAAAAATAGTTTTCCATCACATAACATATACCACAGTTTATTAAGCCATTCCCCAATTGATGGACATTCTCTCAATTTCCAATTTTTTGCTACCACAAACAGGGTTACTAGGAATATTTTTGTACAAGAGATGTTTTTACCCTTTTTCATCATCTCTTCAGGGTATAGACCCAGTAGTGGTATTCTGGATCAAAGGGTATGCACATTTTTGTTGCCCTTTGAGCATAGTTCCAAATTTCTCTCCAAAAAGGTTGGATGAGTTCACAGCTCCACCAACAATGTATTTCCCACAACCCTTCCAACATTGATCATTGTCCTTTCTGGTCATATTGGCCAGTCTGATAGGTGTGAGGTAGTATCTCAGAGATGCCTTAATTTTCATTTCTCTAATAAGTAGTGATTTAAAGAAATTTTTCATATGACTATGGATTGCTTTGATTTCCTCATCTGTAAATTGCCTTTGCATATTGCATATCCTTTGACCATTTGTCAATTGGGGAATGGCTTGTCTTTTTTTTTTTTTAATTTGACTCAGTTCTCTGTATGTTTTAGAAATGAGTCCTTTGTCAGAAATATTAATCATAAAAATTGTTTCCCAGTTTACTACATTTCTTTTGATTGGTTATAGTGGTTTTGCCTGTGCAAAAGCTTTTTAATTTAATGTAATCAAAATTATCTAGTTTATTTTTAATGATGTTCTCCATCTCTTCCTTGGTCCTAAACTGCTTCCCTTCCCATAGATCTTATCCATAGGTAAATCATTCCTTGATCTCATAGTTTGCTTATAATATTGTTTTTTATGTTTAGATCCTGTATTCATTTTGATCTTATCTTGGTATAGGGTGTGAGATGTTGGTCTAATCCAAGTTTCTCACCTACTAACTTCCAATTTTCCCAGAAGTTTTTTATCGAAGAGAGAGTTTTTATCCCAATAGCTGAACTCTTTCAGTTTATCAAACAGCAGATTACTATAATCAATTCCTACTATTGCACCTAGTCTATTCCACTGACAGGAGGCCTATTCTAGGCCCTGTCCATTTCCATCACCTCTCTCACATACTCCCAGGGTCTTCTCCTTCACAGCCATTTCCCATCTAAGCTATACATCTTGTATAAACCAGTTTATGTACTTGGAGAGTAACCTATTAGAATATGACCTTTAGGAGAGAGGCTAGTTTTGCTTTTTCTTTGTATCCCTCTCACTTCCTGGTACATAGGAAGAATTTAATAACTGCTTATTAATTAGTTAGTTGCTTGACTTCCCCTGAAAGGAAAATGACCTTGATGTTGTTAAATTTCCTTTCTAATAAACCTATACCATCTGAAAACTCAAGGCAACTATGGAGGGTTAGGTTTACTTACCCACATCACAGCTCTATCCCTTGTTCCTCTTCCATTACAGGTGTGCTCAACTCTCTTCCCTCCCAGAAGGATCCAGGTTCTCTTGCCATTTGCCCTGCTTTTCCTGGTAAAAGGCTGAGTCACAGCTTGTGGCCCCATGCTTCCCTTTCCCATCACTGCCAGCTCAAAGGTGGAGAGATGGCATCACAGCTTTTCTACATCTTGGTCTGAAAACTTGGGATTCTGGCTAGTCTATCACTACCCCTAACTGCTGCTATTTCTTATATTAAAAACAAAAGCAAAAACAAAACTCTACTTCTACTTTCCCATCGCTGCCCTTCTGGGTAGCTCCTATACTTCTTTTCTCAATTCATAATTTTTTTTTTAATACTGAAGACATCTTTTTTTAATTTAACTTAATTTAATTTATTTATGACAATGGGGTTGAATGACTTGCCCAAGGTTGCACAGCTAGGCAACTATTAAGTGTTTGAGGCTGGATTTGAACTCAGGTCCTCCTGATTCCAGCACTAGTGCTCTATCTACTGCACCATCTACCTGCCCTCTCAATGCATAATTAAAGATTGGGTTTTGTACAATATGACTATGCCATATTCTAATGCATTTTGTAAATCTGAACTCCTAAATCTATGCCCCATGAGTCCCCACCAGTGTGCTTAACTTCAATACCATTATCTTAAAGTAAAGGCTTTTTGTTGATTGGCATATCTCCCTCATGAACCTGGGGCATACCATCTCACAGGTACAGATAGGATTAACATAAATATCTAGACATAGAACTTCCAAGTGCAGAGATACAAAATGAATATTTAAGAACAAATTCCCATCTTTGCTGCTACAAGGCTGATGGCAGTTTGCTTTCAGATGCTTAAAGGTGGATACTCCTTCACTTCTTGTCCAGTTATGCTCTCCTCAGACTTTAGGTTTCTGGCTCAGCTGAAATAATCAGTAAAGGCAAATTTTTATCTTTGAGAAAGAGTAGGAGTCCTTACTTTTGAGACCAGTTGAAGATCTACTAGTTTTGCTTTTGGTGACTGTCCACTGTGCCACCTAGTTACCCCCTGCCCTTTGTTCTTGTTTTTTCTTTTTTAGGTTTTTGCTAGGCAAATGGGGGTTAAGTGGCTTGCTCAAGGCCACACAGCTAGGTAATTATTAAGTGTCTGAGGTCCGATTTGAACTCAGGTCCTCCTGACTCCAGGGCCGGTGCTCTATCCACTGGACAACCTAGCCGCCCCCTGACCTTTGTTTTTGAAGAAGGCCATGACATCAGGGAAGTGATGCCATGACACACATGTGAATTGGATTTGAGTGAGCAGGTGCTGTGCTGAGTCATTCGTCTCATTTTCTCCTCCAGAGCAATCTGGGTCCAATGGTCAGAAATGAATCAGGAAGAGTGAAGATGGCCCTGGATGCGAGGCAGTCAGGGTGAGTGAATTGTGCTCAGCTAGTAAGTTTCAAGTGTCTGAGGTCAGCTTTTTTTTTTTTTTTTTTTTTTTTTTTTTTAGTTTTTGCAAGGCAGTAGGTCAAGTGGCTTGCCCAAGGCCACACAGCTGGGTAATTATTAAGTGTCTGAGACCACATTTGAACTCAGGTACTCCTGACTCCAAGGCCAGTGCTCTATCTTCTGCGCCACCTAGCTTCTCCCAAGCAAATACCCGCAAATAAAATATTCCTGGTCTATCTACAGCCTTAAATTTGTAAGAGGTAACTCAAAAGGGGTGGCTAGGTGGTGCAGTGGTTAGAGCACCGGCCTTGGAGTCAGGAATACCTGAGTTCAAATCTGGTCTCAGACACTTAATAATTACCCAGCTGTGTGGCCTTGGGCAAGCCACTTAACCCCATTGCCTTGAAAAAAAAAGTGGTAACTCAAAAGTGGATAGAACACATGGACTCAGGATGACCTGAATTCAAATCTCTCTTTAGTTGCTTACTAGTGACCCTGGGCAAATTTGTAGCCCATTTAAATTCTGAATATTCTTTTCCCAACTTCTACTCATACTGATGAATCCATTCTTTTAAAGTAAGGCTAACTACATCACCCTTCGGAGTTCTGGGGTTACCCATGAAGAAGCCTTATCTTCTCTAATGCTAATAGTTTGAGTCCCCATTCAAGAGTGTTCTTCCCAAAGTTAACAGTCGGTAATTAGTGCTCATATGTCATTTAATGAATTAACATCAATTAACTTTTATGGAAGGAGATTTACTGAGAAAATAATTCACAAAGATAAGTATAACCATTTCCCCTCAAAAACAGAGGCATTCTTTTCCTTTTATTTCCTTGGGGATATGGGATCAGATTTCATGGGGTTGCTACATTCACCCAAATGTGGCATAGTTGATGGATATGTCATTATTACTTATTTGAGCTTTCAGTATACTTTTTTTAAAAGATTTTATTTGAATTTTGAGTTTTACAATTTTTCTCCCAATCTTACTTCTCTCTCCTCCCAAAAGCAATGTTAGTCTTTATTTTGTTTCCATGTTGTACATTGATCCAAATTGAGCGTGATGAGAGAGAAATCACATCCTTAAGGAAGAAACAAAAAGTATAAGAGATAACAAGATCAGACAATAAGATTTCTGGTTTTTTTCCTAAATTAAAAGGAATAGTCCTTGAAATTTGTTCAAACTCAGACAGCCCAAAATTGTCCCTGGTTGTTGTGCTGATGGAATGAGCAAGTCCGTCAAGGTTGAACATCACCCCCATCAGTATACTTTTATGATGAGTCATACTAGTCATTTGAAACTTAGTTTGATAGGAAAGAACAAAAGGCACTAACTGGATAATTTAGCCTCTCTTTTCCTGCCTGGTTGGTTCAACTGAGGGAGATATGTTGTAAGCCTCTAGGTGAGGAGAAAAGGTTTAATCTCATTACTCAGTGGTTACGAATGTGAGCTTCTGGTTTTTGTCTCTACATTTGTTCTTTCCTATCAAACTAAATTATGATTTTATGAGCTTTGAAAGGTTGGCGGAGTACCTTCCCCAAAGAGAACTGACATTTCAAATGAACAGTTTGACCCACCATAGAAGTATACTGAAGACACCTAAGAAGCAGTGATGACTTATCCAGCAACCTTGAAATTTGAACCCATATCCTCAAGGACCAAGGTAGTAAAAGTAGTATGCATCTGCTTACTTCACCTTACATCAATTAATATTGCCCTTTCCATGTCTAAATTATTCTCCATAATGGTGACTCAGTTCACAACTCCACCAATAGTCCATCTAACACTTGTCATTTCTGATAGATGTAAACTGGAACTTTAGTTGCTTTAAATTTGCATTTCTCTAGTCATTAGGATAGCAAACCTATAGATAGCTTTGATTTCTTCCTTTGAAAATTGCCTATTCATATCCCTTGATTATTTATCAACTGGAGAATGGTTTTTATTTTTATAAATTTATCTCAGATACTTATATATTTGAGGGGTGAGACCTTTATCAATGAAACTTGTTATAAAAATTTTTTGACATTCTCCAGTGTCTATGTTACTCTTTAGCAAATTATAATTTTCTTGATTATCTCTTAATTAATACATTTTTTCTTTTGTTTTGTTTGAGATATTATTGCTACCTCTGCTTTTTAAAAAAACTTCAACTTTGGTATAATAGATTTTGCTCCAGGTGTTTATTTTAACTCTGTATGTGTCTTTCTGTTTCAAGTGTGTCTTTTTAAAGCAATATATTATTGGATTCTGGTTTTTAATCCTTTCTAATATCCATTTCTGTTTTATGAGTGAGCTCATCCCATCCACATTTCGGTTATGGTTATTAACTTTACATTTTCCTCCATTCCATTTTACCTTTTCTCTATCTTTTTATCCCCCCCCCCCAAGGTCTGTTTTAATTCAGACCAGTGCCTTCTTTAATCTAGCCTTCCTTTTATCATCTCTGCATTCTTTTATCTTATTCCCTTCATCTCTTGTTTCCTTGTTGGGTAAAATAGATTTCTATACATAAATGAGTATCAATGTATATTCTTTTCTCTTTGAATCAATTCTGAAGCTAGTAAGGTTCAAGCATTGCTCTCTATCCCCACTCATTTTCTCTTTCCACTATAAAAATTCTCCCTTGCATGCTTCTTTTATGTGAGAAAATTTCCTCCATTCTTTCTCTTCCTTTCCCCTTCTCTCAGTGCATCCCTCTTTCTCACTTTTTTTTGAGATCATCCCAACATAATCTACTCATAATTATAGCCTCTGTCTATATAGACTTATTATGCTTTACCTAATAATGATAAAGATCTTACACTTTAGAATGATCATCTTCCCATACTGGAACAAAAACTATTTAACCTTATTGAATCCCTTATAATTTTTCTTTTACTTTTTTTATGCTTCTCTTGCATTTGGATGTCAAATTTTCTTCTCAGCTTTGGTCTTTTTTTTTGCAGAATGCTAGAAAATCCTCTATTTCATTAAATATCCATTCTCCCCCCCATATTAGACTCAGTTTTGTTTTTCTGGGTAGATTATTTTAGGTTGCAATCCTAGCTCTCTTGCCTTCTAGAATATATTCCAAGTCCTTCAGTCCTTTAATATGAAAGGTGATAATTCTAATTGTGGTTCTAAGATATTTGAATTGTTTCTTGCTGAATGTTTGCAATATTTTCTCCTCAACCTGGGAACTCTGGAATTTGGCTTTGATGTTCCTGGGAGTTTCCATTTTGGAGCATCTTTCAGTTGATTAGTGGATTCTTTCAGATTCTACTTTGCCCTCTAGTTCTCAGAGATTGAGGAAGTTTTTCTTTTTTTTCTTGAAATATGCTGGTTTTTTGATAATAAATTTCAGAAAATATAATAATTCTTAAATTATTTTTCCTTTATCTATTTTTCAGATCAGTTGTTTTTCCAATGAGATATTTCACATTTTCTTCTAATTTTTTCATTCTTTTTCTTTTGTTTTACTGTTGCTTATTATCTAATGGAATCATTAGCTTCCCCTTACCCACTCAATCATGAATACTTGTTAACTCTTACCTGGGATGTAAAACACTTTCTAGAGAAATTAGATACAAAGATGTTTTTGCCGTTTGACCACTTTTCTTTAGGCATTAATGTTGTTTGTACAGAAACTTTTCAGTTTCAAGTAATCAAAGTTATATATTTTATCTTTTTTATTTGCCTGTATCTCTTGTTTGGCTAAGAATACATTTACATATGGCTATAAGAGGTATGTGATCTGTTTCTCTTTTAATTTTTTAATGATATTATCCTTAACATTAATATCTCATAATAATAATTTAGACTGTATTGTAGAATGTGGTGTAGGGTGTTGGTCTAAGTGTAATTTCTGACATAATGCTTTCTAGTTTTCTGAGTAGCTTTTTAAATCAAATAACGAGTTTTTCCTTAGTTAATTTATGTTTTTCAGTTTTCCTTTTCATTTTTATCAAACACTGGATTATTAAATTCTATTGTTTCTAATTCTCCATTGCCTAGTCTGTTCCATTATTTATCCCTCTATTCTTTAATCAATAACAAATCATTCTGGTATTTTGTTTTTGTTTTTGTAAGGGAAATGGGGTTAAGTGGCTTGCCCAAGGCCACACAGCTAGGTAATTATTAAGTGTCTGAGACTGGATTTGAACT
This sequence comes from Macrotis lagotis, assembly GCF_037893015.1. NCBI lineage: Eukaryota > Metazoa > Chordata > Mammalia > Peramelemorphia > Peramelidae > Macrotis > Macrotis lagotis. The sequence continues at coordinate 643,105,905 of NC_133666.1, read as the reverse complement.
CAGGTACTCCTGACTCCAGGGCCAGTGCTGTATCCACTGCACCACTTAGCCACCTGTATTAACATATCATTCTGGGTGGCTAGGTGGCTCAGTGAATAGAGTACCAGCCTTGAAGTCAGGAGTACCTGGATTCAAATCCTGCCTCAGACACTTAATAATTACCTAGCTTTGTGGCCTTGGGCAAGCCACTTAACCCCATTGCCTTGAAAAATCTAAAAAAAAAATCATTCTGATGGCTGCAGCTATATAATATAGTTTGAAGTCTAAAAGTTCTATTCCCTCTTCATCCTTACCTCTTTTCATAATTTTCCTTGATTTCCTAGATCTTTTGTTTTTCCAATTTAATTTTGTTATTTTATCAAGTTCCTTAAAGTATTCTCAAAGAGTAATTTGGTTAGTAGGCATTAAAAGTGTAAATTAATTCTCTGAAGTACTAGTATTTTTATTACATTGGCAGCCTGGCCATTAGTACTGAATATTCCCCCCAGCATTTTAAATTGTTCTTTATTTCTTTTTTTGGGGGGTTTAAATGTGTTTTATTTTAGACAACCTACATGACATGTTTTTAAAAACAATGCCTCCACTCCAAATAAATCGAGGTCAAAAATAAAGGAATAAAGCTCAAGATGACATCAGTCCAAGTTTGTCCAAGTCCTGGTGGTTGTGTAGATGGCAAAAAGCAGCAGCCAGTTATGATGACAGGTGATTCATAGTAATCAGCTGGATTTGTTAACATTTCTCCATTTCTAAACAATCCTTAAAGAAAATCACACCATCCTCACAGAAGTCCAGGAGAGCCACCATGCCATCTGGATCCATGTTTTCACCTATGAAGAACTGATAGTTTTTAAAATTAGCAAGGATATGTTTGAGTTGTTCTGCAGCTCCCGTCATAAAAGGTTTTACTCTATCTGGCTTGTTTTCCTCAAGTCTGCCTTTGATTGATTTCATGTAGTCTTTGATGTCCTTTTTGTAGGACTCTTTTGTGAAACTAGTTTCTTGCAGATGATGGTTTTTTACTGTATCAACTCCAGTGGTTACTGTGGTATCTGTTCCTTCACCCTCAGGACCTTCAGCAGAGGCATTTCCACCGATGAGTGAATCATCAGTGGAACCCTCTGTCCTCCTGACCATCTTCCCCTCCACCTCCAGGCACAGTCCGTTCGCCATCTCCCAGATCTTGTAAATAGCGGAGAACATCTCCTCATGGCTGATGAGGTCCTGGTAGATGATCATGGTGGCGGCGGCGCGAAGGCTGCGGGGCCGGAGCTCGGTGTGAGCCCGATGCAGCCGGAGCGGCGCTGGCGGGGAGCGGGGAGCGGGTGGAAAAGCTCTTTATTTCTTGAAGAAGAACTTTGTCATGAAAACTATACAAGTATTTTGTGTGCGGTGGGTGTCTTTCATTAATCCTATTGGCTTTAGCCCCCATTCTAGTGTTTTCTCCCCAATATTAACCACCATTAATTAGCATTCCAGTTTCATTTAACCAATTTAACATCAATTGGTTTCTATAAACGGATATTTACTGAGAAGATATAACAGGAACAGATGTACAGAAACAGTTTCCTGAACCAAAGTTCTCTCTCCATTCTACCATCTTAGTCCCATTTTATCTTCTCCAGGAGAATTTTCCTGGTCCTCTCTGCTGCTAAGTGCTTTTGAGATTACCTTCCATTTAGACAGTACTTTTGTTGTTGCTGTTTGTTGTTTGTTTTTGTTTTTGCACATTGTCTCCTCCATTAGAATATCAGCTCCTTGAACACATGGGCTATATTTTTGCCTTTCTCTGTATCCTCAATGATTAGCAAAATGTCTGGCACATGCTAAGTACTTAATAAATGGCTGTTGACTGAGAACTTAGAACTATTTGGTAGAAAACTATTTTTCTCCAGTTGACTGAATCCCTTCTTTTTCTAGTTGCATTTACTTTTGAACTAGAGGGCAAGTTTAAGCTCCTAAGTATTACTGACATTTGGGATGGGGCTTATGACTATACTATAGTTCGGAATGTATAAACTTGGAAAAAATAATAGGATAACATTGTATTTAAAGAATATAATCATTCAAAGGAATACAAGGAAGATAACACTTTTTTTTTTTTTTTTAGTTTTTGCCAGGCAGTGGGGTTAAGTGGCTTACCCAACGCCACACAGCTAGGTAATTATTAACTGTCTGAGGTTGGATTTGAACTCAGGTACTTTTGACTCCAGGGCCAGTGCTCTATCCACTACGCCACCTAGCTGCCCTGGAAGATAACACTTTAGAGCGTATTTGGTGAGAATCAAAAGAGTGAGAAACAGAAATGTTGTTGGAGTACACTAAATATCTTTTGGACAGAAGAAGGAACTTGAGAAATGAATCATAAACCTGTCATGGAAACATGATGATGTAGTGGAACCTTCATTTATCTAGAATCTGATGCCAAAAGATAAGCATCTGAGAAATTTGCAACTTATTTCAATGATAATCTTATTTTTCATGAGATAAAGAAAGTGTCAAGTTTCTGAACTTATTCTGGACCTGAGTCTTAACAACAAGGAAAAATGTTTGATTACTGAAGTAAAGATGAACCTCAGAGATAAGTGATTATGCCAGCATAGAGTTTATGGTATAACAAGAGAGTTAAGTTGGGAGAAAAGAGTTAATTTTGGGAGAAAAGATATCAAATGTTTTAGAAAGTAGACAGATGAATTCCAAAGACTTAATAATTTTTAAGAAAAATGGGCACAAGAGGGATGGGAAATTCTTGAGAAAGACATTTTGAAGACACAAGCTAAAAAATTCCAGGGAGGAAAAATGTTGGTATTTGCCTTGAGAGACCAATATAGCTACATGGGGACCTATGGTTTACATTTTCATGTATAGAAAATAAGCAATCTGGCCTTATTAAGCCCTTTCTAATTAGTTTTTGATGCTTACTTATATTTCTCTTGGTTCTTGTTTGTCAAATTTTCTATTCAGTTCAGGTCTTTTTGAAATAAAATCCTGAAAGTCAGGTAATTCATTGTATGATCATTTTTCTTCATTCAGGATTATACTTTACTGGGTATTATATTTTTGACCACAACCCTTGCATTCCTATACCTGTGTAGTCTTTTAAAGTAACCTCTACTAAATCTTGTGTGATTCTAATTGTGGCTGTGACATTTGAATTGTTTTTTTAATTGTTGCTCTTAATATTTTCTCCTTAATCTGGAGGTTTGGGAATTTAGTTATGATATTGTAGTCAGTTTTCCTCCTATGATCCCTTTCAGGTGGTGATCCGTGAATTTTTTCTATTTCTACTTTGCCCTCTTGTTCTAATACTTCAGGACAATTGACTTTATTCATTTCTTTTATTATTGTATCAGGATTCTTTTTTAATGGTGGCTTTCAGGTAGTCTAATTATTCTTACATTTTCTCTTCTTGATCTATTCTCCAGATTGGTTGTTTTTCTTATGAGGTGTTTCATGTTCTCTTCTGTGTTTTCATTCTTTATATTTTGTTTTATTATTTTTTGGTCTTTTATAATTTCAATGACTTGCCCTTGACCAGTTGTAGTTTTCAGAGTCATTTTCTTTCTTAAGATTCTGGATCTCCTTTTCTAGTTATTTTCTTTTCTTTTCATTCTTTTCATGTTTTTCTTGAATTGTATTTATTTTCTTTTTTAGTTTTTCATCTTTCTCATTTGATTTTAAAGTCTTTTTTTTTTTTTTTTAGGTTTTTGGCAAGGCAAATGGGGTTAAGTGGCTTGCCCAAGGCCACACAGCCAGGTAATTATTAAGTGTCTGAGACCGGATTTGAACCTAGGTACTCCTGACTCCAAGGCCAGTGCTTTATCCACTACGCCACCTAGCCGCCCCACAATTTTCAAGTCTTTTTTGAGTTTCTTTATGAATTCTTTTTGAGCAGGTAGCTATCTGATGTTATTCTTTGGGGTAGGAGAGGCTTTTTTTGCTTCATCATCTTCTGAAGATGAATCCTGGTCTTCTCTATTCCCATAGTAACTATCTGTGGTTGTATTCTTTCTCCTTAGCCTACTTAAAAAAATCAGCAGCTTTTCCTTATATTCAACTCTAGTCTTGCAGTGTGGGAAATGGTTTCTGATCTTAGGAGCTTTGTCCTAGACCCAACCTGTCATTCTTTCTCCCTCCAAGTCATAGCTGGGGTCCCTCAATACATTGTGCTGGGAATAATTTTACTCTCTGAAAACCCTTCAGTGACTATAACTTTCAGTTCTCTCCTCTGACTTGGAATCAAGTCTGAGAACTTAGTTCTCCTGTAACTATCCAAAGTTCAGTAGAGTCTTGCTCTGTTGTTTCTGCACTTCCTTCTCTTTGGACACTCATATACCAATTCCTCACACTATCTGGGTGGTGAGAATTCCTGTTATCCCTAGGGCTTGCCTCTTCCTGTTTCAGGGAGCTAGCCTGAAGGTATTTCTACTTCACTGGGACCTAATGTTGGTCCTGGGATCTTTCTTCAGATCTTCTCCAGATGTCTCAGGAGAACCACTGTTCTGCTTCAACTCTTGTTTATTTTTGCCATTCTACATTTTTGAGGTTCTTTTTTGACTTGTTTGTAGAAGAAATCCGGAGAGCTTGGAGTGTTGTGACCAACTCTGTCATCTTCCAAGAATTGTCTCCTCTGTCATGCATTTTTTTTTTTGCAAGGCAAAAGGGGTTAAGTGGCTTGCCCAAGGTCACACGGCTAGGTAATTATTAAGTGTCTGAGACCGGATTTGAACCCAGGTACTCCTGACTCCAGGGTCGCTGCTTTATCCACTACGCCACCTAGCCGCCCCTGTCATGCATTTTTAATGATATCATTTGCATGACTTCTCTTTTATAATTTCTTGTATATAATATCTTGCAGCCTACTCACAGCTGCCCAGTCCCTCTACATTATCATGTGGATGATTCTTAATTTTTAGTACTATGGAGGCTGTAGTGTTGTATGATTTGCAGGATATAACATTACCAGAATACTAGAATTTTAAAAATAGGCCTTAGATTCAGAGAGAAGCTTGTAAACATTAATATAATTTTTCAGTTTCTTAGGGTCCATCTAAATGCTCTTTTCTTCTTGAACAACTCTGGGCTCAATTCATTGTCCATTTGCCTATCCAAGATATCTATCTATCTATGTATCTGTCTGTCTGGTGATGGGTGAATTGCTTATCCATACAGTCATGAATGTTAAAGACAACAAAACAGTTATTAAAATAACAGTGGATTCAAGAGAAGGGTTTAGGAAGCACTAGAACTACAGAAATGAATGGAATTATGATGATGTATGAAATAAGAAGACAAATCTACAATAGAAAGTTAATTTCCTGGGTGGCTAGGTGGCGCAGTGGATATAGCACTGGCCCTGGAGTCAGGAGTACCTGGGTTCAAATCCGGTCTCAGACATTTAATAATTACCCAGCCGTGTGGCCTTGGGCAAGCCACTTAACCTCATTTGCCTTGTAAAAACCTAAAAAAGAAAAGGAAAGAAAAGAAAGTTAATTTCCCTCCATTCTATACTTGGGTAATGATTTTTTTAAAAATAAGTATAGAGCTCAATGTAATAGAATATTACTGTACTCTAAAAATGACAAATATGTAAAATATAAAGATGTAGGTAAAGATTTGTGTGAAAAAATACTGAATGAATAAAGTAGAACATGTAAATTGACTAGAATAAAGTTTACATATTGTTCTGTTTCTATTTTTTCTTTTATTAAAATATTAGTAGTCAGATTTTGTGGTTTTATTTGAGATTTTATCCTTCAGTTTGCTTGTTGTTTTCATGCAGTCCTCCTTTAATGCTTTTTAAAATTATAGAGGTAACCCTGGCCTCTTGAAGATCATACCTGCAGAACACAAGCTCTGGCAGGGCCTATTCTTAAAAGGTTTGAGTATAGGTTTGGTATCTCACTGTATGTAAGGATCAATCTAGCTAAATTTGAGGATATCATCATTAAAGGATTGGCCATAAAAAGATGAATGTTTGTAGCCATTGTAAATTTACACAGAGTCTATGAAGTTGTGGAGGGAGAGGCTTCTTATCTGAATTAATCAAGAGAGCACACACATTAATAAATCATGATTCCTTTAAGTATTGAATGACATATTTGTTTATTTGATTGTTTGCATTTACCACAATGGTTATTAAAGATTATTACAAAAAAATTTTTCAAAGTGAAGGATGCAATTTCTTTTTTTTCTTTTAAATTTTTCAAGGCAATGGGGTTAAGTGGCTTGCCCAAGGCCACACGGCTGGGTAATTATTAAATGTCTGAGGTTGGATTTGAACCCAGGTACTCCTGACTCCAGGGCCAGTGCTCTATTCACTGCGCCACCTAGCCACTCCATTAGGATGCAATTTCACAAAGCTAATTTTTTAAAAAAATTAATCTTTTTTATTATTTGAAAAAGAAGATAAAGACTTGTTAAGACAATCAGCTTTCTATGAGTCACTATTTCTTACTGCCAGTTATTGAGTCAATAAATATTTCTTAAGCACCTAGTATATGCTAAGCCCTATGCTAACTGATTATGTCTATTATATTTAAATAACATTGTTTTAAGTAATAGCCTATATCTTTGAAATAATTGAGGAACAAATAATAACATTAGCAAGATAATGTGGCTTATTGGAAAGAACCTAGGTTTGGAGTAAAAGAATCTGTTAAAATTCCAGCTCTCTTACTGTGTCACCTTTAAAAAGAAGTTGCTTTACCCTTTCTGGGCTTTGTCTGTATAAATAAAGTGAAGGATTGAACAGATGGCTTCTTTTAGCACTAACACTCATCCAGGGAATGGGAAGGCTGAACCCCTAAATCAGTATCCCTACAATGATAATAAAACTTTCCAATTTGCTGTGGCATAGAAAATGATTTCATTAGTGTGATCACTCCCTCCACTGATAATGTTCACAGCCATGCTTTAGTAGTTTTTGTGAGTTGCTAAGGACCAAACAATTCATCATCAACCATATGGTGGTGATGATATCTCTGAAGTTAGACCTGCCTTATATAGCAAAAGATCTTTCATTAGACCATACTCACCTAAAGCCTTTGTAAGCTTACTAGGACTGCCAGAGTTTACATTCTATAAACATGATCTTGAAAAGTTGAAAATTAACTAGAATACATTGCCTACCCCTATATAATAAACCTCTAGGTGACCCTGTGGAGAGACTGCTGGACCTAGAATCAGGAAGACTCATCTTTCTGAATTCACATCTGTCATCAGATATTACTACCTGAGTGACCCTGAGCAACTCACTTTATCCTGCTTCCTTGGTTTCTTCAACTGTAAAATGAGCTTGATGGCAAACCACTTTAGTATCTTTGCCAAGAAAACCCCAAATGGGGTCCTGAAGAGCTGAACATGACTGAGCAACAACAAACCCTTTGTAGTGCAGAATTATTTTGATATTGTGATGAAATAAGAATCTCATCAGTATGGTATATGCATATTCTTCCCTGGGATAGGTCTATTCTCCTGCCCCATGCTTTCTCATCATCTGTGTAATTTGATAATTTGTGAATCATAATTAGTACAGTACTGTTTTTGACCTTATTTTCTTATCACAAATATCTTTGATGACATCTTTTGTGGCATATTTCACTGGTGAAGATCATTGGCTTCATCATACCTGCCATATATCTCTCCTTAGTTCTTTAGATTCTCTGTGATTTGAAACCTTTTGGTGGCCCATTTTCCCCACCATATATCTTAACCAGGATAAATTACTTTTAAAAAAATATGGGATTTGGTAATCAGGACAACTCAAAATCATCAAAAATTTAGTTAAATTTTCCTTATGTGATACCACCTACTCCTCTTTTCTTCTTAGTCAATTCTGGATTAGCTCATTGTCTATCTGGTCTTAGACTAGACAATGGGCTACCCATACTACTGCAAAGTCATTCTTATATGCAATATACATTCTTCTTTGGGGTTTTGGTAAAGTTTTTCTTGTTGAAGCAAAACCATTCTCAATCTTCAACTGATCTCATTGAAGAGGCCAGGCTCAGTAGAATCCACACACTGTCATTTGCAAGAAGGAACATCTGAACATTTTCACTATCTGTGAGCAACCTCTTTCATTTGATTCTATTCTTGATATCAAACACTGTATCTGAATCTGTTTCTTTTTTGTTTATACCTTGCTTGATAATGCAGTGATGTTTAATGATAAAATAAAATTAATACCCTGGTTTCAGATATATAAGTAAGATAGAAAATACAGTGACATCTTGGTATCATTTTGTTAGTAATAAAGTTTCATAAAAGTAATTGAATTCATACAAGAACATCTGTTACTTTTGAAATGAACCATTATGTGTATATGAATTATAATGAAAGGCAGAAAACTCAGGAACAAATTTAGAAATTAAAAGGGGGAAATCTGTCAATGTCATACTCCTCCCTTCTCTCCCAAATCCCCAAACCATCTCATCCAACTCCACCCTTATTCCCCAAACTCATGCAGTATTGCAATCTTTTAATGTTGCCATAATTCTCTAGGCACATCCAGGCAGCCAATTAGTGCTGACATCTCTCAGCACCCTCATCTCTGAACATCTGTTCTAGTTCCATTATTGCTATCTCTCATCATTGCTCACCACTGGCAAACCTCAGCAGACTTTCCTCTGCTGACAAAACTACAAACATTTCAAATTCTATAGAATGAACTTTTATTCTTGTTCTGTTTTTTCTCCTTTTATTTTTTCATATATATTTATTGAACCTACTATGTCTATCCTCCACTAAGACTTTCCTTGATGCCTCATTATATTCGTGAAGACTGTACCAGTCAAATAGATGCTAGATTAGTCTTGCCCACTGGAAAGGCTTTGAATCTGAGACCTCACTCACATAGCATTTATATTATGTAACTCTCCTCCTCCTCCTCCTCCTCCTCCTTCTCCTCCTTCTTTTCTCCTCCTTCTTCTCCTCTTTCTCCTCCTCTTTCTCCTCCTTTACTCCTTTTTCTTCTCTTCTTCCTTCTTTTTTCCTCCTCCTCCTTTTTTCCTCCTCCTTCTCCTCCTTCTCCTTCTCCTTCTCCTCCTCCTCCTCCTTCTCTGCCTTCTTCTCCTTCTCCTTTTCCTTCTCTAATTCTAATTCTTCCAATTCTGCTTCTTCTAACCTAATTCTTTTCCTTCTCATTGCTCTCCTCTTCCTCTCCTCTTCCTCTCCTCCTCTTTCCCACAGATTCAGTCACTTGCTTGGAGGTTCACATAGCTAGGAAATATCTGAGGCGGGATTTGAACTCTTCATGACTCTAGACCCAGCATATATTGATGCATTTTAAGTATAACATTTTTTACAATTATTTACTCATTTTAAGCCTACTGTAATATAATGGTCCCTCAGGTCCATGTAGTTCTCTCCTCTGATACTTTAGGGAATTTATATTAAAAGAAAAATTAGTCACATGATCACAATGGTGCTGTTTCCAATTAAAAAATTTCTTAACATTGAGGTAGAGGTTTGGTTCTCTTCCTTTCTTTTTTGGTAAATACTGACTTCTTTGTGATTAAGTAAAAATTCAGGTAATTTGAAAGATTTTGAAATAAGATGCACCAGTATATTATAGTGCCTTAATATAACAGGCACTGGAAAGCAGAGTTGGAGAAAGAGGAGTCATTGAGGAAGTGAGTTTCAACTGGTGATGTAAGTGATTAGGGCAAATGACACTTTTTTCTTTTTTTTTCAGTGGTACTTTTGATCTCTCCTTTACCTGCTATAGCTCAGTCCTATTTTCTCTTTCTCCTTTTTTCTGTTGCTTCTGTACTGCTGATTTTTTTGTTTGATTCATGTTCTCTCCATTCTTTCTTGACAGTGAGTACTTAGCCCATATAGGCCCTTGATATTTCTTTTTGCTTCTAAACTAGAACCTTCTTTTATATGCCATCTTGACAAAGTCCCTTACAGAGTTCCTGTCACACCTAACTGAAATAACTTTATTGATTCAAGAAAATGTTCCGGTCTTGTTTGTACAAGGCTTTTGAGATGTGTTCCCACTCAGTGAATATTTTAGGGCCTAATATCCTAACATTCACTTTGAATATGATAGGTTCATTTGATTGATTGATTTCATCAACTTCAACCCTACATAAATCAACAAGATACTCTTAACATCTTTCATATATTGCCAAGTACTATGTGAGGTGCTGAGGATTCACAAACAAAAAATAAAATAGTTGTATATGTGTTTTTAGCCAAGTATTTGACAAGATATCTTATGATGCTATTATAGAAAAGATGGAAGGATGTGGGTTAAATAATTGTTTTAGAAATATTTGATTAATGTAGTTAGAACTATTTATATTATCATACACAAACAAATAATCATTAATGCTTCAGCATCAGTTTGGAAGGTGACCATCAAGTGCCCCAGGTATCTGTATTTGACCTATATATTTAACATTTTTATCAAAGACTTAGGTGAATGCATAGATAATATAGGCTTTTCAAATTTGCAAATGATAGCAAGCTGGGAAGATAACTAAAAAACTTGGCAGACTAGTTCAACTGGATCTGGTAAGATGAAATTTAATAACTATATATATATATATATATATATATATATATATATAAAGTCTTACAATTGGGTAAAAGACATTGACTTAACAAATTTAAGATGGGGAGACATAGTTAAACAACAATTTGTTTGTAAATGATCTGGGATTTTAGTGGATTACCCATTTAATTTGACTATGGCAGCCAAAAAAGCTACTGGGATCTTCAGGCTTCCAAGAATAAGGAGGGGAAAGTCCCACTTGTTCCCTGTCCTAGTCGGGTCCCATTGAGACTATCATGTTCCATTCATTGATAAGCTGGAGAGAGGATCCAGAAGGCAATACCCAAGATAATGAAGGACTTTGAGTGCCTTTCATATGAGTCAATTAAAGCAGCTGGGGATGTTTACTCTGGGGGAAAAAAAAGGTAGAGAGGGGAAATGATAGCTATACTTGAGAGTTTGAAAGGATGCCATGTGGAAAGGGGATTATATTTGTTCTTTTTGGCCCCAGGAGGCAGAATTAGGAAACATAGATAGAATTTGCAAAAAAAGATAAATTTCAGCTAGATATTAGGAAAAACTTCTTAGTAATAGTAGCTATCTAAAAAGTTCAATGGTTTGCCATAAGAGACTGTGAGTTTGTCTGGATGATCCTTCATTGGGTATGTTGTAGTGAAGATTATTGGAGGGTACAAAGTGATGGACTAAATGGATAACAATGAGCCTCCTAAATTGAAAATTCTCTTATTCTAACTATAAATTACTTGTGATCAGGAACTACATTTTATTTAAACCTTGTATCTTTGTTGTAGTATTCAAACTATATATTTAACAATTATTTAATATTTTTAAAATTCATTCCAATATATTAGGCATGAACTGTCTACTATCCCATAGTGTTTTGTTTTGTTTTGTTTTTTTGTTTAAGTTCAAAGAACACTCACAATTAAATTATTAAAACAGCTTACGGCTGTCTTCATGTTTCTCTTCATGAAACAATATGAAGAAATTGCTGTCTGCATCAGTTGAGGAAGAACTGATAACAATAAATTCATGGGTCTTTCAAAGTAAAATATCTAAACTGTGCTGGATCCTATAGTAGATACTGTGGGCCACTGTTGAAGCATACAGTGACTAGCTATGAATTCTATGATCAAGCATAAATTCTGCTGGGCATTTAATGCCCTTTACAATCTGGTCCTGACCTTCTTTTTCAATCTTAGTTTATAATACTCTGCTTCATACTTATGGTCCATTCAAACTGGCACTGTCTATCTTCTTCATGCTTTTATGTTGGCTCCTTCTTGCCTTGAACACCCTTCTCTCCACATTCCTGCCTTTCAGAATCCCTGGTTTACTTTAAGGTTCAGCCCAGTCACCATCATGAAGTCCTTCCTGATCTCCAGGTACAAGTGCCTCCCCCCACCCAAGTTTCTTGTATCTAATTTTTATTAGTATACCAAAACACAGTTTTCTTACTCTTTACAAATGAATAACTTTTTAAAAAGAGAACAAAAAGCTTACTTTTAGATTTGTGCAAAGGAAAAGAAACAGGAGGAACTAAAGAATTATTTTAGCTATATTAAAAGTTTTATTTGGATCACTTCCTGTGGTGTTAGACCTGGATTAATGAGGTGAAAAAGGGGGGGGGAGAAAAATTTTACATATTTAACCTGGGATTTAAAAGAAATGCTTTGGAGTTAATTCTACATTTTAGAATTACTATTTATGGAAGCCAATATTCTCATGTCTCCAGGATTTGATGGAATTGGAGCAACATAACACAGGAAAGAAGAATCACTGGTCAGAATTTGCCAAAAAATACTGTACAAGTTAATAAATGGTAAATATTTAGGAATTAAATTGTAGAACAACATAATAAAGAGCAATCACTTTTCAAAAAAAAAAGTTAGTTACAAAGAAGCAAATTTTTTTTTTATTACCCTAAACATTTCTTGGTCATTTATTTCTCCATCCCTATCACAAACAACCTCACCAACTATTTTCTGAAATTCATCATCTGAAACATGTTTTCCCAATTCCTTAGTAATCATTTAAATATTTTTGAAGATAATGCTTCCTGAACCATCAATATCAACAAATTTGAAAGCCTTCAAAATGATTTTCATACTCATCATGGCAAGAAAGTCTTTAAAGTTAATGGTGCTAAATTCTTCTTTGTCAGCCTCTGGCATCATTTTTAAAATTTGTTCTTTGTTTCATTACAATCTTCAGTTCCTTTACATTAGTGTTTCCAGACCCATTAATATCAAATAAGTCAAAGGTTTATTTCATTTCTTCTTTCTGTTCCTCAATCAATTCAATTTTTACATAAGTTTTCTTCTATTGGTCAGTATTTGATCAATAGATGGATAAGGAGACAGGCCACACTTGGCTTCTTGTGGTTGTTGTTGCTGTTCCTGTTTTGGTATCTGATTCTACCTAGTCAAAAGCTCTGCACAAAGTATTGTGCTGAGTAATTAAGATGCACCATAAATAGCTTTCAGGGCATCATAATAGCACCTTATATACATTCTTATACTATCAGCATAAAACTAAACATCAACTGCCTTCTTGTTGAGCCATGTAAGTTTTTCTTATACTTTACTTTTGATGGAGTTAAATGCTGCTTTCTTAGAAAAGGAAGAACTATCCTTCTTATAAACCCTGTGGTGTACAAAAAATTGAAAATTGAGAGGATGTCCATCAATTGAAGAGTAACTGAACAAATAGTGGTTTGTGATTGTAAAGGAATACTATTGTACTAGAGGAAATGATGAGTGATTTCAGAGAAACCTGGAAAGACATACGAACAGCAAAATGAAATGAACAGAACCAGGAGAACATTTTATACAGTAAAAGCAATATCATATAATGATCAATTGTGAATTACCTATTCTGATCAATGCAATGACCCAAGACTATTCCAAGAATCTTTTAAAAAAATCTTTATTTTATTTTATTATGGTTACATGTAAAAACAAATTTCAAGATTCATTCCTAAAACTTTGGATTCTGAATTCTCTCCCTTCTTTCCACCTCAGTTCCACTCATTGGGAAAGCAAGTTATCTGATATGGATTAAAAAATGGTCAGTCATGCAAAACATTACTAGAGGGGCCATGTTATGAAAGTAAGCATAGATAATCCCCTCCCCCCCAAAAAAAGAGATGCCTCAAGAAAAATAAAGTAAAAAAATATGTTTCAATCTGTATTCAGATACCAACAGCTCTGTCTTTGGGGGATGGATAGTATTCTTTATTATATCCTTCAAAGTTGTCTTGGGTCACAGCATTGCTGAGAAAAGTAAATTCATTCATATTGATTGTCCTACAAAATTGCCGCTACTTTGTATATAGTACATTTCCCATTGCATCTACCCATGTAAGTCTGTATCATGTAAATCATGTAAGAAAGATTTTACTGAGTGCATCTTGTTTGTCATTTCTTATAACAGAATAAGATTTTCTCATAATCACAAACCACAGCTTGTTCAGTCTTTCTCAAATTGATGGGCATCTCCTCAATTTCCAGTTCCTTGCAACCAGAAAAGAGCTACTATAAATATCCTTATACATATAGCTTCTTTTCCTTCCTGTTTTTCTTCTCTTCTGGAATATGGACCTGGCAATGGAATTGTCTTATTTTCCTTATATTCTCTCTACCATTTGTCATTTTCTCTTTCTTCCTATTAGCCAATCCAATAGGTATATGGTAGAACTTCAGAATTGTTCTAATTTGTATTTCTCCAATCAAAAATAAGTTAGGACTTTTTTTTCACTATGCTCATAGATAGCACTGATAAACTCATCTGAAAATTGTTCATATCACTTGATCATTTATCGAGTGGGGGATGATTCTTATTTTTTTATAAATTTGACTGTTCTCTATGTTTGAGAAATGAGGTCTTTATCAGAGAAGCTTGTTTCAATATTTTCCCCACAATTATTATTGTTGACTATATTTCCCTCTATCCTATTCCCTTCACCCCCATTTATTCTCTTTTTTCCCTTTTACCTGTCCCTACTCCAAAGTGTTTTGTATCTGATTACCACTTGCCCAAATCCTCCATTCCTTCTTTCACAACCCCTTTTCTCCATCCCCTTTCCCTCCTACTTTCCTCTAAAATAATATAGATTTCTATACCAAATTGAGGGCATATTTCCATACCCTATTGAGTTATTTCTTCTCTGAGTCAAGTTTGATAAGAGTTAGGCTGGAAAATTGTTTCACTCAGTCTTTTCGTGGGTTCTACCACTCTAAAATTTGTTTAGAGTCATGATTTAAAGGTATTTGGAGGAGTTTGGAGAGAGTTCAGGTGAGTCCCTGCCTTTACTTCACCATCTTGACTCCATTTCCTCCCCTCCTTCATCACCTCCTTCCCAAGGGTGTGATTTTTGATGAAAAATGCTCTTTATTTCCATAGAAAGAACTGATGGATTTTAAGTGCAGATTGATGTATACTTTTTTCACTTTATTCATTTTCTTTCTTTTGTTGCAAAATTGCTAATATGGAAATTATGTTTTGCGTGATTTCACTTATGCAATTGCTCTCATATTTCTTGCCTTCTCAATGGGTAGGGGAAGCCATGAAAGAGGGAGAGAATTCAGAAATCAAAAATTTTAATAATGATTGTTAAAAACAAAGAAATAAATCATTTAAAAAATAAGAGGATATGTCAAGGAAAAAAGAACTGCAAGTCATTTTTATGACACACATTTCTATAGTGTTTGATGACTATAAAGGATTTTCTGAATTGACCCTACTGATAGCCTTGTGAGATATATAGTGCAAAGATTGTTACTTTTTAAATTTTGTTTTATTTTCAATTTGAATTCTGTCCATCTACCTATCCCTTCCTCCATTAAAAGAAACAAAGAAAATAAAATCCATTATAAGTAATTGAAAAAAAAAAATCCAGAATTATGTCTTCATTCCCCAAATATACTTCAGTTTGCTCTTTGAATCCATCATTTCTCTAGCAAGAGCATGTTTTGTGATGAATCCTTTGAAATTACAGTTGATCATTGTCTTGGTACAAAATAGATGTATTATCTCAAAGAGCCACCGTGAAAATTATAGTATTATAGCCTTCAGTGAGCCAGTAAGTAAGTATTGATGCTTGTGGAGATATTTATGGCTTGCTCAATTTTCTTTTATAATATAGGGTTATTTAAGTGTTATATTTCTTCTCTTTTAATCAGGGCAATTTATATTTTCATAAATATTTATCCATTTAATTTAGATTGTCAGTTTTATTATACAATTGAGCAAAAGAGTTTATAATTGCTCTAATCTCATCTCTACTAGTTGAACATTCATTCTTTTCATTTTTTTTTCTATTTTGTATTTTTTTTGTTGTTGTTGTTTTTAGGGTTTGCAAGGCAAATGGGGTTAAGTGGCTTGCCCAAGGCCACACAGCTAGGTAATTATTAAGTATCTGAGATCGGATTTGAACTCAGGTACTCCTTATTCCAGGGGCAGTGCTCTATCCACTGTGCTACCTAGCCACCCCAATTCTTTTCATTTTTAATAATGGTAACTTGACTTTGTTATTTCTTTTTAAAATCAAATCAACCAATTGTTTCATCATTTTTTTCATAAAATCAGCTCATAGTTTTATTTAACAATTCAATGTTTATTTCTTAACTTTCTTTTTTTAATTTTTAAAAATTTTTTAAAATTTTTTTAGCTTTGTTTGTTTGGGTTTTTTTTGAAAGGCAAATGGGGTTAAGTGGCTTGCCCAAGGCCACACAGCTAGGTAATTATTAAGTGTCTGAGACTGGATTTGAACCCAGGCACTCCTGACTCCAGGGCCGGTGCTTTATCCACTGTGCCACCTAGCTGCCCCTATTTCTTAACTTTCAATTTTATTAATCACTCCTTTTATTTTCAGGATTTCTATTACAATTTTCAATGAGAATTTAGATTTGATGTTTTTCTAGTTTTTTTTTTAAAAAGTTGTATGCCCATTTTATTGATCTGTTATTTCTCTTTTTTATTGATGTGAGAATTTAGAGATATAAAATTTCTCTCTAAGTACTGCTTTGACCTCATCTGACAAATTCTAGTGTATTGCCTCATTGTTGTCATTACCTTTAATGAAAGTAGATCAACTTTATTTAAATTATTTCTGGCTGTTTCTAGTATTTTCTCCTTGATCTGAAAGCTCTTGAATTTTAATAATATTCCTGGAAGTTTTCATTTTGGGATGTTTTCATGAAGTTATTGGTAGATTCTTTCAATTTCTACTTTACCCTCTGGTTTTAGGATAGTGGGGGTAGTTTTTAGGCTCTTTTTTTTATCATGGCTTTTAGGTAGCTAGTAGTTCTTAAATTATCTTTCCTTGATCTATATTTCACATTGGATTTTTTCTATGAGATATTTCACATTATTGTTTTTCTGTCTTTTGATTTTATTGTTTCTTGATGCATCATGGAACCATTAGCTTCCACTTGACCAATTCTAATTTTTTAAGAAGTTTTTTTTTTGCATTGAGAGTTTGTAACTCTTTTACCATTTATACAATTCTTACTTTTTAGGCATTATGTTCTTCAGTGTTTGTTTTTTTGTTTTTGGAAGGCAATGGAGTTAAGTGACTTACCCAAGGTCATACAACTAGGTAGGTAATTATTAAGTATCTGAGGTCAGATTTGAACTCAGGTTGGTGCTCTATCCATTGTACCACCTAAGTGACCCTTCTTCAGTAGTTTTTTTTTTAGATTTTTCAAGGCAGTGGGGTTAAGTGGCTTGCTCGAGGCCAGACAGCTAGGTAATTATTAAGTGTCTGAGGCCAGATTTGAACTCAGGTACTCCTGACCCCAAGGCTGGTGCTCTATCCACTGCGCCACCTAGCCTCCCCTCTTCAATATTTTAAAAAATATATTTTTTATTAAAGGCAATGGGGTTAAGAGTGACCTGCCCAAGGTCACACAGCTAGGCAATTATTGAGTTTCCGAGGTCAAATTTGAACTCAGGTCCTCCTGACTCCAAGGCCGGTGCGCTATCCACTGTGCTGCCTAGCTGCTCCATCTTCAGTATTTTTTTTATGTCTCTCTTTTACCAAGCTTTTAATTATCTTTCCACAATTTTATTACATGACTCTCATTTGATCCCAAGTTTTCTTCTCTCACTCTTATTTGATTTAAATTTTTTTCATTTTTCATCTTTCTTTAGCTCTTAGAAATTTGTGTTGAAATTATGTTCAGTATGCCTTTTTCTTGAGACTTTGCTTGTAAATATTTTCCAAACATTGTCCTCTTCGATTTTTGTCTTCTGAGCTTCACCCTTTACCATAGTAGCTTCTAATGGTCAGGTTCTTTGGGGGTTTTTTGCTAATTTTTTCCAGCTTGTTTCCCCTATGACTTTGGACTTTATGTTAGAGTTTGCTCTGCTCACTTCTATAAATAGGGGATATGTGGCCTCATCTTCTGACTTTTATATCCTGTCAATTCCACAGTTAGGTCTGAAGTTCTAGAGTTTTTGATACTTTTAGGGTGTGTGATCTAAGGAGAGTTATGGTTACTGCTCTCCTGGTCTGCACTTTGGTTCTTATTTAGATATGATAAGTATCTTGTTTTGAGCAATGGAATTGTCAAATGTAGTACAATCTTGTGCACAATACTTGTTCAGGAGTTTCCTGGAATCTCTTTCTGAACAGATATTCTATTCTATTCACTTACTAGGCATTAAATGCTCCAGGGCTGCTACTACTGCAGCTTAAAGACCTGTGACCCATACTACTTCCATAGTACTGTGGTCCTCAGTCAGACTCTACTCCAGTGTCCTCAGATATTTCCTTCTGTCTTCCTAAGCTGATGTAGGTTGTAAAAATGATTCACTGTGATGTTGTTATCACACTTCAAATTCAGTGTAACATGCATTTTATAGTTATTTAGAGGTAGTTATGGAAAAACTTGGGAAAAGTGATCTCATTGTACCATCTTGACTCTACCTGTTCAGAAAAGCATTTATTAAATACCTACTGCATGCCAGGCATTGAACTGAACACTGAAGATACATAGAAAGAAAAAAATGCAGCGCCTGCTCTTGAGGAGCTCACAGTCTAGTGGGGGAGACAACTTGCAAGCTACTCTATAAGAATAAGTAGGAAATAATTAACAGAAGGAGGGTACCAGAATTTGTACAGAGTGACCTAACTATAGCTACCTTTGGTGTGGGATTCCTGCCCTGCTAATGTTGAACTGGGATAGGAAATGGATCAGAGGCCTTGCTCATTCCTGGCCTTGGAATCTCACAAATACTACTTCCCTCCTCTCAGCCTGTTGTCTGTGGCCACTCTCTACCCTGAACACTCCACTTGGTGTAGATTGTCTTGGATCTGTGAGTCTGAGACCTTCCCTTCCCTGAGTATCTAGGCTCTCCCTTGTACTGGGGCCCATACTCATCTGTAGTGTACCCAGACTTTTTTGTCTTTTTCCCTGTGCCAATCTGGGTTTGAAAAGTGACTCACTTTGATTTTTTTTAATTTCCCCATAAGATTAACTGTCACATTTTCTTTTCTTTTTTTCATTTGTTTATTTATTTATTTTTACATTACCACAATAGTCTTGTTGTAAAAGCAAATATAACCCCCCCCCCATAAAGATAGAGAAACCTCAAGAAATATAAAGAGGGGGAAAAAGTATACTTCAGTCTGTGTTCAGATGCTATCAGCTAGGATGGAACTCATTCTGTACCATAAGTCCATCAGAGAAGTTACTTCAATAATTTTTTCCCTCAGCTGCTATGGCTAGCTGTATTTCCCTGCACCCTATTCCTCCCCACCCCTATATATTCTATTTTCTTTCTCTTTTACCCTGTCCCTCCTCAAAAGTGTGCTCTATCTGACTACCCTCTCCCACAATCTTACCTTTTTTTTTTATCACTCATACCCTTTTCTCCCCCATCCACTTTCTCCCTTTCCTTTCCTCTCCTATTTTCCTCTAGGGTAAGATAGATTTTTATACCCTATTGAGTGTGGATGTTATTTCTTCTCTGAACCACTTCCAAAGAGAAAGAAGTCTCACTAATTCCCCCTTAACTGTCTTCCCTTCCACTCCATTGAAAGTTTTTTCCTTACCTCTTTTATGTGAAATAACTTAGTCAATTCTACCTCTCCTTTCACCTTCTCCTAGTACATTCCTTTCTTGCCCATTACTCCATCTTTGTGTTATACCTTCATATTCAGCTCTCTCCTGTGCCTTGTCTATATGTATAGTATATATATATATATATATATATATATATATACACATATATATGTATATATAATATACATATATATTCCTTCTAACTGCTCAAATAAATGAGAAGATTTATATGAGTTATCAGTATCATCTTCTCATGCAAGAATACAAATAGTTCAATATTTAAACCCTTCATAATTTTCCCTTCCTGTCCCCCTCTCTATACTTCACAGAGTCCTATACTTGAAGATCAAATTTCCTGTTCAATTTTGGTTTCAACAGGAAAGTCTGAAAGTCCTCTATTTCATTAAATATCCACATTTTCCCCTGAAAGAGGGAATTTTGCTGGGTAGTTGATTCTCAGTTGTAATCCAAACTCTTTTGCCTTCCAGAATATCATGTTCCAAGCCCAATGAGCCCTTAAATCCTGTGTAATCCTGACTGTAGTTCCATGATATTTGAATTGTTTCTTTCTGGCTACTTGTAATATTTTCTTCTTGACTTGGTAATTCTGGAATTTGGCTATAATATTTCTTTTTCAGGATATGATGGATGGATTCCCTCAATTTATGTTTTGCCCTCTGCTTCTAGGACATCAGGGCAGTTTTCCTGGAGAATTTCTTGAAAAATGAAGTTTAGGTACTTTTCCTGGTCATGATTTTCAGATAGCCCAATAATTTTAAAATTATCTCTTCTGTATCTTTTTTTTCCAGGACAGTTGTTTTCCAATGAGATATTTCACATTTTCTTCTAGTTTTTTTTTCATTTTTTGATTTTATTTTATTGTTTCTTTTTCTGACAAAGTCTCCAGTTTCCCTTAGCTCTATTCTACATTTGAAGGAATGGTTTTCTTCAGAGAGCTTTTTTATCTCCTCTTCCATCTGGCCAATTCTACTTTTTAAGGTATTCATCTCTTCATTGAGCTTCTGGACTGCTTTTTCCATTTGACCTAAACTGGTTTTTAAGATCTTCTTTTCTTCATGGTTTTTTGTATCTCATTCACCGAGCTGCTGACTTGGTTTTCATGATTTTCCTGCACTACTCTCATTTATCTTCCAATTTTTCCTATACCTCCCTTACTTGATTTTCAAAATCCTTTTTCAGTTTTTCCATAGCCTGAGACCAATTCCCATTTTTCATGGAGACTTCAGATACAGAAGCTTTGACTTTGTCATCTTCTGAGTGTATATTTTGATCCTTCATGGGACCAGTAATTGTCTATGGTCAGATTCTTTTTCTTCTGTTATTTGTTTATTTCCTCAGTCTATGATTTGATTTTAAGCACTTTAAGGTGCTTCCAGGTGGAGGATGAACTTTCCCAGGCTTTTCAGGGTTTTTGAAACTATTTTCAGCCCCATCCCCCAGGGACCTCAATTCCTTCAAGATCTTATAAGAGACTCTGACTGTTCTCCTGGCCCGTGCTCTGGTCTGTGGATGACCACAAGCACTCCCCTTGCCCTGGAACTGTGAGAAGGGTTCTTGCTTTGCTATGGCAGTATGGGGACCCTAGACTGTGACCCACATCTGAATACAGGCAAAGCCACAGAATCTTGCCTCAGGGATAGATAGCAGAGAAACCTCTATAACCTCCCCCAACTCCCTTACCATCAGTGGATTGAGTGCTCTGGAAGTAGTTGCTGGGTGACTCTGAAGGCCTGCTTCTAGTGCCTGGAGTGGGGCTATGCTGAGGGCTGAGCTGACCTGGTGCTCTAGTGCAGCAGAGTTTTCCTGCTGACCTTCAAAGTTGTCCTTGGCATCCCTGGGCTGAGAGGTCTGGAAACCTCCACTGTTGCCCCAGGATCTAGGCATCCTGTGGACTGTTCCTGAATGACTCAAGCTGTTTTTTTCCTGGGGACAGCACAGTCCAGGCTGCACTGCAGCCCTTTCCAACCCTGGTGGAACAGACTCTTCCTGCAGATCTTCCAAGTTGTCTTAGGTTATAAAAATGTTTCACTCAGTCTTTCTTTGGGTTCTGCCACTGTAGAATTTGGTTATAGCCATAATTTTAAGGCATTTAGAGTAATCCTGGGGAGAGCTTCTGGGATTTCCTGCCTTTACCCCACCATCTTGGTTCCACCTCCTCACATTTTCTTTATTTTTTAAAAATTTATTTAATATTTTATTTTTCTCCAGATGTGTGTGTGTGATTTGCTGTATAGCTTTTTGCTACTTCACTATCTTGGAAGGAAACAGAGGTTTCCTTCCCACTCTTCTCAAAGGGAGACTTTGATTCCTGCCAGGAGGGGTGCTGAAGATTAGAGCCTTGAGATTGCTCTCCTTAAAGAGGTGCTTATCTGAATTTATACCTATCTTCCCCATTAAATGTGGTTAGTTTAGGGGAGGAATCACTTTTAAGTTCAAGTTGGGTCACTTTCCCTTTAATGTTGATATAGTAGTGCTGCAGACCAAAGGCATCAGACTCAGGGACAGAAGTGTCAAACTTGTACAGAAAAACTCAAAAACTTCCTAGGCACAAACCAGATTAAAATGTAACTGGGAAATGTCTAACAAAATTAATGAAAATTCAGTAAAACATAGATAATGTTAATTTGTGGTTTTCTCAGTTAAACTGCATCCCACAGGGATATACTACTATTACAAGCTATCTATGAAGGTTTGATTTCCTTTCCACCATTTGCACAAAGACCATTGCACATAGTGAATGGCAAATAAACCTATTTCTCTAAACCAAGAATAAATAGAAATAAGAAAAATTATTTAGATTACAATATAACAGTCAATGCATAGAGTGAATGAACCTCCCTCCCCCCTGTCCCTTCCCCAGGAGTAAGTTATCAATTTAATTGAGAGAATCCTTGATCTCATCTAAAGGGGAAATTCCCCAAAGTTCCTAGGGAGGCAAACTTTGAATAGGGATATTCTACATGTAGTCTCTTTCTGTAGCCTTTCTCTCCAGGGACCTTTCCCTGAAGACAGCCTTGAACCATGTGTGTTCCCATGTGTAGCCAGGATCCTTGGGAACAGGATCTCCTCTCCCCTAAGTCCCTAGAACTCTGCCCTTTAGAGCATGGAGCAATCATTCTCTCTACCATTAAGGAAATCTTATGCAAATCTCAGGTCTGAGTCCTGGGTTTCTTATTGATAGCAATTCTTTTTTATAGTGAAGAATAAACTAAGCAGCTGCCCACTTATTGGGGAATGGTTAAAATAATTGTGATATATAAATGTCATGGATTTTTATCATGCCAAAAATAGTTTTATAAAAAACTGGGAAAAGACATATTTGTAAGAATAAGGTGAGCAGAATCAGATGAACAATAGTTGTCTAACTTTCTCCTAAAACATACGCAGTAATGTGAGGAGGAAAAGAGAAGAGAAGAAAGATGGTTGTAATAACCCAGAGTATAGGCTTATTAGGGAGTAGATTATTATAGGAAAGTATTACAATTGTATCTGCTAGTCTAGTCTGGAATTGGTCAATCTCAGAGTAAACACTATTAAAGGGAGGAGAGAACAACATTGATGGACTGGGTGAAGAGATAATAGATAGAAAAGAGGTTATGGTGAGGATGAAGAATGACTTTAGGAAGGACAATACAGAAGAAGAGACTGAAGATAGGAGATCATGAGTGGAGAGAGAAAATTTAGAATTCTAGATCAAATATGGATGATAGATCAAATACATGGAAATGGCTGCATGCAACTGAAATGAAATGGAAATGAAGTTCATGGAGTTTAGGAGGTTGACAAATTGGGGAGACTGGGAACTCACCTCATAGCTGAAACTCTTAACTTTCTTAAGAATGAACTCTTGACTCTTACCTTATTAAGATATCCTAATGTAACAATGCTTTATTATTGAATTAATGTCTTTGGAGATTAATCACAGAAGTTGGGGAAGAATGTCAGAAAGTATTTAGGCCAATGCCACTCAAATCATGAATACTATATTCAGTACTCAATGATGGGATCTCACTAAATCTAGAAGGAACCCCTTCTGTTTAAAGTCTCTAATTATTTGAAAAGCTCTAGCAAAAGAGACAAAGAAGGAATTGTCAGGTAGTAAATCAGGAGAGAACAGCATCTCAGAAACCTAGAGAGAAAAGAGAATTAAGGAGAAAAAAAGTAATCAATGGTTCCAACAACTGCAGAGAGGTCAAGGAGAATGAGGACTGAGATAAGAGCACTAAACTTGGAAACTAAGAAATCATTAATAACTTTGGAAAGAGCAGTTTCAGTGGAATGATAAGGGCAGAAGTGAGACTGTAAGGGATTATCATGGCTAAGCAGAACTAGCCAATAATGGGAAATTTAGAAGATTTTAAATAGTCTAATTATAGATACTAGAACTTATAAAATCTATGTTTTAGTTTCCATCACTCATTGGATGGCACACTCCTTGAGATCAGAACCATTTTGACTCTTTGTTTTCCCAGTATTTGGCACATAGTAGGCATTAAAGTGCTTATTGATTGATTCTCATAGCATAAGTGGATGAGCATCAGTTTGAAGTGCACTCTTATCTGGCCAGTACTGTCTCAGCCATCCCTTTCTACTCCCCTTATCTCTGGAGATTTAATCAGCTATACTCTGGTAACAATCCTTGGTGTTGTTCAATTATGTCCAACTTTTGCAGACCCCATTTGGGGTTTTTCATGGCAAAAATGCCGCAGTAGTTTGTCGTTTTCCTAAGTGACTTGCCCAGGGTTACATAGCTATTAAGCTTCTGAGGAAGGATTTGGATTCAGGACTTTCTGATTCCAGGCTTAGCACTTTATCTACTATATCACCTAGCTACCCATTGTAACAACAATTAACTCACGTTTTTAATCTAGGGACAATATTATGGTCCTTTTGGTTCCTTTCTAGCCATCTCCTCTCCTGCTTTTTTTTTTTTTAATATTTAAAGTGAACTCAGTAGCTGAGATTTCCAAATTAGGAAAATTGCAACCATTCAGGCAAAGGTTTGATTCTTAGTACTAGGTTAAAGTTGGGGCAGCTTGGTGGCACAGTGGTGTGGTGGGTAGAGTCAGGAGGACGGGAGTTTGAATCCCACCTCAGACACTTGACTCTTACTAGCTGTGTGACCTTGGGCATGTCACTTAACCCCGATTACCTCACCTCCAGGGCATCTCCAGTCATCCTGATTCATATCTGACCACTGGACCAAATGGCTCTGGAGGAGAAAGTGAGGTTGGTGACTTAGCACAGCACTCCCTCACTCAAAGCCAATTCACGTTCTTGTCATGGCATCACCTCCCTGATGTCTTGGTCTTCTTCAAAAATGAAAGACAAGCATTATTATTAGGTTAAAATTATGTTTCTCTCTAGCTAACTCCTGACTTTCTTTTAATGTTCAAGACAAAAATAAGAATACAAGGAAATATTTAAGTAAAAGAAGCAAACAATATATTGTTGCTATTAGTCATTCTTTTCAGTCATTTTTGATTCTTCAAGACCCCATTTGAAATTTTTCTTGCCAAAAATACTGGAGTGGTTTATCATTTCCTTCTCCAGTTTATTTTACAGATGAGAAAACAGAAACAAACAAGGTTAAGTGACTTGTCCAGGGTCACACAACCAGTAAGTATCTGAAAAAGAATTTGAACTCAGTCAGGAAAATGAATCTTTTTGACTCCAGGTCAGGTATTCTCTTAGTGGACAAATATGAAGGGAAGAAGTTAGGGAAAGAGCAAATATTTATTGGAACTTCCCCTGATTCCTTTAGAGTAGGTATGACTGATAGTTTAAACTTGTCTTCTGCTCTAAGATACCATAGTAGAGGGTAAGAGGGTGTTCAAAACACTCCTGTCTTATTCTCCCTTAGTTTGTTGCCCCGGTGCCACCAAGTCTTTATAGTTCATTAAGTCCTGGCTGGGACTGAAGAGGCTTCCTTCACTGCTGCTGCTTAGCTCTTCTCCACCCCACCCCCCCAATCAATCTGTATCTCACAGATTAGCTGAATCCCTTGAAGAACTCCAAGGTGTATTTTAATACTCTTTCAGCTAAAAGGTCATGTTAGTCCCAAATCACTCACAGGGCTGAGAAGGCAATGACAGTCCTCTGAACTACAAATCCTCTGAACTACACATACTGGTTCTCAAATCCTAATTACTTTATCTTTCAACTCCCTTATTAGCTTTATTAACCCTGCCTTTTCTGTTCAAAGGTCATTAGCCTTGTCAGATAAAACAGAAACAATATAAAATATGAACAGCTTTAGCATTTCTCTGTGACTTGTTATCATTGCCCTATCCATCCAAAAGAATCACCCTATTCTTTATTTGATTTTCCTCTTTTCCCCATATGACTGAAACAACAACAGCAGAGACAACCTCTCTTTTTGTTGATGGTGTCTAAGTTTGCATTTCATATTATTTCCAGCTTTTCCTAACTTCCCTATCACATCTTTTTGTCACTAGTCTCTTCTGAGCTTTAGCACACCTCATAATATTTTTAAAGACCCTGGATATGCTTTTTAAAATGTTTTCTATTGCCCAGACTTACTTTTATCTCCTGAAACATCATTTTTTAAAAAAAAAAACCCTAGATTTGATAGTGATTTTCTTTTGCATTTGCATCTGTCTCTTGAGACAACTTCCCCATTTCCTCCCCTTCATCAGAATTATTTCTCTTTAAGTCTTCAGGATTTCATTCTTCCAATCTCTCCTGAACTGATTTCCCCAGTAGAATTTTAGAATGTTGTACCCTACCAATCATTTTATGTTATTTTTTATATTTTTTAAATTTATTTTCCAACTATATGCAATGGTAGTTTTCAACAATCATTTTTTTGCAAGGTTTCAAGTTTCACATTTTCCTCCTTCCTTCCCCTTCCTTCCCTCTCCTGATGACAATCTAATATATATATATATATATATATATATATGTAAAACGATGCTAAAATAGATCCATATTATCCATGTTGCAAAAGAAGAATCAAATCAAAATGGGAAACAAAAATTAGAGAGTAAAAATATACTACATAAGACAATTTTTAAGAATTGAATATAGTAAGGTTTGGTCTGAATTTAAACTCCATAGCCCCTTCTCTGGATATGGATGGTATTGTCTATCACATGTCTTTTAGAATTGTCTCTAATTACTGTACTGCTGAAATGAACAGGTTCATTATAACTGGTCAGTACCCAGTGTTGCAGTTAATGCATTCATTGTTCCTCTGGTTCTGCTTACTTTCACAGAACATTGATTCATGCAAGTCTTTCCAGACTATTCTGAACTCTCATCCCTCACGATTTCTTAAAGAACAATAGTGTTCCATCACATCCATATATCACATTTTGTTCACTCATTACCCAGTTGATGGACATCCCCTCAATTTCCAATTCTTTGCCACCATGAAAAGAATTGTACATGTGAGGGGCGGCTAGGTGGTGTAGTGGATAGAGCACTGGCCTTGGAGTCAGGAGTACCTGGGTTCAAATCCGGTCTCAGACACTTAATAATTACCTAGCTGTGTGGCCTTGGGCAAGCCACTTAACCCCATTTGCCTTGCAAAAACCTAAAAAAAAACTGAAAAAAATTGTACATGTGGGTCTTCCCAATAATTCTTCTGAAGACTCTGAAGACTACTTTCCCCAAATCTAAGATGGCCTGTCATATTATTTCAAGTTTTCCTGAACTTTTCTAAATCATTAAGATGGAGAAGTCACTTAATTTAATTTCCCAGTCATCAATTCCTTCCTTTTGGTGAGAATCAAACAGAATAGATTTTCCTTTTGTTAGTTCCCTCTTCTTTTTGAAGAATGAAGTAATTAAAATATCAAGAAATTGATAGCTGCTCCATTTTGGAAGAGAAAGAGGTCTAGCAGATGTACAGAGAATATAAATCCCTTCTCATTACTACATTTCACCTCAGTGCCAAATTTGGGATCTGCTTTGTAAATGCCTCATCTAATTTTTTCTGTCCAGGTGGTTTGTAGTCTACCCTGATGTCAATATCATTTTGCTTCTGCCTTCTCTGATGTTCTTCAAAATGTTCTTTGGATCATGTTTCCCTCATCTGTTTCCTGAATTTCCTCACATAAGATTGTAGAGGGAAAGGAATGGAATCATTGTTTCAGACTTCAATCCCAATGGGATGGAGGGTGATGATATTTGTATCTGACTCCTCATGACTCCTTTTGGGGTTTTCTTGGCAAATATTCCAGAGGGATTTGCTCTTTCCTTCTCCATCTCATTTTATAGATGACAAAACTGAGATAAACAGAGTAAAATGATTTGTCTGGGGTCACACAGCTAGTAAGTGTCTGAGGCCAGATTTGAACTCTGGAAAATGAGTCTTCTTGACTCCAGGTCTAGCACTCCATGCACTGTACTAGCTGTCCATAGGGTGTTGCTGATATACTTCATCCAAAAGACTGAAAACTACTCTTGGAGCTAAATATTTCTCAGTTCATGTGGTACAGTGGATATAGCACTGTCCTTGGAGTCAGGAGGACAGGTGTTTGAATCCAGCCTCAGACACTTGACTCACAATAATCATGTGTCTTTGGGCAAATCACTTAACCCTGCTTGCCTCTCATCCAGGGCCATCTCCAGTCATCCTGATTCATATCTGGCCTCTGGACCCACATGGCTCTGGAGGAGAAAATGTGGCTGGTGACTTAGAACAGTATCTCCTTGCTCAGATCTAATTCATGTGCTTGTCATAGCATCACCTCCCTGATGTCATGGTCTTCTTCAAAAATGAAGGACAAACAAACAAATAAACAAACAAACTCTGTGAGAGAGAACTAACATAGGACTCAATAACCCAGTGTTTGGCAGAGTAGAAAACTTAAGTTAGTTTGGGGGGAACTCTCTATTTGATAAAAACTACTTGAAAATCTGGAGAGCAGTATGGCAGAAATTAGCTTAGATTAATATCTTGTACACACTTAATAACACATTCTAAATGGATCTGAAGCCTTAATATTAAAGATAATACTATAAAAATTTTAGAAGAATCATAAATTATGTACCCCTCATAGCTTATGAGATTTATTCTTAACTGAAGAAGAGACAAGGGCGATCACAAAAGGTAAATTGATAACTTTGATTACTTGAAACGGAAATGCTTCTGTTCAAACAACATTAGTGTATCTAGGACAAGATAGGAAGTAATCAAATGGGAAAAAAATCTTCATATCAAATTTACCTGATAAGGGGTGTGATCATTTATCTATAGGCTATTGTTCAATTGTTTCAGTTGTATTAAGCTCTTCAGTATTCTCTATTTGGGGTTTTCTTGGCAAAGATATTGAAAAGTTTGTCATTTCTTTGTTATTGTATTATATATGCATAGTACATTTTATTATCGCACTATATTATTACACTTTATATAGTGCATTTTATTATTTATTATTGTTATTATTGAAATTATGTGTGTATACAAAAATATAATACAATGGTATAATAATGTAAATAGAAAGAAAAACAATATATCAAAAATGAGACTAAATATAGCAAAATACAACAAAATAAAACTCAAATAATACTCAAATGAAGAAGTATGAGAAGATACCTGTCCCTTAATAGAGGTGTTATACATTGCTCATGATTTCAGACTGTATCAGTATATCAATCTGTTATACTAACTTTTTCTCAATATAAATCATTTTTTTAGACAGTCCTCAATCAATGAGTACCTTTGTTGTTTTAATTTTTAACTGTCACAAAAAGTCCTAGTACAAAAACTTTGGAACATATTGGAACTTTTTTCTTATCAATAGCTTCTTTAGTATAAATGCCCAGAAATAGTTTCCAATTAAAAGAGTATGAACATGTTTGTCATTTTATTTGCATATCTCCAAATAGCTTTCCAAAATGGTTGTATCATTTCATAACTCTGTCAATAATGTATTAGAGTGTCTATTTTTCCCACAACATCTCAAACTTTGACTGTTGCCATTTTTTGTCAAATCTCTGAGTCGTTTTGATATTTACATTTCTCTTACTAGTGATTTGAAGTGATTTTTTCCCCAAGTGATCAGATTCCTTGCAGTCCCTTTGAAGACTATTAGTTCATTTAATTGTGATTTGGAGGATATCTTCAAGATTTGACAAGGTCGGTGTTAAAAAAATCACATTCATTATGTTTCAACTTCACCAAACACATAGACATTTCTATCTTCTGCCTTTAGTTACATTTTTAAATTATAATTCTATCTCCTCTTCATGAGAAGAATGGGCTCTGCCTTGCTTTTTTAAATTTAAAGTCAGAGGCTCTATTTTATTTTATGTCATTTTATTTTTGATTGATATTTTATTTTCCAATTACATGTTATGAAAGTTTTTCAACATTCATCCACATACAAATTTTTATGTTATATATTTTCCTTCCATTCTCCCTTCCCACCCCCTTCCCTCAGTGACAGTCAGCTGAATATTGTCCATCTGTTTAACATATTTATAGATTATTCATTTTCAGTATAGAATTAAGATTAACAAAAAAGAAAAAATCATGAGATGGGAAAGAAATACATAACAGAAAATTTTAAAACATGAATATAGTGTTCATTCATATTCTGTAGGGTGTTTTTGTTCATTGTGTTTTGTTTTTCTTCCTCTGGATGAGGATAGCATTGTCCATAACCAGTCTCCTAGGGTTGTCTGAACTTTCTGATCCAGCATGGTTGATCAGCTCATAATGTTGTCGTTAATGTGTACACTGTTCTCTTGGTTCTGCTCCCTTCACTCAGACTCAATTCCTATAATTTGTTCCCTACTTCTCTAGAGTCCAACCATTCCTGGTTTCTTAAAGAGCAATAGTATACTATACATTCATATATTGTAACTTATTCAACCATTGGCCAAATGATGGTTATCCCCTCAATTTCCAATTCTTTGCCATTACAAAAAGAGCTGCTATGAATATTTTGGAACATGTGAGACTTTTTCCATTTTTTTATGATTTCTTCTGAATGCAGACCTAGTATTGGTATGGCTGGGTCAAAGGGAATGAATCAGTTTCATTGCTCTTTAGGCATAGCTCCAGATTGCTCTCCAGAATAGTTGAATCAGTTTACAACTCCACCAACAATACATTAATAATCTCTCCAACATTGATCATTTTCCCTTTTTGTCATCTTAACCAATATGATAGGTGTGAGGTGAAACCTCATAGTTTTAATTTGCATTCTCTAATCAGTAATTATTTGGAGTAGTTTTTCATATAATTATATAAAGCTTTTAATTTCTTCATTTGAAAACTATATCCTTTGACCATTTATCAATTGGGGAATGACTTGTAACCTTATAAATTTGATGCAATTTTCTATATATATTTTAAAAATGAGACCTTTACCAGAACCCCTAGCTATGAAAATTGTTTCCCAGCTTTCTATTTTACTTCTAATTTTGGCAACATTTCTTTTATTGCTGCAAAACCTTTTTAATTTAATATAGTCAAAATCATCAATTTTGCAATTTGTAATGTTCTCTATTTCTTATTTGGTCACAAATTTCTCCTCTTTCCATAGATCTTACAGATAGAGTATTTCTTAATCTGTTAATTGGTCTATGGACTTTATGTCTAAATTCTGTACCCATTTTGATCTTATTTGGTATAGGGTGTGAGATGTGGATCTATATCTAGTTTTTACCATACTATTTTCCAGTTTCTCCAACAATTTTTGTCACATAGTGAGTTCTTATCCCAGAAGCTAATATCTTTTGGTTTGTCAAACAATAGATTACTGTGGTCATTTACTACGGCTTCTTTTGAAAGTATCCTAATCCACTGATCCATTACTCTGTTTCTTAACCAGTACCAGGCATTTTGATGACTGCCACTTCATAGTATAGTTTTTAGAGCTGGAAGAGTTAGGCCACCTTCCTTTACTTTTTTTTTCCATCATTTTCCTTGATATTCTTGAACTTTTGTTGCTCCAGATGAATTTTGTTACTATTTTTTCCTAGCTCAGTAAAATAGACATTTGGTAGTTTGATTGATATGGCACTGAATCAATAATTTAATGTGGATAAAATTGTCATGGGGGGTAGGGTATGTTCAAGGAAGAATAGTACTTTGGTATGAGGGCTGTTTTCCACCTTTGATGTCCACCTGAGCCACCTAACTCTCACCTGTGGCTACAGGAAGCTGTAGCATGTACAGTGGTCTCATCCTGGTAAACTGTTTTGGCAGACAAGCTAAACCAGTTTGAGAGTAATTGAGGCAGTCTCAAACTCATGAGTGAGTAGTGGAGGTGTCTACCCCAAACAGGTAAAGTCTTCCATTTGTGGAATGGGTGAAAGAGAACAATTCATTCCAAGGGCCATGAAGTCAGCTAAACCAGGTGCCATGGAATGCTTAGAGCTTGGTCAGACATCAAAGATACCAAGGTCAGCCAGTGCATCTAAGCCGTCACCAGTTGTCTTAACTTTGTCTTGCTATGCTCTGTCATGAGGACTTTGGAAGAGAGAGTGAGGTGGTTGATTTTGTGCAGCTCTACCTCACTTATATCCAATTTACACACATAACAAAAGACATCACTTATAACATCACCTTATAAGGAATGGTTATTCCTCAAAGTCCTGTGCCACAGGCAAGTGATGAAGTAGAAGGTGAGCATACACTGGGAGCTGTAGTCACAACCCTGAACACAGGTGGCTCAGGTCATAGCATTGTTTCATTGTTTTTCCACTAAAAGCAACAGTGGGATTCAACAATGCCCTGAGCAGCCCTTTTAAGGATAGCAATGCTCACTTCCTGATTTGAGGAAGGAGCTAGGAAAGGTGCCCTAAAAATTGTTTGCTTACCCAACCCTGGCCTGATTATGGTGGCAGGTGGGGAAATCCCACAGTGCCATGGAGACACAAATAAAATCTACAAAAACTTCTTCAAAGAAGATTCCACTCAGCATGGGTGCATGAAACATGTACACACTCATAAGACAACACAAGATCCAATAGACTTGAAAGATGAACAGCTCTTGTTGCAAGATACTCAGCAGATATGGTATCCAAAGAGCAAATGAAGGCCTGCTTCCTGAAGTCAGAGCTGGAATATATGCTTTTCTGGAGTGTTCAAATGAAAGGGAATGCCATGAAGCTGGGGCAGGTTTTGCAATCAAAACTAATCTAGTCAGTATTCTTGAATGTCTACCAAAAACGAGTGAATGACAGGTTCATGACAATGAGATTGCCACTTCCCAGAAAATACCATGCCACCACCATCAGTATCAATGTTCCCACCATGATGAACATTGATGAAATTAAAGAAAAATTTTATGAAGGCCTGGAGACCCTTTTCATCAATGTACCAAAAGAGGGCAAATTTATAATTTTGGGTGACTTTAATACTAGAGTAGGCTTAGATTATCAGACATGGCAGGGAGTCCTTGGGAGGAATGGAGTTGGAAACATCAATAACCAATGGTCACCTTCTAAGACTTGTGCATCTCATGACCTTCTCATCACAAACACTGTCTTCTATTTAGTTAAATGCAATAAAACTTCCTGGATGTACCTTCGTAGCAAACACTGGCATCTATTATTTTATTTGATTGCAAGCAGAAGAGACAGGCAGGATGTGAGAGTGACAAAGGCAATGTGTGGTACAGAGTGCTGGACTGATCACAGACTCATCCTCTCTAAGCTAAATATTCATATTCAACCAAAGAGGCAGCCCTGAGGCAAAATGAATACTAGACACATTAATGTCAAGAGATTAGAGTGTTTCTCTGAGTGGAATAGTTTGTTGCTAACTTGGAGGGAAAACTGAGCCGACACACAGTTGGCAACAGTGGAGCAGAAAAGGAGTGGCAGCTTTCAGAGATCTGGTATACAACACTGCCTTTGCTCATCTGGGTCAGAACATTTGCAAACACTAAGACTTGTTTGTTGGAAGTGATGGGGAAATACAGAAGCTGCTAAATGAAAAATGAGAAATCCAGCAGGATAGTTCATACATTTCTAAGAAGACAGCATTTAATTCCATCAAAAGTAAAGTCCAGGTAAAGCTTAGAGAGGTGCAGGACTCTTGGCTCAGTAAGAAAGCAAATGAAATTCGATTTTATGTAAACAGTAACAAACCTAAATGCTTTTATGATGCCCTGACATATGGTGCATCTCAACTACTCAGTGCTGATGGATCCACATTGATTAATGACAGGGACATGATCCTAGAGAGGACTTAACACTTCCATAGTGTTCTTTTTTTTTTTTTAGGTTTTTGCAAGGCAAATGGGGTTAAGTGGCTTGGCCAAGGCCACACAGCTAGGTAATTACTAAGTGTCTGAGACTGGATTTGAACCCAGGTACTCCTGACTCCAAGGCTGTTGCTTTGTCCACTACACCACCTAGCCACCCCTTCTATAGTGTTCTTAACAGATCATCATCAATCAATGCAAAAACCAGATCATGTACCTCAAATTGAAGTTGATCAATCATTAGCTGAAGTTCCAACAGAAGAAGAAGTTTTGAATGCCGGTTGCTACTTTCAAGTGGCAAAGCACCTGGTGCTGATTCCATTCCACCTGAGATCTATAAGGTAGGAGGCCCATTGCCCATTCAAAATCTGACTGAAATTTTCCAGGTTATATGGCATGAAGAGATTATCCCCCAAGAATTCAAGGCTGCTTCCATCATCCAAAAGGTAAAGGGAATAGATCGTCCTATGACAATCACAAGGGTATTTCTATTTTAGTCATTACTGGTAAAATTCTTCCCAGAGTCCTCAATAGGCTGATCCTTCACCTGGAAAGTGTTCACTTTCCTGAGAGCTAGTGTGGCTTCAGAAAAGGTAGAGGAACAATTGATAATGGTGTTTGCTGCCCGACAACTCCAGGAAAATGCCAGCAATAGAACAGAAGTTTGTATACAACATTTGTAGACCTGACCAAGGCCTTTGATACTGTCAGCCACAAGGGTTTATGGAAAATTATGTCAAAATTTGGTTGCCCATTCAATTTCATGATGGCATGCATGCGTAGGTTCTGGATAGTGGACAATGCTCTCAAGATTTTCCAGTCATCAATGGAATTAAACAAGGATGTGTCATTGTCTCCATACTTTTTAGCATGATGTTTTCAGTCATGTTATTAAATGCCTTCAATGAGGATGAAAATGACCTCAAGGTTAGCTAGCTACTGCACTCATGGCAAATTCTTCAACTTGAAAAGGCTAAAAGCCAAGACCAAAGTGGAGGGAATGTTGGTGCATGGTCTTCTGTTTGCAGATGATTGTGCATCCAATGCAGCTTCTGAAGCTGAGATGCAACAAAGTATGGATCAATCAATTCTCTGCTGCTTGTGCTAATTTTGGTCTAACAATGAACACCAAGAAAACACAAGTGCTTCAATAGCCAGCAACACACCATTCAAATGTGGAACCATCTATTACAGCAAATGGAGAAGTTTTGAGTATTGTGGACAAGTTCACTTACCTTGGCAGTGTCCTTTCCAAGGTGGTACACATTGACGATGATGTTGACACTAGCATTGCCAGAGCTGGCTCAGTATTTAGGAGGCTCTGAAAAAAAAAGTATGGGAAAGAAGAGGTATTAGACTGACTACCTGAAGGTCTACAGAGCTGTTTTGCTGACCTGCTATATATGCCAGTAAAACCTGGGTAGTCTACCAGTGCCAAGTTAGGAAACTGAATCATTTCCATTTGAATTGTCTTAGGAAGGTTCTGAAGATCACCTGGCAGGAGAAGATACCAGACGCTGTGATCCTTTCTTGAGCTAAACTGCCTAGCATTCTTACATTACTACAGAGAGTGCAACTACAATGGGCTGGACACGTTGGTAGAATGCCAGATGTATGCTTGCCAAAAAAACTATTTTATGGAGAAATCATACAGGGCAAAGGGGTCAGAAGAAGTGATATTAAGACACCATGAAAATCTCATTGAAGAATTTGGGAGACACTAGCACAGGACCACTCAGCATGGTGTACCCCTCATCAGTGAGGGTGCTGCACTCTATGAGGAAGGCAGAATTGAAGGAGATCAAAGAAAATGTGACATCCATAAGTTTAGAGTAACCACCCCAGGTATTCACATGGACTATTTGTGCCCAACCTGTGGTAGAGTATTCTGAGCTCATGTTGGTCTGATTAGACACGGTTGGACACACTGTAATTTGTCTCAAACAAAGTGATGTTATTTTGGTCTTCTTTGTTAACAAAGACAAGAACCAATCAATCAATTTAATTTGGGTAAAATTGTCTCTTTTATTATATTAGCTCTACCTAACCATGAGCAACTGACATTTTTTCAGATGTTTAGATCTGACTTTATTTGTGTGAACAGTGCTTTGTAATTGTGTTCATACAGTTTCTGGGTTTGTCTTGAAAGGTAGATTCCCAAGTATTTAATGTTGTCTGCAGTTAAAGTCAGAGGTTTTTTAAAAAATAACTCTTTTAGAGAAGCAGCTTCTCTTGCTTCAGACAGGAAAAAAATCCCTTCTCTGCTCTTTTTCTTTCCAGAGTCTGGCTAGAAAGTATTTCTGTCCTTAGTAAAAGATTCTTTTCCCCAGTCTGTAAGTAGAGTATGGTCTTCTCAGAAATGCCAACCTATGCCCACAGATTTAATCTCTTCTCTGGTCAGAATTTCCTGTTCTCTAGACTTGGGTCTCAAAGGTTGACCCACTTTTATGGTGATCATTCCCTAAAACTTCTAGTTTTAATATCTGGTTATTCTCCACATACAATTGTCAAAGTTCTGAGGTTCTTCTCTCAATTTGGAAAACTTCAGCTCTCCTGGGTAGATGAGTTGGGTGGGGGAAAGACAGCGAGACAAAGCTACTGTCCCTCCTACTTACCTGATCACACTCACAGCCTTTGGTATAAACATGGTCAGGAATAGCTTGAGACTTTCACCAAAACTTAATACAGTCAAAAGTGTTGATAATGCAACATCTGACTGGAATGACTGGAAGAAGTGACATTATTACTGAGCCTTCTTTGTATCTTCATTGATTAGCACAGTGCTTGGAACATAATAAATGCTCGATAAATGCTTTTGATTGGTTGATCATTCCTTAAATGACAGATAGGATTCAGCAGGTGAAAATTGTTAGGACATTTCAAGGGTCAGGCACAGCTTGACAAAGGTATAGAAGTGGGAGAACTGGGATACATTTTTTAGATGTGGAGTAGTCTAAATAAGATGACAATAATAATGTTATTGTTGCTGTTCAGTTTATTCAGCTCTTTGTGATCTCATGTGGGATTTTCTTGACAAAGACCCTTAAATGGTTTATCATTTCCTTTTCTAGTTTATTTTACAGATGAAGAAACTGAGGTAAACATGGTTAAGTGACTTGCCCAGAGTCATAGGTAATAAGTGACCAGGTTCAAATTTCATCTTCAGTCTTCTTGACTCTAAGTCAATCACTCTATCCATTATGCTTTGCTGCTGCAAAAATCGTAATAATTTGACATTTGTATAGTGATTACCATGGGTCCAGTGCCATGGTAAATGCTTTCCAATCATTATCTCCTTACAATAATCCTGGGAGGGAGATGCTATTATTATCCTATTATCCTCCTTTTATAGAAAAGTAAACTGAGATCATGAGCCGTCAAGTGACTTGTTCAGGCACAGCTATTAAATGTCTGAAGTCATATTTGAACTCAAGTTTTCTTTTCTCAAATCTGTTATTCCACTATACAATCCACTATGAACAAAAGTTGAAAGCACGACTCCTACATGAGACCTCTTCTGATTACTGATTTTCCTCCGTTGTTAGCACTCCACCCAAATATACTTTGTATAAATTTTGTGTGTTTTTATCTATGTATATATTTTTTTTCCAAGGGAGTACAAATTCCTTGAGGACAAAGACTTTTATTCAATATTTGTATCTCTAATATCTATTACAATACTTCACATATAATAGATACTTAATAAATTCTGACTGAATTGAATTTAAAAGATATAACTGACGTGTATCTATAGATTTAGAATAGTTGTTCACTTTACCATCTCAACGTAAAACATCCTTAGGAGAACTTGTCAACCGACCAATCAAAAAGTGCCTATTGAGAGTCTACTGTGTGCTCTGTATCAGACCAACATTTTGTGTTTATTTTCTAACTGTGTACCCTGAGTTCACACTAAAATGCTTTTAGAAAATAAAATACTTGCCTGAGTATGAAGCAGTTTTGGAAACTGAAAACTCTGGGTGGGTGAGTTTTGTGTGGTCTGAGGTCGGAGAGCTATCAAAGGAACAGTGTTGAAGGTCAGTAAGGGATGAAGAGGTTAGGATATTTAGAGGAGAGTGTAAAAAATTAGTGAAAGACTAGGTAAACAGAAAAATAGACAAAGGTGTGGGGTATAGCTTTCCTTTTTGTTTTTTTAAATGTTTTTATTTCAAGTTTTTATTCTATACTTAACTAATAGCAAAATAAATCAAAAACCCAAAGCCCAAACCTATGAACATCTTCATCTTCAAAGTAAAATAAAAAACTTATATTAGATTGCTTGGGGAGGGGGAGGGGGAGGAAAGGAGGGAGAAAAATTTAGAACTCTCCAAAAATGAATGTTGAAAATAGTCTTTACAAGTAATTGGAAAAATTATTAAATAAAAAAGAATAAAGAAAATAGTGCATGAACCATGAATCTTCATTTCATATAGCTTACTTTTTAAATAAAATGCAATAAATTTAATAAATTACTTTCATAGGTGTCCCATTTGTATCATCTTCTGAGCTTCCTTCTGCTTTTTCTTGTGTTTTAAAAAATGATTTAAATGACTTTTTCTTCTAGTTCACATCACTTTTGCTATTTCTTTTTCCTTTCTCTCCCAAAGTCTCCCTTGACCACATTTGAAAAAAGAAAACCACTGTAAATGTAATGAGAGCTAGCTATTGAAGGCTCATTCCTTCTAGAATAATCCCTTCTTGGTTTTAATGTGACATGTGGAACTTTGGAGAGGTTTCTTCTGGTCATGTGTGACTGGTACTGTGTGGTGATGAGAAGTTTTCTGCTTGAATTTGAAGCTGGAAAGATTGATAACTGAAATGGTATTGAGTTCACATACAAAAAATCAATTAAGAGACAGGTTTGAAACTGTGATCATATATCATAAATCATAGTCTTTCTAAGATTCTGTTTCATCATCTTTAAAAAGAATAACACTTGTGCTAAATGAAATAAATGGATTCATATCTGATTGAATGGAAAGACTCAAAGAGTGGTTGTTAATTGCTCAATATAACAAGAAGTCTCTAGACAAATGCCACAAGGAATGTGCATTTGGCATTAGACTGTTTGACACTTTAAAATTAATGTCTTGGATAAAAGGCAAGGGTGGTATGCTCATCAAAACTGTAGGTGATACCCAGCTGAGAGGAAGGGCTAACACACTGGATGACAGAGACAGGAAAAAATGGATCTCGGAGCATCTGACTAAATTTAATAAGGTGAAATTCAATAGGAATTAATGTAAAATCTTGTACTTGGATGCAGATATCACCTTCACAAATATAAGACAGGGAAGGCATAGACAGACAGCAATGTTATATGATTGTCAAAAATGCCTTAAGCTGCATTAATGAGGGACATAGATTCCAGGAATAAGAAGATAGTGTTTCTACTATTCTCTGTTCCTGACAGACCTTGTCTAGACCAGAAGGTTCAGACAGTACACTTGCACATGTAGCCTGAACCAAGTAAAATGTAATTGAGAAGTATTTAATGAAAAAAAATAAAAATACAAAAAAATAATTTAAAGCTAAGTCAATATGTGTCCCCCAAGGATTTTTATATATGGTTAGTTGCTGCCATCTCTATTTGATTTTGACACTACGGATATAG
This sequence comes from Macrotis lagotis, assembly GCF_037893015.1. Taxonomy (NCBI): domain Eukaryota; kingdom Metazoa; phylum Chordata; class Mammalia; order Peramelemorphia; family Peramelidae; genus Macrotis; species Macrotis lagotis. Next base: position 643,066,488 of record NC_133666.1, on the reverse strand, counting down.
GGCAGTATATTAAGTTCTCTATATCACATTTTCTGGACATTGATAAATTGAATAGTCTTATAGGAGAGTAATCAGAATAGAGAAGAGCCTAGCGTCTATGTCTTTTAGACTGGATTATCATAGAGGATCAATTAAAGGAACTGGGTATGTTCATGTTGGGGAAGAGAAGACTCAGGGAGCAAATGTCTTCAAGTGTTTGGAAGATTGTCATGTGGAACAGAGAATAGACTTGTTCTGTTTGGTCCCTGAGGACATGTCAAACCAGATGGTCAATTTTGATCTCAGGAAAAACTTCCCAACAATTTGAGTTGTCTAAAAGTGGAATGAGCTGCCCCAAGTGGTAATGGATTTCTGCTCTTGGAGTCTTTCAAATATATGGCTGGCAACATTTATTGAGTATTGTGTAATATGGATATTTTTAGTGTATGGCTTGTATTTAATGGTTAACATGAGGTCCTTTCTAATTCTCAAGTTCTGTAGTTCTTTAATCCCCACCTCATAGGTTGATGTAAGGAAAGTACTTGTTTTTTACATTTGTATTGATTGAAAGTACTATATAAAAGTGAATTATTGTTGATATATTCTAAGGTCTCTTTAGTTCTAACATTCTAGATTCTAATGTCTCTTCCAATTCTAATATTTTAGATTCTGGGGTCCCTTGGCAGCCCTAAATATTTCCGATTTAGAAATGTCATTATCACTGGAGACTTTGCAAAATAAAATATATCCTATACCTGATGACATTTACTACACTTGTGTCTGTAGGTCTTGATTGACTTCTCACTCATATTTTTCTTGGTATTTTCATACAAAAACTTGCCAGGTATCCCCTGAAATATTTTAGCAGATTGTAACCTTATGGGACTTTAAACAGTTAAAAAAGAAAAACTCTTTTAGATCAAACTGTTTAAGTATATCTTTTCAGCATTCATTTTTGTAGGATTTTGACTTCCAAATTTTTTCTCCCCCCCCCAAGATAGCAAGTAATATAATACAGGCTATACATGCCCAATCATGTTACCCATATTTCCATATTAGTCATGTTGTGCAAGAAGAATCAGAAAGAAAGGGAAAAATTCATGAGAAAGAAAAAACAAAATTATAAAAGCAAAAATAATATGCTTTGCATTCAGATTCCATGGTTTATTTTCTGGATGTAGATGGCATTTTCTTTCACAAGTCTTTTGGACTTATCTAAATCTATCATAATTGATAATCACAGTGTTGCTATCAATGTGTCTAATATTCTCCTTGTTCTGCTCACTTCACTCAGCATCAGTTCATGTATTACCAAGTTTTTTTTTCTGAAATCTGCCTGCTTATGATTTCTTCTAGAACAATAGTATTCTGTCACATTCATATACCAAATTTGTTCAGCTGTTCCCCAATTGATGGCCATCTCTTTGATTTCCAATTCTTTGCCACCACAAAATATCCTGATTGAATTTACAGCATAATGTCACCTCAGCATTATCTAGTTCATTTTTCAGATAAAATTGATTAACGCTCTCCAGGGTAGGGATTTTTAATCTTTTATTTGTGTCATAGACACTTTTGACAGGTTTTCTAAAGTCTATTGATTCCTCAGAATAATGTTTTTAAATGAATAAAATAAAATACAGAGAATTGCAAAGGAAACTAATTACATTGAAAAAGTTATCAAAATATTTTTAAAGAGAAAAAGTTTACATACTCCAGTTAAATTTCCTGGTACTCTATAGGGGCAGAAGCTTCCAGATATTTGAGGGGAGATGAAACTTCTGCCAAAAGTGCCTCAAAATTATTATCTTTAAACTGTTACTATATTGTTATGAACTTGAGCAAAAAAGCTCATGAATCTGGTTATATCTCTATATCTACCCAGTGCTAATTTTCTAGGGCAATGAAAAAAGTTCTGATCTAGCTATATAAGGAGAACTGGTTTGTATTCCCAGCTCAACCACCAACTCACTATAATTCCTTTAATTTTAATCGTCATTCAATCAATCAATAAGCACTCCATCTCCTTAATTTTAAAATTTAGAATCTCAGAGTAAAAAGGGCCCTTAAAAGTTGTCATGTCCAACCCCTGTCATTTTGCAAAAGAAACTTAGTCTCAAAGTCCTTTTGAGCTCTGACACTATGATTTTAAGTTTCTTTTAAGTGGAATGAGGGTTGTTCTTAATTGTCACCCCAAGATCTTATTAAAACTATATTAAGGGGTGTCTAGGTGGCGCAGTGAATAGAGCACTGGCCTTGGAGTCAGGAGTAACTGGATTTAAATCCGACCTCAAACATTTAATAATTATCTAACTTTATGGCCTTGGGCAAGCCACTTAACCCCACTGCCTTGAAAAAAAATCTAAAAAAAAAAGACTATATTAAGAGAAAATAAAATAACTAATGTTAAGATTGCCTAATTAGTATTTATTTATCTGCCTGGTATATAGTTGTCAAGATGTTAAGAGAGTAATTATTTTAGCCACCATCTTGAAACTGAGAGCCTGTGTCAGGTGTTCAACCTGAAGGATGAGACTGGTAGATTTCTCCTGCTATGGCATCAAAAAGTATCAGAGAAATAAAAGATTTTGGAGATCATTTAGTCTAGCCTATTATTGACCAGCAACCCTTTCTATAATATCCCATCAAATGATTATCCAGGGGCAGGGCACTTAACATCCAAAGATAGCCTAGTCCATACTTGAACATTTCCATTGATTAGGAAGTTTTCCCTTCTGTATCTGCAGCTTCTACTTCTTGCTCCTTGTCCTATCCTTTCAAGTCAAACAGAATAAATATAAACCAGCTTCCATATGGCACCCTTCAGATACTTGAAAACACCTAGTATATACACTATTACAACTTTTCCTCTATGGTTTTTTTCATTAAATTTATTTTTGAATTAGAAAAAAATATGTCTCTTCTCCTTTCCATTCTACCCCCACCCCTAGCTCCCATGAGAAAATAAGAACAAGAACCCTGTTACAAACATGGATAATCAAACAAATTTCCACATGGGCCATGTCAAAACGGGAGTGAATGGTGGGATGCAAGGTGTCACATTGTTTGTCCTCTGTTAATTATTTTGCTAATCAAGGCTCTTAAATTTTTCAAATTATTTTCTCTACAATATTGTTATTGTATAAATATCATTGTATAAATTGTTCTCCTGATTCTGCTCATTTAACTCTTTATCAATTCATACAACTCTTCCCAGGTTTTTCTGAAACTACTCCCTTCATGTCTTTCTTTCCTTTTTTGGAGGCAATTGGGGCTAAGTGACTTGTCCAAGGTCACCCAGGTGATGAGGCTGGATTTGAACTCAGTTCTTCCTGACTCTAGGACTGGGTTCTATTCATTGTATCATCTACCTGCCCCTCCCTTCATCATTTCTTACATTATAATAATTTTCCATCACATTTATATAACAATTTTCATTCATTCCCCATTGAATTTCCAATTCTTTACTATTACTAAAAGAACTGGTATAAATATTTTCATGCATCCTTAGTTTTGTGTGACAAGAATCCCTCCCTTAATGTACTCTAAATCTCCCTTTTTCACTTTCCCTATTTCCCTGTTGAATGAAATGTATTTCTGTATACAAATGTATATGCATGTGTATTCTTTCTTCTACCCAGTACATAGGAGAGTAAGGTTTAAGTGTCAGCTGCTCCTCTTCCCTTTCCTCCTTCTTTGTATAGACTTCTATTTGTACATCTGATTATTTAAGATACTTTTCCCTAACCTTCTTCTTCCTTTCCCATATAGGGTATTCCTCTTCTTAACTCTTTTCATTTTTCTTTTAAGATCCACAGGTATAATAGAACTATTCCCAGGTTTTCTAAGTATATTATCTCTATAAATATGACTCCTGAAGATGAAAGGTCTCTGAGAGGACATATATAAAATGTCCCCAAATTAGAATATAAGCAGTTTATCCTTGTTTAGACCCTTATGATTGTTCATTCGTGTTTACCTTTTTTATATTGACTACTGCATTTGTATACTTCAGAATTTCTACATAGCTCAGATTTAGGGTATGCTAATAGAATGCTTAGAAATCTTCTAATTCATTAAAAATCTATTTTCCCCTATGTAAGATTTTATTCAGTTTTGCTTGGTAAGTTATTTTTGGTCGTAAGCCTATATTTTTTATCTTCATTCAAAGTTCTCTGCTCCTTCATTGTGATGGCTGCTAAATCATATGTGATTTTTCACTGTGGCATCTTAGAACTTGAAATCTTTCTTTCTGGTAACTTGAAGTAGTTTTTCTTTGATTTAGAAGATCTATATTTTGGCTATATCTTTCTGGGGATTTTCATTTAGAAATCACTTCTTTCAAGAAGTGATTGTTGGGTTCTTCCTTTTTCTACTTTGCTTTCTGATTCTAAGTGACCTAGACAGGTATTTTTTTTTAAGATTTCTTGATTATCTAGACCCCTTTTTCTTATGGTATTTGGATAGTTCAATAATTCTTAAATTTTTCTTCCTTGATCTATTTTCTGGATTGGTGGTTTTTGCCATGAGATATTTTACATTTTTCTATTTGTTTCAGTCTTTTGATTTAGTTTTGGTATTTTTTTTTTTGTTTTTGTAAGGCAGTGGGATTAAGTGACTTGCCCAAGGTCACACAGCTAAGTAAATACTATATATCTGAGGTCAGATTTAAATTCAGGTCCTCCCAACTCCAGGTCCGGTGCTTTATCCACTGAGACACCTAGCTGCCCCCTATTTTGATATTTCTTATGGTCTCATGAAGTCATTGGCTTCTATTTGATCAATTCTAATTTTCAGGGAGTTTGACATTTAGCCAAAGTTTGTACTTTTCATGCCAAGCTATTATTTCCCATTTCACTTCTTTCTTCTATAGCTCTCATTTCTTTTTCATATTTTTCACAAGCACTTCTTTTCGTTTGTTTGTTTTCTTATTATTCCAGTCCACTTTTTTATTTTAAACATTATTAGGACCAGGCTCTATGCACTTCTGAAGAAAGGTCTGGGTTGGTGGTCCCACCTTTCTTGGGGATATTGAGTTTTGTGTTATTCCAGGATCCCAGGGACAGCTCATTCAAGGGACCTACAATTTAGTGTTCCCAAAGTGATATGATCAGTCAAGTTTGATCCCTGTCCCCTTGTAATGTCCCCTTGGTTGGAGCATTACAAGTTTCTAACCTGGTTTTGCATCTGAGCAGCAGTCTGATGGCTTGCCCACTTGGGAGATTCACTAGACTGCTGTTGAATTCATCCATCATCAACCTACCAGAAAGCTCTAATGGTTCAGTGAAAGAACTATAGACACCCCTTCAGTCTGGGATTCCTGGTTCAATTATTTTTCTGCAGGTGTTATGCAAAACTAGAACCTAGAACTGAGACTATTCTCTGCTTCTGGGGTGCAGCCCACATTGCTGCTTCTTGGTACTCAGATCAGGGCTCAGATTTACTTCTCATCCTGTCCCCAGTGTCTATAGAGACTTTGAAAAAAATGACTCACTGATTTTTTTATTGGATTTCCTGATCAGGATTTGGTTTGGAGTATTTTTTGATCTGTTTGGATGATTTGGGAAGTAGGTACTGTACTTCTTTCTGCCACTCCCCCATCTTGACTCCCTCATCTGTGGTTTATATATCCCTAGGTCCTTTAAGGAGGGGGAAAAACTTGGAAATGCCTAGATTAGGACAATTCTCAAGGAAAAAAACTATACTGTTTGGTTTCAAGTCCACCCATCATCACAGGTCTTTGAGATGCTCAAATTTGCTAATATCTTTATTCAATTGTGGCACCAGGGTAAATCACAGTAATCCAGAAGAGGTCTAAACAGGGCAGAGGACAACAGAACTTTCTTTCCCTCATTCTGAACACTATGCTTCTATTAATGTAGCTTGAAATCACATTAGTTTTTTTGGTTGCCATGCCACTGTTGACTCATATTGACTCATGCCCTAAAACTTCCAGGTCTTTTTTCACATGAATTGTTGTCCTAATTCCTTAAAGTGTCCTGTCAGTCCTATGCTCTTTCCACTATGCCAGCCTGTTTCTTAGTTTGTGTGGTTTCTTGCTATCTTTTTTATGTGTTCTTCATATCTTCCATTTTAGTTTACTGCAAGCATGAATAATTTATATTTTTTATAATGTACTCTTCACCCTTATTTTGAGCCATTAATATAGTACCTACTCTGGTTACTTTCTTAATTTTCATCTGATCATGGAGTATCTACACTTTAGGTTCTAGGGGCCTTATGGGACTACACTCCTAAACTTTCACCTGACAATCTTCAGTCAGTGCCCATCATCTATGGTGCATACAATTAGCTCTTAGCAAAGGCATTTATTTTTTAAGATGACACAATTGGAATAATAAATATAAAATAGTTGCCCTATTAGCCTAGAGTTTATTTTCCTACAAATTTACATGATTTCTACAATTGTAGAAAGGAGAACATCTAGAAAATATATGGGTCCAAGGTAACACACAATTGCCAAACTGCAAAGCTTTATTGTTCTCAGAACCTCTTCTCCCTTCCCTGTCATTCTCCAAGGGCTCTGTCTAGCAAGTTGCTTTGCTAAAGGTCCAGGGTCTTCTCTCAGTTGCCAGGACTAATTCTCTCTTGAATTCATCACTAGCTCCCTTCTTTGCAGTCAAAGGATCCTATTTCTTTTTCTTTTTTTAGTTTTTTTTTTGTAAGGCAATGGGGTTAAGTGACTTGCCCAAGGCCACACAGCTAGGTAATTATTAAGTGTCTGAGACTGGACTTGAATTCAGGTACTCCTGACTCCAGAGCTGGTGCTCTATCCACTGCATCACCTAGCTGCCCCAAAGGATCCTATTTCTTTTATCACCTTATTCCTTTGTCTTTTTAACAACATTTCCCCAATTACATGTAAGAACAACTATTTACATTCATTTAAAAAAATTGTGAATTCCAGATTCTTTTACTTCCTCCCTTCCTTATACCCATAGAGAAGTGAAACAATTTGATATAGGCTATGCATGTTGAGTCATGTAAAATATATTTCTATATTAGTCATGTTGTGAAAGAAAACACAGACAAAAAATAAGAAAAAATAAAGGAAAAAAATTGCTTTGATCTGCATTCAGACTCCATTAGCTCCTGTGCAGCATTTTTTCATCATAAGTCCTTAGGACTTGGATCATTGTCTTGCTGGGAATAGCTAAATCATTCATAGTTGATCTTTGTATAATATTTCTATTACTATGTACAGCCTTCTGATTCTTCTTACTTCTCTATCAGTTTATGTATATCTTTCCAGGTTTTTCTGAAAGCATCCTGCTCATTATTTCTTTTCTTTTCTTTTTTTTTTATTTGCAAGGCAATGGGGTTATAAGTGGCTTGCCCAAGCACACAGCTAAGTAATTATTAAGTGTCTGAGGCTGCTTGAACTCAGGTCCTCCTGACTCTAGGGCCAGTGCTCTATCCACTGTACCACCTAGCCACCCCTGTTCACCATTTCTTAAAGCACAAGCTTAGACCACAGCTTGTTTAGTCATTTTCTAATTGTTGGGTATCCCCTCAATTTCCAGTTATTTGCCACAATAAAAAAAGCTTCCATAAATATTTTTGTATATATATATTATAATATATATATATATATATATATATATATATATATATATTTCTTTTACTTAAAAAAATCTCTTTGGAATACAGATCTGATAGTCATTAGATCAAAGAGTTTCCATAGTTTTATAGTCCTTTGGGCATAATTCCAAATTGATCTCCAGTTATGATTGAATCAGTTTATAACTCTACCAACAGAACTTTAGTGTCCCAGTTTTCCTACATGGCCTCCAACATTTGTAATTTTTTCATTTCTTTCATATTAGTTAATCTGATATTATATTATATATATATATTATATATATATTATATTATATGACTGATTTCTTCATCTGAAAACTACCTGTTTATATAACTTTGACCATGTATGAATTTAGGAATGACTTGCATTTTTTTTAAAAATTTAAATATTTTATATATTTGCTTTTCCAACTATATGCAACAGTAGTTTTCACCAGTCATTTTTGCAAGGTTTTAAGTTTTACATTTTTTCCCTCTCCCTGACAGAAAGCAATCTAACATAGACTCTATATGTATAACCATGATAAACATAGATCCATATTGATCATGTTGTGAGAAAAGAATCAAATCCAAACTGAAGAAAAAAAAATTAAAGAGAAAAAAACGACAATACATAAGACTTTTTAAAAAAAAAACTGTAGATAGTTATCTTTGGTCTGCATAAATCCCAGATCCTTCTCTGGATGTGGATGATATTTTTCATCACAAGTCTTTTAGAATTGTCTTTAATTATTGTACTGCTGAAATGAACAAGTCCATCTTAGCTGATCATCACCCAATGATGTGTGTATAATGTTTTTCTGGTTCTGCTCATTTCACTCAGCATCAGTTCCTGCAAGTCTTTCCAGGCTTTTCTGAAGTCCAGTATCTCATGCTTTCTTATAGAAAAATAGTGTTCTATCACATTCATATACACAATTTGTTCAGTTTTCCCTCCAGCTGATGGGGATCCCCTCAATTTTCAATTCTTTTACACTACAAAAAGAGCTGCTATGAATATTTTTGTATATATGGGATTTTTATCCTTTTTCATGATCTCTTTGGTATACAGATCTAGTAGTGGTATTGCTGGATCAAAGGGTATGCACAATTTTATTGCCCTTTGTGTATAATTCCAAATTGCTCTCCAGAAAGGTTGGATCAGTTCAAAATAATGATTTTGGGTTGTTTTTTTTTTGCAAGGCAAATGGGGTTAAGTGGCTTGGCCAAGGCCACACAGCTAGGTAATTATTAAGTGTCTGAGACTGGATTTGAACCCAGGTACTCCTGACTCCAAGGCCGGTGCTTTATCCACTGTGCCACCTAGCCGCCCCTATACAATAATGATTTTGAGCAATTTTTCGTATGACTATCTATCTATCTCTCTCTCTCTCTCTCTCTCTCTCTCTCTCTATATATATATATATATATATATATATATATATATATATATATATAATTTCTTCAGCTGAGAATTGTCTTTCCATATCCTTTGACCATTTATCAATTGAGGAATGACTTGCATTCATATAAATTTGACTCAGTTCTCTATATATTTGAAAAATAAGGCTTTATCAGAGAACTTGCTGCAAATTTTTCCACAGTTGTGATTACTGTATATTTCCCTCCATCCCGCTTTTTTCCTCCTTCCCTTCCCCTCCCCTCCTTTCTCCCGTCCCTCCTCAGAAATGTTTTGCTATTTTTTTAGTTTTTTTTTTTTGCAAGGCTTGCCCAAGACCACACAGCTAGGTAATTATTAAGTGTCTGAGGCTGAATTTGAACTCAGGTCCTCCTGATTCCAGGGCTGGTGCTCTATCCCCTGGGCCACCTAGCCACCCCTAATGTTTTGCTTTTGACCACTGCTTCCACCAATCCACTCTCTTTTCTGGTAGTATCTCCCTTCTCTTATCCACTTTTCCTCCTATTTTCTCTAGGGTAAGACAGAATTCTATACCCAACTGAGTTGTGTTATTTCCTCTTTGAGCAAATTCTGATGAGGGTAAGGTTGAAGTGTTGTCTGCCATCTCACTGTCTTCCCCTCTACTGTAGAAACTCTTTCATGCCTCTTTTATGTGAGATAATTTATGCCATTCTTCCAATCCCTTACCCTTTCTTTCAGTTCTTTTTATTTCCTTAATTTGATTTTTTTAGATATCATCAGTCAACTTACCTGTGTTTCCTCTGTGTGTGTGTATATATATATACTGTTTCTAACTGCCCTAATAATCATATAGTTCTTGGGAATTATAAGTATCATTTTTTCATATAGAAATACAAACATTTTAACCTCACAATTTCTCTTTCTTGTTTATCTTTTTATGCCTCTTGAATTTTCAGTTTCAATGTCAAATTTTCTATTCAGTTCAGTTTGAAGCATCAAGACCTCAAAGTCCTCTATTTCATTGAATATCCACCCCACTCCCCACCCCAGGACTATACCCAGTTTTGCTGGATAGGTGATTTGCGGTTGTAATCCTACTTCCTTTGATATCCAGAATAAAATATTCCAAGCCCTCCAATTCTTGCTTTTTATTTTAAATTTTTTTTTCACTTTTACATTTATTTATTTGTTTGTTTGTTTATTTATTTATTTATTTTGAATTTTACAATTTCCCCCCAATCTCGCTTCCCTCCTCCCAACCCCCACAGAAGGCAAGTCTTTACATCATTTACATTGCTACATTGATCTAAGTTGAATGTGATGAGAGAGAAACCGTATCCTTAAGGAAGAAAAATAAGGCATAAGAGATAGCAAAATTACATAATAAGATAATATTTTTTAAAAAATTAAAGGTAATAGTCTTTGGTCTTTGTTCAAACTCCACAATTCTTTCTCTGGATACAGATGGTATTTTCCATCACATATACCCTAAAATTGTGCCTGATGGTTGTACTGATGGAATGAGCAAATCCATCAAGGTTGATCATCACCCCGCCATGTTGCTGTTGGGTGTACAATGGTTTTCTGGTTCTGCTCATCTCACTCAGCATCAGTTCATGCATATCCCTCCAGTCTTCCCTGAATTCCTGTACCTCCTGGTTTCTAATAGAATAATAGTGTTCCATGACATACATATACCACAGTTTGCTAAGCCATTCTCCAATTGAAGGACATTTACTTGATTTCCAATTCTTTGCCACTACAAACAGGGCTGCTAGGAATATTTTTGTACAAGTGATATTTTTACCCCTTTTCATCATTTCTTCAGGGTATAGACCTAGTAGTAGTATTGCTGGTTCAAAGGGTATGCACATTTTTGTTAGCCTTTGGGTGTAATTCCAAATCTCTCCAGAGAGATTGGATGAGTTCACAGCTCCACCAACAGTGTAATAGTGTCCCAGATTTCCCACATCCCTTCCACCATTGATCATTATCCTTTCTGGTCACACTGGCCAGTCTGAGAGGTGTGAGATGCTACCTCAGAGAAGCTTTAATTTGCATTTCTCTAATAAGTAGTGATTTAAGGAAATTTTTCATAGGACTATGTATCACTTTGATTTCCTCATCTGTAAATTGCCTTTGCATATCCTTTGACCATTTATCAATTGGGGAATTGCTTGTTTTTGTTTGTTTTTTAAATTTGACTCATTTTTCTGCATATTTTAAAAATTAGTCCTTTGTCAGAAATACTAGTTATAAAAATTGTTTCCCAATTTACTACATCTCTTTTGATTTTGGTTACAGTGGTTTTGTCTTTGCAAAAGCCTTTTAATTTAATTTAATTGAAATTATCTAGTTTGCTTTTAGTGATGTCCTCTATCTCTTCCTTGATCATAAACTGCTTCCCTTTCCATAGATCTGACAGGTAAACTACTCCTTGATCTCCTAGTTTGCTTTTAATATTGTTTTTGATGTCTAAATCCTGTATCCATTTTGATCTTAATCTGGTATAGGGTATGAGGTGTTGTTCTAATCCAAGCTTCCTCCATACTAACTTCCAATTTTCCCAACAGTTTTTATCAAAGAGAGTTTTTATCCCAATAGCTGGACTCTTTGGGTTTATCAAACAGTAGATTACTATAATCATTTCCTACTATTGCACCTAGTCTATTCTACTGATCACCACTCTTTCTTAGCCAATACCAGACAGTTTTGATGACTGCTGCTTTATAATATAATTTTAAATCTGGGCTAAGCCACCTTCTTTTGCACTTTTTTTCATTAAATCTCTGGAAATTCTCAACTTTTTATTTCTCCATACAAATTTACTTACATTTTTTTTCTAACTCATTAAAGCGATTATTATGGAGTTTTGATTGTTAGGTCACTAATTAAGCAGTTTAATTTTGGTAGAATTGTCATTTTTATTATATTAACTCAGCCTAGCCATGAGCAGTATCTATATTTACCAAGTTATTTAAATCTGATTTTATTTGTGTGAGAAGTGTTTTGTAATTGTTTTCAAAAAGTTTCTGATGAGTCTGCCTTAGTAGGTAGACTCCCAGGTATTTTATTTTATTTTATCTGAGGTTACTTTGAATGGGATTTCTCTTTCTAGCTCTTTCTAGTACATCTTGCTAGTCACATATATAGAGATGTTGAGGATTTATGAGGGTTTATTTTATATCCTGAGATTTTGTTAAAATTGCTAATTATTTCTAGTAGTTTTTTTAGATGATTTTGAGGGTATACCATATCTTTAGGTATACCATCATGTCATCTTCAAAGAGTGAGAGTTTTGTCTCTTCCTTCCCAATTCTAATTCCTTCAATTTCTTTTTCTTCTCTTATTGCTGAAGCTAACATTTCCAAAACAATATTGAATAGTAGTGGTGATAATGGGCATCCTTGTTTCACCTCTGATCTTATTGTGAATGTCTCTAGCCTGTACCCATTGCATATAATGTTTCTTGATGATTTGAGATACTCAAACCCTCCAGTTCTTTCACATGTAAGCTTCTAAATTTTGTGTTATCCTGGCTATGACTTCACAATATTTGAATTATTTCTTTCTGGTTGTTTGCAGTATTTTCTCTTTATTCCGGGAGCTCTTTGTCTACAATATTCCTGGGAGTTTTCATTTCAGTAGGTAATCAGTGGATTTTGTCAATTTCTATTTTACCTTTTGGTTCTAAGATATGAGGACAATTTTACAAGATAATTTTTTGAAATAATGATGTCCAGGCTCTTTTGTACCTCCCTTACCAAGGTGTTGACTTTTTCCCCATGATTTTCTTCCATCATTTTCATTCTTTTCTCAAATTTTTCTCTACATTTCTTAATTGATTTTTAAAATCCTTTTTGAATTCTTCCAGGAATTCTTTTTTGTGGTCTGTCATCAATTCACCTTTTCTTTGAGATTTTGGATATCACTGTTTTGACTTTGTTGTCTTCTTTTGAATTTGTGGTTTGATCTTCCTTGTCACCATAGTAACTTTCTATGATCAGTTCCTTTCTTTTTGATGTTTGCTCATTTTCCTCATTATTTCTTGACTTCTAACTTTATGTGACAATTGGGTTCTGCTTCTGGGGTGAAGAAGGCATTGTCCCAAATTTCAGGGGTTTTTTGAGCTGTTTTTTTTTTCAGAGCTAGTTCTGAAGGTCTGGAAGTCTTCTATTCTTCTAAGAAGTAAGGTGAAAGTCTTTGGTTTGTCTCTAAAGATAAATGTAGGCACTTCCAAGACTCAGAAGCATGTTGGTTGTTAGGTTATTGTTTTTCATTCTCAAAGAGGACTGAAATGTCATTACTGTTAGCATAAGAGTCAAGTTACAATGTATCCGACTGTGAGTGATCAAAAGAACACATGCTTACAATGTAGTACCAGGCACAAGTAGGTCATGGGAACATTTGGGCTGCATCTTGCTTTCTTTTGAGTTACTTCAGTTCTACTCTGCTCATCAAGCATGGCACCTTCTTTGATGAGGACGTGATATGCTGGTGATCACAGTGCCAGTATCTCCCGTGTCAGGCAATCAATTTCAGAGTGAGTCTCCTTGCGTCTCTTCTGATCATCATGTGAGTGCTTGCTTTCTTTGAATTCTCCATAAAATAGCCTTTTAGGCAAGCATACATTTGGCATTAAAACAACATCAGAGTCAAGCTCTCTGCAGTAAAGTTTGAATCCTTGGCAATTTAGCTCAAGCAACCTCAGGGTTGGGGCAGCTAGGTGACTCAGTGGATAGAGAATCAAACCTGGAGTCAGGAGAACCTTAGTTAAAATTCGGTCTTAGACACTTAATACTTACTTAGCTATATGACCCAGCAAGTCACTTAACTCCATTGCCTTGCAAAAGAAAAAAGAACAAAAAGAAACCTAAATGTTTGGTATCTTATCCTGCCAGGTGATCTTTAGAATCTTCCTAAGACAATTCAAGTGGAAATGATTCAGTTGCCTGGCATGGTGCTGCTATACTGTCCAGATTTCACAGGCATACAAGAACAATGAGGTCAGTACAGTGGCTTTGTAAACTTTCATTTTGGTTAGCAATCTAATTCCTCTTCTCTCCCATACTGTCTTTTAGATCTTCCTAAACATTGAGGTAATTCAGCATATGAGCAATACAATAAAGTACCTCGCCTACTGCCAGCAAAGGGTCCTCTCTAATCTCCTTCTGACCTTACTGTCTGTGGACTCAGAGATCCAGAGCTGACATCACCAATTCAGCCACTCCCAAGGCCTGCTGCTGGCTTGCTGGGGTGTGGCCTGCCCTGGCTGGACCATGCTCCACTCTCACCCCACCAGTGAGACAGACGTTTCCTGCCAGCCTTCTAAGTTGGCTTGAACTGGAAAGTTGTTTGACCCTGTCCTATTAGTGGTGCTCTAGAATTCATTTTTGGATATTATTTTTAATTTGTTTGGAAGGGAATTTGGGAGAGCTCAGGTGAATACCTGTCTTTATTCTGCCATCTTGGCTCTGCCCCTTCTTCCTATCCCAAAAGGTCCTGTTTCTTAAAACTGCTTCTAGCCTCAAGTGATTTCTTCATTATACCTATTGTTTTGCCTGAGTATGGAACTCTCTTAGCTGACTCTCCCACTGCCAGTGTTTCTATCTGGGTGAGTAGCTTTACTCCATAGCTGATGTGGGGAAGGGGAAGGAGAGAACATTATCTCTTCCCACCAGAGGTTAAAAGCTGGACCATTCCCTGACTGTGGGTTCTTGTCTTGATACTTAAATTCTCCAAGTCTGAAAGGCATTAGCTTGAAAGGATATTAAGAAAGAATTCTTGTAGAATGTGAGATTTTATCTGGACTTGAAGGAAGCCAAGGAAGCCAGGATGCAAAGATGAAAAGGGAGAGTATTACAAGTACGGGGAATATCCAGTAAAATGCATGGGTTTGGGAGATAGAGTTTCTTGTTTAAAGAACAGCCAGGAAGCCAGTGTCACTGGATTCATAAGTACTTGTCAGAATTGTGGTGGTTATGGTGTAAGAAGAAGACTAGAAAAGTTAGGCGTGGTCAGATTATGAGTTTAAAAAAACCAAACCAAATTTGATATTTGATCTTGGAGATAACAGGGAGACATTGGAGTTTATTGATTAGAAAATTGATATAGGTAGGCTTGTATTTAAGAAAATCAATCTGACAGCTAGATCAAAGATGAACTGGAATGGGGATAAACGAGCCAGAGAGACCAACAAGCAGGCTATTATCTGGAGGTGAGAAGACAAAGAAATGGAACAGGATGGGAGTCTTAGAGAAGACAAGGAGGCATATATGAGGGATGAAAAATCAACAGGATTTGGTAACTGATTGCATACGGGGTTGAGGATTGGTAAGAGAGTGAGGAATTGAAGATGACATAGATTGTGTGATTGTGTGACTGTGAGGATGGTTAGAGAAATTGGGGAAGGGAGGGTTGAGAGAAGATAATCAGTTCAGTTTTGGTCATGTTGAATTTAAACTCAATTCAGGACATCCAGTTTGAAGTGCCTGATAGGCCCCTGGAAATATAAAACTAGAGATCAGGGGAGAAGTTAGGACTGGATAAATAGATCTGAGAATCATTGAGGTTGGTAGCTGAATCCAAGGGAGCTGAAGAGCTCTCTAAGTGAAAGAATGTAGAGAGAAAGAAGGTCCAAGACAAAGATGGGGAACAATCATGCTTAGTGGGCATGAATGGATGAAGAGCTCCAGAAAAATTAGAACTGAGATGTCATTCATTTAGTTTCAATTGAGGTAATTAGGAGGTGCAATGGATAGAATGTGTTGGGGGGAGAGAATGGAGTAGGTTGGTTTTTGGGTGCGGGGGTGAAGTCAGAAAGATGAGTTCAAACTGAGTCTCAGATACCAGTTGGGTGATTTTGGCCAAATCACAACCTCTGTCTGTGTTTCCTCAACTGTAAAAAATGATGTGAAGATCAAGTAAAATAATATTTATAAAGTATTTGACAGAGCGCCTAGCATTATATAAATGGTAGCTTTTATTATTATCATCAATATCATCATCATTATTATTATTATTAGTTGAGTGAAGTTGTAAGACAGATCACAAAGGATTTAGAAGTTTAGAAGAGATGAAGAAGAGGTTCTGAGTACAGACAGATTTTTTTCAGGGTATTTGGCTAAGAAAGGCAAGAGAGATCTAGGATGATTTGCAAAGTTGGTGGAATCTAGCAATCACTGTTCTTGAAGGATGGAAGAGACTATTTATAGACGGCAGCTAGTAAAGATTGAAGATGGTGGGGTGACATCAAGGGCAATCTGGAAAAGTCAGTAAGGAATGGGGTCAATGGGGTTGGTCTTAGTGAAAAGGGTTACCTCTTTGTTAGATACTGGAATAAAAGAGGAAATGTTGGGGGTTGGTGCTAAGAAGAGGGGGAAGAGGGCACTAAGGACAAATGGCCTCAATTTTCTAGGTGTATTATGAAATGAGAGACTGAGGTAAAGAGTACTATGGGGGGGGGTTAGAGTATAGAAAATAAGATATAGAACAGGCATTTTAGAGTAGAATTAAAGAATCTATTAGGGAGAAGTAATAGTAGTCCTTGCTGCACAAGGGCTAAATCGAGGTAAAGCATAAATTTGTGGTAGAACCAAGTACCATGGAACCAAAATCTGCCATCTGTGCATTATTAACTCAGATCACAGATAAAAATGTTATATATTTTTTAGGATCAATATCCTTAGTGTACTTACTAAAGACATCCAGGTTAGCTTGAACCCTTTGAATTCATCAGCCAATGATGAATCCACTTAATCGATGAAGTCTTGTCTAGCACAGATTCCTCCTGGTGACAACCTTGCCAAATGCTTTAGGGAAATCTAGGTAAACTATCTACTGCATCCCCTGACCTGCCTGTTCAGTAACCTCATAAAAGGAGATGTTACTCTTGAAAGCAACTAGATCTCAATGAAACCATGTTTTTTTGGTATTACCACTTCCTTTTCCAAATGTTCACCAATCATTTTTAAAATATTTTTGCCAAGAATCAAGCTCACCCACCTATAATTGGAAGATACCCGCCACCCCTTGAAATATTGGGCCATTTGATCTCTTCCAGAACTCTGCTGTTCTCTGTGATCTTTCAGAGATTGTTGCCAGTGTCTTGGCAATTACATCTACCAGATCATTACCTTCTAGGCAATTCTTCTGAGTCTGGTTACTTGAACTACTCTAGGAGTAGCTGGATGCCACTACCTAGCCTTAGCCATTTTTGTCCTATTCTTTCATGTTAAAAGATGATTCTTGGCAGAGAAACAAACAAAATGAATTGAGTAGTCTTTTCTCTTTCATGTGTTATTCAGTTTAAGTTTCAATTCTATTCCTTTTTTTCTTTCTCCCAATATAACTACCCTCACCCCTTTCACTACATCTCATTAGCTCTCAGGGATTCAATGATCATCTCTATGATGATTCAATATGCCTTTTACTAGATCTCACTAGCTCACAGGGATTCAATGATCATCTCTATGATGATTCAATACGCCTTTCACTAGATCTCACTAGCTCGAAGGGATTCAGTGATCATCTCCATGATGATTCACTCTATCTTCTGATGATTCTCAGATCTACTAAATTGGTGCCAGTTTCTCTCCTGACTTCCAGTTTCACATCTTCAACTGCCTTTTTGACATTTTGAATTGGGTCCTTGTAAACATCTTAAATATAATATGTCCCAAACTAAACTCCTTATCTTACCTTATTATTATTATTATCTTTCCCTATCTTTAGTATCAAACCATTCCCCATTCTTCCAGTTCTTTAGGCTCAAAACTTTGATGTCATCCTCAACTCCTTTATCAGTTCCCTCAATTCCTCAGTATCATTCCCTATGTCCAATCTGTTGCAAAGTACTATTGATTTTATTTTTGTAACATCTTTTAAATATGCTCCTTGTCTTGTCTGATACGACTCCCATCTTGGTCCAGCTCCTCATTGCTTCATAATTAGACAATTGCACTAGCTTGCTGGTTGGTCTGCCTGTCACAACTTTGTTTCTTGCTCCATCCTCTACTTAACTGATCTTTCTGAAGTACAAGTTTGACCATGGCACTCCCTGTCAGTAAGTTCCAGTGGCTATTTATTACATCCAGGATTAAATCTAAAATTCTCTGTTTGGTGGCAAAAGACTTTCTTTATCTGCTCCTCCTTATACCTTATCTTGTCTATGAACCAATCAATTCTACCATTGTTCTTGGATGGATGTTAATTTTTCTCCCTATGGTTCAACACTTTTATAATTTTCCCTTGACTAGAATGTCTCAGGTCACTACTCTGTTCTGTGTATCCCCCCCCCCCCCCACTAGTATGTAAGCTCCCTGAAGGCAGGAATTTACTTCTGTATTTATATCTCCAGTGCTTGATACATAACAAATGCTTAATAATTGCTTTTCTATTCATTCATTCAGAGAACTTGACCACTCATGTGAAATTGGTGTGACGTTATAAATTCTCCCCTTCTATTCTCCCCCATTCCCATCAATCCTCATGTTTACCTTTTCTTCTGAGTCCTTCTTTTTGCTACTCCCTCCCATTTTTTCCTTTAGTTTTCTGTAAAATGAGGATGCTGGATTAGTTAATAGCTGATATTTACATAGTATTTTACACAAAATGACCAGGTGGTTTTTCAAATCCTATGTTCTAATGTTCCTTCTAATTTTGCCATTCTATGTATGAAGATTATACAAAAATCACGTTAGAGGTGAAGTTCGACTCTTTCATTTGACTAGAAAATCAAGGCCTAAGAAACTTAGTAACTTGCTCAAGATTATAGGGCCAAAACCAGAATATAGATCTTGGGATTCATAGACTAATGCTCCTTCACTGCTTAAACCACTTTTTCTCCTAATCCCTTCAATAATAATGCTTGTCCTTCATTCTTGAAGAAGACCATGATATCAAGGGGGTGATGCCATGGCAAGCACATAAATTGAATTTGAGTGGGGAGGGGGGGCTGTGCTAGGTCACTAGTCTCACTTTCTCCTCCAGAGCCATCTTGATCCAGTGGCCAGATATGAATCAGGACAACTGCAGATGGTCCTGAATGAGAGACAATCAGGGTTAAGTGACTTGCCCAGGGTCACACAGCTAGTGTCAAGTGTCTCAGGCCAGAGTCTAACTCCTGTCCTCCTGACTCTAAGGCTAGTGCTCTATTACCTTAGGGGTAGTAACTAGGTGGCACAGTGAATAGAGCACTAGCCTCGGAGTCAGGAGGACAGGAGTTCGAATTTGACCTCAGACACTTGACTGTTACTAACTTTTGTGACCTTGGTCAAGTCACTTAACCCAGATTGCCTCCCATTCGGGGCCATCTCCTGTAGTCCTGATGCACATTTGACCAATGGACCCAGATGGTTCTGGAGGAGAAGGTGAGACTGCTGACTTATGGCAGTAGCCCCTCACTCAAATCCAATTCATGTGCTTGTCATGGTTACCATTGTATGCTTTAAGGATCTTTCTAGGTTTAATTT
The DNA here is from genome assembly GCF_037893015.1 of Macrotis lagotis. Classification (NCBI taxonomy): domain Eukaryota; kingdom Metazoa; phylum Chordata; class Mammalia; order Peramelemorphia; family Peramelidae; genus Macrotis; species Macrotis lagotis. The sequence goes on along the minus strand of NC_133666.1, from coordinate 643,047,075 downwards.
TTTTTTTTTTTTTGCATTCTGGTTGTTCTAACGGACATTTTCTGTTCTCAGGGCTCTCAAATGCTCTAGGTCTAGGTTCCTCTCGGACTTCTAAGGTGTTAAAGTCCTTTTCCGCTCTGAAATTGTAGGTCCAATAGCATAAGATCTCTCCTAACTCTGCCATCCTGTTCCAGCACTGAAGAACACTTTAGTAGGGTTCTAGGCATTGGCCTTGATTTGGGTGCCAGTCTGGCAGTGGGTAGGGGAGCCGGGATAGTAGCTGGGCAGAACCAGTCAGTGGGAACGCAGGAGCCCAGTTGGGACAGTGTCAGAATTCGAAGGCGGTAACTTCTCAGCTGGAACTCGGAGAGGTTGGGGTGGTGGGGGAAGGGAGGAGGAGAACCAGTGGCTGGAGTAGAAGGGGGGCAAGGCAGCAAGGTTTCTGTCCTCCCCGGTCCTGCCAGGCCCTGCGTAGGCAGAGGGCGAGGGCGAGTGGAGGAGACAAAGACCTCCCTCCTCCTCTCCCTCCGTCCCTCCCTAGGACCTCCCGAGCCAGTGGGGCCGAGGAGGAGGCGGCGCGGGGAGCGGGCACCGGGTGGAGAGGGAGGCGGGGTCCGGCGGCAGCTTCAGGCACCGGGGGCGTCACCGGGGCAGGGCGCAGGGCGCAGGGCGCACGGACCGGAGCCCGGGGAGCCGCCGAACAAAGGCTCCTGGGCGGCCCAGGCGGCGGACGCTCGGACCCGGGCTCTGCACTCCGGGGCCAGCGGGCTCTAACTGCCGGAGCTGCGCGGCCGCCGGCCCGGGGCGAGGGGCGGGGAAGCGGCGAGGAGGAGCCGGGGCCCCGGAGCCGGCCCTGGGGCTGGGGGCGGGGGGCAGCACGCTGCCTCTCTCAGCTGGAAGCGCCTCGGCGGAGCCGGAAAATGCGCCCCAGAGACTCGGGGGCTTGCAGCCCCTGGTGCTTCCTGCTGCTGCTGCAGCTGGGCTGCCGGGGCGCAGCGCAGCTGCGGAGACAGTGAGTACCCCGGCGGGCCGGGCGCGGGCCGGGCGCGGGCTGGAGAGGGAGGGTGCCCGGCCAGCTCCCAGCTCCGACCCGCCGCCTCTGCCCCAGCTCTCCCTCCCCTCCTCGTCCCCCAGCTTCCCGCTGCTGGACGCATCTACCCTTCTCTCGGCCCCAGGGCTCATTCCCATGCACTCTGCCATCTCTTTCTACCCCTCCACACACAGATGCACACAGACACACAGACACACACGCACACACACACAGACACACACGCAGACGCACAGACACAGACACACACACACACACACACACACACACACACACACACACACACACACACACATACGCCCGGGAACCTCTCTCTACCTGCATCCTCTAGGATTTTCCCTACATTACTCCGGGCAGGGAATTGGAGTCAGACAGTCTGGGTTCCTGCTCCCACACCTCCTCGCAGCTCGTGTTCGGCCTCGGGCAAGCTCACTCAACCCCTCGGAAGCCTAGTCTGGAAGGGGACCAGTGGACTAGATGGATCCTCCGTCCAGGCTGGGGCCAGCCCGCTAAGGTCCCCACCAGCTCAAACATTCCACGGCCGTGGCCAGCCTTGCCTGTGGGGGAGGAATTTCATTTAAAGGTGCCCCGAGGGGAGGAGAAACTTGCCCTTTCGCCCAAGGGATGGCTGGGCCACCTCGTGGTGCCCAAGCCTTGGAGAAAGCCTTTTGCGGTGCGCTTTCCCCTCTAGCGCTCGGCGCTCCTTGACCCAGGGAGTGGATACCTCTGTCCCCAGAGAGAGACGGAGGACTCGCAGCTGCTCCCCTTACTAGGAAATACTTGCCAGCCTGCCAAGCTGTGCTAAGACCTGACAGGGCGGTCAGTCACGGGGGCTCGAACCGGAGCTGTCAAGTCACTAATCAAACCGTCCAAACTAAACACTGAAGTTCAAACCTAACGTTCTTCGCCTGCTTCATTGGGGTAGACCCCCTTGCCTAGTAGGAAGCGGTGCATGGACAAGGCATCGGGAGGGAATGGGAAGCTCAAAATTCTCTTTCTGAAGTTAGACGTCAAGAGGAGAAGCGGTGGGAGCGGCGAAAGTATGCGGACTGGGGGTGGGAGGGGAGGTGGGAGAGCAGGACTCTCATCATGTGATGCAGGGTCCAGGCAAGCCCTGCCACTCATGGACTCCGGGTGGTTGAGCAGAGAATTTAGCCTCTTTGGACTTCGCATTCCCCATCTAGAAAACGGAGAAAATAAAACCAGCTCTGCCTCAAAACAGGGGACCTCTTCAGAGAACATCTAATCCAAATCCTTCATTTTTCAGAGGCAGAAACAGGCTCAGAGAGAGAGGCAGGAACTTTTCCAAGGTCACATAAAGGATAAATGGGAACTGGGGCAGCTTTTAACTTCTAAGTTACGGGAGATCACTATGATGTCCTTTTTCAACACTAAGGTCTCTTTCCTCATGAATTTATACACGAAGAAGTAGTAAAACTTCTGCTCAAATAGATTTCAGATCTGGCATCCCTCAGCTGAGGGTGTCAGAGCAGGCCCATTCACAAACTTTGAATAGCCTGGTAGCTCCAGAAGGCAGACTCGAGGACCAGAAAACTAATATTGCCTGTTGAACAGGACAGCATCACCATAGCAATGGAATTCACTAAATGATGACTTGGGGCTTGCAAAATAGCCTGACCTTCATCCCACAGCAACAATTCATCATTCCTTAAAGGACCTAGTAACAAAGAATCAGGAAGCTAAGAGAGCCTTTGTATTTCTTGTATTTTAAGCCTTAATTCACAGGAGGGTATCTTTCAAGACTGGCTGATAAGAGACCATTTTTCCTCATAAATGTTAGAAAGTTTGTTCTAGGAATTATTATATCCTATTTTTTGTAACTGAAGAAAAATCTAATTCAATAACATTGAGATCTCAAGGCTGGGAAGCATATATGCATTTGTACAATTCACATTTAAGTAAGAAGAGAGTCTGGAAATCAGGGATTTAAAATGATAACAGAGCAGGCAATGTATGAAGCTTTCCCACTAGAAATTTTAGGAAGACAATGGCGGTGTGGTGGCTCTACTTAGAGCTGGACTCCAAAGACTGGAATTCAGGTCTCAGCTGGGCCTCCAAGTGTGTGAATACCCAGGAGGTGACTGACACAGTTTTATTGTTGATGGGCAAGTCATAGAACAACTCAGTTCCTCCCCCTGTAAAATGAAGATAATCATGATATTTTTTAGAGTTGTTTAGAGAAAAGTATTTGTAAACTCTAAACTGCTATAGAAAAGGATCTCCCATAATATTATTTATGTGAAAATTGCCTTTCTGCAGAATTGGTGAACGGTCCCCTGAGGTCAGCTGAATTCAATTAATCAAGCATTTGTTAACTGCCTCCTTTGTAGGAGGTACTAGGTCTCCCTCTTGTCTATTTCTATTTTAATGAATTTAATGAATTAATGTACATGATTCCTTTTCAATAAAAGAATAAAGTAGCATGAGCTGCCAAATTTAGACGTTGTGGTACTGGTGGTAATGTTTTAAAACCATTTTAGTCCAAGGTATAACTTGGAAAGGGTATCTTATTGGGAGTCAGGAATCCTGCCTTAATAGCCTGGTAAGGCTATTAAATTACTACAGGATCTTGGACAAGTCCTACTTCTCTCTAGGCCTTGAATTTTCTCATCTCCACAATTAGAAAGACCTGAGCTACATACTCTCTGAGATTCTAGTCTTTATGGTTTAGTTTCTGAACATATACTAAGATTCCTGTAAGCTCAACTCTTAGCATTCTAGGTCTGGCATTTAAAGAAAGGTCCTTTACAATGGTGCAGATCCCTCCCTGGCAGAAGCTGATGGAGCTCTTTGGCATGATCCATGGTGTCTCAGTTTTCTCACATGCCATCTCTGGCACTGTAGCGATGAGTACCCAAGGCATGACTGAATAATCACTCTATAGTTGATAAGACTGACTGTAGTTCATCCTCTTTCTTGTCAGTTAGGCATAGACAATCCTTAATTGCCAGTTTTTCTCACCAATTTTCAATTTTTCTTTTTCAGGGGTTATTTGATTGCTGCTCCTTCGGTGTTTCGGTCAGGAGTTGAAGAGGTCATTAGTGTGACGATCTTTAACTCCCTAAGGGAAACAGCTGTGCAGATCCAGCTAGTGGTCAAAGGGGAGACTGTAGCCCAGAGCCATGGAACCATTCTTGGTAAGTGGTCCTTCAGGGTCACTCAAGTGCTATTAGAAGCTTGGATTTTTGCTTTCACAAGACAAATGGTTATTCTAGGATTCTGTTGGTTTCAGCCTCATATTATAATTATTTACTAATTGGTGGATGATTCCTAGCAACATCTTAATGTCTCTGCATTTCCCCCCAAACACATACAGCACTGATATTCTTTTTAGTCTTGGTTTGCTGCAGATAGCTAAGTGATCCTGGATCAGTCTGGATACCAGATAGAGGCCAAGGCAGTGCTTGGATTTTAACCTGATTGTTCTCAATTTCAAGTCCAAAGTTTGTTTTGTATCAATAATTCGCTGTGTGCAAGACACTCTCTGGGCTATGGGCTAAGGGGTGGGGAGTTTGAAAGCCTTTCTCCATCGGGGAACTTGTAGACTAGTTGGAAGAGATGTAAGTGTGGGAAAAGTGTAATTACAGTTCAAGAGATAACTCTCTGGGAGATGTGACAAGATATTGTGACATGTCTAGTCAGTAAATACTCTGGGTTTTGAGGGGAAATACAGAATGATGGTTTAAGTAAGTTTGCCACAGATTTTTGAAGAAAGATGCTTTTACTGTAGTAGTAGGTGGGATACATTGATAAGAACAGAGACCTTCTGGGGAAGATTCAGTCAATCTTTTAGTCAAAATCTGCTTCTTTCCCTTTCTATATCCTACTCTAGCCTTTCCCCCAGTAGCCTTAAAATTAAATCCCTACCAAAACAGTTATCTCTCTCAGTAGAGGAAATACTTTGGGTGATTTCGCTGTTGACAGAGCCTGCTTGGAGTCAGAGGACCTTGGGTCTGAATCTAAATTATGATAACCATCAGCTTGACTATGGGCAGTTACTTAACTCCTGGAGCCTCACTTTCATTATCTGTTAAATGGGGAGGTTTAACTCCTAAGCTATGGGAAAGAAAGCACCCTGTAAATTTTTAAAGGTACCATTTCCTTCCAGGGTCTTTCCTGATTGCCACCATTACTAGTATTTTCTCCCTTTTGAAATCATTTTGCATACATTTTACTTTCTCATTTGTGTATGTGTTGTAATGCCACAGGAGAGAGAGTAAATTCCTTGAAGGCATGTGCTTGTTTCATTTTTGTTGATACATAGACACTTTTATTGGACGTTTAATTTGTTGGACTGAAATAGAGCATTATAGAGATGAGTTGTTATTATCAGCATAGAGCTTTAAAGTTTCCCACTTCATCCATGAAACTGTCCCTGATTTTTCCTTGCCCAGGCAGGGTATGATCAACTCTCTCTCCCCTTATCTCTAGTGCTGTTTTTAATTCTCCTGTGCTCTTAAAGACACACTAAGAGGTTAAAAGACTTGTCCAGGATTTCAAGTCCATTGTTCTAGCCACAACATTAGTATTTATTAAGAACTTACTATGTGCCAGATGTCCTACTAAGGCTGGAGATACAAAAAACAAAAACAAATCAGGCTCTGACCTCAAGAAGCTTACATTCAAGTGAGGGAGACAATACGTGGTTAACTAAAGATAAAATATATGGAGTCACAGGTGGGAAGTAATCTGAGAGAAGACTCCAGCAGCTGGGGTACCTAGAAAAGTCTCCTGTGCTTGGTGGGATCTGAGCTGAGGTTTAAAGGAAGTTGAAGAGAAGGAGAAAAAAAACAGAAAAAAATTGGAGATGAGGTGGAGAGTTGTATTAAAGGAGCAGTGAGTAGGTTGGTGTGTATGGATTTCAGAGTGTATGGAGGGGAGTGACATGTGAGAAGAATAGGAAAAGTTGGAAGGGCACAGACTATTTAGAGCTTTGGATAAAAGAGCAATTTGTATTTTATCCTAGAGGTAATAGGGAGCCTCAAGAACTCATGGGGGAAGGAGAAGGGAGCTGGGCAGACCTATCGATGATGTTGTGGTTATTGGCCTAGAATCACCTTGACAGTTGGATGGAGTATACATTGAAGCTGGGAGTTGAGGAGGGCCTAAACTAGGGGTTTGGGCCATGGAATGGAGAGAAGAGACATAAATGAGAGCAATTGTGACAAGATTTGACAATGAATTGTATATGTGGACATGGGAGTGAAGAGTCAGTATGAGTTAAGATTGTGAGCCTGGGATAGCTTAGGAGGATGGCTGTGTCCTTGTTTTGTTAGGAAAGTTTAGAGGAGAAGAAGTTGGACTGTGTGTGAGTGTGTGTGTGTGTGTGTGTGTAATGAGTGCTGAGTTTGAAATATCTTTGGGATGTACAAAAGGCATTTAATGATATCTGCAAGCTCAGGAGACAGACTAGGGCTGGGTGGATAGATCTGGAATGATCTGCATAGAGGTGAAAATTGAACCTTTGGGAGCTGATGAGATCACCAGTGAGGCAGTGTGGAGTAAAAAGAGAAGAGGGCCCAGTAGAGAGTCTTGGGGTGAATGTGCTTGAAATGATGATGAGACAGAGAAGGAGGTGTTAGAAAAGTTGGAGTACAGCTAGAAAGAACAGTGTCATCAGAACCTAGAAAGGAAAGAGTCTCCAGGATGTGGTGAACAACAATGTTAAACATTTTGTGGATGTGAGAACGATAAGGACTGAGAAAGATCATTAAATTTGTCAATTAAGGGATCTGGGGTAACTTGGAGTGGGCAGCTTCAGTTGGATGCTGAAATGAGATATTAGACTACAGGGGGTTTAGGAAAGTGTGAGAGAAGAGAGGATGTAGAAGCAATGAGGCTAGTTGGATTTTTTCAAGGAGTTTTATCATAAAGGGGAGGCAGCTGGGATGGTAGCTAGTTGGGTTGGTAAGCTATAATGAAGAATGAGAAAGGTGTGGGCATGTTTATAGGTGGCAGGTGGAGATACAGACAGACACAAAGACAGAGAGAGCTCGAGATATGTAGGATAAGAGTGTAGGGCTGTTAGAGAGGCAAGTCCCTTTAGTGCTCTCCTCTCATTTTACAGAGAGAGAAGCTAAGGTCTAGAGAGGTTAAATGATTTGTCCAAGATAGCACAGGTAGTAAAGTGGCAGAGACAAGATACGGACCCAGGTTTTCTGACCCCAGATCAGCACTCTTTACAAGATGCCGCTTCCCATTGAGAGATAGGTGGGATGGATCTTTGAGTTCAGGAGGGATAGTTTAGTTTGGATTTGTTTTGCAGCCTTTATTCCTAGTGCTCAGCAAAAAATTCTTCTGGTTTATCATATTCTGAGACTTCAAATTAGTGTATAATTCTAGCAAGGAAAACAATAGTGATAAGAATTACAAGCATACTCTATCTAGTGCTTTCCCAACAAGTATTATTTTGCAGTAGCACAATATGTTATATTCAAGATCCACCATAAGGCATCTAAACCCTGTTAACTTCAGTGTCTTAGCAGCTAGTCACTGTCTTTTTGGCAACTTGGCTGGGAGTCTTTAATATTCAGATCATGCATTCAGTGTTTTATAAGCATTTATTAGGCACTAATTACACCTTTCTGAAATGTTTAGAGCAATAATCTGGGTACAAGGAAGAATATATAGTCCCTGTCATCACAGAGTTCATAGTCCAGGAGGAGATAGGACTCAAATACAATCACTGAACTATATAATAATCAATTGATAAATTGTTTTCTGGGACCAGAATTGGGTTAGTAAGACAGCATCATATAGAACACATATTATACATATCATATACATATACTTATATTATACATATATCATACACATATACCTATATGTGTTGCTATGCTTTTTTAAAAATCTCATTTATAGGAGTGTGAGGAGAAGGGCATGGACAATATTTGGACCTAACTGAAGCTTTTTTTTTAAAGTCGGAATTTGGCTCATCTAGAAATGTGAACCCCACATTATAATACTGCTTTTATGGAACTCAGTGTTCTAGTATTTTACCTAACATTAGGTTTTCACTGAACCAATGACTGGCATTGGGTAGGGGATGCCATAATGGAGAATTTCACAGAGCACCTAGAATTGTAGCTCCTTGGGAAACGGAAGGACAGCTAATTTTAGGAGTACTCGGTTTCTCTTCTGTCCATGCTAATGAAGGAATCTTTTTTTTTAACCCCTCTCCCTATGTACTAATTTAAAAATCAGAGCTGAGCTCTTCTAGGATCTGACCTAACTGAAAACCAAAATTTATCCGGGTGTTTATACATTCACTCACCTACCTCCTTTTTGGAAACTGGCTCTCTCTTCTGTTTATCTTAGGTCTTTGGATAAAAAGGAGTCGGTAGGTACACATGTGGGTGTGGTGTTTACACATCTGCCTGACAGATGCTAAACAGAAGTCTTAACTGGCAGGCTTCAACAACAAACACAAGCTGGATGAATGTCTCATGATGATTCACATCCCTTGGAGAACGGTGGTCCCTGACAGCCAAGCATTGTCCTCCCTCTTCATTTCTTGAATTCAGCATCAGCTTTCTCCCCTTCAAGCACTCTGCGGCAGCAGCGGCATGTCTTGGGAGAGGGCCACGAACCAATTAAGCTTGCCAGTCAGCCAAGTTCTTCCTGAATAACTCAACTAAGTCCACCTCACCCTAGGCCTAGAGTTTTCCCCAGAGTCGAGGAAATGACTTCTGAACCACTCTCCTTGCCCTGGTCAGTCTTTTAGAGGGACTTGGATCCAAGTGTTCTCTTCGTAGGGAAGTCCCCCTTTAGTGTAACTTTTCCTATTTGAAAGGAAAACAGCTTCCTTTAGTCAAATAAAGAAATGATCAATTTAACGTCTTTTCATTTTTATTTTCATTTTTAGATAAAGGGACAATCAAGTTCAAGGTAAGCTTTGAATATTTTTATGATATATCACTGTCTCCGTTTTCTCTCTTCTCAACTCTATCATTCACAGGCCACCAAAGTCTTCTTCCTAAGGTCCAGCTCTAACCATGTAAATCCTCCTCTCAAAAGCCAACAGTGGCTCCCTGGTGCCTATAGTCCTGACTTTTCTAGCTAGCCCACCACAATCTGGCTTTAGTCAACCTTTCCAACCTTATCTCATACTATGCCTTTTCAAGCATTCTACATTCCAGCCAGATTGAACTACAGCTTCCCTTAAACCTCTCTCTCTCTCTCTCTCTCTCTCTCTCTCTCTCTCTCTCCCCCTCCCCACATGTAGGCACATACAAGCTCCACTGCTCAAAGTGTACTTCCCATTCCAAATTCCACAAACATTTCTGCCTTAGGAAATTCTTCTTTTTCCAGCTCATCACCTTCTTCCCAAAGCTATTCTTGATCCTCTTAGCCTGGTCACATATCTTGCCTCCTTCCTCCAGTTTCTCTTACCTGTGTCACTTCCTCTGTGTTCCCTTGTGTAACTTATCCATGTTCTGATTTGTTATTGCTATTAATGTGTCCTTTCTCTCCAGTCCTACACTGATTTTAAGCACCATGAGGGCTTGTGTGTGTGTGTGTGTGTGTGTATGTGTGTGTTGTGTATATGTAATGATTTTTCCATCTTTGTATCTCCTGGGCCAAATACAAGTCCCCACATTTTAATTAATTATAAATTGAATTGAGAGAATATATGAAACTGAATAAGATGAGAGAATTTGTGTCTATAAATGAAACTATTCAAGCAGGAAGGGAACCTGCCTTTATTTGAAATAATAAACTTCCAATGTTGGGAAGGACCTCACAGATCATCCAGTCTAGCACCTTCCCAAAGTGTGATTGCCCTCCACAGTTTCCCTGATAAGACATGCTCTGATAAAACATTTCCAGTGATAGAAAAATCACTGCCCATTCCATTGTTAGCCTTGTTCACTGGAGCTCTATCTGGCTTTTCATGTTTTTTCAGGCATTAAGGACGAGGAGAAGGCTCAGGGAGTTCATTTGTGGTCTGGAGTTTATCACTTCTGGTTGAAGATTTCTCTTGCCTAATCTGAGACCCAGGCCCATCCTGACATGTTTCTTTCATCTGTGAGGAGACCGTAATTAGATTTAATCTAGGTCTGGCACAGCATACAATAGAGTTCCAAGCCTGAAGTCAGAAAGACTCATCATCCTGAGTTCAAATTTGGCCTTAGACATTTTATTAGCTGTGTGACCCTGGACAAATCACTTAACCTGTTTGCCTTTGTTTCTTCATCTGTAAAATGAAGTGGAGAAGAAAATAGCAAACCACTCCAGTATCTTTGTCAAGGAAATCCCAAATGGAGCCTGGAAGTGTCAAATGTGACTGAAAAAATGATGAATTAAAAAAAAAATGAGTTCAGTGATATGTAGAGATATTTCTTTATAGTATCTATTGGAGAAAAGTTCATTTTTGGAAATTCATTAAGTATTTCTTAAATTTTGTTTGTTGTTTGCAAGGGACTAGGAGAACAAAGACAAAAACCAAAACAATCTCTGCCCTCAAGGAACTTTATATCTAGTTGGGGAGATAATATGTAGTTATATAAATATGTACAAAATACATAATTATACATAGTTAACAGAGAAAGCACACTTTGGGTAAGGGAGTCAATGACTGACTGACTCTAAATAGGCTATAAACTCAGGAAATTCAGAAATTGTGAAATTCAGTTCATACCTAAAACATAAATTCTGTCCACACTATCATGGCAAGTTCATTCTCCTTTTGCTGATTGAGAGAAGTCACTTGGCCTCCTGTTCTTCTGCTGGTCAGCTCCTATAGGTAGGAAATTGGTCTTTCTATTGAGTTATAGTTGTCTTCCTTCTAATCCCCACCTAGGCATGCTTTGATTGTAGTTCTACCCTTTTGAAGAAATATAAAAATGACTCATGGATATGTTGTACTTTAAGGTTTGCTAAGTGTTTTAATATAAGTCCTCATTTTATTTTTCAAGTGATGTCCTTTTACATTTTTAAGTTGTCTTCTTTTTTTAAAGTATTTGTTGAATTTTAAGATTTTATTTGTCCCAATTACATGTAAAAGCAATTTTTAACTTTTGTTTTTTACAATTTTGAGCTCCAGATTATGTTCCACCCCCATCATTGAGAAGACTTGCAATTCAATAAAGGAAGTCTCAGTTTTCTTTTTCTTTCTTTTTTTTTTTGGCAAGGCAATGGGGTCACATTGCCCAAGGTCACACAGCTAGGTAAATTAATAAGTGTCTGAGGTCAAATTTGAACTCAGGTCCTCCTGACTCCAGGGCCAGTTCTCTATCCACTGTGCCACCTAATTGCCCCTCAGCTTTCTTACCTGAAAATGAAGGGGAGTGAATGAGTCTTTTAACCAAGATTCTCTCTCAGCTATAAATCTACATTCATATATTTGCATTTCTGTAATGCTTTAAAGTTTACAAAGTGTTTCATCCCAAAAAAAAAACTTGTGAAGTATTGCCTTTCCAGATGACTCTGGAGGAGCTTTCAGTCCAATGGACTTGAATCCATGTCATATGGTATTCAGTTCAAGAAACTGGGAGCAATGAAGAGAAGTTATAAAAGGACAAATATAGACCAGATATTAGGAAAAACTTCCCAACGAAGCTACCCCTGAATAGAACATACTACCCCATGAAGCACTACATCCCTGGGGCTTGGAGGACTGCAAGCAGAATCTGGACAGCTATTTGTCACATATATGGAATGTGATTACTTTAGGATGCAACATTTCAACTCTTAAATTCTCTGATCCTCTGAAAATCAGAGGAAGAGGGTTTTTCCATGTGTCTAAGTTGCTTTGTCCAGACCCAGGAACTTGGTACAATTGTAAATAGGCTTCTTACCTGATTTCTCTCCACGGAGTCAGCAAAATGACGACAGCAAAGGCTTGTAAGAGATCTTAACTCTCATTTTGCACAATCTTTTCATTTGACAAATGAAGAAATTGAGGCCCAGAGAAGTGGAAGCGAGTGACTTGCCTGGAGTCATAATCAGTAAGTTACAGGCTTGAACTCAGAACCTGTGACTAGGAATCCAGTTTTTATTGCATTGTATCAGACTGTTTTGTAAACTAGATCACTTAGGCCAATGTCTTGTTATTATGGAGGGCATTGAATCAGCTGACTCTGAAGTCCCTTAGTTAATTAAGTTTCAGAGAAGTATCTTCTATCTGACACTAGCCCATCTTCCCACCCTCAATTTGTATCTGAATCTCCTAGTCACAAAGTTGTCATTTTTCTTCTGATTTCTCAAATGATGCATATAGAATTAAAAAAATATATGTAGGAAACTTAAACTTTGAATTCCTTTGGTTTTTCCTATTCTTTGAGATGCGTTTACTTGCTGTGTCCTTTTCATTCTCTATTTGATTCATGGGAGATGGAGCGAGGTCCAGGACATCTTCAATGATTTCCCAAGTCTTCATTGCCCTCTCCCATATAACTTTTTTCCTCATAGATTTAGAACTTTGAGGAGAATATACCCAATTCTTATATTTTCTATATGATGTCTTTTTTTCTGCTATTAAGTTCAATTAACTTTTCCCAGAAAACATCTTTCTGGGCAGGGCTTGCTTTGGGGCCCTTATCCCCAACAGGAGGTAGAGGGTGGATCTCAATCTCATAGCTATTAAACTGTGACATGCATCTGGAATCCTGGCAGATTATCATTCACAAAAGCCTATTGGAGCTCTGGGGACTGGCTAATACAGTGAATTAGTCACTGTCCTCCTCTGACTTGAATTACCTTGATTTAGGAACTTGCCAGTGAGCTGAGTAGTTTTTCTGATGAGTGATTATAGTGATATATCAGGGGATAAGTGGCAGGATTTTCTCCACTCATCTTTCTACAGGTATATTTTCCTGAGTAGAATAAATAAACTATGAAGCTGTTGGATACAGTGAGAACACTGCATTTGAATTTAGAAAACCTAGTTTTGAACCCTGGCTTTTTCACTTAATCTTATTTGACTTTAGGCTGGTCATTTAACATCTCTATATCTTAATTTCCTGTGTTCAAGGGTGTGTTCAAGGAAGACTAGTAACTGATGTCAGGGCTGCAGAGCCCTTTTCAGGTCTGCTGAGATCTTTTTAGGCCTCCTTTCCACCTTTAATGTTCACCTGAGCCACCTAACTCTAACCTGTGACTCTCAAAAGATGTATCATGCACAGCAGGAGACCCCTGTGAACAATTTTGGCAAATAGGCTCAACCAGGTGGAGGGTAACAGAGGGGATCTCAAACTTATTGATGAGCTGGGGGGCTGGCTACCCCAAACATATGAATTCCTTTTACTAGAATAGGTGGATGAGAATAGTTTATTCAGTGGACATGAAGGTGGCTGAAGCAGGTGCTGTGGAGCACTAGGGCTTAGTTAGACACTGAAGATGCCATCACTGAGGATGAATACAGCATCAAGATCAGCTTCCACATTGCCAGTAAATTCTTCAACTTGAAAAGATCATAAGCTGTAGCTAATGTTTCCACATATGGACACTGTGGTGTTTGCTGACTGATTGAGCACCTGTGTTTTCTTGGTGTTGATTGTTCAGCCGAAATTAGAACAATCAGCAGAGAATTGATCCATACTTTACTGCATCTCAGCTTCAGAGGCTGCAGAGTGCACAATCGTCTGCAAATAGAAGATCATGCACCAATACTTCCTTTACCATTGTCTTGGCTTGTAGCCTTTTCAAGTTGAAAAATTTGACATCAGTATGATAGCTGACCTTGATGCCATGTTCATCCTCAGTGAAGGCTTTTGATAAAGTGATTGAAAACACCAAGCTAAAAAGCATGGGAGCAAGGACACAACCTTGTTTCATCCCTTTGGTGACCAGCAGCAAGACAGAATCAAGATAACTGGTGATGACTCTAGATACACATGCAGCCTCTGAAGCTGAGATTCAACAAAGTATGAAAGTATACTTTCCAGGGATGTACACATTGATAATAAGATTGATACATGCATTACCAGAGCTAGCTCAGTATTCAGGAGGTTCCAAAGGAAAGTATGAGAGAGAAGAGGTATTAGACTGACCACCAAACTGAAGGTCTACAGAGCATTGTGCTGACTTCATTGCTGTATGCCTGTGAAACCTGGACAATCTACCAGCACCATGCTAAGAAACTGAATTGCTTCCATTTAAATTCTTAGAAAGATTTTGAAGATCACGTGGCAGGAGAAGATACCAGACATTTCTCAAGTTAAACTGTGAAGCATTCAAATGTTACTACAGAGAGCACAACTACAATAGACTGGACATGTTATCAGACTGCTAAACACATGTTTGCTAAAAAAAGATATTTTATGGAGAACTCACACAGGGTGCTCACAGACATAGTCAGGAGAAGTGATACAAGGATACAAGGTCCCTCTTAAGAACTTTAGAATTGATTGTGCAGCATGAGAGACCCTGGTACAAGATTGCCCAGCATGGCATGCCCTCATTAGAGAGGGTACTTGCTCTGTGAGCAAAGCAGAATGGAAGCAACTCAAAGGAAACATGAGATGTGTAAATTTAGAGTAATCACCCCAGGTATCCACGTGAATTATTTGTGTCCGACCTGTGGTAGAGCATTCCAAGCTCAAATTGGTCTGATCAGCCAGAGTTGAACACATCTACCATAGTGATGTCATTTTGGTGGTCTTCCATAACGAAGTACAAGAAGCGGCCACCTTAATTCCCGCATCTGTTAAATGAGAGCACTACACTAGGTTCCTTCTGCTTCTAATTGTTATATCTTTATGACAATAGATTTATCACTCAATAATTATTTATTAATATTGATGCCTGGTATATGAAGAGCTCTTTGCTGGTATTGTTGAGGATAGAAAGATGGATAAGATACTTGGTTGATTCTTACCTTCATGGAGTCTATAGTTATTTAGGAGAGTTAAGACGGATAACTATGATTCAAGGCAGAATATGACAGAAGACATAAAATAGATGTTGAAAAAACTCACAAGAGTCTGTTCACTTTTGGGTTACTGGATCCAGGTTAGAGGAAAGTAGTTTGTAAATTGAGGAAAATATTGAGAGGAAGCATGCCATAGTAGAGGCACTGAGCTAGCTCTGGTAATGCATGTATCAATCTTATTATCAATGTGTACATCCCTGGAAACATGGCCTCAAGGTCAGCCATCATACTGATGTCAAATTTCTCAACTTGAAATGGCTAAGAGATAGGAACTCGAGTTCAGATCTCAATTTTGGCCCCTGGAAGACTCAATCATTCATCTTCTGAGGGTCCGCCCCACAACCCCTACCCCTGGCAACTTGCTGAGTCCATGAGCTACAGAGAAAGTGATGATGACCATTGGCAAAGGTAATTTCTTTGCTTTGAAATTCCCTCTGCAAATGAAATTATGGATCAATTCACTATGCCTATCCTATTTTTTTGGTTAAATATGTTCTTAGGTCAGGGAAGATTATTTCTGGATTCATCCTGCCTCCCACTTCACCCTATGGTAGACTCAACTGGGTATTGTCTCAGCTACACTCATAGGAGACAGATTGGTACAATGGAAAGACAACTACCCTGAAGTCCAAAGCTCTGGATTCAAATTTCATCTCTGACATTCCCTTTTGGGTGACCATGAACAATTTTTCTAATCTAGAAAATGAGAAAATCTGAGATTAGTGCCTTCCAGCTCTACAGCAGTGACACAAAACTCCTAAGTTTCTCCCAACCTTGGACTCTGCCTTCTGGATTCCCATACATATGCTGGTGTGACAGCCCTCCAAGAGCTACAGAGTAGATTATACAGATCTTAACTGGACTGAAAAAGGGATCTGTGGTTAGGTCAGGCTGATACCAGTGAGGCCATAAAGAAATAGTTAGGTAGAGGCTAGATGAGCACTTGTCAAAACTTATAAAGATCATCAGAGATAGAAACTTGGCACTAAGTGATCTCTAAGGTCTTTCCAACTCTGAAGATTTTTAGTATTGTCTAACGTTCCCTTCCTCTTGTCCCATATCTGCTGTATATATAAATGAAAGAATAGTTGAGAAAATGTAGAAGTGGTTCTCCTTCAGTAAGGATTGGACAAGATGTGGTAGGAGAGAGACCGCTGAATTTGGAATCAGTGGTTCCAAGTTTTGATCTCAGCTTTTTGCTATGTGTGGGTTTGTGAGAAATTCCTTTTACTTTTCTGGGCCTAAGATGAAGGGGGTGAGCCAGGTATTCTCTAAAGTTCCTTCAGCTCCAAATCTTGTGATCCCATAACCTCAAGTATAGGTCCTGGCCACTTCTATGGTTCAAGTTGTGTTCTAAAAAAGGTAACCCATGTCAAGGTCAGGTCAATGTTCACCAGGGGTTAAGTAAGAGTAGTAAGACAAGTCAGGACACTTTTCCCAAGCAGCAAGTGGAGCAGCTAGCTGGTGGCATGGTGTAAGGTCTGGGCTATCACTACCATTTTGTCTTATACAAAGTCTAGGGCTGAGATTTCATGCTTCTCTGGAGCCAACATCCTGTTCATGCTCTCTTCTTCAGCTGGGGTCTAGGTATCCAAGGTCATAGCCAGTCCTAAGAAGCTATGATTGAACAATAGATTTTGATTTTTAAAGCAACATTGCTATGTGGTGTGAGAGAAGAAACACCAGACAAAACACTGGGAGGGCAATTTCAAGTCTCAGTTTTACTCCTCTAATTAGCCATATGATCTCAAGAAAGTTCTTTGGCTTCTCCTCTGTAATATGAGGGAAGCTGAACAATCTCTGACTCTATGATGCTCTGGAGAATAGATCCCTTAATGCAATGGATTGTTCTACTTCCTTCATCCACAGATAAATCCCTGATAATTCTATTTTAAAAGGGTCAGTCAGATGGTGTAATGGATAGAACATTGGTCCTGGAGTTAGACACAGCTGAGTTCAAATATGTGTGACCCTTGGCAAGTCACTTAACCTTGTTTCCTCAGTTTCCTCACTCTGTCTGATGAACTAGAGGAGGAAATGGCAAACTACTCCAGTATCTTTGCCAAGAAAATCCCAAATGAGATTATAAAGAGTCAAACATGACTGAAATGACCAAACAACAACAAATCTGTTTTAAAGTGCTTGTTGCAGAAGTAGCCAGGTTTTGCATTGTACTGTAATGGAGAATAAATTCCTCAAAAAAAGTAGCTTTCTAGGTGTTTGGGAATTCTCTTTCCTGGATAGTTGTACATACCTGCAGAAGGAATCCTAAGAAATTAGTTCTGGGGCTTGGGCTTCCTGTATGTAGAAAGTCTGAGCACTGGGGCCATCCCTGTAATTGCAAATAATCAGAGATGATTACTGAAAACACTTTCATTTTAAAATAACAGAAAAGAGCTTAGCTCTATAAGGAAATGTTCCAGGCAGGTGGGAGACAGCAGGGAGCCATCCTGTCAGGGCAAGAGCAGAACCTTAGATTGGCAGGGTGGGGAAAGCTACTGTTCAGCTTCAAATGCTGTCTTCTTTCTGAAAATTGAACCACAAACTCAATCAACATTGCCTGAACACTGAGTATGAACTGGACCCTGTGCTCAGAATTTAGCTTCACATGGGGACCAGAACCAGGCTGTTGTGTCCCAGCTCTTCCCAGTGCTGTGCATTCTCAGAATTAAATACAAGTTAGACAGAGACTGTTTGGATTTGTTCCATGAAGTTAGAGTAAGTGATGCTCCTGCTCACTGCTTCCTTCGGAGACTAGAAGTAGTGCCTGCAACACCATCCTAAGGCAGCACATTGCATGGGCAACAATACAGGGCTGAGAGTCAGGAGATGGGGGTGTTAATGGGACAGGTTTAATGAGAAGAGTCTGTGTCACCCTGAGGAAGTCATCTTCCTCATCTATAAAATGAGGGGATTTGACTCAGTGCAGTTAAATTGTCTTTTCAGTCATGTCTGACGCTTTATGATTTCATTTTGTCTTTTTTTTTTAGCAAAGATCCATTGGAATGGTTTGCCATTTCCTTCTCCAGGTCATTTGACAGATGAGGAAACTGACTTGCTCAGTGTCACACAGCTGGTATATGACACCAGATTTGAACTCAGGAGGATTAGTCTTACTGGCTCTAGGCTCGGTGTTCTATCCACCGAGTCACCCAGCTTGCCCTGGATCTAGGATTTGACTAAATTGTGCCTGTCCCAGTTTATATTCTGTATGCATTCCTAAACTCTTTTCAACTTTAAGCTTCTACATCTCTAAGAACCATATCAGTTTCTGGCCCCTTTATCATCCCGCATAATACTAGGCCTTTTCTCCATGGCATTAGTGTAAAATCCTTTTAACCAAAAGCTTCTATTAAGAGTTTTAAAAAGCTAGGAGATCAGCACCTCTTCTCTCCATTATGTTCTCTTTCCCCAGGTGCCTTCAGGTCTTCGTGGCCAAGCGCACTTGAAAGTTTGGGGTAATCGCCACCTGTCAGAAGATGGCTACATCTTTCACAACTACACCACGGTGACAATTGACAGCAAAGGATCATCTGTGTTTATCCAGACAGACAAGCCTTTGTACAAACCAAAGCAAAGAGGTAGAGTAACCCTAGCCAGTCATTGTTGTCATGTGGAAGAGGGATTAGTCTCAACCTCTTACCACCACCCCCCACCCCCCCACCACCCCCCCGCCAGGGAACAAACAGACTCTTGGGTGAAAGTAATAAGGTACCAAATTTCAGGTCAATCTCAGGGAGAACTAACTAAAAAATCAGAACTTTCCCATAATGGAACTTTGGAAGTGCTGAGTATCAGAGCCTCTGAGGTATGCCAAAGGTACAAAATTTTAGTCTAAGTGACATTGATCAATCCCAAGGAAGTGCCAAGAGGAGAAGCCAGAGTGTAGACAGTGTTCTGAGGCAGGTGTCAGAAATCAACTTGGAACTTGGATGCCAGCTAGAAAACAGGAAGTTAATGTGCTAGTTCCAGGTCAACCAGTAAAATCAAGGTCTGGTACCCAGGGAATCTTCCCAAGGTGTTATAGCAAGAAACTGTGTGCTTGCATTAAGGACTTGAAGGCAATCCAGGTACTTGGATTTTCATGTCTGCATAGCATCAAGGAATGAAGGCTGAATTCCTGTCCTGGGAGGTATTCAAGCAGAGTTTGGGTGAATACTTGTTGGAAATGTTGATGAGGACATTCCAGCTCAGACACAAATTGATTTAGAAACCTTCTGAAATCCTCTGTTTTTCAAACAGAATTTTCCATTTCTAGACTCCAAGATTTTTCACTGGCTGGTCCCCCATGCTTGGTACTCGATCCCACCTCATTTCCTTCTTCTAGATTCCTGGTTCCTTCATATCTTAGTTAAAGTCCTCCTTTCTAGAAGAAGCCCAGCCTTCATCTTAGTGCCTTTCTTCTGAAATGACCATCCTTTAATCTGGAATAAATCCTCTTGGTATAGAGATATTTACATGTTGTCTTCCCCATTATTCTGGGAGCACCCTGAGGACAAGGACTGGTTTTTAAAGCCTTTCTATGTATGCCAGAACTTACAGAACCTGGTAGGCACTTAACAAATATTTATTTACTGAATGACTGAATGACTGAGATCCCTAAGTTGTGATTCTCTGATTAGACCATGTTCCACAAGGACAAATGTTTATATTCGCTGCCACATTCATCATGTTACATGTCACCTAACCAGTACTTCTCTTCTTTGTTTTAGTACTCATAAACTTATTCATGGTTTCTCCAGAACTGAGGCCTGTCAGTGAGAAGGTAAAGACTGTGTTTTTTACTTGTTTCCTTGAAGAGAGTATATCCAATACCAGAAACTTTGATATGTTCAGTTGGATAAGTCACAGGTTATATGAGGCTCCTTTGTGGTCATTACCTAAAGAACATAAGCTCCTTGAGGACAGAGACTGTTGCTTTAGCACAGTGCTTAACTCATAGTTTCAGTCATGTTTCAATTGTGTCCAACTCTGTGACCCCCTTGGGGGGTTTTCCTGACAAGGATATGAGAGTGGTTTGCCATTCCTTCTCCAGTTTATTTTACAGATAAGGAAACGGAGGCAAAGAGGGTTAAGTGACTTGCCCATGGTCATACAGCTAGTAAATGTCTGAGGCTGGATTTGTACTAAGAAAGGGGAGTCAGGAGACTCCAGGCCTGGCACTCTGGTCTGGTGGAGTGTTAGAGGTTAGAATGGAGAGAGGGAGAAAGCCCTGGTCAAGTACCTGCCATGTGCTAGTAGTGACCTAAGTGCTAAGAAAACTAACCTCCCCATGCCCTTGAAGGAGTTGCCCCCTAATGAGGTTGTTGGAAAGTAGAGAATCAGGCTGGACATGTGTGTTGGTCTGATGAGAAAATGCAGTGAAGAGGGAAAGGGGACAAGCTTGGGGAACCACAATTCTGATAGGGGGAGATAAGGCAGCATGGCATGGAAAGAAAATGAAGGTTAGATCAGAATATGTCCTGGGTATAAGCAGCAGCTTGTGGTAATTCACAGAAGTTAAGGAGACACCATTGAGTGCTAGAGCACGAAGTGTGTGAAGGAAAGGGAAGTGTTGAGCCAGAGCCAGATTGTCAAGGGCCTTAGCCACCATGAAGAGTTTGTAATTTAATCCAAAGGCAGGAGGAGGGAGCCACTGAAAGTTTTAAAGGAAAGGAATGACCTCTTGTGCTCCAGATGGATTATTTTGATGGCTGTGTGTGTGGAGGATGTGCTGGAAAGAATCAAGAGGAGAGGCTACAATAAGGTAGGGAGGCCAGGAGGCTATTTTAATGGTCCGGTTGAGGAGGCTGAGCTTCAATATTGGCCTATAATATAAAGGAAGAACAAGAGAAACCGAGCAACGATGTGCTGGGATCTGATTGGATGTGGTTGAGGGGTTGGGAGGGGAAGGAGATGGAAGAAGAGCAGATGATTCTGGGGTTGAGAACCTGAGGGACTGGGAGATGGTGGCACCCTCAGGAACAGGTGGAAGAGGTGGGGCTTCACCAGACATTCAAGTTCCATTCTCAGCCTCTTCGCTGTGAGAGTATGGCTGAGCATACTACTTTATTTCCCTTCAGCTCCAGCTTCCTTATCTGTAAAGCAGGAGGCACTTGTGAGAAAAGTGCATCCTAAACCAAAAAGGTTTGTAGAAATGGGAGTTGTTTTGATTATTATAATTACTGAGGAAGAAGAGACTTATAGACAACAGCACTGGATTATGTACTCTATGTACACACTGTGGGCAATTAGAGAATCAGACTGAACTCATTGTTAGGCCCTAATTGTTAGTAAATAAGTTAGAGAAAGGAAGTGTCCAATATGGACTGGTGACATCAGAAAGGATTTGGAAGACATGTGACTGGAGAATTCAGTATGTCCTTGTCTGTCATGCCTAAATCAATTCATTTCAATTCAATTCAACAAATGTTTTGGAAGCTCCTACTATGTGGAGATCCTACTAGGTGCTAGTGGAAATGCATCAACATATAAGACCATGTTCTTCCTATCAAGCTACTTAAAATTTTACACACCTGATAGGACAGATATGTGTTTGTATTTGTACATACTCATAAATATGAACATACATAAACACATGGATAGGACAGATGTGCATGTACATGTGCACACACCTATACATGTTTATTGTTTATATCTTATATAGGTATTGTTTATATCTATATTTATAGCCATTTTTAAATGAGGTCGGATCATAAGGGAGGCACATAGTAGTTTTGGATCAAAGAATGAAGAGATTATTCCAAGCAGGGAGATTAGAAAGACTACAGAAGGGCACCTATGGATGGATCTTTAAGGATGAGTAGAATTTTTAGGAGAAAGGAGGGCACTGTAGACCTAGAGAAAGACATAAGCAAATGTGGGCTTAGGAATTGAGATAAATAATTATGATATAAGTTAGTAAAAACACTCTAAGTATCTTAGAGAAGTACAAAGTGTTATTTGAGGTCAGAAAAAGAACACATGTTTTCTGGCAATATTAATTAATATGAAGAGTTAGTACCTTGCCTGGGACTTAACTTTCCTTCTTTGTTTTTGTTTTAGCTGGAAGCCTACATAGTGGTGAGTATCTTCCTGGAAACACTAGGTGCTGTTTTGGCTTCCCTATGTACAAGGCTCTATTTGTTCTCTCCTTCCTTGCCTGTTCTTGTACTCTGCTTATGTTCCTGCTTCCCTTCCCGGTAGTTTCTGAAAATCTCCTGTTCTAGGGAGGGGCTTTGACAGTGAGTATCAGTCACCATTTGAGGGAACTTCCCTATTGCCTTCCTTAGGCTTGCTCTCTTTGGGAGGGGGGAAGCAGTAGAGCCTCTAGAAAGATCCTAGGGTTGGACTTGGGAGATCTGGCTTCTGGTTCTATCTTGGTCATTCACAGCCTGGCTAAATGTAGGCAAATTCCTCTCTCACTCTGAGCCCCCCCCATTCCCCTTTATGACAGATGATTGGATTAAATAATCTCTGGGGTCCTTGTCCCTACCCCTCTCTGTTCTGGGGTCCCTGCCAATGCTGACATTTTATGATTCTTTGTGCAAATTCTAGAAAGTCTACTTAGCTTATTTCTAGAAGAGCTTGTAAGATCTTAGCACCCCTTTTAAAACTTCTGAGATTTTTACCTTGATGGTTACTAGAAAATTGTGAGCAAAAAAAGACCAAAGAATTGGAGCTATTTTGGTTCTGCTGACTGAGTTCTTTCACTGTTGGTTGGAATGCTGGGTTATAATGACTATCTATGTCTGTGCTTCCTTAAAATTTGTAGGACCCTCGGGGATCTCGGATGATCGAATGGAACAACCTGAAGCCCTTATGTTGTGGTAATGTCTTTGCCCCTTCTGATTTTTTTCCTTACTTCAGTTTGTTGCTTTTTTCTGACCTTTTGGACACCCAAATCCCATTCATTTCTAAAGTGAAAAGAGCTTATTGGGAGGATCAAATGAGCCAAAGATTTTTGTAAACCATAAAACCATTTAGAAATGTGAACCCTTATTAGAACTATTGTTAGTTTGAGGGTTTAACACAAATAAAAATGTGCAAAGCTTTTTACTCATTTTCTTCACTCCTCAGTCTAGCATTTGGATTGGTGATCCGGATAGCTAGCTGAGCTGCTCTCTCCACAATGACTTTGAGATTCTTAGAGGAAGCATTGTGAGCAATCTCAGCACAGGAAGATTTGTTACACATCAGGAGTACTTCAAGCTCCTTGACATTGTTCACCAAAACCTTCCTGAAACCACTCGGTAACATGTTTTGTCTTCTTACCGCTTCCATAACCAATGTCGGGCATCAAGGTCTGGCCCTTGAATCGGCTTCACACTGTTATCAATGCCCCTTGGTTTATGCCAGTTTCTCTTGATCTTCACATATCTGTCAGACTGGGGTCGGATGGACTTCTTGGTCCACTTCTTGACGATTTTGGGCTTCATGAGGGGTCTGAGGGCAGGCATGGCACCGGTGAAGAGATGACGACCCCTCCACTGGAAGTGCTGAGGAAGAGAGAGAGAGAGAAGGAAGGGCTGATGGGCTGGAACTATTGTTGATGTTTGCCTTTCCTTTGTTGGCTCTCTTTCGTCCTTTCAGCCACTTTTGATTCAGTCCTAGAGTCCCTGATACTCTTCCTCTTTGCTTACTTTTTTTGAGGAGTTCATTCATTCTCATGGGATCAGATACCAAATCTCTGTGTGGTGTTGAACAAGTCACTTCTCTTTCTGAATCTGGGTTTTTTGATCTTTCAAATGAAAGAAATGAACTAGACAATCACTGAGTGCTTTCCCAGCTCTAGAATTCTGTGTCTTAACTCCCATTTTTCTATCACAGTTGCCAGCCTTGATCTCTTTTGCTCTTTCCAAGGCCTTATCTCACCCTTTCCATAATGCTCCTCCCTGCTGGGGAACTTCTTTTGGCTTTTTAGGGTGACAGCAGCCAACATTTGGAGAAATGTATTGTGATACTTGGGAGATTATAGAATTTTTTTTCTCCAGTATGGATGTTCATTTCACTATGGAAGATTACAGCTCCACCCTATTTCTTCCATTCAGTGGAGTGTATACACTATGTGCTGTAGACATTCCTTTTATTTTTTTTTAATTATCTTGGTATACAATTGTGGAATTTGTGCTTCTTGTTGTCCTTTATACTCAAAGAGGTTCAAAATGATATCTGGTATCAGGGCAACATACAGTCTGTCTAACTAGCTGATCAGACTAATACAAACTCGGAAGGCTCCCTATAGATCAGGTACAGATAGTCTGTATAAACATTTAGAATGGAGCTAGCTCTAGAGTGGGTATTTCAGATTTCTTTTGAATTTATGGTATGTGTTCTATCATCTACCATCTCTCATTTTTACCTTATGACCCACTCATCTCCATCATCTGTAACCTCATTAATGTCATTCGATATCATTTTTTGTGTAGGTCACTATTGATAACACATTTCAGTCTAGTTACACTGAGCATGCCTCTTTTGAGTGATTTATGATTTTAATTCTTCTGAGATCTCAATGTTCTATGATCTAAAGACATTTAGCACCTAGTTGGAGATTGTTTTTGTTAAGGATATGGGCTTTAGTAGCAAAAGCTTAGCATTATGGAAATTGTTTCATGATTTCCCTCATACTAGCTAGCTTGATTTTCTCCTAATCAATTCTGGGCTCAGCTCATTGACTATCTGCAGTACCTGTCCAAGAGATATATATTGATTGTCTCACTTGATGGACTCTATATCTATTTGCATGACAGTGTGAGGGAGGATGCATTATTTTATTCACTTTTTTCTAAATTGAATGCTTTACCATTAATAAGGATTTCACTAAGGAATCTTTGTAGGTTCTTGGACTTAGACATAGAATTAGTATGAGTTCTGTTTGGTTTGTCATGGGTCCTCTTTTGCCCTTCTTGAGTGTCTCTTGGTGACTTTATCAGGTTCAGTTAACATCATCTACAGCTCTCTCTCTCAAATCTACATAGCCAGCCCTTTCCTATCCCCTCAGCTCGAATCTTATATCATGAATACAATCCAATAACCATTTATCAATCACCTACTGTGTTATTGTATTAGGATACAATTGATAAAAAGAAAGACAGGCCTTCCCCTCAAGGAGCTTATAATCTAATGGGAGGAGACAACACACAAAAGGAAGCAGGAAAGCAGTCTGAGGGATGCCAAGGTGGTCCCCAGCTTGAGGGGGGGGAGAGGGCTTCTTTTTCTCTGGAGTTGTAAGTCAATGGAGTAGCCAATGCAAAGTGGAGAGAGCTGAGGCCAATTCCTACCCTCTATAAAGGAAGACATAAAGGAGAAATCAGGTTCTCTGCCTCCCACTCTTCCAGTCAGAAGGGAGATGGAGGGTGAGGGATGTTGAGACAGGTTGAGATAAGTAGCAGTCTACACAGGTGTCAAACGGAGATTCCTAAAGCACAGGCTGGACTTGGTCAGTTCCCTGTTGAAGAGGTTTGAGCATCTTCTTCTTGCCTCTCATATCAAACATCAATTCTTCTGTTGGCATTTAGGCCCTTTAGGATTTGACTCCAACGTAATTTTCAAAACTGTTTTCACATCATTCTGTCACATGCTTTGGATTCATGACAAAGTGACCCATTTGCTCTTTCCCATGGAAGATTCCTCTGCACGCTCTTACACAGGTGATCTCTTCATGCCTGGAGAGTACTCTCTTCTCTTCTCTTCTTCTACCTCTTACATTCTGATTACCATCTGCTGTATTACAGTAGACCCTTTCTGACCTTCCATGGCTAGCACCCTCCCAAATTCCATTGGATTTACTATGTCTATATTTATAAATGTATAAATAAAATATTTCATATATGTATACATCTACATATGCAGGGACGTGAGTGAATTTTGTGACTTCATTTGCCTTATGACATGTCTTATATCTTAAATATTCTTACTCAAAAGCATCACAAAGAAAAAAAAAGAAGTTAATCTAACTTCATTTTGAACATTTTATGACACTCCTTAGGAAGAAGGGCAAGGCTTCCAAGCTGCTTAAGATGGCTCAAATAGGCCTTCTCTTTACATCAGTCTCATCACAGTGCTTGTTTTCACAGATCTTCCCTCCTATTTTCCATCTGACAAACAAGACACAGTGCTTCCTTATTTCCATCTCAGGCCCCATGGACAGAAGTCTAAACTAGACACCATGAAATATCCAGTTCTGTGGAAGAAGCTAATAAGCTGGAGCATATCTAGAGTAAAGCAGCTATAATGATTGGAGAACTGGAGGAAACCATGTTATTGTAGTATGATCGTTTGAAGGAGCAACCCATGTCTAACCTAAAGAAGAAAAGACTTTAAAGGGAGATAAGAGCTGTCCCATGTAAAACTGTCACATAGCAAAGAGATTAGGCTTATTTTTCTTTACCCCAGAGGGCAAAAGTAGAACCAATAGCTGGAAATTTCAAGGAGCATACTTTATTGACTTAAGATATATTTCTTAGTAAAAGCTGTCTGTTAGTAGAATGGATTCCCCAACACTGGAGGTCTCCAAGGAAAAACTTTGTGAATACTTGTTGAGAAAAGGGATTTGGTTATCTAAGAATGTACTAGATAATGGCTGAGTTCCTTCTACCTCTAGGATTCTATAATGTTTGGTATTGGTCTAGAGTGCCCCTCCTCCACATTAACATCCTTCTTTTCTGAAAAATCAGGTAAGATTCACCTCTTTCTATTTTAAAACCTCTCGTTACTGATCACTTCTCTTTCAGGATCCCCTTAACCCTATGTCATACTCTATTAAACTATAAAGTTTAATAGAGTTTAAAGTTTAAACTGAATAAACTATATTTATTCAGTTCATATTTGAATCACTTGCTAATACACTTGTCACTCTCAGAGTTGTCAGGGATGCTGGGAGTCATTTAGTATAGTCACTGTCTTAAGCATAAATCCTTTCCGCTATTTCCCCCAACGTTCTCGACCAGTGGTCATCTATCCAGTTTCTGCTTGAAGACTTTCAGAGACAGGGAATTTCACTTGCTGAGTTGTTGCTCTTTATAAACAGGCTGTAACTATTTTAAGTCCATTCTCTCCAATTAAACTGTAAGCTGCATATGGCACGCAGTATCTTCGCTATTTCTTATTGATAGTTTATAGCATAGTGTTTTACATATAGTAGAAATTGAACACATTTGATTGATGTCTAAAAAAAGACTTTCTTTTTATCCAGGTATTATCAATATAAGTTTTCCTTTATCTGATCAACCTGTCTTTGGAGAGTGGTTTATTTTTGCTGAAATGCAAGGACACACATACAACAAATCCTTTGAAGTTCAGAAATATGGTGAGTTTGACAGCACTTATCTAACCACTCTGGATTTATTTCAGGGAAGTGGCATGGTGGAAAGACCTTCTACCTGTCTTGATACTGTTGAATGTAACACTGATTTCAGTGCCTCTGTTAGCCTATATCCCCCAGCTACCTGTTAGGGCATATGGTCATGACATAGAACACTTTCAAGAGGGGGTCTGGGTGAGAAGGACAGATCTTGCCTGTATTTAGCTTAAGAGTTGCATGTCTGAATAACTAAATATGATAGCTAGGTGGTACAGTGGATAGAAAACTGGCCTTGGAGTCAGGCGGACAGGAGTTTGATTACAACCTCAGATACTTGACACTAACTAGATATGTGACCTAGGGCAAGTTACTGAACCATGATTGCCCTGTATCTAGGGCCATTTCCAGTCATCCTGATTCACATCTATCTACTGGTCTTGAATGGCTCCAGAGGAGAAAGTGACACAGGTGACTTAACATAGCACACTTTCCTCAAATCCAATTCATATGCTTGTCAGGGCATCACCTCCCAATGTCATGGTCTTCTTTGAGAACAGAGAACACACTTCGTAATCATTATCATCATCATTTAAAAAATAAGCATCATGATCTTGTTTCACTGGGACATTTATAATGACCAAATGAGATGAGGTAAAGCCAAGATGCAATACTAGTGTAGACTATTATTACTTTGCTCCAATCAAGAAACCTGCAGAGAGGATTTCTGTATCACTTAGGAGGTTGGACTTGTTGGAATGCAAGATCTTTCCACCAAGCACTAGATCCTGTGATATAAGTGGTTGTTTAGTTATTTCAGTCATATCCAACACTCTCTGTCCCCATTTGGAGTTTTCTTGGCAAGGAACATTTTCTTCTCTAGCTTATTTTACAGATGAGGAAAGTGATATAAATAGTGTGAAGGGTTTGTCTCAGGGTCACACAATTAATAAATGTCTGGAACAGGATTTGAACTCAAGAAGATGAGTCTTTTTGACTCTAGGCCTGGCTTCTCTTTCTACTATGCCACCTTAGTTGCCCTGTGGTGTAAGTAGAGAATCCTTAAATTTCCTTTTTTTTTTTTTTTATCAAAATGATGATGCTGGTAGATCCAGATTTTTTTTGTCCTTTCCTCTGATGTCTCAGCTTGTCCAAGGTGTACTTGAAAGAAAACTGTATTTGAGAACAGATGACCTGAGTTCAGGTCCCAACTCCATCCCTTACTGGTCACTGATTATTCACAGGGCTCTGAAAAAATCACTTAATCATTTGAATATCGATTTCTTTATGTAAAACAGGGATAATAGTTATACTCTTTAACTCTGGAGGAGGTGGGGATTGTTGTGAGGGTCCAATGAGATGATTTATGTAATAATTATAAAACTCTTTGTTGTTATGACATGGAGCTATCCTTTCTTATTTTTATTTAGTTTTGGGGTTTTTTTTGGCAAGGCAATGGGTTAAGTGACTTGCCCGTGGTCACACAGCTAGGTAATTATTAAATGTCTGAGGTCAGATTTGAACTCAGGTCCTCCTGACTCCAGGGCTGGTGCTCTATCCACTTTGCCACCTAGCTGTCCCTGAGATATTCTTTCAAGGTTCATTTTTTCTTCACACAAATTAAGCATGCATGCCTCTCTTATTCTTTTCCATTTAGTGCTGCCCAAGTTTGAGCTCCTCATCGAGCCACCTCAGTATATTAGGGATCTTGCAGCCTGTGAAAAAGGGACCGTTCATGCCAGGTAAGAGGTCTTCACAGTTTGCCTTTTGGGAGCCATTTTCATCCTTCTTAGATATCCTAACATATTTTGACACTTTAGAAAGTGGTTCAGACTTTGGAGGAAGATTTCTCAGGTTTGTTTGCCTAATTATATTGTTACTGAAATCCTATATATCTCAGGTTAGTAAACGGATATCACTTACTTCATTATGAACTAGATTGGTCTATTTCAGGTCAGATGGAGTAGACAGGTTCCATTTGACCCCAAATTTTATCCTCATAAAACTAGGAACAATGTGTGGAAGATGTTACCTTGTTCAAAAGACTTTCCTGATAATTATTGGAATTGTTAGTGGAGAACAAGGGCATAGAGCAAATGGGGTGTGTGTGTGTGTGTGTGTGTGTGTGTGTGTGTGTGTGTGTGTCTGTGTGTCTGTGTGTCTGTGTGTGTGTGTGTCTGTGTGTCTGTGTGTATGTGTGTGTGTATAGGGGGCGAAGGTAAGTCTGAATAGTGATGACAGATCTTGCCCACATAGTCTGAGAGCTTAACCTCTGAGCTTTTGGATGGGAGTCAGTCCCAAAGGCTGCCTTGTCTAGTAATGAGTTCGTATCACTGGAGGGTTCTGTAAGCAGAGACTCTGTGAACCCCAGGGGATGGCCTAGAGGGAATTTCTGCTTCTTAGAGATCCCTTCTTCTAACTATGGACAGGACTATACAAAAACTCAGATACGATGCACTTGCCCTGATGAAAGGTGAACAAGAAGGACAACAACAGCAACTTCCTAGGCAGCTGTAGACTACGGTGTCTGGACTCATTC
Source organism: Macrotis lagotis (assembly GCF_037893015.1). Taxonomy (NCBI): domain Eukaryota; kingdom Metazoa; phylum Chordata; class Mammalia; order Peramelemorphia; family Peramelidae; genus Macrotis; species Macrotis lagotis. The sequence goes on along the minus strand of NC_133666.1, from coordinate 643,017,335 downwards.
AGAAAGATTCTTTATACTTCACCTTTATAGGAGCCTTGTATTTTTTAAAATTTAAATATTTACTCATTCATTTATTCATTTATTCATTCATTTATTTGTTTGTTTGTTTGTTTGTTTGTTTTGCCAGCTACATGCCACAGTAGTTTTCAACAATCATTGGTTTGCAGGGTTTTGAGTTTTACATTTTTCTCCTTCCCTCCCTCCCTCCCTTCCCTCCTCCCTAACAGAAAGCAGTCTAAAATAGGCTCTGGCATTTTTTAAAAAAGACTTCGAATGTTATCCTGCTTAAAAACTTCAAACACTAGTACCTCTGAGAAGCAAAGGTTGTGGGTGACCAAAGGGTATTGGAGAGAGATACACTGTAGGTTTAGGTGGGCTGCAACCCCATTCTGTGATCTCCTAAGCAATAGAAGTGAAGTAAGGGAGAAACCAGAGTAGATTCTAGATTTGAAAGTTCTGTCAGTGCAGGCTGGTATCTGAATGAATTGGAGAAAACTGACTAAACACTCAGAGATGGTGATCTCCTGAGGATATCCATGGAGGCCTTGCCTGCCCACTTTTTAATTCCTCTCTCTTGCTATGAGACCAGCCCATCTTCTCTCAGTCATGCTGGAAGAAGGAATACAGAAAGGAACAAGTCTATTAGATACTGTGCTCAGCACTTTACAGAGGAGGTCTCATTGAGTCCCACACTGAAGGTTGGGAAAATCTGGTCCCCTATTGGAGGTTTGGAAAATCTAAATTCCAATCTGACTTTAAACTAGTTTACTAGTTGTGTCACTGAATCTCTCAGCCTTGCTCAACCTCAGTTCCCTCATCTGTAAAATGGCTGTGATACTAGCACTTACCTCCCAGTAAAGTTGTGAGGATAAAGTTAAAGGAAATAATTAGGTAAAATGTTTTACAAACCGTAAAATATTCTCCTTAGTGTGACACAAAAGCCAAAAGAACTAGAAATTAATCCCCCATGCTAGAGATCAATTTACATAAATGCCCATTAATTTCTAATAGAGTCTAATGTCCAAGAGTATTTGTCAAGGTGGGAGCTCCACTCTATTCTTCCCTGATCACACTATACCTGTTCTGGAGGCCACATCTTAAGATGGACACTGATGAACTGGGTTGGAATTGGGGTGAGAAACATTTTTTTCAACCTTTGAGGGTTCATTTAATACAATTTTCCTTCTACAAAACAAAAGTACAAATCCAACATTATTTAAAATGCCACAAAATTCAAATTTTCTAGTACTGAGGGTACAATAAAAATCAAGAATGCAAATTACATCTTGCAAAATTAATCTTTTCACTTCTCAAGAAGCCATAGCCTCAAAGGGCTGAAAGGGTGAGCCTATAACCTGCTTTACTAATTTCTGAGAGAGAAGTATACCTCAGTGTGTTAATGTGTTTAAGCCATTTGACCCTATTTGTCTCAGTTTCCTCATATGTAAAATGAGCTGAAGTAAATGGCAGCTCACACCAGTTTCTTTGCCAAGACAATGCCACATGGGGTCATGGAGAGTTGGACACAACTTGAACAACAACATCTGAGAGTCCATGATTTTGTGCTTTGATCCATTCAGTACTGAAGGGTTTCCAGTATATTTTCTGTGTGGGGATCTTTTGGTTCTGCAAAGTAAGTACTTCAATTCTTTCTCATCCAGGTATACATTTGGGAAGCCAGTAACTGGGAAATTAATGATCAACATGACTATAAATGGTGTGGGCTACTATAGACATGAAGTGGGACAGCCAGTCCTCAGAACTATGGAGGTAAGGAAATTTTGAGGTTGTGGGGAAGTAGCAAAAAGGAAGAAACTAAAGATGAGAGGAGGGAATGATTACTAGGGAAAGATCTCAAAAAAAAAAGATAGGCAGGGAAGGAATCAAGGATATGAAAAGAGGCATTTCTTCTGATAAGGAAAATTGAGACCATCTTCCTTGAGCTACCTCTTTTCTCTTGTTACATCCATCAAAACCCTAATAGACCACTTCAAATCTTACCTTGCCTTCTTTCCACCTTTGCTTCAGTCTCAGAGGAAGATTATTAGCATCTTTACCTTTTAAATATAAGGTGCTTATGAACATAGGTACTTAAATATTTGTACAATTAAATTAAGCCAGTTATATCCCTGCATCTTCTAGTTTGCCCCTTCTATCATTCTCTTTTTAACTCACTCACTGGTTCCTTGATTTTTCTATCTCTCAAAATATCATTTTAAAAAGATTTCTTTTCCCTTTTATATAGAAAAACTCATAGGAAGTCATTTATGCTTGTTACCCTGATTGCCTAATTTCCCACACACTTTTTGAGTCTTAGCTAAATCCAGTGAACTTTGTAAATGCTTCTCTTACTTGAGAGAAGTCACCCTCCTCTTCTGTACTTTTTCTTACCTTGACTTTCCTTGAAATTGCCCTTTATTGGTCTTACTTCCATTTGGTTGAGCACTGCTTAATCTCTTTGACTGCATCATCAGTTACTTTCCAGACTTACTTCATATTACTCCCTTCTGTCCAACTGCACAACTAGTTGTTCCCTAAATTTACCATTCCATCCTTTATTTCATGCCTGAACTCCTCTCTTCCTCTCCTTCCACTAATCCTTTTTTCTTTTTTCAAAATTTTTTGGGAGGGCAATGGGGTTAAGTTACTTGCCCAAGGTCACACTGCTAATAAGTATCAAGTGTCTGAGGTCAGATTTGAACTCAGACCCTCCCGATTCCAGGAGAGGTGCTCTATCCATTGTACCACCTAGCTGCCCCTCCTTCCACTAATCCTAAACTTCTTTCAAGTATTAGCTCAGGTGGCAGGTCATTTGCCATGTAATACATGTCCTGATATTACTCTCAAAATCCCAACTTGCTGCATTTCTCTAATTCTAAAACTGTCAACTATCCAAACACATTTCTTGTATCATAACATAATTTTATTGCATCTAATGGCTTTCAAGGACTTCTAAACTAGTCCTGGATTTTTAACCCTTAATTTAAAGCCTAAGATTGAGCAATGGACATCAAGTCCTTATCCATATTTGGTTCACACCTTTGTTTGCTCTGTCTGACAAAGATATTAGATTAGAACATTTTGTCACTGACTTAATGTGAGGTGGAGTAATTAATTGATTGACTCAATTGATCCTCACCTTTACATTTCTGTGTATTATATATAGTTGTAGGTAAGCTCTTGGAGGGTAGACTTATTTTTGCCTTCATATATATATATATATATATATATATATATATATATATGTATATATATTCTCAGCACCCCAAATAATGTTTTTCCCATAATAGGTGTTTAATTATACCTATATTAGTAAGTAAAGAAAAGAAACGCCCCTTCCTTAAAGACTTGAGTAATGGAGGAGAGCTCTGGTGGGTGAAGCAATAGAGGAATCAGAAGGTGTGAGCAGAAGAGATGACTGATGCCCAGACGATAGCTTCTTCTTTCTCAGTGTATTAGGAAGCAAGTTCAGTTGCTAATGAATAAGGAATAGGGATGGCCTTTAGGTCTTAAGGAGAAGGTTTAGAAATTCAATTGGAAGATGGTCCCACAAAGTACTTGCTTGAATAGTCATGTCTAAGTCCAACTCCTCTTCATTGATTCAAAACAACAAGATTTGACACAAATAAAGTAAAAAAGCAAAAGAAGAGGAAGGAAGAAGAAGAAAGATGATGATGATGATAATGATGATGATGAAGATGATACTTCCCAAGGAAAATCTTACAGAAAAACAAGAGATAGAATATGAGATGAGCAAAGTAAAATACCCCATTGAATAAATACAATGAAGAAAAGAATTCAAGGAGACAGTTCCAGAATAAGAGAATAGCATTATAATTACAACAGTTGGATAAGAGAATAGTGTGACAGTTACCACTGCTGAATCCCTAGAAATTAGTTTGGAACAACTTCAAAGTATCCAAGAACAGCTGAGATACTTATTTAAAGAATTAGAAAGAAGTAAAAGGAAGAAAAAAAGAAGAAATGAAAGCTCTGAAAAGAGAATTAATAGTTTAGAGCAGAAGGTGGAGAATTTTATTTTGTAAATAATTAATTGATTTTTTTCCTAATATCACCAACATTTCCTACTGCATCCTTTCCTTCAATTCCTGCCAAAGAGTCATGCTTTGTGATAAAGAATAAAAAATTTTAAGCTGAGGGAGAATGGAAATTTTTTTAAAATATGAAGTTAAATGCAATATTAAAGGTAGATGACCTGAATAAAATGATGGATACTTTGTAAGCAGTAATAGTAAATACAGTTTGTAAAACTGTATTAATAGGGGCAGCTAGGTGGTGCAGTGGATAGAGCACCGGCCCTGGAGTCAGGAGTATCTGAGTTCAAATCCAGTCTTAGACACTTAGCTGTGTGGCCTTGGGCAAGCCACTTAACCCCATAGCCTTGCAAAAAAAACCTGTATTGATATAAGAAGAAATATTAGGGCCAAATATGATAAACAAAATTGGAAGAACACAATGCCTGCACAAACTAAAGCAATTGATCGTGATAAAAAAAAAACTCAGAGAAACACCTCGATAGCCTAATGATTGAGTTTGCAACTCAGAGTCCAGAAGACATGAGTTCAAATCTTGCCTCAAACACTTTCTTAATTATATGCCCCTAGATAAGTCAACATTTCTGAACCTAAATTTCTTCATCTTTTAGATGGGGGTGGGTAGACTACATATCTTCTAAATTCCTTTCTAGCTTTAAATCTATATTCTTATGAGAACTGTTGATTTTCCAGAAATAAATGATGATACAAAAACCTTGAACACTATACTTTAGGAAAGCATACAAGAAAATTGCACAGAAATATTATAATGTTTTGTTCTTCATTCTCAAAGAAGGCCATGACATCAGGGAGATGATGCCATGATAAGCACTTGAATTGGATTTGAGTGAGAAGGTGCTGTGCTAAGACACCATCCTCACTTTCTCCTCCAGAGTCATCTAGTTCCAGAGGCCAAATATGTATCAGGATGACTGGGAATGGTCCTGGATGTGAGACAAACACGGTTAAATGACTTGCCCAAGATTACACAGTCGATGAGTATCAAGCATCTGAGGCTGGATTCAAACTCCCATCCTCTTGACTCCAAAACCAGTGCTCTATTCATTATATCACCTAGCTGCCCTGCACAGAACTATTACAAATAGAGGGCAAAGTTAAAAATTTGAAGAATCCACTGGACTCTATGCAAGTATCCTCAAGTTCAACTCATCTAAAAATTTCATCAAATTCTAGAACCTCAACATTAAATAAAACATCTTGTTTTGGTTTTTTTGCAAGGCAATGGGGTTAAGCAGCTTGCCCCAAGGCCACACAACTAGGTAATTATTAAGTGTCTGAGGCCGGATTTGAACTCAGGTCCTCCTGACTCCAGGGCCGATGCTCTATCCATTGCACCACCTAGCCACCCCATAAAACATCTTGTTAAGCAATCAAGAGAAGACCTTCCAAAATGTCAAGGAAAGGCAGCCTAAAAATCATGGACGTCTCCCAAATATAAAGGAAAAGAAATTTGAATAACCCAAGATTATTTGGAACTGAACAGAATCAGCAAAAGGAAATGAAATAATATTTTTCTAGGAGGAAAAGGACTTCAATATGCAGCCCCACATGACCAAACCTGCAAACCTGATCCTAACTACTAATGAAAAAAAAAGATGAATTAATAGAGAGGTAGTAGAAAATTTCTAGAAAACCAGATCTGAGAAAATTATTTGCTTCTTAAACACACCAGACAACAGAAATATAAGGACAAATAAATAGTCACTTTGAACAACAGCAAAATACAGAAGCCATTAAGATTTTTCTTCTAATTTTATGCCAGAAGTCAAGGATAATGATAATAATAGCTAATATATATTAGCCCCTATATACCAGGGACTGCTAAGTGTTATGAGCTCATTTGATTCTCATAAAAACTCTAGGAAGTAGATGTTTTTATGTCCATTTTATTTATGAGAAAACCAAAGCAAACAGAGGTTAAATGATTTGTCCAAAGTCACACAGCTAGTATCTGAGGCTAGATTTGAACTCAGGACTTCCTGACTCTAGACCCAGTCTTCTATCCATTGTGCTACTTAACTGCCCAGAAATTAAATAAAAGTGATGGTGGAGAAATAAGTGTAAAACATCATGGATTAAACTTCCTAACAAACCACCTCCAGGTGAATCATTGTAGGGAGCTTTTGCTTATTTTTTTTTATTTATTTAAGGCAGTGGGATTAAGTGACTTTCCCAAGGTCACACAGCTAGGCAACTATTAAGTATCTGAGGCCAGATTTGAAGTCAGATCCTCCTAACTCCAAGGCCAATGCTCTGTCTACTTGCACCACCCAGTTGCCCTCATTGTGTTTTTTTAAATAGTATTTTATTTTTTTTCTCAATTGTATTAAATACAAAATTTTGAGTTCCAGATTTTTCTCCTTTTCTCTTCCCCCTTTTCTAAAATGGTAGACAATTTGATAATATGTGCAATTATGTAAAATATATTTATGTATTAGTCACAGTTGTGAAAGATGAAACATCAAAAGAAAAAAACATGAAAAAATAAAGTGAAAAATAAAAGTATGCTTCAATGTGCTTTCAGAGTCCATCTAATTCTTTATCTGAATGTGGATAGTATTTTCTATCTTGGGTACTTTGTAGTTTTCTTGGATCATTGTGTTGCTGAGAAGACCTCAGTCATTCTTACTTGATCATCAATACAATATTCCTGATACTGTGTACAGTATTTTCTTGGTTCTGCTCATTTCACTTTGCATCAGTATACATCTTTTCAGGTTTCTCTGAAATTTACCTGCTTATTATTTCTTATTGCACAGTAGTATCCCATCATATTCATATATTACAACTTTTTCAGTCTGAACAAGTTTTTTGAGGACTGAATTACAGAATGTGAGGATGCAAAAAAGGGTCAGGGGGAAGAAGTTAGAAGGAAATATGTGATGTATTAAATTAAAGTCAAAAATTTTAAAAAGAACTCCTATTAATCTTTTGGGAAGAAGAGAGCCTACAGAATTTAGGCAAAAGTAGTAAAGAAATGTGGAAATCTTATGTCCATGGTGAGAGGGGGAACACTAATGAATGTTCCTGAAGGAGAAAGGGAATATTTTATAAAGAGAAATGGGTATGATCTGTAGGGATTTGGAGCTTAAAGAAACCAGTCTATCTGCCTCAGGATAAGGGTCATCACGGCTGCTGAGGACAACTGACACCCAAAAGAGTAGGAGGGCATGAATCTAGGGAGGAGATTTCAAGGCAAATGGGGAAAAATGACCATGGGGAGGGCAAAGGTCAAAGCTGAATTGTATAGTCAAGGTCAGGAAAGTTTCTACCGTAGGACAACATCCTTTCTATCAACTATAAGAATTGGTATTTCTAGGAGTGAGGCACAATAGAAAAAAATACTAAGGTAGAAGATCTACAAGGCAATAATATAGATATTGTTTAGAAGAAAGAACTCAAAACAGAAATTAGAAATTTTATTTCTAAAGGAGGACTAAACATATATAAGAACCATGGATCAAAGAATAAAAATCTTTAATAGAAAGTGGAGATTAATAATGAAGAGGGAAAGAAATCTTTTTTAGAAAAAAGCACAGAAAATGAAGTTAAAAATCTAATGTATAGTGGGCGGCTAGGTGGCGCAGTGAATAGAGAACTGGCCCAGGAGTCCCTGAGTTCAAATCTGGCTTCAGACATTTAATAATTACCTAGCTGTGTGGCCTTGGAAAAGCCACTTAACCTCATTTGCCTTGCAAAAAAAATTTAAAAATCTAATGTATAAAACAAGGGGAGGAGAAGGAGATTTTCTTTATTACTTAACCGAGAAGAGAAAAAAGGGGAAGAATGAAATAACTAGAGAAAATGAAGAAAAGAAATTAATAAGTTAAGCAAACTCCTAGACTAGGGAAAGGAGTAAAAAATTGGACGTGGAGGGACTGTTGTGGGTAACTGGAAGAGAGCTGGTATGAACTGAATTATCTTAAAATCAATTAAGCTAAAATAACTGAAGAAACTTAGTAATGTGTTTGCAGAAGGAAAGATGAAAAAATCCTAGTTTGGAAAAACAACTGCAAAGGAAATTTTGAAAATCAAAGTAGAAATAAAGCAAAAAAGCCTTTAAAAAACTTAAAAAGTTGTGAAATAAAAGAGAGAACCTAGATTTCCAAAATCAAAATGAGTCACAATAGATAGGATAATCCAATAGACAGAAATCACTATTCTCAGAAGCTACATGCCACCAAAACTAGAACCTAAAAGAAATAGATAAGTATCTTCAAAAATATAAAATACCTAAATTAACAAAACAGGAAGTAGAAATCTAAAACAATTCAATCCCAGAGAAAGTGAGCAAGCTATAAGTGAACTCCTAAAGAAAAAAAAAATAAACTCTTGAACCTGATATATTTCTGATTCATTCAGGGAAGAATGCAGCAGTGACATCTTTGTTGAGATTAACTAATATGAATTTGTAGTGGACCCAGCAAAAATATAATTTTGAAACTTCTAGTGGCATTCAGAGCATTGGTGTAATAATGGGAAAAAATAGATGATCAAAGTAGCCAAACATTGAGAATCAGTAAGACATCCATAGAGACAGCTAGGTGACTGGACCTAGAGTCAGGAAAATCTAAGTTCAAATCCATCCTCAGATATTTACCAACTATGTGATCCTGGGCAAGTCACCTAACCTCTGCCTGGGAGACAGCTCAGTGGCTCAGGGGATATAGACTGCTGTGCTTGGAGTCAGGAAGATCTGAGTTCAAATCCAGCCTCAGAAACCTATTAGTCGTATAATTCTGAGTAAATCATTTAACCTCTGTTTGCCCTAATCTACTGGTGAAGCAAATGGCAAACCACTCCAGAGTCTTTGTCGAGAAAACCCCATGGAGAATATTATTGTCCCATGGTCCACAGGGTCACCAAGAATCAGACATAACTGGGCAGCAACAAAGGCATCAATAGCACTAGGACAAAGAGAAAAGAGACTCAAAGATGTATAGATCAAGTGCAAAGTTAACAGCTGAAGATTTGGGAGGACAGAGAAGGATGGAAGGACTAAAATTCCCAGTCAGAAGAATGAATCAGCTGAAGAGAAGCAAGGCAGAAGGAAAAGTAGGATAGGAGATTATGAACAAAAAAGGGAAATTCAGAGTTCACAGTCACAGGGGTAGCCCAAATAGAAGGGAAGGTATAATATTCCCTTAAGCTGTTGATTCAGAATATTGATGCTAAAGCTGGAAGCCCTGTAACTTTCTCCCAGGTCAAACCCCAACAGAACTATTGTGTCTTTTGCATGAACTAATGAGCCAGATGAAAGAGCCCCAGTCCAGTCTCACTCATGGGCTAGAGGTTTCCTATTCATAGAATAAATAAAACTCTGGATTAAACAAACCACTCCTGTCAACTAAGTTTTTAGATTAAAGTTTTATTAAAGACAAATGTTTGTAAATTTGTGTTTCATTTTGGATTTAGCTTGGTTTTGACATTCTGCTTACCCCCCCCCCCCCACTTGCCAAGAGAAACAAAGTACCAGACCCTGGAAGAAAGGGAAAGTTTCACCAAAGGTTGTTTGAATATATAACATTTCCTTCCCAACTCTCCATGCAGATACATGGCTCTGCGGTCTTTGATGTGTGTGTGAAGGATATGATGCCAGCAGATGTCCCAGAGCACTTTCGAGGCAATGTCAACATTTGGGCCACAGTGACCAGTGTTGATGGCAGTCAGCAGGTTACATTTGATGATTCTACTCCTGTGCAGAAACAGCTTATTGAGATCAAATATAGCAAGGATACCCGAAAGCAGTTCAAACCCGGTCTGCCTTACAGAGGAAAGGTATGTTCTTGATAAAGTTGTGTTCTAAGGTACTAAGACAGAATAAGGTCATAGTCATAGCTCTCATTCATTTAGAGCTTTAAGGAAGGTTTGCAAAGATATCTCATGTGATCCCTTACAACAACCTAGGGATATAAGTTCTATTATTCTCCCATTTTACAGAAACTTAAAAATCTTGCTCAGGGTCATACCGTTAATAAGTGACTGAGGCAAGATTTGAACTTGTCATTCTGATTTCAAGACTAGTTGTCAGGGCAGCTAGATGGTGGAGTGATAGAACAACAACCCTGGAGTCAAGAGGACCTGGGTCCAAATGTGACCTCAGATATTTAATAAAAACCTAGCTGACCTTGGGCAAGTCACTTAGCCCCATTGCCTTGCAAAAGCCAATAAAACAAGAACAGAAACAAAAAGACAAGGCCTTTCTCTGGTCACAGTGGAAGATGTTATTTGTCCTTTATTCTCAAAGAAGACCATGGTGATGCCATGATAAGCACATGAATTGGATTTGAGTGAGGGGGGCTGTGCTAAGTCACCAGCACCAGAACCATCTGTATTCAGGGGCCAGGTATGAATCAGGATGACTGGAGATGGCCTTGGATATGAGACAGGTGGCATAGCATGTAGAGCATTGGCCTTGGAATCAGGAGGACAGGAGTTTGAATCCAGCCTCAAACCCTTGGCACTTACTAGCTATGTGGACAAATCATATAACCCTGATTGCCTTGCATGCAGGGCCATTTCCAGTCATCCTGATTCTGGCCTCTGGACCTAGATGGCTCTGAAGGAGACAGTGAGATTGGTGCCTTAGCACAACATCCCCCTCACTCAAATCCAATTCACGTGCTTGTCATGGCATCACCTCTCTATGATTTCATGGTTTTCTTGGAGTGAAGGACAATCATAATCCTCACAGTGAAATAATATGGCCAAGCTCCTCTCCTCTATACTTCCAAGCACTCCTAAGAAATTCCTACCCCAACCTTGCTTGAAAGGCCTCCAACACTACATAGCATATATATTCCTACCCCCAACCTTGCTTGAAAGACCACCAACTCTACATAGCCTATATGTAATATTTCATATTATCCTCACAACAAATCTGTGTGACAAGTGCATTATCCCCATTTTACAGATAGGGAAACTAAAGCTGATCAGTTAAGTAATTCGCCCAGGGTCATTTAACTGGTCATTTTAGACTAAGCTGCTCAATGTTCAGAAAATTCAAGTGCAAACTAACTTACTGGTTTTATTCAAGCCCACAGGGCAAGATCAGATGTTTTCAATGAATGCAAATATATTTCTTGTGTAAGACACTCCATTTCATCCAGTGGTTTTTAAGAACTCCTAAACTAATCAAGAATATTTTGGATCTATTTAGAACCTTTTATTAATTTGATTCAGGGCAAGTATTCTTGCCCAATTATGGTACCATGATATCAAGTCATTGGGTGATTGATTGATTTCCACTGTTACATTTTAAAATACAGAGGAACCAACAGCGGAAAATTCTTTTATGGATCTGATTCTCACTGACAAAGTGAAAATGATGGGAACTATGGGGGGAAGTGACCACTGTCTTTTAGAGTTTTTGATAAAGAATGGGAAATCTTGACTCAGTCTGAAAGAATCTTAGATATGGAGAAAGCTGATTCCAATAGTTTCAGATAAAAGATAGGTGGATCCCTACTGTGGATAAAAAATGCCTCAGGAGACAAAAGCCCAGGAGAAATAGTAGATTCTCTAGAAAGAAAGTCTGAAGACACAAAGGAAAGCAATTCTAAGGGGAAGAAAAATAGGATTTGTCAGAAGACTCAGGTTTTGATGCACAGATAACTTACCCACCAACTTTGTTTTTAAAGAAAAAGGTGCAGAAGATAGAAAATGAAGATAAATAATTAGGGATAAATACAAGCAGGGTGAATTAATTAGTATTACCAGAGAAACCTCAATGATTGTATTCTCTCTGCTCTGGTGAACTTTCAAATAAACAAAGAGCAATACTTTGCCAGAAATCACAGGGCAGACCTAATAGTTTTAAATCTTTCACCTGTCTCAGTTTTTTCCTGGTCATTCCCTTCAATAACCTATTGGAGCAGGAGCATACAGTTTAGCAGTCCATTTACTTAACTGCTTTTATCACTTCTACTGGTTTAAAATGGCAAAGTAAAATTTTAAATACACACAAGGACAAATACTTCCCAGGCCCTGAGGAAGCATCAGATTCCAAGTCAATGTGCTTGCCCTCTTGCTAGAAAGAAGAGAAGGGGGAACAAAATTGAGTTTCTTCAGTTTCCTGTCTGAATGGATTTTAGTGGCTCAGTTCCCATCCACAACAGGCTAGCCTTTGCTAGCCTTCCATTCCTTCAGGTAGTTCCCTTTCTTTCTTCATGATGGTTTTTCTCCAGCTCCTGCTTCTTGTTCATTGATGGCCCTCTTACTTTTTGTTCCCATAAGGAAGTAAGGGTGGGAATCCAAGTCTAATAACTGCCAGTGGAAGTGGGTGCCTCCTCCCAGATTTCATGAATCATTGTCCCCTGGGGTATCAGCAAAGGTCTATATTTCAATAAGGAAAGAGTTAGAAAACAGGTGTACTCAATGAATTAATGAATGAATAAATGAAATGGCATTTATTAAACTTTATATGGCTAGAAGATAAAAATAAAAAGCAAGGCAGTCCTTGGCCTTAAGGAATAGGGAACAACAACATATATAGAGAAGGCTAACCAGGGAAGAAGATTTTGAAATGGAGAGTGAAGTGCTGAAGGAGGTGCTTGCTGAGTTCTTCCCAGGAGTAGTTACAGTAATTGGATTTCCCTTCCCAGAGCAATCAAGACAGAAGAACAGTAGTTTTGCAGTAGCATGCCATGAAGATGGACAGGAAAAGCATTTAAGAGGGTCTGGGTCAGCTAGAAATGATGAAGGTCCCCCAAGTAAAAACCCAGGTGCTCAGGGCAGTAGGTGAAGTGAGAGGTGGATTCTGAAGCTCAAGAGCATGTTATGAAGATGGCAGGGAACAGTGATGAATTCAAGTAACTTGGACAGATTATGTGTTTAGGGACCAAAAGAGCCAGCAGATGTGATTGCTAAGTTACAGTCAGTAATATTTGAACAATCATGGAAGATAATAGATTGGATAAGAATATCCCAATTTTAACACAAGTCAAGGGAACAACACAGCAAATTATGAGTCAGTGGGGTTTACTTTGGCTCCCAGGAAAATTCAAGAAAGGATCACTAAAAAGATGCTTGGTAAATATTTAGAAAGAAAAGCAATGAAGCTTCAACAACACCAGTTCATTCAAAACCAGCCTAATTCCTCCTTCCCTTCTTTGCCTAATTAATAAGCTAATAGATGAAGAAAGAACAGCAGATATATGTTACCTAAATTTTACAAAGCTTTTGGTAAAGTATTTCATACTATTCTAGAAGACAGAGATAAGTGGGCAGGATGGCAATACAACTGGATGAATTCAAAACTGGCATGATGTCTGCATTCAAAGAGCAGTTGTTAATGATTCCATGACAAGGTGGCAGGAGATCTCCATTGGAACTCCAGAGATCTGTGTTCTTTAACATTTTTATCAGTGAACTGGATAAAAGGCAGAGATGGTGTGCTCTTCTGATCTGCTGATGACATTCAGCTGGAAGGGAGAATTAACCCTGAATGACAGAGCTAAAATACAAAAAAGGTCTTGATAGACTGGAATACCAGGATAAATCTAATCATGAGTTCAGTCAGGATATGCACTTGGGAAATTTGTGAGGAAAAAATCAGCCTTTTTAGTGTAAGAGATAAAGTTAGAGCAGCTAGGTGGCATAGTGGATAGAGCACCGACCCTGGAGTCAGGAGTACCTGAGTTCAAATCCAGTCTCAGACACTTAATAATTACTTAGCTGTGTGGCCTTGGGCAAGCCGCTTAACCCCATTTGCCTTGCAAAAACTTAAAAAAAAAACAAAACAAGAGATAAAGTTAAAGTTTGTATTTTTAGTGTATTGTTGTTGAGTCATTTCAGGCATGTCTGCCTCTTCATGACCCAATTTGGGGTTTTCTTGGCAGAGATATGGAGTAGTTTGCTGTTTCCTTTGCCTACTTATTTTACAGGAACTGAGGCAGACAAGTTTAAGTGACTTGCCCAGGTCAAACAGCTAGTTAAGTGTCTGAGGTCAAATTTGAACTCAGACCTATTTGCTGATAAAGTAATAGGTGATGCAGCTCTTGCCTCAGCAATCATAGCTACTGAAGATCTCCCCCCCCAAAATAAGGCTCTTATTAATGAAGTCAATATAGTTGTCAAATAGTTCAACATGAGAAAGCAATGTTTCTATTAATAGAAATAATGTTTTAAAAAAAATATCCACTTCTATTTGCTTTGTTGCTGCCCCCTAAGGAGCATGGGACCTTTTCTTTTGATTTGTAGCTATAAATCTCATAAATATGTCATCTTCCCATTAGAAAGTGAGCTTCGGGCGGCTAGGTAGTGTAGTGGATAAAGCATTGGCCTTGGAGTCAGGAGTACCTGGGTTCAAATCCGGTCTCAGACACTTAACAATGACCTAGCTGTGTGGCCTTGGGCAAGCCACTTAACCCCGTTTGCCTTGCAAAAACCTAAAAAAAAAAAAGGAGCTTCTAGAGAGCAAGGCTGTCTTGTTTTTCTGTTTGTAGTCTTAATTTAATCCTTAGCATAGAATGTTTAATATATATTTTTTATTCATTCATCCCTTTTCTCTTTGGCTTACTAATTTCTATTGTTATTACTATTACTACCATTGTCATTATTAGAATATATTAAATAATAATGAAGAGATGGAATATTCTTACTTTATGTCTACATTTAATGAGAAAGCTTTTCAAAATTTTTTTTATAAGGAGAGCTTTTTGTGTTTCTTCATTACAAATAATACTAGCTTTTGGTTTTACATTTGCAGTTTTGTCACATTAACAATTGTACTTCTATGTTTCTGATTTTAAAGGGTATTTAATGAAAGTTTTAAATTAAAAACCATATTAAATAAATGTTTTAATTTTACTTTAAAAATTAAGACTACATCTATTGATAAAATCATGTGGTATAAGAGCACTAAATTTAGAATCATGGTTTGAATTCAGGCTCTGCTACTTAGAATCTATGTGACCTTAGGCAATTTTTAAATGTTTTATTGTAAACATCAACATTTACACATGTTCATATACAAAACAGAAAAATGACTATACATAAAAATATGAATTTGTCATATGCAACTTGGGGTTTTTTAAAAGCATATATTATTTTAATGTGATAGTGCCAACACCACCCTACTTTTCCGTGTTCCCTTCAGAACTTACCTTTATTCTTTTGTGTATTTTTAAATGTTCCATCAACATACACACACACACACACACACACACACACACACACACACACACACACACACACCCCTCTCCTGCCCAAAAAACAAAAGCCCTCCCTGTAGTATGGAAATATAGTCAAGCAGATACTGGTCATATCTAAAAATATATATCTCCTTCTGCACCAATATTCTAGAAGACAGAGATAAGTGGGCAGGATGGCAATATAATTGGATGAATTCAAAACTGGCATGATGTCTGCATTCAAAGAGCAGTTGTTAATGGTTCCATGACACGGTTAAGAAGTATGCTTCATCATTAAACTTTTGGAAGTATAATTATTTATTGTATTGATCAGGTCTTTCAAATTTGTTTTTCTTTAAAATACTTGCATATTTAAATACTTTGCATAATTAATAAACTAATAGATGAAGAAAGAATAACAGATATATTACCTAAATTTTACAAAGCTTTTGGTAAAGTATCATTGTAGAAATTAATTTCCTGGTTCTGTCACTTCACTCTGTATCAGTACACATACATCTTCCCAAGTTTCTCTGATTCTATTCTTTATATCCCTTTACATTCATGTATTATAATTTGTTCAGTTGTTCCCCAATTAATGAGCACCTGCTTTACTTCCAAGTCTTTACTACAGAAAAGTGCTGCTATTAATACTTTTGGCATATGGATCTTTTTCTTTTCTCTTTCTCTTTGGTATATATGCCTCATACTGGTATCATTTGACCAAAGATATATATATATATATATACACATATATATATGGTAGTAATTTGAGAGAATTTAGTTCTAAATTGCTTTCCATAATGATTAGATCAATTATTCAACAATTGCTTTTTTCTTTTTTTTGTAGTCTCTGCCAATATGATAGGTGTGCAGTAGAACTTTAGATTTGTATTAATTTGTACATGACTTATTTAGAGTGATTTGAATTATGTATTTCAAGTGAAGATTGAAACTTGCATTTTTTTCTTTTGGGAACTGCCTGTTCATAACCTTTCATCATTTATCTTTCAGAGAATGGCTCTTTTTCTTATATATTTGTATCAATTTCCCATATATTTTGAATATCAGACCCTTAGCAGAGAAATTTACTGCAAAATAAAAAAACCTTTTTTTTTTGCTATTTCCCTTTTTAATTCTATGTATTGACCTATTTTTGAAAAAACTTTTAAATTCTATCATCAAAATGGTCTACTTTCAGGGCAGCTAGGTGGCACAGTGGATAGAGCAACAGCCCTGGAGTCAGGAGTGCCTGAGTTCAAATTTGGTCTCAGACACTTAATAATTACTAGCTGTGTGGTCTTGGGCAAGCCACTTAACCCCACTGCCTTGCAAAAAAAAAACCCCAAAATGGTCCACTTTCTTTTTTATGATCATCTGTTTCCCTTGTTTAGTCAATAATTTGCCCCTTATTCCTAATCGTGAATCTGTAAAATTAAACTATCCTAAGTGAACTCTAAGTATCTTCTAGCTTTTAATCTTAATGTCCCTATGACTTTTTTAATCAGTTTCCCTCCTACAATATATAGACAGACAGACACACACACAAAGACACACAGACACCCACACCCGTCTCTTGTCAAAAACCAAAAGCCCTCCCTGTAGCATGAAAGTATAGTCAAGCAGATATTGGTCATATCTGAGAATCTCTGTCTCCTACACACCAACAACCTATCAGCTCTCTGCCACAGGTGAGGAGTTTGATGTCCCAAACTATTTCCCCTCATCACACTGTCTCATTAGTCCATATTCTCATGTGCTTGACTGTTCTTTTCTTGAATCATCACTGTTTAATTATGTTATTTTTTTAAACTTCATTCCTAAATGATCTGACGCTTAAATACTGTCCAGGTGGAAGCATCTTACCCTGATGGTAGCCCCGCCAGTGGGGTGTTGGTCCGAATCAAAGCTGAGTTGACTCCAAAGGACAATGTTTATACCAGTGAATTACTTTCTCAGGGAGGTGTGGTGAACTTTGAGATCCCCACAATCCCTCCTACTGCTCAGTATGTTTGGCTGGAGGTGAGTCAACCTTGTCCTTTAGGCCTAAGTGTAAGGGGATGTTAAACTCTGGCTCTTTTATCTAGAGGGGTATTTATATATGACACTTAAATGTGTGTGTGTGTGTGTGTGTGTGTGTGTAAAGAAGGAAACAAGCAGGTATTAAATTTCTGTCATGTGCTGGGCATTGTGCTGAGTAGTTTACAATTATTATCTCATTTGACCCTTACAGCAACCCTGGGAGGGAGATGCTGTTATGACCCCCAGTTTATAGAAGAGGAAATTGAAATAGAATTTAAGGGTCATGCTCAGGAAGTATCTGAGGCTGGATCTGAACTCAGGTCTTCCTGATTCCATGTCCAAGAATCTCTCTACTGTGCCACTGTTAAGAGTTCTAGGGTGGCTAGGTGCTGCAGTGGATAGAGCACTGGCCCTGGAGTCAAGAGTGCCTGAGTTCAAATCCAACCTCAGACACTTAATAATTACCTAGCTGTGTGGCCTTGGGCAAGCCACTTAACCTCATTGCCTTACAAAAAAAAAACTTTAAAAAAAAAGAGTTCCTTACCAGGAGTTTTCTGTATCAGTGAAAACATAAGTTCAGACTCCAAGAATCATATTTATCAAATGCAATATATCCTCTGTCATAGACATAGAGAGCTGGGTCATTGGTTGTTTTTGAGATGGAGTGGCTTTTAAGGATTTTAAGGAAAGTGTGTGTGTGTGTGTGTGTGTGTGTGTGTGTGTGTGTGTGTATGTATGTGTGAGAGAGAGAGAGAGAGAGAGAGAGAGAATGATTTCACATGACTATTCCAGCACATTTTGGAAAGACTATCAAGTTGTTTGTATTGAGGAATGAGTTTAAAGCAGGAATCATATCCACATGTCTGCCCTCACAGCTGATTTTACATTCAGAGTAAATTGAGGAGAGTCATCCTCAAATAACATTCCCTATTGGCTGCAGGGAGAATGTATTTAAGAACTTAAAAGATGTGGACCCTGAGTCCATGTTGCACTACACCGAGCAGTTGTGAACCTTTTAGGAGATGGGATGGTTCTTAAGCCTGGCAAATGTAAAAATTAAATGAAGCCATTTGCACACAGGAAAGGACCCCAAATCTGGACGTCATATTTGGTGATGAGTAGGAAGTTACTGTGAGGGTGTGAGTCCATGTCAGAGGAATGAGACCTCGCTGAGTGAGGCAGCCCCAGACTTTTGCCTCCACCATGGCTCTCTGGTGCTACTACTCCTGGATCTGGGTCATTTAGTCTTCGATGGATGAATGTGGAAGAATCATTGGGTTGGAAGCTGGAATATCAGCAAGATCACAGGAACAGAGGCAGGAGAGTGACTGGAAAACATGGGCATAACATTCAAATGTATTTTTTCTTCAGACAAAAGTGTTAGCAATTGATGGAAAACCTGCTGGGAACCAATATCTACCCAACTATTTATCTATTAGCAGCTGGTACTCGCCAAGTAAATGCTACCTCCAGCTCCAGGCTCCTGACTCATCCTTTCAGGTAAGGATTGCCTTGCACTCTAGAATGATAGGGTCAGGACTATTAGGAAAAAATTTATCAGGGATAAATATAACATCCAGTTCTTGTGTCAAGTCTAAAATGAAGGAAGTCTCTCTGAGGCCTGTACTAAGGTTCTTTGAGAAGGACAAGCTCACAGCATGGGGCCTTTAGTGGACTGCAACCAAGAAAGCCAAAATAGTCTCAGAGAAGCCCAGGGCCCAGGACACAGGAGGTGAGAGCCAAGCCCTCTCTGTGCAAATTTCTGGGCACCACATTTTAGGAAGAATCTCAACCAGTAGGAGTTTGTGAGCTAATGGGGGAAGGGTGACCAGATCATGAGAAAACCAGAGATCATATGATACAGGGGTCAGCAAATTGTGGGCCAGATTTGGGGCCAAAGCTGAGCCACCACTTGTTTTTATCTTACCCTAGTCTGAGAATGCTTCTTATATTTTGTAGTTTGCTGACTACTAGTTTAAAGGAAGGGAGAATGTTTAGTATAGAGAAGAAAAAACTTAGAGGGGAATATAAACTATCTTCAGCTCTCTGCAGGGCTGTCCTGCTAAGGACAAAATTAGGAGCAGTGGGAAGAAGGTCTAAAGGCAGATTTTACATCAATGTAAAGAAAAGTTTCCTAATGATTATAACTACTTACCCCAAAGGAGAAGGGACTGTCCCTCAAAGAAGTACATTGCCAAACACTACACATCTTAAGGAGATGGCATGGTGTATATATATATATATATATATATATATATCTAGAAGTGGGGGCTAAACTAGATGATTTTTGTGGTCACAGATTCTATGACTGTGCTACTTTAAAAGGATTACAATTTTATTGGATTGGCTGATCCAGCCTTTGAAGAGTCATCCTGACTGACAAATTCATTTTCCTGGGGCCAGGATTTGAGTAAAGTGCTTCTCTGCATCTGCTAATCTGGTTCTTGCTAACAGACTGTACACAGTCTAGCAATGGGTTCTGGCTTGGCAGGACATGCCCTCTTCCCATCATCATTGGCAGACACTGACAGAGGATGATAGTGGAGGGCTCTGGTATTATGGCTCTTCCATTCTGGTGATAGTCAATGACTATCTCTGCTGAAGACAGAGAACCCTTTCCCAAAGTTGTAAGAAAGTCGAGGCAAGAGCTCAGAGTTTTGAGTTTGCATCTTGTTTCTTAGAGGACTTTTTGTAGACTTGCCTTAGCTTTGTAGAAAAGAGTCATTAGCTTATCCACAGAAAATGACTCGTCTTCATCACTGGAAAAAAGACACGGGGAAGGGCAGCTCCTATTTACAAGTATTTCATGGTCAAAAAGTATTTTCCCATCCATTATTTTATCTGATCCTCATAAAATCCTGCAAGGTATGTCTTACTATCCTTATTTTACAGGGAATGACACTGAGGCTCCAGGAGGTTTAATTTCCACAGTTAATAAATGTGAGAGCTTTAAGATGAACTCAAGCAATTTTTCTGTCTACAAAGACAATATTTTCTTTACTGCCTCAGGAATTTTGAAACTCAAAGAATTAGGAACATATATTTAGATGCGATGGGTTTTTAGAGATCATCTAATTCTATTATTTTATATATGAGGAAACTGAGACCCAAAGAACATAAATGATTTTCCAAGGTCCCCTGGGGAATAAATAAGTGACAGAGTCAGGACTTGAACCCATCTAAATCCAGAATTCCCATGGCAGCATATTGAGTTTTAGAGATTATCCAGTCCGACCCCCTAATTTTGTAAATGAGCAAACTAAGGCCCAGCATGTCAAAGGTCACCAAGCAAGTTAGTTTTAGAGCTTGCAGTAGCATTTCCCATGGAGTGTCCTTTCCCCACACCTCTATGACCCCACAGGCCCCATCCCACTCCAGTTCTAACTGCTGGGATCCCATGCTGCCTTTGTGTAGTACACTTTTACAATGGGTTCTCCATTGCGTGAGTCAGGCAAGGGGGCAAAGTTCCATTGTTCTCAATGCTCTGTCCCTCATCGGCGGCCTCACAGAGAGCCTGTGCTCAAGATTCTCCTTGGGCTCCGGCCAAGGTATTGCTTGATATTGATAACTGGTTGCTACAGACTTCAAATCTCTACAAATGGCACCTGTTGGTATCTTAAGAATGATGTTTCATATTCATCGAAGCCAAAGCCCAGATGTGAGGCTGCTCATCTGAAGGTGAGGGTCAGTTCAGTCCAATTAAGGTTTTCTATCTGCTGCCTTTACGTGAATTGAATGGGTAGTTTGTATTTTACAGGACTTCCTTGGGAAGGAAACACAAATGAGATTCTGCACAGCTAAGCTGGACACATTGTTCTTATTATGCTCTGATTTAAACCAATTCCACTGTGGGAAAGTTGGAAAAGGTCTTTCTTGCAACTGTGGGAACAGAGGCTCTTTAGCTCCTGTTACTGTGTGTTCCAATTATCCAAAACCTTTTTTGCATAAACAATTCCATCATTTCATCCAGAAACTTTATTAGTGTTAGGAGGCACTGTTCTATGAATTATTCACATGATAACTTTTTAATTGAGTTTCCAGCCAAATAAAATTATTCTCTCTTTTCCAATCTGAAAGTCCTAGGGTGTTTGGGTCAGTTTTGAAGTTGTCATCCTATGAACTCTAGGATGTAAAGCATTTCTCACATGACTTCCTTAGGATTTAGGATCATGTGTCCCAGGTATATTAATGATCACAGCTTGAGTGAATGTCAGAGCTGGGAGGGCCCTCAGAGGTCGTTTTATCCAACACCTTCATTTTTCAGGTGAGAATCAGACTGAAAATCCCCAGAGTGTATGATTTGTCCAGATCTGCATAACTGATTAATGGAGAGATAGAACTAGAACCTTTTCTATTAGTAGCTTTTCTTCTGGACTAGAACTCTTAAGGGCTAGTAAAGTCTTGTCTTCAGATCCCTCTTCTGTTTCCTTCCCTGCTTCTCTTTGACCAGCATATGGAATAGAGAGTAGGTCTCTTTCATGTGGCTTTAAAGTTACAGGATCATAATTTGTCTTAATAGGTAGGCAAACTTCTAATAGTGAGAGATATCTGAAAACAAAATGGGTTGCCTTTGAGTCTGTTACCAGTGTTGAACTTGAACTACTATCTGTTGATACTCTTTCTTTAAGAATTTTTTTTGTCCCTTTGACCACCCTAACCCCAACAAAAAGAAATCCTCCTTTCTAATAAAACAAACCAACATATTGGCCCTATCTAAAAGGGTGAATCTCATTCTGTACCTGCAGGTCCCCATTCCTCTATCAAGAGATGGAGGCTGGCAGGCTTCATCATTCATCTTCTGAAAAAGCATAACCAAAGGTATTGCTTTGGTTGCAGTTCTGAAATCATGCAGACTTGCTTCTTTCCCAGTTCTTTGGTCTTTGTGTTAATTGTCCCCTTGGTTCAGCTCTTTTCCTTCTGCTTCAGTTTATGTGAGCATTCCCAAGTTTTTCTGGACTAGTCATATTTGTCATTTAGTTCAGCGCAATAATGCTCCCCTACATTCATGACCCACATTTAGTTTAGCCATTCTCTAAATAATGGGCACTCTTTTTGTTTTGTATGACCATTTGATGAGGATGGATTAGATGACTTCTAAGGGTTCTTCCAACTCTTAAAAGTCTTTAATTTCATACTAAAATGAAATCATTTTAGCCAAATGTGATTATAATATCCAATCATGGCCCTAGAGACAAGATGAGAAAATATATGCCATTCAATTCTTTCAAGAAAAGGGGAAGAGGAGACTGTGAGTGTAGAATGTTGCATGTGATGTAATGACATAGCTACATGAGGTGTTTTTTTTTCTTACATGTCTTTCTTTTTTACAAGAGAAGACTCATTTGGGAATGAGTAAGGAGGGTGAGGGGAGCAAACTGGAAATAATTGTAATGTAAAAGGTATAAAAATGCATCACTAAGAGTATTTTTTTTAAGAATCTATCCTTCCACATATGATTTCCCTTTTATCACATTCAACTTAGATCATTTCATACCATGGAAACAATGCAAAGACTGCCTTCTGTGGGAGGTGGGGAGGGAAGTGAGATTAGGGGAAAAACTATAAAATTCAAAATAAATATATAAATAAATTTTTTAAAATAAGATTGGAGAAAGAGAGAGGTGAGGGAATGAGAGTCTACTGAATATATATATATATATATATATATTTATATTCACAATGCATACTTCGATTTATACTTTAGTTGATCAGTTCTCTCTGGAAGTGGAAAACAAAATAAAGTGATTTTCTTTGATCCCTGAAAAAAAAAAAGAAAATCTATTCTTCCATAATTTAATATTATTTACTTTTTATCATTTTCATTTCTAAAGTTCAAAGTATATTTAACAAGTCAGATTTCTTTTTTAAAAAATAAACTTTATTTTTCTCTCTCTATATATAAACAATTTTAACATTCATTTTTTTAAAATTTTGAGATACAAATTCTTTCCTTACTTCCTTCTCCCCGCCCCAGATGGTAAGCAATATGATATAGGTTATACATGTGAAATTATCCAGTCAATTTTCTTAAAATCAGTAGCTGACATTTACACAACTCTTTTTTTTTAAGGTTTTTGCAAGGCAAATGGGGTTAAGTGATTTGCCCAAGGCCACACAGCTAGGTAATTATTAAGTGTCTGAGGCCACATTTGAACTCAGGTCCTCCTGACTCCAGGGCAGGTGCTCTATCCACTGGGACACCTAGCCACCCCTATTTAC
Organism: Macrotis lagotis; assembly: GCF_037893015.1. NCBI lineage: Eukaryota > Metazoa > Chordata > Mammalia > Peramelemorphia > Peramelidae > Macrotis > Macrotis lagotis. The sequence continues at coordinate 642,993,886 of NC_133666.1, read as the reverse complement.
ACAACTTTTAAACAAATAACACCCAGTGTAGCCACTTGCATTAGTAGATACTTGATAAACATTTGTGATTGAACACATTATCTCATTTGTGTTAATGCAGTAAGGGAGATAGGAGAGGTGAGCTATAAAGGGGGGAGTAAGGAAGTAGCTGCTGCCGTCACAGCTCTGAAAGTTCTCCTTCCTCCTAGTGTTTTCTCACACTTCTGCAATGTCTAACTTTCAGGGCTCCCAAACCTCTGACCCAGACAGATCCCAAGAGAAAGAAAGAGGGCCGGGATCAGTGAGAGTTGTGGGCTTTGCAACATCTTTTCTAATCCCTAGAACTGCCCCGTGAGATAGGGCAGGCTAGAATTGTTATGCTCATCTAAGAGAAGAGGAGCAGAAGAACAAAGAATGAAGATGAAAAATCAGCAAGATTGATAGACTCCAAGTAGACGCATGGAGAGAGCCTGGCCCTGGAGTCAGGCAGACCTTGAGTCAAACCCAGCCTCAGATACAGTAGTAGTCCTCATAGCACCTGCCTCCCAGGGTTTTGTGAGAATCAAATGAGGTGACATTTGCCCAGTGCTTGTCACAGAGAAACAGCTATAGAAGTATTAGCGATTAGATCAATTGATTCGTCCAAGGAAGCACACCAGTGAGGGAGTGACAGGACCAGGACTTGAGTTGAGGTCTGACATCGGATTCCAGCATTCCCATCTCAAGAGCAAGGGCAGTCACCTCGATGTCTCTGGAGTCTCTTCCTGCTGCACATTTTGGGCTCTGTGGCTCCTTCCTTCCCATCTTGCCTTCCTGCCCTGAGCATGGGGGCAATCCCCATAAAACACAAGGAAACCTGAAAACAGCAAAAGGCATATTATCTTGTGGCCGTGATGTCCCTAACAGCTGCATGGGAAACCACTTTCAGCCACAGAGCTGATCAAAACAGATTGATTGGCTGTAAGCCCCAGAGGTAGCCACAGAGAGCATCAGGACCAGTATTTCTGGCAGGAATGCGAGATCCTTTTGCAGCCCATCATCAGTCAGATTGTTAGGAAGTTTTAAACTGAGGAATGAAATCTGTCTCCCTAGAGACCTCACCCTGCTCACATAGGCCACATGGTAGCTTGTCAAATATTTGAAGCCAATGAATCCACCTAAGGCCTCTAGTCTACACATCCTATTTTCTTGTTCTGCATTCTGGTCTCTGTCCTCTGGATAGATCTCAGATCTGAGTCCATTTGAAAGCTCAGACCTCGTTTGTGACGGTGCCCCAGTGCTGTGTTCCTTCATGTATCTCAGCTTCGGGTACTGCGGCTCCGTCAAGGCAAAGTGAACAGGGAGCAAAGGGTGTCTCTGCCCACCTCTGGACATCTCAGTTTTGGGGACTTGGGAGGGCTCAGGGTCATTGACATCTCGGTGTGTTCGTATCATCTGTTTCTGTTTAGCATAACTCAGGTTCCCTCTCAGCTGCTGTCTCTTCCCTAAGGTGGGGGATGAAGTCCGTTTTCCTGTAAAGTCCACCTGTCCTTGTGATTTTACTTTATATTATGAAGTTGCATCACGAGGCAACATTGTGCAGTCAGGCCTGCAGCCTGCCAATGTCACACGGCAAAGAAGTAAGAGAGATGCACCTTCCTCAGACCAGAGCAGCCTTGTAACCCACCTCCCAGGAACAAGTGAGTACAGTCCCAATGAAGCAATTAAAACCTTACACTGTTGTCAAACATCTTCAGTGCTCCCCAATACCACTGGAGCAAGTCCATAGTCTATGGTTAAGTAGTCAGGTCACACACACACAGTCTGGGCCCAATCAACTTTTCAAAAATACTACCTAACATTCTCTAACATCAATCAATTTAAACCAGGAGGTCATACTAGTCCCTAAATGCCTATCCTCTAAGCCTTTGTTCTTTTCATCCCTCACTGGTCATTGCTTCCCCCATAGTAGTATTATTATTAAGCTGAACCGCATAATAAGCTCTAGGGAAAATGAAGCTTGGTCCCTGCCCTTTTGGGGCTTACAGTCTGGGCAGACAGACAAATATGGCACAAGTTGGAATTTGGTCATGTGCAGAATAACTTTCAGTTCTGAGGAGCTTGAAGTTATCTTTCCTGTGAGAGAAAATGAACAAATATGCTTTCTTCTACACATCCCTATGAAGTAGATGCTACGTATATTATCATACCTATTTTATAGAAGAGTAAACTGAGGGCCAGAAAGATGAAGTGAATTACCCAGTCAGTGATGGAGTTAGAATTTTTTGACTCTAAACCCAAAGCTTCCTCTCCCTACAGCCTGAGTGAGATGGAACTCACTTCCCTTTTGGGGACCTATGAAGACTTGTTGAAGGAGATGAACTTTGAGCTGGGCCTTGAAAGATGGGTAGGGTATCCACAGATAAATATCGATGGGGTCTGATGAGAGAGAATGATGATGTGTGAGAGTTTCTTGGAACAGATGAAGTACAGGTATTAAAGTTGATACTACACAGACACCTTATCTATAGTGTATGTGTGTATAGTTTTTCCTCCCTTTTACTAGAATACACAGCTAAGGAAGTGATGTGGAGAGTCCAGTAATCAGAACTAGCATTTTCCTAGTTAAGTTTCATGATTCAAGTCCTAGAATCTTCTATTCAGAAAGAGGACTCGCAGAAATTCAGGGAGAGTAGAAATGGGACATTTTAGCTCAAAGGCAGTTCAAGTGTATCTCAGGAAGAAGAAAATTATCCATTCCTAGAGATGGGACTAGGAGCTTTAGGTTCAACTAGGAAAGTATATTTTCTCAAGGTTGATATCAAACAGCCAGAAGATGTTAGTACTAGAGTTGGTATTCTGGCTTGCGGGATTTCATTTTTGCATCCCTGTCTTTTTAATACCTTCAAGTTTTCTGGCCAAGTTTGGTATTCAATAATTTGGATTTTTAACAAAATATATCTTTCTCAGCTTCTCCAGAGCCCCCAGGTGCTGAGGCTGAGGTGTGTGTGACATACCTACATCTTCGAGTCACCCCCAGCATGGCTCCTCTCAGCCGCCTGTTGGCCTACTATGTAAGGGAGAATGGAGAAGGAGTCACAGACAGTCTGCAGTTGGCAGTCCAAGCCTCATTTGAAAATGAAGTAAGGAGATTTCAGAGTGGGAAGGCAAATTGAAGGAGTGACATTCCTTTAGTGGGGCTAGAGTTTCCTGTTAGTTGTGAGATGAAAGTGTCTTTGTGCTCAGGTTTCAGTGATGTATTCCTCTAATGAGACCAGACCTGGAGATGTTGTGGATGTGAAGGTCCGAGGTGCTAAAGGAAGCTGTGTTTGTCTTGGGACTGTCGATAAGAGTATTTATCTCCTGAAGACAGGATTTCAGCTGACACCTGCCCAGGTAAGGAGGGAGTGGCCTAAAGCTGAGGGCTGCTGAAGTTCAGTTGGTCAACACCAACCACCATTTATTGCTCAGTCTGCACAGCTCTGACTTGCAGGCTGAGGCCCAAAGGTCTCCTTGTGGCTTTGAAAGCACTTCACAATCTGGCCCCAACCTTCCTTTTCAGCCCATCTTCTGATATTCCACTCTCAGAGCCAATATTTCATCCAAATTGATTCATATACTGTCCCCAGGGCAAATTTTGTATTCTTTCTCCTCCTAGTTATCCTGAGATTGTATCCCCCACTGGGAATGCTCTCCCTACTTAGCAGAATCATTTGTAGCCTTTAAGGGTCATCTTAAATCTACCTCTTTTAAGCTCTTGACTATCTACCCCAAAGTGAGTTCTCTGTGCCAGTCTCTTATAATATCCACAGATTGTACTACTCATTTAGCATGTGTCACATTTCTAATTTTGTTGTTGTTTCAATCAGTTTTCAGTCGTGTCCCATTCTTCATGATCCCATTTGGGGTTTTCTTGTCAAAGATACTGGAGTGGTTTGTCATTTCTGTCTCCAGCTTGTTTACAGATGAGAAAACTGAAGCAAGCCTACCTGGGGTCACACAGCTAGCCTGTGTCTAAGGCCACATTTGAATTCACAAAGTTGAGTCTTCGTGACTCCAGGCCCAGAATTCTATCCACTGCACCATTTAGCTGCTCATCAGCTTTGTGTTATTATCTAGCTTTCTCATCTTATCCTTATATAGAAGTGTTTGATCTCCCTTGCTATGTAATACTATAACCTTAGCCTTCCTACCGCCTAGTATAACACATCTAAAACTTCAGTATTTGGAAAGGTCTGTGGCTATCTATCAACATAGACCATCTCTCCACTGATGCAGATCGCAGATTCCATGAATTACTTACTTCAATATTACAAAGAACAGTGATTTTGTGAGTACTTGCTCTGCTCACTTTTATGACAGCACCTCTGGGACATAGTTTACTTGTACCCTATGGTGATCAACCTGATCCAGACCTAATGGTGAGTCTCTTTTCACTTTGTTAGGCTGATGGTTATGTCATAAACAAATTTTTCTTTCTGGAGACCTTTCCAAGTTAGAAGGCTCTGCCAAAGCTCCATGGCTCCCACCTCCCTCAATGAAGCCCTGGGAGACATAGTGATTATCATTACAGCAGGCTTCCTGGCCCTTTAGCATGGCCTCCTTCCTTGTCTCTGCTTTTCAGAACCTCTAATTGACTCCAACGCTCAGTTCTCAAAGTGCCACCTCCTACTCAAGGTCTATCCTGACCCTCTCCTTAATATATCTCTCTCCTCTAATTACCTTGTTGGGACTTGTCTATGAACCCACTCTTCTTGGGTGGGGCTGGGGACTGTGTCATTACTGCCTTTGTCACCCCAGGGCCTCACCCTGTGCCTGGCACAGAAGAGCTGTGTTATGTTTTATAATAGAATTGAATGGGTCAAAAGTATTTTTTGAAAATTTTCAGATAGTTATCAAAAGTAACATCCCTTTACTCTCTCCTCTTTTCTTTCCTACTTCTCTTGTTTTCTTTATCTCTTCTCTTATTCCTTCTTCCTGGTTGCATACAGGTTTTTCAAGAATTAACAGAATATGATGTTTCTGATACCTTTGGGACACCCAAGGAAGATGGGCATTTCTGGTGGCTGGGGATGTCCTCCCCTCGACGTCGTCGGCGCTCCTCCATTTTCCCATGGCATTGGGATATTGCAAAAGACTCACGATTTGCATTTACTGTAAGCAATGCTGCCCATTCCCTCTCCTCCCCTTCCAGAAGGCCTTTCTGAAAAATATCAGGCTAAGATGTTAACAACTATATCAAGCATCATTTATTAAAGGAAGAAATGGGAGCTGAAAATTTGGCTAACATTTTGTGGGGAAAAACCACTGGACTTGAAGACAAAAAACCATGGTCTGGGTTCTGGTTTTGACGTGTCTTTTACACAAGTCATTTTTTCCCTTTGGGACTAAGTTTCTTCATCCTTAAAACTACCCATCTCACGAGTTGTAAGGAAAATGCCTTTGGTGGTTCAGTCTTTTTTCCTAGCATTGCTCATATCTGCCCCCTCTCTTCGTTATTAGCTTCCCCATCCCAATAGAGTCCCTCATTACTCCTGGCTTGAGGTGTGGCAGGAGGCTCCTAACAGGTTTTCCCTCCTCATGTCCAAATCCATTTTTCTTCATTCATTAATACCCTCAGTCCTGGATCTGGTCATGTCATCTCTTTGCTCAGACATCTTCAGTGACTCTTTCTTGCCTGCTTTTGTATGGCAACTGCCACCAGCAAATTGTTGTACTGAAAAGAATCTGGACTTTAATCTAGTTTTTTTTTTTTTGCTGATTTTTCTTTCAGAAGAACTCATTTCTGGAAAGGAATTAATATAGCCATGAACATTCCAATTGTTATCTCTATCTGATTCCAAATAAAACCTGTAAGGAAGGTGGTACAAACATTATTCTATAGATGAGGAAACTATTTTATAGATGAGGAAACTAGGTTAAAAGTGATTTGATGTGCCAAAAGTCCCATATCTAATAAGTGATGAAACTGGGACTAGAACTCTTGTCTTCTGACTCCAGGTTAGTACATTGGTGGTGTCAGGACAAGACTTTCAAGAAAAGGTTAAAATCTTATTAGGTTCACAATGTGTTCTTTTGCTCTACAAGGTTGGAAAACCATGGTCTACTTAAAGTTTCTAAATGGACAAGTTAACTATCTCCCCAAATATATCATCTCTCTTTTGTCTATGTCATCATTTGAATCCTAGAACAAATTAAATATGAAAATTTTTAACCTTGTTGTACAGCAGTATCTTCTGGGTCCCTGTAACAAGTGCTAGTGTGAAGACAGAAACATCTGGGTTTATATATTTGTCAATCATTCAGAGGACAACCCAGTCATCAAAATGATGAAGCCCTTTTGACTGTTTTCTTTTATCTAGGAAACTGGGCTGGTGGTCATGACTGATTCTGTAAGCTTGAACCACAGACAGGATGGGGACATGTACACAGATGAGGCTGTGCCAGCCTTTCAGCCACACACAGGGACCCTGGGCAGCACAGCCCACTCCAAGATCATACCCAGGTAATGTGGGGTTTGGGAAGCATTTAGCCAATACTACTTTAATATGCCAGCTTCAATCTGAGCCCCCTGGTTCTAGGTCAGGTGCTCAACAAATGGGAACTCAGGTGACTGTGCCCAGTGCTGGGGACAGAAAGAAGACACAAAAGACAGTTCCTACCTTCAAACAGCATACAGTCTAATAGAAGGTGAAGTTTTAGATGGGATTCAAAGAGGTCAGTAAGCAAAACAGAGAATGGAGAGCGTTCTAGGCATGGGGACAGTCAGAGAAATGTCTTAAACCAAGAGATGAGTGTCTTGTTCATGGAACAGCCAGAAGGCGAGTATCACTGGATCAAAGAGTATGTGTTGAGTAGTAAGTGGTAAGAAACCTGGAAAGGCAGGAGGGGGGAAGATTATGAAAGGTTCTGAATGCCAAACAGTATTTTATATTTGATTCTGGAGAAAATAGGGAACTACTGGCGTTTATTGATTGTAGGAGGATAGTGCAAGACAATATTGGATTGGCACTTGAGGAGAATTCCAAAGATCAGCAGTTGAATGGAGGTTGGATTGGAGTGGTGAGAGATTTGAGGCAGGCAGACCTACCAGCAGCTAGCAACTGCAATGATCCAGGCAAGAGATTGTGAATTCTGAGCTTCTAGGAGTCTGTCATCCTAAGACAAAAATTCCTAAAGATGAGAAGTTGTCACATTACAAAATCTGTAAATTTCAAATCTCTTTAAAGCAGAGAGAATGCCCAAATAAAATATGTACCAAGATTATTTAGAACCAGGAAAACTGAGAATCAGTAAGAATGAGATTTTCAAAAAATTCAAAAGCATCCAAAACTCAGTAAGAGTTTTTTTAAAAAATACCACAAAGGAAGATTTTTTTTGAAAAATTCTCTTCTTCCTCAGATTTTCTATTCAAAATGTCAGAATATCAGAACCCAGAGTCTCAAAACTGGGAAGAACCTCAGAGCATTTTGTCGAGATTCTTCCTTTGTCTCTTTTATACTCTATTTTTTTAAAGAAAGATTTTATTTATTTTGAGTTTTATAATTTTTCCCCCATTCTTGCTTCCCTCTCTCCACCCCCTCACAGAAAGCATTCTGTTAGTGTTTACATTGTTTCCATACTGTACATTGATCACAGTTGAATGAGTTGACAGAGAAATCATATCCTTCAGGAAGAAAAATAAAGTATGAGATAGTAAAATTAAATAATAATATAACGCTTCCCCCCCCCAATTTGACGGTAATAATCTTTGGTCTTCGTTCAAAGTCCATAATTCTTTCTCTGGATACAGATGGTATTCTCCATTGCAGATAGCCCCAAATTGTCCCTGGTTGTTACACTGAGCAAGTCCATCAGGGTTGATCATCACCCCCATGTTGCTGTTAGGGTGTACAATGTTTTTCTGGTTCTACTCATCTGGCTCAGCATCAGTTCATGCAAATCCTTCCAGGCTTCCCTGAATTCCCATCCCTCCTGGTTTCTAATAACATAATAGTGTTCCATGACATATATATATACCACAGTTTGATAAGCCCATTTCCCCAATTGAAGGACATTCCCTTAATTTCCAATTCTCTGCCACCACAAACAGGGCTGCTATGAATATTTTTGTACAAGTGATATTTTTACCCTTTTCATCATCTCTGCAGGGTATAGACCCAGTATACTCTACTTTATTTTTAATTGTCTGTATTTGTGTCTCATACATCTAGGAAGCTTCTTAAGAGAAGAGATAGTATCATTTTTTAAATCTTTGTATCAATTCCCCAGCTCAAGGTCTTGTACTTAATAGGTACTTTATAAATGTTGAACAAAATTTAATTGAATGTAAAGAAAATGTACCTAGCTTCTTTTGAAAATGAGATATATATATATATATATTCAAATTTTTGGCTTCTGTGTTTAATGTTTATTTAATAAAATATGAAAAGAATTTCATTTGGTGAAAAGGATGTATCCTTTATTTTGGGACAAACTTTGTGTCACTTGATTCCTTTGCATATCAGTCCCATCGCTTCTCTCTTGTCCTCACTTGGGTGTCTAACCACAGTTAAAAGGTCTGTGTAAGCTCTTGCCTTGTAAGTTTTCCCTTTTGTTTCTTTTCTTCCTTGACAGAGCTGAGAAGAGAAAAAGGACTTTCTTCCCTGAAACATGGATGTGGCATTGCCTAAATATCAGGTACTAAGTCTCATCCCTTGCTTAATGAAAAGCATTTGTGAGAAAATATGATCATCATAATTTACTTGAAAACCAGAACTAAGTGAACAGGTTTTTTTAATCAACAGTTTTCCTACCTTTTAGAAACATAAAGTATAGCTTACAATCCACATTTCTCCTGAGAAGACTAATGTGGCCCTCTGAAAACTGTGAAATATAATTAAGAATAAGATTGATAATAATATGCAACTTCCCATTTTTAGAGTTCTTTACAATTTACAGTGCACAAAATCTTCATGTTCTTTTTTTAATTTTTTTATCTTCATGATAGTCAAAAATTCTCTCTGGGATACCATCCCTCACTTTGTTTTCATAACATTGATTTAGATGATTAAGATTCCATAAACTACTAACTAGATCCACCTCTGTATTTCCTCTTTATTTTGGGAAGCTCTGAACTTTGATGGGAGATTCCTTCCACCCTTTATTTTGTTATAGTCACATCTGAAGAGAAGGATAATGAACAGATAGAGAGAAGGGCTTGGCAGACAATGGTCTGCACCCTCCAGCTCCTTTGTATCAGTTTCTACTTGAGAGGAATCAATCTCCTTCCTACTTCAAACTAGTCACCTTTTCATCTTGTCCGGCTTTTCTTTTTATAAATGGTTTAGATCATTTTGACAGTGAAAGAATTTTATTCTTGGTTCCTTCTCCCTGGTCAAAGGAACTGGGGGTGCTGGAGAAAAGCATAGATATCCAATGAAGTTATCCATAAACATTTTTTAAGCATACATATAGACCAGACACAGTACTAAGCCTGGGAATACAGATACAAGAAAAAAGGAAAGGGGAGTAACATACAGTCACTGGCTCTGCTGGGTAGATAGCAATTATCCCCATTTTACAGTTAATGAAACCAAGGTGAGCAGAGGTTAAGTGACTCTCTCAGGGTCACACAGTAAGTATCTGAGTCAGGATTGGAATTCAGATCTTCCTGATATTTATCTGCCTTTGCAATAGAGAGAGAGAGATACAGAGATACAGAGACACAGAGATACAGATAGAGATAGAGATACACATTTATATACATATGTAAAAATTTGATCCTCACAATAACCCTGGGAAATAAGAGCTATTATTGCTACCATCTTAGAGATGAGGAGACTAAAGTCTAAAAAAGTTGTGACTTGCCACAATCATACAGCTAGAAAGTATCTGAGGTGGGGTTTGGACTCTGGTCTTCCTGATTGTAAGTCCAGAATTCTAGCTTCTGCCCTGCCACGTATCTTCAAATTCCTGCCCCCCAAGAGATTACCTTCTAAAGGGAGGAGACAGCACTTAAAAGGGAATTGAAAAGGAGAGAGCGTCTGAGGAGATGATATAGGAAGTCTGAAGAGTCAGTAGTGGAATCTGGGGAAGATAAAGGGAGACCCATAACGGAGGACAAATATGATCACTATTTCCAAATGTCTGATGGATTATCCTGTGGAAGAGGGAGAGGACTTGACTCCCTGAAAAGTGGTGAAAGAAAGTTACTGGAAGGCACCAGAACTATTTTGAAATCAAATGAGCTCAAAAGTCAGTGAATTCCCCATCCCTGGAGTTATTCAAGCAGGGACAGGATATCTGCTTTTGGGAGTGGTTTGGGGAGAATTCCTGCTTCAATTAGGATTGGCTCAATGCTCTCTGAAGCCCCTTCCATCTCTAAGGTTCTTAATTCTTCAAGTCATTTATTTATGGTGACAATTAGAAGCCCTTAATGGACTACCCATTTCCTGTTCTTAGGGGCACAGATTGGCATTTATGTAAATAAAACAAGTGTTGATTCTCTATCAACACTTGATTAGGTGATAAACTTCTAGAGAGCAGACTCCCTTAATCACTTACCTGCCTGGAATTTCACTCCAGAAACACTCAACTCCAAACAGCACTTCACAAACAAACACAAACAGCACTAGATGGACCTAGTTGCAAATCTGTTTGGTTTTTTATAAGCAAAACAAATTATAAATGAGCTAAAAAAATGATCCAAGGGTCTATCAATTAGGTATGGGTTTCACTCATCAAATCAACAAATGACATGGAGATAGTTATCTGCAGATTTTATTTACACAAACTTCGAAGAGCCCAGAACATTAGCTTCATAACCATATATATACATATATATATATGTATATATATATATAGTGAATATATAAGCAGTAATAGAAAAATGGAATTTTGCAGGAAACCAGGCAAGGTAGAAAGGGTATACCTATCTGGAAACAAGTTGTTTGTCTTTCAAAAGGGCCAATGACATCGGAAGGTGATGTCATGACTTGCAAGTGAATGAGATTTAAATGAGGCAGGGCTGTGCAAAGTCACCAGCCTCTGGAGTCATCTGAACAGGATATACATCAAGATGACTTGGAGATGGCCCTGAATGCAGTGGAAGACCTTGACCTTGTTTGGGCTCTGATGGCTTAGAGTGTTTAAATAGTAGTTGTTTCTGTTTTGGCCAGAAGCCCTGAGCATCTTCCCCCTCAGATTGATTTTTCTTTTTTTGATTAGGTAAAAGAGACCATGTTTTGGCCTCATTTCTTACCTAGCAAAGTCTTAAATGGACTGAGACCTGGGATAGACTTTAGCTTAAAAAGGCCAAGGTTGCTCTGTATCCAGGGTCACCTCCAGATGTCCTAGCCTATGTCTTGCCACTGAACTCAGATGATTCCAGAGCACAAACTGGGGCTTTGCATAGCCCTTTCTCATTTAATTCCACCTCACTAGATGTCAGCATCACCTGAAAACAACTAACAAAAGCAGGGGAAGAAAAGAGCACCTGCCAGCTGTTCAAAAGAGCAGTTGTTTCTTTCCTGGCCTTGATTCTGCAGGTGTCCAGGAACAATATCTGGAAGCTCCAAATAGAGCCCAGAGAAGTGTCTTCCTCCTATTGCAAGATATCTGAGGCAGAGTTTCTTTCCCATCACTGTCTTTTTCTTGTCATGGTGGCTGCCAGAGGCCTAAGCCAGAAATTCTCTTGTCATATAAAAACATTGAGCAGTTCATCTGCTCTTTATTTATTCTTCCCCAGAATAAAAGTCTGTCAGTGAGTCTTTATAGAAGAGAAATTAAGACAGCAGATGGAATAATGGTGGGCTGACATTTTATCAGATGCTAGGAGGGCAATATGACATATAATGTGTGCATTGTGCTTCATGGAATCTTGTTAATAGATGGATTTATTCATTCCTTTTTAAGAATCAAATAGAAATCTTTCCTGAATAAAATGCCTGAATATCAGATATAGATAAAAATAATTTATGGTTCTATAATAATTTCTTTATGTTGCTTATATTTAATCCAAGAAATTTATAGGAAAGTGGGTATATGACAGAACATGTCAATAAGAAATCATAGAACCCCAAGGCAGACTGAAAGTGATGTATCATGCCTATATGTCAGTGTGAGTGTGGCTGTTAGTGGAATTTTAAGCTATTAAATCTTTAAGAACTTATACTAATAATACCAAACACTAATACCCATAATACTAAAAATATACTCATAAGACTAAATGCTAATACCAAACCAATTAAAACTTCAATAGCTCAAAACTGCACTAAGACTTCTGGGATGTTCTCTCTACACACCTACTCCCAAATCTCTGAAATGGTGGCCAGTTTCTTAACCCTTCATAGGCCAGATTGGTGATTTGTCAGGTTTGTTGAACCACATATTCCTTTCTAATATGAGTTGGCCTATATAACTGAGTTCCTTTCCAGTTCTCTTATTGTATGATTCTAGTCCTACAATCCCAATTTCATTTAAGAACCTGCCTTGAAAGGGAACTCATTAACTTCTTGGTCAGTCATCCAATTTAGGATCAACTCTGATTGTTAGGGAAATTTTTCCCTAATATTTAGTTGACATCTGCCTCTCTTTATCCAATTCTCTCCCTTTCTTCCTGCCTAAAATCCCTTCCTATCCCTAGGACAAATACATAGTATAGTACTTTGACATCTGTCTGATACTTCAAGGTCAGAGATAACAATTTTTAATATAAAGTTGAATTTCCAAGAAATTTTTCCCTTTTTCTTGTCATGTCAACTGAATCCACTTATGTTTTGACTTTAGGGAAGAATATGTTCCAGAGTCCCTAGTACAAAGTAAGGATTCATTGCTAAATATTCTACCTATTAGGGGATATTGGTATGCTCAAACACAATGGACAAACTCTTTTTCTCACAAATTCAGAGCTGAAAGGGCTCTTAGAGGGTGTATAATTCAATTTTGTACCTGATCAAGAAATCCCCTGTACACCATCTACAAATTTTCATCTAACTTCTGATGGAATATAACCATCAATGACTGGGAGCCCATCAATATGTCCTGAAGCAACCCATTTTACTTTTGTTGTTTTTATTTATCATTGTTATTTGTAATTTATTTTAAATTTTTGTTATAATTATTATTTTAATGACTGTGCTTATTAGTAAGCATAATAATAAATTATTTCAATTTTGAGCATTCTAAGATTTACAGTGCTTACCTCACACTAATCCTATGAAATAATTATTATAGGTAATTATATATAACTTTAATAGTATATAATACTATTTTTCAAATGAAGAAACTGAGGCTCAAAGTGGTTAAGTGACTTGCTCATAGTCAGACAGTTAACAAGTATCAGATAGAGGAGTATCAGAGCCAGATCTCCTGATTCCTAGGTACATTGAATGTTCTCTATGCCACAACTACCCATAATTATTAGGAAGCTATTTTTTTTTTTATATTTAGCTAAAATCTGCAATGTCTGAAACTTTTCCCCTTCGCTTCTTAGTTCTTTCCTCTGGGGCTAAACAGAACAAATCTAATTCCTTTTCTACAGGATGACCCTTCAGCTACTGGAAGAAAGCTGTTGTGCTCCTCCTCAGATCTCTAAATTAAATATCCCCTGTTTCTCTGACTGATCCTTTGATAGCAACCTTCTAGTTCTGCCATTCTGGCCACAGTTCACTCGGTGTATGCAGGTTCATCAGTGGCCTTCCTGATGCATGATGTCCAGAATGGAGCAGTTCTGTGGTCTGACAAAGGCAAATACCAGCTCCATTGTTGCAGACACTATGCCCACACTGGCAACCCAAGATTGTAGGAGCTTTGGTTGGCTACCATCTTACACTCTTGACTCAGAGAGTGCTTGCAATTCAGACCTCTTTCTGCCTTAGTTTAACTCCTCCCTCATTTATTTATGCAACCGGGTTTTTGTTTTTGTTTTTTATAGCCCTTTGTCACTTTTGGAATAACCAGAGAAACAGTGAAAAAATTGTTGACCTTGAAATGTTGAATTCTTTTGAACCCCTCCATTATCTGGACTCTTTAAGTCTTTGCCACTTTCTGACTCCTTATACCTCCTCTCCAATAACTCCTTGCTCTATTAAAAGTTCTGTAACTTTGGGCAATTCACTTTGCTTTCCTGGGCTTTGGTTTTGTCATATAGAAAACAAAATATCAGGGAGAGTTAGGTGGCACAGTGGATAGAGCACCAGTTCTGGAGTCAGGAGGATCTGAGTTCAAATCCAGCCTCAGACACTCAATAATTACCTAACTGTGTGACCTTGGCAAGTCACTTAACCCCAATGCCTTAAAAAAAAGTTTAAAAAAAAGGAAAAAGAAAAGAAAAGATCATATTAGGTTCTATTTAAAATTTCCTTTCAATACTAATAGATTATGTTCTAAGGGCCCTAAAGTCCTTTCCATCTTTTTTTTTTTTGGTTCTGATTTCAGCTGAAGGAAAAACAAAATGTACTTTTTCCCCCCTCTTCATCTTATTGTGAATCTAGTCTCAGCCTGATTAAGGCTCTTGACAAAAAGGAAGAATTTGGGTTTTATTGACCATATGTAATAACAATATATGATCCCTAAATGCAACAAAAGTAGGACGCTAACCTCCAGATCAGTGTTGAATCTCACATTTCTGAGTGCTCAATGACTGGAAGTATGTGTGTATTTTGGCTCCTTGCCTTGAAGAATGAGTGCCCTCATGTGTGAAAATAATACATTAATGCTGGTTATGGGTTGAACTCCCAGGGGAAAGAGCATCTGTAGCCACAAATTGTTCAGCAAAAACAGTTTGGCTTCTGACCAAGTTCAAGGATAATGGGACTTAGCCTTGACTTGAAGCTCTTATTTTCAGGTACCAGCTCCAGTTTATAAGTTTGCATTAAAATATGAAATAAATACATACAATGCAAGTGTCTTTTTAAAAAAAATGAAAGAACTTAAAAAATAAATCTAATTATGGGGAAAGAGGCAGAGGCATGTTTAGTTGGTATCTGTAGAGTTTCCATTTAATGATTTTTACCAGGCTGAAATATAGTTAGGATTTTCAAACTGTGCCTGGCATCAGGATTTGCCACTTTAGACTCAGTCTTGCTGGGATGATTTCATGTCATCATGCAGGTGAGGCAGCATCTTCTCAGAGGGACTAGCCTGCTTTGGAAAGAATAATGTGGCAAAAATACTCTAGGTCTAGAAAGTGACAGATTCAATTCATATAGTAAGTCAGTTAATAAACATTTATTAAGAGCCTACTCTGTGCTGGGTCCTGGAGATACAAGGAAAGTCAAAAGATAGTCTACTTAGTCTTTGAAAGACATGTGAATAATGAAGTATAAATGAAAGACATGTGAATAATGAGGTATAAATGAAAAACATGTGAATAATGAGGAATAAATGAGCTCCAAATAGGATTAATTGGAGAGAATCAGCAGAGGGGAAACAGTAGAGTTAGAGGGGATCAGGAAAAATTTCCTATAGAAGAATGGCATTTTAGACTTGAGAGAAGTCAGGGAAGGCAGGAGTTGGAAATGATGAAGAGAATTCCAGGTATGGGAAACAAGCAGTCAGAAATGCTTAGAACTGTGCAATGAGTGACTTCTATGAGGAACAGAAAGGAGGCTGATGTCACCATATCACAGAGTAATTGGTCAAACTTGCATTTTAGGAAGATTAACTAGACATCTAAGTGAGAGAGGGTTTGGAGAAGGGAAAAACAAGGTTGGAGATCAACAGAAGACTGCTATTGCAATAGTCCAGAAGTGAGGTGATGAAGAACTGGACCAAGATCATGACAGTGCCAGAGGGGGAGAAGGGATGTATATAAGATGTGTTGTGAAAGGAGATACAAATACATTTTCAGATGTGTTTACTTGCAGTCATAGGGATAGATGGAGAAAGGCAGTGAACAGTGACTGTTTCCCTATAATTAAAGAAGAGATAGAGGCTGAGACCTTTGGGTCATTTCTTATCTCATCACTTAGTACTTCTCTCACTTTTACAGACTTCACAGTGAATCCCTGAAAGACCTCATTTGGTATTAGAGAAGGCATCTTCGTCTACTGTGTGACAAAATGATAGAGCCAGCATTCCAAGTAATAGAATTTTAGAAATGAATTGCTCTTCCTGCCATAGACAAGAAGCTATTAGCCTCTATATCTAAATCTTAGTGTTCTTGGGTGGAAACCAGTAGAAAGAGGTTTCAGGAATATGAAATTTTCATGAAAAAATCAGAAAAATGGGTTGTCTTTTTCTTTCTCATTGAAGCCTGGCAGTGTCTACAACTGTCCACCTAAACAAAGACTTCTCTATTCTCTGTCAATAACCAGTGAGGAGTTTATTCTGCTTTCACATTTTTCCTCTATCTTAAAACTTCCATGGCTACTGCCAGGGAATATATACCTTTAAGGCTTTTGTTCTAAAGAGGACTGAAACATAAGAAGCAAGCTTTTCTAACTCTATGTGTCTGCTAGTCACCATTTGTCTTGAATCTTGGAGAGTCTTCTGGAATGTTTATCTCTATCATTGATGATGATAGTTACAGACATAAGGATGAATTTCAGTAGTAGCATCTGTTATTAAGGCAATAAATCTGGGATGGTTTTTGTTCCAAGTATATATTTCAGCAATAGTTTCAGCCATAAATATATATGTACATATATTTTATATATGTATTTATGTATGATAGATAGACTGTACTTTAAAGGTTCAAAAATAGGTTGTCATAAGTAAATTTCTCTTCCCTAAGTGTGTATTTTTCTAAAAACATCTGTTGTGTGTGATTATTTTAGAAAGACTATCATCATAAATGCATAATTTGGTGATAACAATTTTGTCAGCTGTATTTGTTTTTGCAAGTAACAGTGCCTAAGTGTGTATTCTTGTAAAATACCTGCTTTATGAGTTTATTTTCCCATTATCATCTGCTATAAGACTATATTTCAAGAATAGGATTGTTATCATTGTAATTCCTAGTGGCAGCATCTGTTCATAAGTGTTAATTCAGCAGTATCAGCTATAAAGTGAATTGTTTTGTGATAACATCTGCTCTGTGTATATTCTTGGAATAATATCTGCCATAAGTATATGCTTGGATGTCAGGGTCAATTATAAAATATCTAAAAACCTTTCTCATTGGTTTCTTGGACCTCCAGTTGCCCTCTCTTCCTTTTGCAGTGACCCTTCGGGTGAGGAGTCTCTTCGAGTGGAAGTGCCTGACTCCATCACAACCTGGGTGACAGAGGCTGTTGGCTTATCTGCAGTGCAAGGACTAGGGATTGCCAAACCAATTGAACTGAAAACATTTAAACCTTTCTTCATAGAATTCACTCTGCCATACCATGTCATTAGAGGGGAGCAAACCAAAATTCCTCTTAGTGTCTACAATTACTTGGCCATTTGTGTAGAGGTAAAGACTTTTCCATTATTCTAAGTTTTAAGAGGAAGAATTTATAATTTATATAGTTGTGGGAGATGATAGAATCTGTGTTATGGATGTTATGTATTGAGTCCTGCACTGAGAGGCAGGAGACCTTGCCTTCCCCTCCTGCTAGGTATGCCACTGACTAGGTATGCAAAGATGAAAGTCATTTTCTCTGGTTTCAGTTTGTCCATCTAGAAAGTGAAGAGCTTGAATTGGATGATCTGTAAAGGTTCTTTCTATGTGGGAGATTCCATAAATTAATACAACTGGTATTAATATAAATTAAATCCAACTGAAACATTGACAGCTATGGTGCCAGTTTAGACAGGGCAAAGTTGTTGAAGGCAGTGAGGTAGGGGACGAGGATGGCAAAGTCCTAGGAACTAGGAGATGAAGAAGTCTGTGCTTGCTAAAGTTGGGGTGCACCCAAGACTTGAGAAGTCAAGGCAAAATGAGGAGAAGGAAGACATGAGCTCCTGGGAACAATCCTATGGGACTCAATAGGTCAGAGAAGGAGGAGAGAAAGGTACCTCCATCTAAGTATTTGATGCAGTCAAGTGTCCAGAATACAGGAAGTTAGGGGGAACCCCACAATGCACCAAAGTGCAAAACTGAAGATTTGTTTGGGACAGGGATGTTTTGTCCCTTAGTGTCTTTCACACTTGCTGTTCATGGGGCTCAAGGGCCTTAAAGTAGGAAGCTAATATGAAGAATAGGAGGCCCATGGCTTAGGCTTGCAATGTTTATGGTCAAGATGGGTGTAGGAGAAGTCCTTACACACAATTTTTCTTGGAGAGGGTATTACAAAAAGACTTCTCTCCTGAAATTATAAACCTTTGCTAGGGACTGTGCCACTAACTTCTCATGGTACAGAAACCCAATGTTAATAAAAGCTTTAAAAGGATGGTTTTCTTTAGTAGACCCTTAATGATATATGATGGGAAACTATCTAAGGGACACCAGAAAAAATGAATTCCTATTGACAAAGAAGGAGAAATAATATTTTCTCTGAGTATAGAAAAAACAAATCCTCCTGTCTTTTTCTGCCTTTTCAGAAAGATAAAAAAATGATAAAGGGGTAGCTAGGTGGCGCAGTGGATAAAGCACCGGCCCTGGAGTCAGGAGTACCTGGGTTCAAATCCGGCCTCAGACACTTAATAATTACCTAGCTGTGTGGGCTTGGGCAAGCCACTTAACCCCATTTGCCTTGCAAAAACCTAAAAAAAAAATAAAGAAAGGAATATCATCTAAATTTATAAACAAATGATGAATCTGATTTATGAAACAGTCACAGTGTAGACTACTAGACTTTGAGTAAGTCCTGGGGTCATTTCCACTCTCTGGGTTTCATTTTTAAATTAAAGGAGTTAGATGAGATGATTCCTCAAGTCCCTTCTAGCTTTTGCCATTGTTTGATTTGGTAAATTAATGTGGCCCTGATTTCCCAAGTGCCCCAAATTAGAGCTGGGAGGTGCTTCTTCTAATAGAAAAGAATTAATTCTAAGAGTTATAAAAAGAAAATCTGCTTCACCCAAAGAGGAGCAGAATTTTGGAATCCCTTACCCCCAAAGGTGGTACAGACTAGAAATATAAACAGATTTAAAATATTTAGAAAAATCTCTGATTAAAAATATTTAAAAAGTTATTAGGAATACTTTGAGATGGAGTCACCCTGAGCTTGTCCCCTTCTCCAGTACACGCCACATGACCCCTCTCCTCCACAGAGTCCTAAGCTGAGGAGCAGAGGGACCAAGGGGTGTAGCAGAAGGAGCATGTTTGGAAGAGGGGATATCAGGCCACTTGGAGTCACTCGGTGGGCCCCCAGGTTCCCCTAAGTACAGTAACTGTTGTTTATATGGTGTTTACTTTCTAGTTTGGAAAGTGCTTTGATCCTCATGGTAATCCTGTGAAGCAGGTGCTATCATGATCCTATTTTACAGATGAGGAAATGAAGGCAAAGAGAAATCAAATGACTTGCTTAGGGTCACACAGCTAGTAAGTATTAGGGATCAGATTTGAACTCGGGTCTTCCTGACTCCAAGCCAGGAAGTATTCAGTCCACTATGTCATGTAGTTGTTTGCTATAAAATAAGAAGTATTATATTATCAAAGCATGTTAGCATTAGAAGAGACATTAGTTCTCTTAGGTCCTTTCCAGCTCTAGCATTTCAGTGCCCTTTTGTGGGGCTTAAGCCTAACTGGACAGTTAGGGAAAAAGCAGTCCCCCTCCACTAAGGAGTTTGCATCAATGTAGATAAAAGTCTATTTATTTCAAGATGTGGAAAATGTGAGTCATGAAACTTCTTTGTTAGTCTCATAATTTCTCTGTGGATGGCGTTCCTGGAGATCAGTTCAAGGAAGATATTGGAGAGATGTTTCTTTGTTACCAGTTAACTTTCCTTTGGATAATTATTGTCTGTTCTTCTTATAATATAAATTGAGTCCTTTTCTCTTTAGGCATCTTCATTTATCTCTTAGATGTGGACATTTATATTTTCTTTCAAGTGGTTTCATATTATCCAATCAGCGTGTAGATGCAGTGTTTCTAATACCCAATCCATTGATAAAGTGGGTTGAATGTTTCCATGAGAGGTGCTGCTTATGTTCTAAGTACTCTGGGATCCAAAGGTAATACAATCAAGGAATGCTGTTTGCAGGTTTACGTGAAAATTTCCGTACCCAAAGGCATAAAATTTGTTGGACATCCTGGCAAACATCATCTGACAAGGAAAAAATGTGTGGCACCAGGAGAAGCAAAGCCCACATCCATAGTCTTGTCTTTCAGTGAACTTGGCCTCAGCAACATCACAGGTAACGAGCAAGAGCTTTTACAAAGGGTCAGGGAACAATTTGCATTTGGTTGAATGGAGTGTGTCATTATGCCTGTCCTTAACTATCAAGGGTGGTCCTTCCATGGGATGAGTTCTGAGGCTCTGGAGTCTTCATCAGATTTCTCTTCCTCCTTTTCCCCATTCAATTTTGCAGCAAAAGCATTTGCTTATGGTGAAACAAACTGTTGTCAAGGCAATTTTCAGATCCCAAAAGGCAGCAAACATCCAGAGGATAATTACTTTGACAAAAGAACTCCAGTTGGGACAGATTACATCAGAAGTAATGTCATTATTGAGGTAAGAAGATATACATACATGTTTGGCCAAAGTCAGAGTTTTATAATGAGGAACAAAAATCCAGATTGTTTGGTCAGTGGGATATACAAACCCTCAATAATTCCCCCAGGTTTTCTCTGTCGTCTGTGCCAATTATGGAATAAAAGCACATTTGGAACTTTCTGCTTTTGACTAGTTATCACAGAAAAAAAACAAACAAAAACAAAACTGTATTTTGTCAAGGGGAAGTGGGTGTGAGACAAGTAGAAATGCCTTAGAACATGAATGTTCCTCCAGTTTGAAATAATTAAAATAAGGTTTGGGATTTCATTCACTAGGTCTCTTAAGGGAAGGTTGGTGTTTATATTATTGGAGCATAGTGCACGAGAAAGGGATCAGATGTGGACATTACTATGAGAAGCAATGAAGTGGTTCGTAAAAAGTATCATAAGGGTTAGAAGGTATGGGTTTTAATTCAAGTGTCTGTCAACTTGGCTAAGTTACTTACACAGAACAGCCCTACACAAAGGACCTTGAGAAAATCAATCATTTTCCCTGAACTTCAGTTTGCTCTTCTGCAAAAGGGGGGTTAATAACACATACTCTACCCCCATAAGACTTGTTAAGTAATATCAAGTGTTCTCTACAGCCTTACTCTCCCTGATTGAAAGCTATCCAAATGTGCCCTTGCTTCAGGACAAATCCTCATCTCAAATGAGTTGAGTCCTGAGGGTCCTACCATAGCTAGATTGGCTGCAGTGCCCAGCTTGATCTAGATTTCCAATCTCCTGGAATCCCAGATCCATGACTTCCAGGCTTAAGTGATTGACTTTTCCAACCCTTTTCAATGACCGTAGTCCCCAATTTCCTTCATCTAAAATAAAAGAGAACAAATACTAATATCCATATTCAAAGAGCTACATATTAGCCTGGGAGGAAGAGTGTCCAAGACCTCTCCCCCATGCTGTCATCTCTCAATGGATGCTATCAGTGAAGAGGTTAAATCAAGAGCAGATATCTACCCAAGAGCATAAAGACTAGTCCAAAAGGGGCCCAGCTCTATCACTGCAGTCAATCAAAGAGGCTGTTGACCACCCACCACATCCCAAAATCTCTCCAAGGAATTTCTATCACATGCCATTAGGACTTTCCCAGAAGCAGGTTCTCCAAGCTCTTCCACATGAGAAATAATGTTGGCCACATCCCATGAACTCTTTGCATGTGCCAGTCACTTCGAACAAAAAGATAAAATAAGCATTTTGGAGACCTAAAATATGAATCTGAGTACAAGTTATTCTTCAGTTCTCCAATGTTTCAGACATCACAGTAGAGCTTTAATAAAATATTTATCTTAAACCTTTACAATGCTTGCCAACTAACCAACATGGCTACCAGAATCAGAAGGAAGAAATGATGTCCTCCAGCCACTTTATTAACACAGAGAATTTTGGAAAGGGCCCTTGACATCTATTTTGCCAGTGCATTAGTCTTCCAGAGTATGTTGAAGTTTCGGTGCATCTTGGTTTTTCTACTTGTATAGGTAACAGTTATTAGTCCCCACTACCTGGAAGGCCAACTTTGTTATTCCGAGGGTTCTCCAGGACCCTCAAGGGATTAAGAGAGCTTTAGTGTCTGCATTGGCTCAAATTCTACCAGTTATGCTCCCTCAGTTTTACTGGAGTAAACAACACTCTAGTTTTATTAAACCATTTAATGGATTTACTTTTACAAAGAAATATTTGCTTCAAAGGTGTAGCAAGAACAAATATACAAACACCCCTCCCATCATCCATTGGGGTGCCTGATATCCCTAGTACCACTACATTTCTGGGAAGGGGAAAGAGATTAAGTTCAGTTTAACTCAGATTCTACATAGTAAGGGTCCTGCCAAGTTTCAGATCCAAAACCCTACTGGATGCCATTCCAGCACCCTGAGTGTTCTGAGAGCTTCCCTGCAATAATACTGTCTTCAAGTCAGGCCATGCCAGTGCCTGTACTTAGAACTGAAAAGCAAGGACAGCCAAAACAGATAAAAAATTCCAAGCTTGTTTCTTGGGACAGCAGGGCAAGGTCACCCTTCCTACCACCCACCTTGGTATATGGTGCCCCTGCTTCAAGGGAACAAGATCATCACTCCTGAATAGAACTGGAAAGAAAGAGACTGCCACAGTCTGGTAGTTTCAGAGATGAAGGCACTCAATGGAAATAGACTGCTTCCACCCACCTGAGAAGGAACACATAATGTCTTCTTCTAGAAACAGGCTCCTGCTGTCTCCCACATGGGTGCTGTCATCTTAGGTGGTCTGGATTTGTGCAAAGCCCCATTACATAAATAATATAAAATTACAATAATAATAATTGATCCTATATATATATATATATATATATATATATATATATATATATATATGTCACCTGAGGGTTTACAAAGCAATTTAGATACATTAGTTAAGTTGGTCCTCACAACTCTTATGAGGTAGAACCTTGAGATGTTATCTCTATTATACAGAAGAAGAAATTGAGGCTGAGAAAGAGGGTAAAATGACTTGACAATGTCACAAAACTAGTCCTATCCAGAGGCAGCAAGATTTGAACCTGAGTCCTCCTTTATTCTAGGCCCTGAGGTTTCCCACTGTGCAATATTCCTTGTTAATGAAGTCATAGAAATAAAATTTTGTTCTTGGTTGGGAGTAAATAATATAATTCATGTGAAATGCTTTGAGCTCCTTAGATGAGGAAGGATCTACTTCGTTCAGGGAACTGTGGTTTAATCTATGTAGATATTCCTTCTCTTGACTCAAATCACATGCCCTTCTTGCTTCAGCGTATGATCTTCCTGTGGTGGAAAATACTTGTCACTTGTCACTGGTCAGGTCTGATCTCTTGAAGCCTTTCTTGCTTAGCAGGCAGTGGATAGAGAGCTGGGTTCCAAACCAGCCTAAGACACTTGTTAGCTGGGTGAATCACTGGGCAATTGGGCAAATCACTGAACCTCTGCCTCAGTGACCTCAACTATAAAAAGGGGGTAATAATAGTATAGAATCAAATGAGATAATGTTTGTGTCCACTGAACTGAACCAGCCTTTCACTTGTGGATAGTCGGAGCCAAACAGAGCAGCCCAGGAACAGGAGAGTCAGGATCAAACAGAAGTTTAATTTCAAAATGTTAGAAATACCTGCAAGCAAGATCCCCCTAGTGGGGGATCTGAGGCAGTGTGGAGAGAGCTCAGCACTTATACCAATGGCTGCACAGTAAGCTGTAGTCCTGATGAGGAGGAGGAGTTACATCAGCAATGAGACAGGTTTGATTCCTAGCAGGGTTTCATGACCACAATGTGGGCTATGGTCCAAGCTTATCTGAGTTCACACCAGAGAACACCTGGTGTAGGTCAAAGCAATAAATAATGATACGATTTTGTCAGAGGGTGAGATCGTTCAGAAGGTAAGTGGTTTGTTGTTATGCAGGGCAGAGCCTGCTTGCTGGGCCTTAGTTTTGGAAAACTGAGTGTCTCCTAATATCTTGACAGTTTGTAATGGCTTTATATGTTTGTTCTCTTTCTCCCTATAAGACTCACTTTAGCTTGTACTCCATTAAAGAGAGCCTTCAAAAAAGCTACAATTGGAAGAGTGTGAAATCTGTTAATCACAAGAGTTAGAGCTAGAAGGTCCTTGGTACTTCTCCCCCTACCCCTTTTTTTAAATAGATGAGTATTATAGTTTGTATGACTGCACATGTATAAGCCATATCAAATTGTATACCATCTCAGTGAGGGGGGAGGCAAGGGAAGGAAGGAGAGAAAGAATTTGGAATTCAAAATTTTAAAAAGCAAAGGTTAAAAAAATTACATGTAATTGGAAAATAAAACATTTTAAAATAGATAAGAAAGCAGGGATCCAGGAAGGTTACGTGAACTGAGGCCACATAGGTACTGAAGGTAAAAGTAAGAAGCATTTACACAGCACCTAAAGATTTGTGAGGTGCTTTACTTGATTCTCTCAACTGATCCTCACCACAACCCAGGCGTGTAGTGGGTGAAATAAGGAAACAAATTGAGTAAGGTATAGGACTTGCCAGGATAAAAAAAAGATTTGAACTCAAATCCTACTGACTTTTGGTCCAGCGTGGTATCCCCCTTAGACCACAGAATCCCAAAGGAGGAGTCAGAACACTTAGAAGACACTTGATAGCTTTGTGATCCTGAGCAAGTCATTTAACCCCTGGACTCCAGTTTCAAGTGAGGATAATAATAGTCACATCACCCACTTGCTATTTTCAGTAAAATCCTGAACATTGTAAAGCAAACTTTACAGTGCTTTAGAACTATGAGATGTTATTAGCAACCTTATCATTATTTGTAGAACCACCTGTGGAGGAAATTTGGAGTGGAAGAAGGGATTATAGAAATCCAATATTCTGGGTTCTGGATAAGCAACTTTCAGCATCCCCTATTATATCCTACCTTAGGGCCACAGTTACATTGAGGTTTTCTTCCCTGACTTGCAGCTGTGTTTGAGGAATAGTGATTATCCTGTAGGGATGAATTTTACAAATGTTTTCAATTAGGGCTGTGGCCTGGCCAGAGTCACATATTTGTTGTGCCGAAGTCCCAGTTGTAATTGTAAAATTACTTGGAGTACTGTTGATTTGACATCCTGTGTTCATCTGAGCTAAATGGATGATTGTATTAGGACTATGTATGTCTACAGTCCCCTGCCATGAAGTGGAAAAGGATTCTTCAAGTGGACAGGAAACAAAGAAGAAGTAAAGCATCATTTAAAACCTGTTGTCTGGTCAGTTGTAGAAATGCCGTTTGTAATCTGCATCCAAACTTCCCTTGTTTACAAACACCCAAACTGCTGGCACAGTGACTTCTGAGTTTGCTTTATATGGGGAGGAGAAAACATGCCCCAACCTAGGACAGGTCCCTTGTGTTGTACTAGGCAACTAATGAGTTGTACTAGGCAAGCTTTCACCTACACCTAGGAGAGTAACAAGCCATAGCAAATATCAAGGCAAAATTGGTTTTTATAGATCCATTTTTTCCTTACACCAAGCTCTATGGGAACTTACTACACCTTTTCTTTGTCCCAGACTCAGTGCTAAATTATGATAGGTCAGAATAGACTAGGAAGGTGACAGTTCTGGGAAACAAGAGTTGATGTCCAAAAACCTGAGTTCAAATCCCAGATCTTCCACTTGACCATTCTGTAACCTTTGGCAAGTTACTTTGATAGTCATTGAATGCCAAGTTAGCAAGGACCATGGTGGCCATTTATAGCATTTCCCTGAAGTTCTCCCATGAAGGCAAATCCAGGATTTTCTATTCCAGATTATTTCCTCTTTCAATAACTAATTGTTAGGAAATATCAGCCTGACCTCAAGCCAAATGGAGCCCTCCTTCATTATCTGAAGATAGTTATCATATTCCTCCTCAGTTTTCTCAGAGAGAGAGAGATTTCATTATTGTTCAGTTGTTTTCAATTGTGTCTAACTCTTTGTGACCCCATTCAGGGTTTTCTTGTCAAAGATAATGGAGTGGTTTGCCATTTTCTTCTCCAGCTCATTTGCTAGATGAGAAAATGGTCAAAAGTGTGAAGTGACTTGACCAGTATCACACAGTTAAATAAGTGTCTGATGAGCCTTTCTGACTTCAGGCCAGGCAATCTGGCCATTATTCCACCTAACTGCTCTGTATGAATAGTTATAGATATATCTAGTTCCTTCAATTAGTCATCATGTGGGTTCATCTTCATGAACTTGAAACCCTTCAAATTATACTGGTTGTCATTCTCTATATGCCCTCTAGCATATCAATGACTTTCTGAAAATTAATGCATTTGCTTAACCAAAATATCAGACTTTACATTTTTCCTATGAAATTTCATATTACTGATTTTGGCCAAGCACTCTATCTTGGCAAGATGTATTTGGAATCAGACTCTGCCACCCAATGTATTGGTTCTCCTTCCCAATTTAGTGTCATCTATGAATTTGATAGGGATGCCATTTTTTACTTTAACCAAAAATGTGAAGATCTATAATATAGGGCCACACACACATCCTTGGGTCTTGTATTCCACTGAACATTTTCTTCCCAGGTTGTATCACACCATTGGCTGTTCTTTCAAACCCTACATTGAATCAATGCAGTTTCCATCTATGCTAGGCCTAATTGATCTTTCTTCCTCTTTTCCACACAAAACTGCTTTTCTACAGTCCTGTCATATTTCATTTTCCACAGATTTTCAAAGGTTGCTGGTAGTAGTTCAGTAATCATAGTTACCCATTGTTTTTGGTACCCATAAATGTAGTTCATCTGGGTCAGATGGTAGCTACTCATCCTCCCAAGAATTGTTCATTCTCTTACTGTTTTACATTTCCTCCCAAACTATATGAATTATATGGAAGATACTCCATATAATTATGTGTCTATTTTTATATAACTTGGAGTCTTAACACAAGATAGAATAAATAGATATAGATATTGAGTTGGAGATATTTTGTTGTTCATATCCAACTCTTCCTGGTCCCATTTGGAATTCTCTTAGCAAAGATACAGGAATGGTTTGTCATTTCCTTCTCTGGCTCATTTTACACATAAGAAAACTGATGCAAACTGATGCCCAAGATCAAACAGTGAATGTCTAAAGCCACATTTGAACTCAGGTTTTCCTTATTCCAGACCTAGCTCTCTCCACAGTGCCACTAACCTGACCTCATAGATATAGACAGATATAAATGTAGAATATATACATACACATGCACATTCACATATAGTATGTATGTATAGTATATGTATATGCATATATATATTTGATCTTATGACTATCACAAAAATTTGATGGAATAAAAATAATGATTAGAATTAGATATTGAAAGGGTAGATTTACTTCTTTTTTTTTAAGTTTTTGCAAGGCAATAGGGTTAAGTGATGTACCTAAGATCACACAGCTAGGCAATTATTAAGTGTCTGAGGTCGGATTTGAACTCAGGTACTCCTGACTCCAGGGCTGGTGTTCTATCCACTGCACCACCTAGCTGCCCCCAGTAAACTTACTTCTAAAGTAAGACATCTGATTATTTTGGGCAAGTGATTTCCTCTCTCTAGGCCCCAGTTGCTTTTTTTTCTGGAGCATGTTGGGATTGGATGGAATGATATTTCGGTTTCTTTCTAACTCACATATCATTTGGTGTTCTGTGTTCTAAGGACCTTTCCTGTTTTGACACTTATTTGACACTGTTTGCTATCATACACTAAAGCCTTTTTAATGTTTCCTGAGGAGGAAGCAATGAACCTGGCCTCATTAAGAAGGTACTGTGCCCAGCTGGGGAAGCACATGGTACAGTTTTGGCAGCTGCTAAGATTCTGGAACCACCAAAAGCTTAAATAAGCGACAGCTCATATAGGTGTTGCTCCCAAACGTCACTCACTTGCTACATTTCTTTTCACTTTCAGCCAGAAGGACTAGCAAGAGAATATACCTATAGTGTATTCTTCTGCCCCAATGGTAAGTATTGTTTCTGATTTTAATAGTGTACAGTCTACTGGAATATAGACAATCCTCAATAAATGCTTGTTGAACAACTTTATAAAAAAATATGACTCAGTTTAGATATCTTTCAGGACTCAGCATTTTTCCAAGAGGCAAAGAATGTTCTAATATGGCAATCTTTGAATAAAGCATACTTTTAAAAAAACTTATTCTTTAAATAATTTTAATGGAATTAAATTGCTTGGCAAGTATCCACTTTAAACTAGACCTACAAACCTTATGCTAAGTGTCTTAGCTTAGAGATAAAGTCAGAAATCACAACTTCTTAAAATGTTTACCGCAGAGAAAAAATAAAAATTTATTATCAGTTCCGTAAGTTGCTAGTTCATTTGGCAGAATGAAATCAGAAACTGCTTAGCCCATTCTGACTTCCACCCACACTGTCCTACTTTAATTATGCAAAGCAATTAATTACAATGTTTCTTTTGGGGGGGTGTTTTTTGCAAAACGATGGAGTTAAGTGACTTGCTCAAGATCACACAGCTGGGTAATTATTAAGTGTCTGAGGCCGGATTTGAACCCAGGTCCTCCTGACTCCAGGGCCAGTGCTCTATCCACTGTACCACCTAGCTGTCCAGCTACAATGTTTCCATGCTTAGAGTTAACCTGGGATAAAATTATATGTTGACAGTTAGGAATAGGTATGTCCCTAGATGGTATATGAAGCCAGGAGCTACCCCTGGAGGGTTTGGAAGCAATTGGGAGATTGAGAGTTCTTCCTCATAGCAGGGGAGCCCAGGACTAATACACTGTGTGTCTCTCCCAGTGCTTTATCCAGTACAGTCAGCTTAAAATATACATTCCACCTTCAAAGGGGGAAAAAAGTGACAAAAGACCATCATGTAGAACGAAGGATCTTTCTAGAAGGAAGGGGCAAGTGCCATACAGAAAGAGAGGTAGTGAGATCTTTTGGAGAGATTATCTCTCTGGAAACCCAAGTCTCATTTCTGTCAGCCTTCCCCTTCTCCCTTCCACGCTTAGTCATTGCCTAAGCACCTAACAGGACCAGGTCTCCTCCTTTTTTCCTTCTCTTGCTCAGTTGCCATAGCTTGTCCTATGCTAGAGGTAGTTGAGGCCAGGAAGACATGAAGAGAACATAAGCTACTAATTTGGTTTTTGAGGAGCTGAGATGGCATCTTTATAACAGAGAAGAAATTTTTTAAAAAAATTCAAATAATTCAACATTGACATTGAATTCCATTTATTAGCTGCTAAGAGAGAAACAAAAATCTAAGAACAATAGGATATATTCCCTCATCGGTTATAAACTCTAGCATATGTAGATTTGAAAATCTCACTGAAAATTTCACTGTATGATGAGCTCCCTGGCTCTTACATAATTATATTTCCAGTGTTTTCTGAGCCTCATTCAGAGCAGACTAGACTGGCAGGAATTGTACATTTAGCTCAGGAAGTCATTGATACATACCATTTTTAAAAATCTCCTTCTAGTCTTCCACATGGCATTCCTCCAGGGCCTTCTTGTGCTATGGAGGCTCTGCCAGTGGATTCCAAGCTCCGCTGGGTCGTGAAGAGTTGGGAAGAGTTCAGGACAAGCTTTGTGGACTCTATCTTGCACATTTGCACTTCTTTTTTTTTTCCTGACTAGAGAAAATTCACATTTCAACTCCGAATAAGTACGAGTACCAATATGTTCAGAAGCCACTACGTATGACCCACTTTGATGTTGCTGTGAAAGCCCACAATGATGCCCATTTTGTGTTGTCTTCTGGCCCCCATGACACAGCAGAGATGACAGAGATTGTCATTGGTGGGCACCAAAATTCCAAGTCATGGATTTCCTTGAGCAAAATGGGTGACCCTGTGGCTAGTGTAGACACAATTGGAATTCTTTCATGGGATGAATTCCGGACTTTTTGGATCAGCTGGAAAAATGGAATTATTCAGGTAATGATTTTGGATGAAATCACCTTGCTGCTTCTTATTTTCCTATCAGGATTTAGGGACTTTTGATTTTATATTGGCCTTTGCCATTTAATGAGACTATGTGATCTTTGTTCATGTGATATTGTGGTAAGAGCACTGAACTTAGTCAAAATCTCTGAGTTTAAATCCCAGCAGCTTTGTAAACACATACATCAACTGACCTTGAACTCCATGTTTCTTATCTGTAAAATGGGGACAATATTTGTACACCTACATGCAAGGGTTTTTACAAGGCCAACTCTTGCTAAACCATTGTTGTTGTTGAGTCATTTTCAGTCATATCTGACGTTTTGGACACCATTTGGTTGTTTGGTGTTTGGGGGTTTGGTTTTTTTTTTTTTTTTGGCAAAATTACTGGACTGGTTTCTCATTTCCTTTAGCAGTTCATTTTACAGATGATAAAACTGAGGCAAACAGGGTGATGTGACTTGCCCGGGTCACATAGCTAGTAAGTATCTGAGGCCACATTTGAACTCAGGTCTTCCTAACTCCAGGCCCAGTAAAGCACAGTCACATATAGATGGAACATTGTTTCTTCATTCAAGCCCTCC
This sequence comes from Macrotis lagotis, assembly GCF_037893015.1. NCBI lineage: Eukaryota > Metazoa > Chordata > Mammalia > Peramelemorphia > Peramelidae > Macrotis > Macrotis lagotis. Next base: position 642,963,377 of record NC_133666.1, on the reverse strand, counting down.
CTCAGAGCCTAGCCGCATGGAAGACCCTGGGTTCTCAAAGACTATGCTATCTGAGAGGCTCATTACTAGGCTGGCTGCAGGTTGCTGCATTTTTTTTTTAACCACAGTCCCAAAAATTGGCTACCATATTGAAGAGAGATTATTCTGTGGGTCAGTGTGGTAGTTCCCCCTCCCCCAATGAGCTTTTTTTTTTTAGGTTTTTGCAAGACAAATGGGGTTAAGTGGCTTGCTCAATGCCACACAGCTAGGTAATTATTAAGTGTCTGAGGCTGGATTTGAACTCAGGTACTCCTGACTCCAGGGCTGGTGCTGTAGCCACCTACCCTCTTGATAGGGCTTTTTGGTCTGGAGAAGTTTGGGTCCTGCATTGGACAAACTAAGCCTAGCTAAGGGGAAAAGTTCATCCCCAGAGAGCTGTTGGTTACTCAATGGTGGAGGAAGGGGAGGAAGAATGGGGGATTTAACCACAACTTGGGAAGTCCCTCTTTGAAGAGGTAGAGGGAGTGTTATCTGCATTGGTGGAGGGAGGTGTAACCCACCCTAAAGCCATCGATGAATCTTTCAAATATTTACACATATTGGGGGAAAAAAAACCCTGTAGCTACAATGTAGGAGCTAAACCAGTAGCTGCTACATTTTCTGCCTGGAAACATCAGACTCACCATCTCTTTGCAGGTAGGCCATGGGATTGAACCATCCAATGAGTCTGTCATTGTACAGTGGGGCCTACCCAAGTCACCAGAGGTGAAGTACATTGGCTTCTCAACAGGATGGGGGTCCATGGGAGAATACAAGATTTGGAGGAAAGAGGAGACTGATGAAAATCACAATGAAGCATTTACCCTTGGAGTCCCACTTAATGTGATCCCAGGATCAGAAAGAGCAACTGCATCAATAATAGGTACCTTATGCCACATAAAACCAATGGAATTAAGTATCATTTCACTGGGTCCAAATTAGACATCACACCAGATAGAAATCCCAAGTAGATCACTCTTTCCTTTTTCACTCAAACATATGAATTGCTCTGCCATATGTGAGAATTAGTTCTTGGAAGTCCTCACTAGGTGTTGGGAACCAGAGGAAGGGCCCCTTGGCAGTCCTCACTAGATATTAGGGGCTAGTATCATGTCCACACTCCCAAAACACAAGTTTAGCTCAACTCATCTAGGAAAGTTCTCATCAGTGACTACCAGTTTGATAAATTGGTTATCAGTTTGATAAACTGAGAAACACTGACCAGTTCACAAAGTCCCCTCTTGCCACCCAAAAAATCAATAGGACCCTGCCAAGGCCTGATGCACCCCAGGAGATAATGATTATCTCTCCTTTGTTGACCCAGAAATAAACACACATTCACAGCATGAGAGCAGATTTAGGTCAGCCATGAAACAATGCAGGGGTAGAGTTCTTTAAGAACTAGGTCCTGAACAAGGTCCCTTGATTCAATAAATAGACACTACACCTGCATTATTCCTGGAGTTGGAGCCAGTGAGTTACCCATCAGCTCAAGGAAGCTCTTGCTGCTCCTGGTTAGTGTGGTGAAGATGAAGGGAAGAGAAGAGGTCATAGAAGAAGCAGAAGACCCAGGTCAGAGTTCTGACTTTCACTGGCAGACTGATCAGATTGATTGAGTGTTCCTGGACAAGTCCATAAACTCTCTGATCCTATTTGCTCATCTGTAAAATGAGGGGAATTATCCTTGTGAGCCTCCCACATAGGATGGATATAAGGAGCATGCCCTGGGTGAACCTGACAATGGTGCATAGGAAGAAGAGCTGCTGTTATTATTTTTGCTACATGTTCTCATAACCCCTTTTAAGCTATTGCTATTCTTTTTTTCTTTTTGAAGTATCACTTTGTGATGCATATGTTTCAATAAGAATTTAACAATTGGAATCTGGCTGTCTTTGGTATACAACCAGCCATCTTTAAAGATTCTTTTAGTTGATCCTAGAGCTGTGGACCTCCATATGATTCCTTCAGTGGAAACTTTTTTGGTTTTTGGTGATAAATGCCAATGGGCAGGGATTTGAGTTTTTTCCCCGAAGACCAATGTCTTGAATCTTTTGATCTTTCATGTTATTTTATGAGAGGGAAAAGAGAACAGACTAAGTTATTTTAAAACCAATTTGGGAAATTTACCAGGGCTTATTTTTATCCTTTTGGAAACTTTTCCTAGCCTTGGCTGGAGTCTTGCCTCCATTCCACTACCTTCCTAGAGTCAAATTCAAAGAACAACCAGCAGCCCAAGTTGAATCCAATTCAATCCCATCTTTCCTGAAGACTATGCTAGATCCTTCATTTAATACTGTGAGACTTACCAAAAGGGAGTGACTATGTATGATAGGATTCCTTCCCTCAAGAAACTTCTGTTCTACTGGGGAAAGGCAGGGAAAGAACAATTAAATACACCAAGGACTTATCTGGCCATGAATTATTTGTGTTATGAACTGGGTTAGGCACTTGAGAATACAAAAATGGAAGAAAAATCCTTCCTTCCCTTAGCAACCCATATTCAAATGGGCAAATATAGTAAACCAATACTACTCAGACCTTCTAGCATTCTCCTAACCAACAGCATCCCACAATATTGCCATTGAGAGAGCTGGCCCAGGGCCTCTCTTTGTCCCAGACAACTCACCAGGCCTTTGGGTCGTGGAGAAAGTGCTAGGCTGCATTGAGGGAGGAGGGCACTTGCTTCCTCAGAGATCCCTATGCTAATAAAAGCATAGATCTTGATCCTCTCCCCAACTCAGTCAGCATTACAGAAAGCTAAGGTTATTTCACCTAAAACTGTGTTTCCTGGAGCATTCTAAAGACATGTTTGAGGATGTGCTGTTGTTTAAATAGCTATAGTACAAGGAAAGGTAAGTATAAAGGGGACTGTCTACCAGATAGTGTGGGGAATCAGAGGAGAGGGGCATTCAGCCCAGTGGGAAGAGTAAAGGTGTGCTTCCTGCTGAGGATTGTTGCAAGCACAGAAGATGGGGAAGGGAATTTCTAAGCAAGGGGAGCTCGAAGAGAGTGCACATTTAAATCATGGCCCTCTTTTGTTTCTGCTAGGAGACGTGATGGGTCCTACTCTGAACCACCTTGATAACCTTCTGCGACTGCCCTTTGGCTGTGGAGAGCAAAATATGATCCATTTTGCCCCCAACGTTTTTGTCCTCAAATACCTTCAGAAAACCAGACAGCTCAGCCCCGAGGTGGAGAGTGAAGCTACAGACTACCTCGTTCAAGGTATTCCAAGGACATGGCAATGCCAGTGGCCTCCCCGAGTGTTCTCCCATTCCATTTGGCCCTGGTTCTCCTTAGGAAAGGTCCTATGCACAGAATACAGCCTTAGCTTTCATTCAACAGTCTTAGGAACGAAGGAAAGTAATTCTGGTATGCTGGAAGAAGGTTAAGGAATGAAAGATGGAGAGAAAAAAGCATTGGATCAGTAAATAGACATGAGCCTTGCCACATATGTCCTGCATTGACCTGGTTAGTGGGGGAGGTAGTTCAGTGCCTCTCAAAGGAAAGAAAACCTTTTGTAGGGATGGAAGGAGAAATTTGAAAGGAAAGAGGATCCCCATTACTAATTATACTCTGCCAGTCTTTGCCTGTCACACTTGCTGAACTATGTCTAAAACCATTCCATAGAAGATGCCAGTGTCCAGTGACCCCTCCTAACTGAGTAGTCCTGCCTTGGACACAGACAGATCTTAAGGGAGGAGGAAGGACTCAAAAAACTGTTGATAAGAAAGCAGTTGTTGATGACCTTGTGACAGATACAACAGTCTCTGTGACCTGGACTTGAGACAGATCAATAGTCCCAGCCAGCATAGAAGTCTTCCCCAGGGGACACACACACATGAACAGCACACTTAAAGACATGGAAAGAACAATCCCATGGACACACCCAGCCCTCATGGCCTCACTGTTTCTGTGGGGAAAAGTGCGACCTTGCTTTTCTGTTCTTCTGATATAAAATGATTTGGCACATGTAGTATCCAAAGACCCAGTATTGAGCACCAACTGAAAAGCCCTGTGTCTACCTTTCTGATGTGCTGGCTGCAAGGAGTTGCCATGTAAGAGAAAGAGAGTTAAGTAGGTACCCTCCTCAGGGCTAGTGGCAATACCTGCTGTGTTCTCACCCCCTACCCAGCAGCCTCTCTTCTTCCTTCCTTGCCTCCTGACAGTGTAGACTTTGACATTTTCAACTTTCCATTTCTTGACTGCAAGTTCCTCCCCTTTTGTTACACTGGAACAAAGTGTAATAGGAGTTCAATATTCCTAGATTCACTTTGGTCCCTTGACCAGTTCAACATGGGAAGAACAGAGTGAGGTCAGGAGTGAAGGATGAAGGGTGTGAGAGTTGCCTTTTTTGAAGGGCAATCTTAGAGGTGAGAGATCGGCTTTGTAGTGTTTGACCGCAAAGGGTAAAACTTGCAAAGAGGCAGATTTTACTTCAATATAAGGAAAAATGTCTACAGTAAGAGCTTTCCAAAAGTGATGGGGCTGCCTTGGGAAACAGAGGGCTCCCTTTCACTAAGACTACAGGCGAAGGCTGGATGACTTCTTGTAGAATTTGATGGAGGGAGAATTCTTGGCCCCTGTAGACTGGCCTGGAGGGCTTCTAGATTCTTTTCCAACTCAAGGTCTTGTGATTTGGAGAGGAGAGCTTGATGGGTAGAAGATGATTTTAGAAGACTTTGCTGGAGGGTGATCAGGCCTTCTGCCCTGGCCTTGTCATCTTGCCCAGAGAAGTCTGGCATTAAAAGAAATCAAAAGCAAGTAGGGTTTGCAAGCTATCTCACCCAAGCTTGAGACAGAAGCTGCAGAGACCAAACCTTCTTCTCATAGTTGGATGAATATGAAGATCTATTTGTGTCTGGATAAACCCTACTACCAACATTAAAAGGCATTTTCACTTTTGTCTTATTGTCCTCACCTAGACTTACTCAAGGAAAGCCTCAAAATATATTCTGGATGTAGCGCCTATCCAGGTTTCCCCAAATATACTTGATAAGACCCCCTGTTCACATACAAGAACTCAGCATGACAATTTGTGTATCAGATATAGGGTCATCTTTATTTGATCCCATGGAAAATGTAGAAGATGAAAAAATTCAAAGGAGTAACCAATTGGAAATTTCAAACTAGATGCTCTAACAACAGCTCCACTTGTCCAAAGAGAGCTTATTATATTCCCCCAACACTCAACCCTCTCCCAGACTTCTGTTTTTGACCCCCTTCTACTAGTCTCTCAGATCCATGATCTTATCTCTTCCTTTAACCCCACATTTCCGTATTATCACCCAATCTTGCCATTTTTATCTTCACAATATCTTGTGCCTCCAAATCCTTCTAGTTTTGTCCCTCTTACCTAGATTGGCCTTCTAATTCATCTCCTTGCCTTGAGTCTTTCTCCCCCCACTCTGGTCCTATCCCCAGATGCCGAGAATTTTCTGAAGCACAGATCTGACCATGTCCACAAATTCTAGTGGCACCTGTTGCCAGTTTAGTTTTTAAAGCCCTTCACAGCCCAACCCATCTCTCCAGCCTCCTTGGACATTACTCTCCCCATCGCTGCACTGCTCTCTAACCCACCAGAATCCTTCTCACATGTGAACCTTCCATACTTTTGCCCTGGCTGTCCTCCATGTCTGAAATGTCCTCCCTTTTCACTTCCACCTTAGAGAGGATCTCTTCTCCTTCTAGACACAGTTCAAATCTTACCTTTTATGGAAGTCTCTCCTAGTCCTCTCTACCATTAGTATCCTTTCTCCCTAACCACCTTGTATTTGGCAAACATGTTTATTTCTGGAAATTCTCGTGTGTGTGTTTGTGTGTGTGTGTGTGTGTACTGTTCTCCCCCCCACTTGCTATTAGAATATAAGTTCCTTGTGAGTAGGGATTACTTCATTCTTTGTATTGGTTTGCCCAGCACCTAGCCAGTTCCTGGCATATATGAGACACTTAATAAGCACTGGCATATTGATTGAAGGAACCCATAGATACAGAACGTACATAAAACACTCAAAGGGCTCCTGGGAACTCATAAGCACATATAGAAAACACAGAAAGCACTTACATAACCCATAAATTCCTCCTGGAAGGCAGTCATATTTGGATGTTGTTGAACAGCCAACACCCATTCCCATCAGACTTGCACAATCAAAATCACAGTCATTGTGGGGATTGGGAAAAGGAGAGGTGTGATGTGGCAAAATCCAAGTCTCTTAACTTCCCTCCACAGCATAGGTGTCCCCTATCCTTTAACTTTAGAGGACCAAAATGATCGGCTAGATGTTCTTTCTTCCAAGAATCATACTGCATCAAAAAAAAAAATCTCTTTCTCCCTCTAGAAGGGAAAAATCTCTCCCTTGAATCTCCAGACTTCTGAACTTGGGAGTACCAAAACCTGGAATCACTCTAAGGCTCAGGAAATGTACCTCTTCTGTCCAGAAGCCTAGATCCTAGGATCAGACTGCCCAGGAACTAAAAATCCCCTCTCCTCCACATAATAGATTGAGGTTCCACGGTTTCTCTTTCAGACTGAATGATTGCTTTTGCTATAAGTATTTTATTAGACATCTATCATCTGATGCTATCTGTAAAACTGGGAAAGTTCACTCCCAGGAGCTCTAGTCTCTGAGGGTGTTCAGAAATCTGTGGGAGAGCATACAGGAGCTTTCTGTACTTCTGTAGGAAATTTATCATTGCCTCAGCTTCTACCATCTCTAAGACTGGGAAAGTCTAACCCAAGAATCCCGAAGACCAAATAAGTCCTTTGTTTCTCTATCTTCTCAACAAAAAAGAGACAAGGAAAAGAGGAAACCCAAATGAAGCTAAGTTGGTCTGTTGACTTTCTTTTATAGCACCTATGGAGAGTAGTGGTTTTTCTGATAAAAGTTTCTATCATTGAATTATCTTGTAAGCAATCCCAGCCACTGAAAGCCCTCTATATCCTCTCAACAAGGTATCAGTAGGCATGTCCACACTACTTGGGGAAAGGTCCCTCAGATTCATTTAAAGACCCATACCCTGTAATCAATCCAAATTAATTGGGGACTCTCCTTATCAACTTCATCCATCAGGATGACTCATCCTGAGTCATCAACACTCATCTTGACTTTGATCCTTCCACTGGACTTCAATGACTCAAAAAGAGTGAGACTGATGAATATGCAATTTTGCTTCATTTAAATCCAATCACAAGTAAGTCAAGACATCACCTGTGATGTCATTGGTCCTCTTTGAAGGACAAACAGCAAAGATGAGAAAAGAAGGATGTGGTTCAGAGGTACTGATGATTTTTTGATTGCCTTTTTTATATTAGTATCAAACATGATTCCCCCTTTCCATTAATTTATTTTTGTTGAAATATATTATAAAATGATGACATCCCATTATTTTCTATTTTCAGAGAAAAAATAATTTCACTTGTAGGTCTCTTAAGCTGAAAGGTCTAATGAAGTCCGTGGTACATCAAGAGGCCTTCCCTTGTCAGTTAGATCCTGTCTTTAGCCTAGTTTCTCCAATGTATGGTTAAGCCAAAGTTCCAGGGGAAGGAAATCCTTTTCAGAATTATTGCTTTTATAAGCCTTCTTTACACTATGGATATTCTGTTGTCTAGTGATCTTTATCTTTCAGAGAACCTTAATCAATCATCTCTCCAATATGAATCCTCTGATATAAAGTTAGAGATGATCTTTGACTAAAGGTCTTCCAACAATGAATCCATATAGATTCTCAGCATGATTTTTCTAATGCTGTACTAGCTCTGCACTCCATTTGAATACCTTTCTTCATTTATAACAGTGATAAGATTTCTATCTTGTATGAATTCTCTGATGGGGGAAAAAAGAGATGATTTGCCTTAAGTCTTCACAACATTAATTATATTCCTAAAGTTTCTCCAGTGTGGATTCTCTCATGTCCATTAAACTTAGAGTGGACATCCAATATTTTCAAGGTAGTGTCACTTCCAGCATGAATTCCCTGATATATATACACTTAATCTGGTTCAGTCTCTCTTCCCAACTTTGTGGAGACCTGACGACCACATTTCCTGCAAGTGTTGCCCAGGAGATCAGGAAATACAGGTGGTTGCCTGCATATTTGGGCAAAATTTTCCCATTTTCTTCATCTATTCCCAGATATTCCCTTTATCTTAAGACTGTTGAAGGTACTGACCTTGATACCCAAGCTTATCCTTCCAACTTTTGGATTTGGGGGATCAAAGAGCAGAAAGAGTCTGGGAAGCTGAGGTCAGGAATGAACTAACAAGAAAAGCAGACAGGATGTTGTTGGTGGCCACAGGGACTTACAAGCTAAGATAGAGCATATATAAGTCATGCTGTGACTGATCCTATTCTCACATCTTTTGGGGTTGGAAACTCAAGCTCATGACCATCCTTTCTTGTTTCCTCTTTCCCTTTGTCTCATAAGAGGGAAATGTGTATGTGCTTCTAAACTGGATTGTGCAAATGGGCTTAACTTTGTTTCTTAAGTTTGCTTATCCTTTTGTGTTTAATTTTTTATTTTATTTTATTTAGCAGGTAAAAGTGTTAAAGAACTAATTGCTAAAGTATGTATGATTACGAGATGTTCTTTACTATAGCTATCAGAGAAATCTAGTTAAAGGAAAGAATTATGGATTTGTATTCCATTCTAGTTACATTCCAAGGCTGACTTCATTTACCCTACAGCACTCTAGGGGTATCCCTGAGGGATTGGGGTATCTTTTTTATTGCCATTTCCTTTTACCCACATTCTGGTGTTTTACCCAATATCAGTTGCCAATGGTTATTATTATCTCAGTATCATTTAATCAATTTGCTTTTACAAAGGGAAGTTAACTAATAAAACATAACAAGAATAAAAGTAAAAATATTTGGGAATAGCTCTTCCTTAGACCACCTTGGTTCCAGGGGATAGTGGACCCAAACTTAAAACATTTGCTGTAAAACATGTGCCCCCACCAAATTCCCTTCCAAAGATGGTATAGCCACTGAATGACTCCCTCCCTCCTGGCTGCCTTTGGTCCACTGTCATGCTGGGTCACATAGGTCAGTTAAGTATCTCATTCAGCCCAGTTGCTCACATACTGCAGATGACCTGTTGGTCTGCAGCTCACTCTTCTTCCTTCAGAAGCTCTCATGGTCACAGCCTTGTCTGTTCCATCTCCAATACTCCTTCCCCTAAGGCAAGAAAGGATGGGCACAAGAGGGCCCCAAACAACAAGACCATGTACTCCTGGCTTTGTGCAAAGCCACACAGATTTAGTAGGCTGCTGGTGCTACTCCCTCTCCCAATCCAGAGGCTTACAGTAGCCCTTGTCTCCTCAGGCCAGGAAGAGAGGGGACAGAAGCTAGCTTTGACCAGTCAGTGCCCCTTAAATACCCATCCAGTTCCAGCCCATCAACCTTTCATAAGTCCATTTTTCCACCATATGGTTAGCTTACTAGAAGTAGTCACACAATATATGTGTTCAGAAATGGAGAATAGGGCCCTTCCATTTCACATGATCAGATTCTTCGAGGATTTGCCAACTACTCTTACTCCTAAGACTATGTCTTCATTGGTCAGTCCTCTTTTACAGATGCCTTCTTACAACTTTCTGAGACAAAGGGAATATATTCACCTGGGTTTCCCCTCACCTGTAAAATGAAAAGAGTAACAGCATCTCCCTACCAGGGTTGTTGTGAGGATCAAATGAGATAATAATTTTAAAATGTCCATGTAGTAGGCAATAAATATTAAGATTTTTTTTCCTCTCTTGTGAATGACTGGGGAGAGGGAGGCAGTTCCTTAATCCTTTTGGGGCAGTTGAGTTTGAAAGAAAATCACTTCTTCCTCTGAGGGAAGGGGGCTGCACCATAATTGTTGTTCAGTCTGTAGTCGTTGTTCTTCAGTCATTTTAGTCACGTTCACTAGTCACTTTGTGACCCTATTGGGAGTTTTTTTGGCAGAGATACTAGAATAGGTGTCCATTTCTTTCTCCAGTTCATTTTACAGATGAGGAAACTGAGGCAAAAAGTGTGAAGTGACTTGCCCAGGGGCACACATCTAGTAAGTGTCTGAAATCAGATTTAAACTCAAATGGAAGAAGAATAAAAGTGCCTGATGGTGTCTGCCTGCTTAATCTCCAGCCCAGAACAAAAGCACCACAATTGCATGTGTCTGCCTCACTGCTATTTCTGCTGCCTTTTGGGGGGGTGGGTAGGGTTCAAGGCAATGGGGTTAAGTGACATGCCCAAGGTCACACAGCTAGGTAATTTTTTTAGGTGCCTGAGGTCAGATTTGAACTCCAGAGCCAGCACTCTATCCACTGCACCACCTAGCTGCCCCATCTGCTGCCTTTTTGGTACTTTGAGACCTAAAGTATTAAGAACTAAAAAACAACAAGTTTTCTGTCACTAATGGTGAAAATGGATCATTATGGAAAAGTGGGTAGATCAGTTTTATCTTGTGGATTTGTTGTCTTCTTGCCAGTTTGATTCATGAATATTATTGGAATAATACAGTTCATTTGCATTGCACATTCAGTGAGTTTGCTATAAAGATAGCTTAAAATTTCATGGAGATGGGAGAACCAAAATATTTAAAAATAGCTATATACAACTGTATATACAACTGTTGGAATAAAAAAAGCAAGCATTTTTTTTTGTCTTGGCCTAAGTTTAGCCAAGACTTTTCGAATGGAAATAGAGGATGTGTAGTATTATTCTGGACAGCCCACTCTATCCGCCTTCCTTCCAGACCAAAGTTCATTCCAGCAGTCTTTTTGGGAATGGCAAGACAGTGTCATCAAGTTTGAGTTAGTACTTTTTTGCTGTCTTCTCTCTTGGTCAGGGCATTCATTTTAGGAGGGATAGTAACAGGCTAGAGAAAACTTCAGGAGAAGGTGACTAGGATGGGGGTGAGTAGCGGGGATTATTTGGCCTGAAGGAGAGAAGGCCAAGTAAGGACAAAACTAATCTTTTAAAGTATTTGGAGAGTTGCCTTGGGAAAGAAGGGCTAGAAAGCAGGGTGCTCTGTGGTCCCAGGAGACAGGCAGTCAAAGTAGGAGTGATGGATGGAAATGACAAAAAGCTGATGGGAACTTAAAAGGATGCAGTATGTTAGAATGGAAAGAACACTGACTCTAAAGAACCTGGGTTTGAATCCCACCATCAATGTTTGTTTGCCTGTGTGACCTTGAGCAGCTCATTTAACCTTTATGAACCTCAGTTTCCTCAATTACAAAATGAAGGAGTTGGACTAGATGGTTTCTGAGACCCCTTCTAGCTCTAGGCCCATGATCCAATAAAAGTTCTTAACTGAAAGACCACAGAATGGGCGGCTGCAGGAGGTGGTGATTTCATTATCACTAGATATAACCAAACAGTATATGTAGTAAAGAGAATTCACAGCAGCATAGAATTAGACTACTTGATCTCTAAAGTACCTTCCAATTTTAAAATTCTAGTATTCTATAGAGAATGATCTCATCTCCGTGTTTTGTTAGTAAGATTGCCAGTGCCAAAGAGATTTTTGAGTAGGTTCTTTATTCTCAGAGATACCTGAGTTGCCGCTTGTGTACAACAGCATCTTCTCTTTGTGTCTCTCAGGGTATCAGCGCCAGTTGACTTACAAGCGCCAAGATGGCTCCTACAGTGCATTTGGGGAGAGAGATGCTTCAGGGAGTATGTGGTAAGTTGTCCCAGAAAGGTGAGCCACTGTGGTGTAGTGTAGTTCACCTCTATATATCCCATGAAAGTCGACGATGTGGATCATCATAACCTTGTATGATCCCCATTTTGTCGTTGAGGAAACAGAAGCATTGAGAAGAAAATATTTGGTCACACAGCTGGAAAATAGTTGGGTTGGGATTTGAGGCCAGAAATGTAGGAGATAGATGGCAAGTCTAGTATCACATAGTACAATATTAGAAATGGAGACTTTAATAATACAGGCATCTGTTGGAGCTCTCTGCCAAAAACAGAACAACTAGCTTAATGAACCTTGATAATCATATCCCTTTTACAAGGTAAAGGAACCAAAAAAGGGGAAATCATATTTTGGATCTGATTCTCACTTTCTTGGAGGAAAAAATGATAAGAACCTTAAGAAAAGTGATAACTCTCTTCTAGAGTTTGTGATAGAGGCAAGCCAGGCCCAGGTTCCTAGATATGGGGAGGGTAGACTTTATAGAGTTCAAAGGAAGCATCTCGTGGACAAAAGTGGTGCAGAGTAAATCAACTCAGGAAAGCCAGGAACTCTCAAGAATAAAGGATAAAGGAAAATTATTTTAATAAGGAATAAGAAGGGGAATTATCTGAAGAGACTAATGTGGATGCACAGGAAACTCAACATCTAACAATTTTTTAAAAATCTGTGTGCAAAACATAGAAACATGAGCAGGTAACAAAGAATAAGAGCATGGCACAGTCTTATCAGTGTTGGGACAAGACTTAGTATAGGTTCTGAGACTCAGAGGTTCTGAACTTCCTTATTTCTTGCTTCACCTGATTCTCTACAGAGCAATGGATTATTCCCCTTAGGTTTCCAAAACAATCTAGAAGACTGAGATTTTAGCACTGGAGCCTCCCACCAGCATGCTTCCCTCTCAGACACTTAAGAGCTTATGTTCAACCCTGGTCAAATCACTTAATCTCTCTTTGCCTCAATTTCCTCAACTATAAAATGGAGATAGTAATAGTATCAGCCCCAAAGGGTTATTGTGGGGATTAAAGGAGAAAATATTTGTGAGAAGTATTTAGCATAATGCCCGCACATAGTTTTTTCCTTCCTATATTTTTACAAAAGGTTGAGTAGGTACACCAAAAAAACAGGTGATACAAAAACTCTCTGCCCCTTCTCCTGAAGATAGCAGGTCCTTGAGGAGAGGAGTGGTGAGGCACATGTGTGAACAAGAATAAGTTCACAAGTGCTAGTTATAAGAAGTCCTTTTAGTTCTCTTTAGAGAACTTTTGGCTCCAAAAGTTTGTGCCTCTGTTGAGTTTGCAACCAATGGCTCTGTCAAGCCATCCTTGGAAGGTTGCTTTTGGAGGGGGTAAAGGAAGTGAAACAGAGAGAGAGGAGGGAGACAGGTAAAGGGAAGATGGAGAGGGAGAAGAGAGGTCAGACAGAGAGATAGGCATTTACACTTCCTCTCAAGTCCTCTCTCTCAGAGGTTTGTCTCAAGCTCTTCTGCCCCTAAACTGACTTGCCACTGGATTTTCTATTGCTCAGTTTTCCCCACCAATTAGTTTTCTGGATTAGGCAGTCACTGCTCCTTTTTCAACCCAATTAAGGAGTTTTCACGTGATAAAGGTATCACAGCCTTTAATCAATCTTGTATAGTCATTTAAAAAACAACTCAAGTCCGTTCATTGGAGGTTAAGAGTTTTGAAGTCCCTCCATTACATTCAGAATGACAGGAGACAATAAGAAGTCATTCAGCCAGGTGGTACAGTGTTTAGAGCACTGGCCCTTGAGTCAGGAGGATGACCTGAGTTCAAAACTGACCTCAGATATATAATACTTACCTAGTTGTGTGACCTTTGGCAAGTCACTTAACCTCATTGCCTTAAATAAATAAAATTTTTTAAACAAAGAAGGCATTACTTTATTTTTAAAAAACTATATTGGGAAAAGGGGAGGATCAAATAAGGAGTGAATAGTGCCATAGTAACCGACATAGAGAGAAGTCAGAGCTGTTCAGTTCTTGTTTTGCTTCTGTTTTCTTTGTTGAATAAAGTGGCCTTTGCATTAGAAGAAATTGTACAAGCATGGCTAAGAATGGTGGATACCCATGACAGAAAGTGTAGATGTCCTTACTGATTTCAAGTCATCAGGTCCAGATGAACTATATTCTCAAAAACCCAAAAAAGCTAATGATTTCTATATCACTGTCATTGATGTCAGCTGAAGGACTGTGGACAATAATGGAAATACTGGAGGAGTCAGTGGGGGCAACAATCATGATGTTCATAAAAAGGATAAGAGCAATCGATAAAAGGATAAATGAGTGCTTTTGACCTCAGTTCCCAGGATTTCTCTAAAGCAGATCATTAAGTCAGTGATTAGAGAAGATCTAGTAAAGTGAACATTTGATCTTATGAAACCTCTTTCTGCAATATTTTTTTCTGGAATATTTTGGGTGTCAAAGCTTAAGAAATATATTGATCAGCTGGAGAGTATCTAGAATGAAAGCACCTTGAGTCTGAACATCCCCTGAGGATTGAGGGGACATGAGAGCTGCATTCAAGTATTTGAAAGACTGTCATGTGAAAGAGGGATTAGACTTTTTCCATTTAGCCACAGAAGACATAACTAAGAGCAGTCTGTAAGTAGTCAGAGGAAGCAATGCAAGGGCCCTCTCAAGATCTCTCTTAAGAACTTTGGAACTGATTGTGTAACATGAGAGACACTGGTACAGGACTGGCTAGCATGGCATGCCCCCATCAGAGAGAGTGCTATACTCTAAGAGCAAAGCGGAACTGAAGTAGCTCAAAGAAAACATGAGATGCACAAATTTAGAGAACTCACCCCAAATGTTCACATGGTCGATTTGTGCCCAACCTGTGGTAGAGCATTCTGATCTGGCATTGATCTGATCAGTCATTGTTGAACACGCTGTAATCTGACTCTAACATAGTGATGTCATTTTGGTCTTCTTCAGGAATGAAGGACATAACTAATCCACAAGTACCAGTTATATGTCACTGGACAAGTCATGTAATCTCTCTTTGCCTCAGTTTCCTCAGCTGTAAAATAAGAGGGTTGGTCTTGATGTCTGCCAGGGCTTCTTCCAGCTCAAATCCTATGATTATGAGCTCTTGGTTATGCTTACTCTATTTGGTCCCAGAAGACAGATCCTGGAACAATCACTGAAAGTTGCAAAAAAAGCAAAGTTAGGCTGAAAATCAGAAGTAATACCCTAATTTGTTGTTGCTGCTTAGTCATTTTCAGTCATAGCTCCCTTTGGGGATTTTCTTGGGCCCAAAATGGCAGATACTGGAGTGATTTGTCATTTCCTTCCAGTGAATTGCAACAAACAGGGTGAAGTGACTTACCCAGGATCACACAGCTAGTGAGTGTTTTAGACCATATTTGAACTCAGGTCTTCCTCCAGGTCTAACCCTCTATCTACTGAACTAACAACTTCTGCCCAACATCCTAATAATTAGAACTACATAAAAGTAGATGAGCTGCCTTGTGAGTTGGTAGGTTTCTCTTCGGGTGAACAATATGTCCTACTGGGGATTCCTTTACAGGTTAATAGGTTGAACTAGGTTCTGGGGAGGGGCAGAACCTTTCTAACTCCAAATGGTGATATTTGGTTGTAAATATAGCACTTTGCAAACCATAGTGTTACATAAAAGTGAATTTATTATTATTTGTACTTGAGTTTGACTTTTGAAGAAGTCTCCTCCCCTCCCCCCTGCACCTCCCTCCCCCCTGTTTCATGTTATCATCATTGTATTCCTGTGAGGGCAAGTAATATAGCATAAAGAGGCCTACTGGTGGAGGCCAAAAATGGGGCTTAAAATCCTACTTCTGACATCCTCAGTTTACTCAATGTTGCCTCCAAGGTCCTTTCTAGCTATGCCATGACCCTCTTTTCAGTTATTATTTCCATTTCAAATATGTAGAAGTTAAGACCAGAGGAGGTTAAAAAGTCAGCCCAAAGTCACAGGAAGTCAGTAGTACAGCCTGTCCTTAAACTCAGGATTTCTGACATTGAGGCAAGTGCTGTAAACAACTCAGGGAAGTCTTTGTGTATTCAGAAGCTCATATTAGAATTGGGGATGTGGCCATGTTTACATTCCAGTTCTTTGTGGAAACATTCAAGGCCAGAAATGGCCCATGACCAAGTCTTACCTGCACAACAGAGTCTACTCCCTCCACCCCTGCTGGCTGCATTTAGCCTGCAGCACCCAATAGGTCAAGGCTTGTTGAGAACAGTCAGAGAATCTCAGATCCAGAAAAGTCATGTGGTATACTCCCACCTGAGCACAAGGCCCCTCTGTGACCATTGGTTATTGGACTTCTGCTTGGAGACCCTGGTAAACCAATAACTATTTTATGAGATAAATCATTTTGCTTTCTGGAAAGTTCAGAATGTTAACAAGTTTTTTCTTAATGTTGACCTGGAATCTGCTTTTAACTTCCTCCCTTGGCTCCAAGATCTGCCAGGCAGAACAAGTATTATATGCCCTCTCATACATAACAACTTTCAGATACTTGAAGGCAGCTGACCCAGCCCAGTTTCCTCAACTCCAGGTCACTTTATGTGCTATGTCAGTAAAAGCTGTTTTCCATTTCCATTGAGAGGGGGTGTAATTAAAACTGCAGCAGAAGACTGTAAACTTGACTCACCAAAGTATATCTTGATATTGAGAGGGGAAAGAGAAACTCAGGGTCCACCATCTTTCCAAAGTGTGATGCCCCTGCACTTGTAGCATATTATTAGGAGTGGTGCTGGGAGCTTGACCGTGAGCCTTGAAAATGGTCTTCAGGGGTTAGAGGTGGTAGAGGAGGCCATTAACTATCACAGGAGGATGATACCAATCTTGTGACCAGGGACAAATCAGGAAGCCATTGAACTTCGTGAATTCAGGCAAGTGAGGTCATGGCAGATAATTGTGGGCAGTAACAGAGAGGGACAGATGCAACAACTGAAGGGGACTCTTTTGGAGACCTCAGGGTCTATTTTAGGGCTATGATCACTTATGCAAATCAATGAAGTTGGTGACATTCCCCATGGCTGGAGTGTGAGGAGTGGTGACAGGATGGAATGAAAAGTCAGTGATTTTTAGTGAGATGAACTATAGGGACTTATGCCATGGGTGGCCGGTCATCTTTCTAGTGTACTGCATACATGTCCCTCTAGTATCATGGAAAGCCTACTTGCCTTGGAAAGATCCTGTCTCTGTGGTTTAATAGTAGTTGTGAGACCTTGATAAATCTGAGCCTCAGTTTCCTCTAGTGTAAAAAAGGGACACTAATGAGAATGCTTTCCCTACATGGTTAGATTGTTGTGAAGTACATATCTGGTAAACCATGAAGGATCATAGAAGCCATCATTGGAATGGTACTAATTTATATTTCTCTAAGGCTTTACAAAGCACTCTCTTCCCAGTAGTCCTTGAGGTGGGTCATGCAAGTTTCATTAGCCCCATTTTTTACCATAATTGAGACTCAGAGAGAGAAGATGGTCACACAACTAAAATTCCACCCACTACAAGCAGCCTTTCAGAAAGATCTCCCTTATTTTTGAGTGTCTTCCTTCTTTTGATTGTCTCTAAGTTACATTGTATGAAGTTTGTCTGCACATAAATGTTAGCATGTTGTCTTCCCCATTAGCCAGTTAGCTCATTTCTCAGCACAATAATTGTCACATAGCAGACATTTGATAAATATTTATTGACTAAAAGCTAGGAAATATTTAATCTTGTATTTGAACCCAGGTCCCCTAATTTCAAGTCCAAGATTAGGATTATGTATCAAAAATCCCTTTCTATTTGGTCATTGTCAGCTCTACTAGCAGACTATTGCAATAGTCCAGGTAATAACTTGATGAAGGCCCACACCAGGTTGCATGCAATATCAGAGGAGAGAAGGGGGCATCTTGGAGAGAAATTGCAAAAGTGAGATCAATGAGTCTTTGCAACAGATTGAATATGGGAGTGAGATATATAAGGAGGGGTTAAGGATGACTCCTAGATTGAAAGCCTGAAGACTGGGAGGATGATGTCCTCGACAGTAATAGGGAAATTAAAAGAAAGGGAGTTAAAAGATGAGGGAAAGATAAATTATGTCTTGGACATGTTGAATTTAAGATGACATTAAATTTGAGCTATCTGAAAGACAGCTGGAGATGTGAAAATAGAGGTGAGCAGAGTTTGGGGCAGGAGAAGTAGTTCTGAGAATCATCAATGTGTAGGTGAAAATTAAATTCACAGAGGCTGATGAGATCACCAAGCTTAGTGTAGAGGGAGAAGAGAAGAGAGCCCAGAACTGAGCCCTTGAGGGCCACCTAGCATTAGAGGGCATGATGCAGAGGAGATCAATCAAAGGAGACTGAGAAGAATAAGTCAGAGAGGTGAGAGAAGCAGAAGAATGTGGTGTCCTGAAAACCTATAGAGAAGAGAATGCTAACAGTGTCAAAGGCTGCAGAGAGGTCAAGGAGAATGAGGCCTGAGAAAAGACCTCTGGATTTGGCAACTTAAAGCTCATTAGTAACTTTGGAGAGAGAGCAGTTTCAATGGAATGATGACTTTGGAAACTGGATTACAAGGGGTTAAGAAGTGAGCAAGAAGAGGGGATGTTGAGGCACCTATTGTAGATGGCCTTTTCTAGGAGTTTGGCCATGGAGCAAACAAGATAGAGAACAAAGATAACAGAAATGGAAGAGTCGAGTGAGGAGTTTTTCAGGATAGTGGAGACCTACCTGGGTATGTCTGTAGAAATTAGGAAAGGACTCATTAGACAGGGAGAGATTGAAGGTAAGTGGGAGATTGGGGAGCAATCTGTTGGAGGATATTCCACATCTAATAGTTTAATTGTCTAACAAGATTCTTAATATCGCTTATTATTATTGTTAGTCTTCTTTGAGATACTAGAGTCTTGTCTTCTTGCCCAAATTTTTGCAAATTAAGATATCACTTGTGTACTGTAACTTTGGCCCCACCTCATGGCCCCCATTCTCTTGTGTAAAATCATAGAATCTCTGAGGTAGAAGAAATCTCTGAAATTCCCCACTGCAAACCCCAATCAAAGCATGGATTTCCTAAATCAGATAATGGTAATTACTATTAATTACTAGTATTATTTTCATTTAGTATTTTCACTAGTATTATTGCTAGTAATTACTCATATTATTTTCATTTACTCCTCCCTGCAATCCTATGAGATAGGTAGCCATGGTTATCTGCATTTTGACAGATGGGGCAACTGAGGCTCAGAAGATATGAGTTTCTCTAGGAATCATGATAAGGTTTAGAATGTGCAGGAGAAGATGGACATGGCAATATCAATCCATTCACATCAGAATGAATCATCACTTGACCAACCGTAGCCAAATGAACATTTGGCTCCAGTATACACATGCTCCTCCATGGCCAAATGCTCCATTATAGGAGGTCCATCTGTTCTGCTCAGGGTGGGATTTGACCCCTAAACCCTTGTTGGAGCCCCTTAACAGCCAAGGTCTTGGGTCCTGTTTTCTCCCACTGTTGCTTAGTTTTAAGTTGTGATATTTTCTCTGAGTCAGAATTCATTTTGGAGGGAACTTACTTTTATGACATGGCTCCATCCCTTTTTGATATAATGAACTTTCCTTTTGATTGAAGATCTGGCACTGCTCAATCCCTAGATATGAAATATTATTATGTACAGTTACTTAACACTTAAAAAATGCCTTGCCAGGCAGGGTGCTTCCCACCCTCCTCTCCTCAGGGGATGGATAAACCTGATAAGTCAACAGCCGAAAAGAGGCCAGAGTTCTCCCTCACTGCAAAGAGGCTCCATTTCTTTGGTATATGGCTTCAGTATCTTGACATAGATAGAGTTTAAGATTAGAAGGAGATGTAAGAATGTTTATTTTTTTGGTTGAACACATTTGATTAGTTATTTGAGGGGTTTTTTTTAATGAACAAAATTTTTTTAATGAGATCACTTAATTTTTTCTTTTTTAATCCTTTGATTTTATTTTTAAAAAATTTTTGTACAATCTGTTTTGATGCATCCCAACAGTTATCCCCTACAAAGTACATTCCCTGAAAAAAAGTTAAGTAAAACCACCTAACTTCAAATATACATTTAGTATATGTGCTGCCGAAGCGAGCACTCAAATATACATTTAAACAAGAAGCATCCATTAAATAATGACTATGTGCTGAGTCTAGTTCTCTGTCCTGGGGAAAATATCACATTTAGATAAGACACAGTCCCTTTCCTCATAAGACACCGACATAGCTAGCTGGAATATACAATATTACATGATAAATGCAGTTGAGAGTCACAGAACACTATGTGAACTGGAAGAGGGAAGGTCACTGGAATTGGAAAGGTTGAATTTTTGTTCCCCACTATTACATTTGAAGAGAAATTACTTCATATAATATTTCTCTGCCTTGCACGACAGAATGTGCACACTTGCAGAAAGCAGGTTGTGTGGTATGGAAGGACTGTAGGAGCTAGGGGACCTGAGTTTGAATTTTAGCCAGCTTTAATAGTAACTACTTGAAGAGTCATGAATAACACTCCATGCCTTAGATTCAGATCAGTAAAATGGATGTAATTATTCCTGTACATTCTCTGACTCCATCTCTGTCTCTCTCTGACTCTGTCTGTCTGTCTGTCTCTCTCTCTCTCAGAATTATTATAAGAACATTTTGTAAACTTTCAATTGATATAGAAGTATATTATAATGAAGCAAACCTTTTAATAGTGATAATAATAATGATAGCAATGATGACTAGCATTTATGTATTATTTAAAAGCTTACCTAAATGCTTTATCTGTATTGTTTCATTTTATCCTTACAACAATGCAGGGAGATAGGTGCTATTATTGTGCTCATTTTATAAATGAAAAAAACTGAGTCTAAAAGAGGTTCAGTGACTTACCCAAGGTCATACAGATAGAAAGAGTCTGAGGTGAGATTTGAGTTGACTCCAGGTCTAGTGCTCTGCTCATTGCTCTACCCCACTGCCTCAGTGAAAGAAATGGAGCCCATGAGGAACATGGAAGCATGACAATCTACAGGTTCCAATAAATTCTTTGTTTAATGATACCAAGAATCCCCAAGGGGTCTTCCAAAGGAAATGACTGTAATCCTGGAGCCTGAGCCAAACTCCCCAAGACTCAACTAAGAAACCTTGGGAACAATGAGGTCATATTATCTCTAGAATGTGTGTGTGTGTGTGTGTGTGTGTGTGTGTGTGTGTATGCTTCTCACGTCAATGAGCTGCAAAAAATGAATTGTAAAAGTTCGTTTTTAAAAGGTCTATAACATCTCTAAATGGAAGATTTTCCTTATAAATGAAAGAACAAACCTTCCCTTGAGAGCCATCCGGGTATAATGGAAAGAGGCCAGAAGACCCAGCTCTGCCTAAATTTATGGGTGACCATGACCAAGTCACTTTCCATTCTTGATCCTCTGTTTTCTCATCTGAAATTGAAGGGGCTGAATCTCTAAGGGTTTTTTCCCTGTGTTCTGTTTTCTGTGACCCCTTTCAGCTCTGACTTCTATGTTTATATTCTAAGATCTCATGCAGTTCTTAATTCTCTGATTCTGTAAGTTAGACAAGATCTTGTGACATTACCTAGCTCAGCCATCCCTACCTCATCTGTTTTAGCAAATCCCTTCAACATTAAATCCAGACCCATCCAGCCTTGTCTTTTGAAAACTCCTCTTAGCATGAGTATCACTCTAGCAGAATTTTGCTTTTCTCTCTGCTTATCTCATGAGCTCCCCGCACATAACTCCTGGCCCTACAGATCCAGTCCTAGTGACGCTAACTGCTTATTGGACATTTCATACTGCGTGCCTCATAGTCATCTCAAGCTCAACCTGTCTAAAATCCAACTTAATGATCTCACTTCTCAAACCCTCTTCCAAATTTCCCTTTCTTTTGAGGGTTCCACCATTCTTGTAGTCATCAAGATTCACAACCTGCTGTTTTACTTGAAATCATCCTATATATCCATTCAGTTGCCAAATCTTGTTATTTCTGTTTCCATGATATATCATTCGTCTCCTCCTCTCCTCCCTTGGCCACCATTCTAGCTCAGGCCCTTATCAGTCCTAGCCTGGACTGTGGTCAGTAGCCTGCTCTATAGTTCAGCCCAGTTGGCCTTTTTCTGTTCCTCATAGAACACATTTCTTCTTTTGTCACTGGGCCTTTGGACTAACTGTCTCCCTTCTCTGGAATCTCCATCTCCTAAAAGCTTTCATTTCCTTCAAGGCCAAGCTCAAGTACAACCTGGATCCTTTCCTGAAGCCCCCAGCTGCCAGTGCCCCCCACCAGATTTACTTGTATCTCTTTTGGATGTGTCTACATATGAACATGCTAGACTCTAAGCCCCTTGAGGAGAGGAATTCTTTTAACTTTTGTTTCATATCCCTAGTGCCTGTCACATAATAGGTACTAAATACATATTTGTTGTTTGGCTATTTGAAGTGTCTCTCCTCTCCAATCCACCTAGTACCAAAGGATCGTCCTAAAGTGGAGGCTGACCATTTCACCCCCTTGTGTAGGTAACTAATGGTGCCCTCTAGCCTCCATTCTGTCTAAAGCCCTTTACAACTTGGCTTCAATCTTCCTTTCTAAACTTCTTAAACTTATCACTTATTGCTCCCCTTCCCCACACTCAACAGCTCAGCTATTCCTTACAAATGAAACTCCATAGCCTAACCATGTTTCTACACTGATTCTCCTATGCCAATAATGCATTCCTATCTTTTTTCCTTCAAAACTCTTTTCAAATGGCATTTTCTATATTTCCAGCTGCTAATTTCTTCCTGCTCCCATAATTACCTTTATATTTATCATACATGTATGTATAGTCAGGAGATCCTTAAAAGGGAATATTTACTTCAAAAGTATAATCACAAATATACAAATTTACTCCCTATCACATATGGGGGGGGGCATAATCCTCTTTATCCTCATGCCTATCTCTGGAGAGGGAAAGGGGTTAGATTCACACTTTAGCTCCATTGCTGTTGTTCACAGTTCCAATTCCAAATCCCAACCTCCCCCTCGGGTTTGAGTCCTAGGTATCCTGACTGCTCAGGACTTCCATGCCAGGCTAGATGGCCACACCATCCTGCTGGCAATCTCGGCTTCAGGATTCATGACTTGACCACAGGATCCCCTAGTGAATCACTTCTGGCTCCTGAAACCAAGAGGGACAAACAACCATCCCTAGGCCCATTTCTTGGAGCTAAAATAAAAGAGGGAGTAGGGAAAACACTTGCCTTCCCCTGTCTCCAGGTCAGTTCAGGATGACCCCATTGTGCACAGCAGATGGGAGCTAGTGAAGAGAATGAAGCTGAAATGATGAAAGAAGAGAGAGGGAACAACTCAGCCACATCAATTTTAAAGATGCAGGGAGCCCATCAAAGTTGGCTACCTCCACCCACATGGTAGGGGGACATGGTAGACTCTGTGCTCAATAGAATAGGGCATGTTCTCAAGGACTCTCCCCTGCCCAGAAAAGCCCAAGTTACACATGTACAAATAGTTATGTGCATGACCCCTTTTGAAGGATAGACTGTAAACTCTTTGAGGGCAGGAATTACCTCATTTTTTTTTTTGGTATCCCTAGAGCATAGGACTGGGTCTTATATGCTTAATAAATGTTTGTTGATTATTTGATTCTTTGTGGACACATATATTGAATCAACTATGTTTGGTGTGATTTAGGCTAACAGCTTTTGTCCTGAAGTCCTTTGCCCAGTCACGGGGGTTTATTTTCATTGATCCTAAGGAACTGGTGTCTGCCAAGAACTGGATCATTCAGCATCAGAAGGAAGATGGCTCCTTTCCTGCCATGGGAAGAATATTGAACAAAGACATCCAGGTAAGCAGAGCAGTATTCTCAAAGTCAAATCAACAAACATTTAATAGCATATTTGATCCCTACAATCCTCATGTTGAGATGATTGTTGTAGTGTTAAGTGACTTGCCCAGGGTCCTCCAACAATTTGAGATTCTTTGACTCTTTTCTTGGGAATTTCAGTGCCAAATCTGTGCCCTTCTGAAACTGTTCCCTGAAAGTGTGGCCCCAAAGTTGGTGGTGTACAGAACCTCAAGTGAGATAGTGGCTGTATAGCACTCTGCAAACCTTAAAGCAATGGGCTATCATCATCATCAAATCACCGAATCACCAGGCCTGCAGGCCTGGAGGTTTTCCTGCCCTCCTACTGGGCTCAAGAAATGGTTTTAGGGTCATGCCAGTAAGCCAGCGCTAGGCTGGCATGAGCTCTATACACCTACACACTCTTCAATTTAATCTGCTTTCTTAAATCTTGACAAGCAACCAAATAAAAAAACAAGCCCTAATTTGTAGAAATTGCCCATTTCTGAGGCATGAATGCTCTAAGTAAAAATCTGAGCATGTGCTGGGGCTAGTTCAAGCTGACTCTAACACACCCCTGAGTGAGAATCTTCCTACTGGCTAGCTGCCAGTGGGGTGCTTGACCTAGGGCTAAGTAAAGTTTTTAGAAAGGGCCTGGGAAAAGTTCTTGGGCACCAGTCAACCCAATCATGGCAGTGAAGGGTAGGAGAGGGGTATGGTCCCAGCTTTTCCCAGAAGTCAAAGCACCCTTCCCTTTCATTCCAAATTGACAGATAGTGTTGAACTAGAACTGACACACACACACACACACACACACACACACACACACACACACACACAAATAGAAACATGCTAAGACCCACAATCACACAGATATGTAGATACAACCAGACTAACAAGCACATTCACTCAAGGGAAGCAGGGCAGGGGTAGTCTGTGAGCTAAGCATGAGCATGAGCATGAGCATGAGCATGATTACTTAATAAATTTTGAATGTTTTGTTGAGTCAAACAGAGGCAGCTCCCCCTAGCTGCATAATTGATAGTGAGTTAGATTGTCCTCCTATCACATTTAGTAGACAAGGCACTTAACCTCTCACTGCCTCAATTTCCAAATCTGAAAAATGGAGGTAATAGCAGAAAATTAGTGTGAAATGAGATAACACATCTAAATTACATATAATAAAAACATGTGACTTAAAATGCTTTAGAAATGCTGGCTATTACTATTAGAAAAATATACTCATTCAGGCTTACAAAACTGCAGACATACACACACAGGACAGGCAACAACCATGCCTCTGACCTGAGTTCACTTATATTGTGTGTTGTTTCCTAGGGTGGGATCCATGGGAAGATTTCTCTGACTGCATACGTAGTGGCTGCTCTGCTAGAGACAGGCATAACATCTGAGGTAAGGGGTGAGGAGTGTCTGTGTCGTTGGGGGGAGATGAATGGACACAGAGACAGAGAAGAGAGATCATGAGGCGGAGGCAAAGAGAGAGACAGAGGAGCAAGAGTGAATGTATAAGTATATGTTTGTGGTGGAGGGATGGGGATTGGGAAGGAAAAGACAGGTGGTTGGATGGACAGTTTGGATTCATCTGAGCTTGGCACGTGTGATTGCACCATGCCCCAAAACCTCACCCAATGCTGCAGCTTCATCTGTCTGTGCATTCAGGGACCAAGGCCAAGGGCGAGGGGGTTGTCTTCTCATGGAGACAATACCTGCCTGGTCCTTAGCTCCAGGAGAGAGATCCGGGGAGGGGAGGGCCTTTTGCCCACTTTAGGGAAGGTAATAAATAAGCATTTATAGAGCTCTTACTGTACTGAACATTCTATACCTGTTTACCCTCACTACAAAGGAGGTGGTCTTAGTGTCCCCATTTTACAGTTGAGGAAGTGGAGGCAGAGGAATTCAGTGACTTGCCCAGGATCACACAGTTAGGTAGCGTCTAGGTTAGATTTGCCTTCAGACCTTCCTGCTTCCAGGTCTAGCCCTGCCCCACCTGCTTCCTCAAGATCACAGGTCTTGCTACAGGAATGTTCTTGTTCTCTTTTGACAAGAGCAGTTTAGTGAATCCATGTGATTTTTGAGAGCATGTAGAGAATGACAAAACATGAGCACATGGTGTAGGTGGAAGACCCAGGTTCAAATCCTGGTTCGATTTCAGACAGTGCAATGCATAGAGCCTGGGACCTGGAGGCAAGAAGGGCTGACCAGTCTCAGAAGCCAGTTAACTGTAGGACACTGGGCAAGAAACTTTACCCTGTTTGCCTCCATTTCCTCAGCTGTAAAATGAGTAAATAGCCTCTACTTTCCAGGATCATTGTGAGGATCTAATGAGATATTTTAAAGCCCTTTGCCAACCTTAAAGCACTATATAAATGTAAGTTATTATTATAAATACCTTTTATGTATCATTATATTATCATTATTACTAGCAAGTTTATTTCCATTTCTTGCTCATTTTCTTCATTTATAAAATGAGTACTTAGCTAGATGACCTCTAATCTTGGCACTGGTCTCTGAAATTCTCTGGGACGTGGTTGGGAGTTAGCAACATCATAAGGGGAAAAGTTCGGGAGACTCTCTGTCACTTGCATTCTGGAAGACATGATCTTTGTGGGCCTTCAATTCTTCATCTCAAGCAAGGGCCTTGGATTAGATGATCTGGAGGGTCTCCTCCAACCCTTGGTCTATGTTCCTCTGATCCTGTAACCCTTGGTCTCTCCACTTTTAAAAATAGGGATAAAGATATTCATTTTTCTGAACAGCTTAGAAAGCTGCTATGAGAAAAATAAACTGAACCAGAAGGATCATTGCTACTCTCATTATTCAGAGTAAAGGAGGTGGAAGTATCACATTTTAGGCAAGAACTTTGATGGAGGAGACATCAAAATGGGGGAGGGGGGCAAAAAGACATTCTAGGAGGAACTAAGGCTGTAACCTGGGAAAGGCAAAACATGGTCAAGGCATGTTGTGGTCCTAGATATCTTTAGAACTGTCATGGTTAAATGGAATTAAATTTGTTCTAAATGGATCCAGAAGGCTAAACTAGAAGCAAGAAGGGAAAGTAACAAGGAGGGAAAGACTATTTGGGTGGGAAGAAGAAGATTTAGATTAAAGACATGTTAAATTTGAGATGTTAGGAGGACATTTGAATTGTGTTTAGAAAGCAAGGATTGTGGCTCAAGAGAAAAGTTAAGACTGGGGCTACTGATTTAGGATTAGTGGCCTTTGTTCATTATTTCCCATTCATCCTGTATAGAGTTTTCTTTACATATGTATGTATGTATGTATGTATATATATATATATATATATACACATATGTGCATGTTTATGTGTACCTATGTATATATTTGTTTGCAGGTCATGTCCCCATTAGACTGAAAGTTTTTTGAGGGCAGGGACTATTTTTATCCCCAGCTCATAGTAGGTGCTTAATAAATGTTTATTGATTGATTGAGCAAGTTAAGAGTTGAAATGGTGGGAGCAGTTAAGGTCCCCTTGGGAATGAAGAGAGAAAGGGGAAGGGGAGGAAAGATGGAGAAATTCCAGAAGAAGAGAAGGAAAAGGGACTCTAGAAGGAGACAGAAGAAGTAGTAAGACGAGACCTCAGGGCTTTCATGTCATGAAAGTCAGAGAGTCATCCCCTGTCCTGCCAAGTCAGAAAAATATCTTCAAAGTAAGGGATTAGAGCTCTGACCCAATAGGTCAGTCCTTATTATCTCTGTTTCTTTTTGTCCTCTTAGAATCAAAAGGGAAGTGAAGAGTCAAGTATTTTTCCATATATGAATCTCTGAAATTTGAGTGTGTATATATGTATACCACAGTGTATAATTATGAGTATGTCTCTATCTGGGCCTGTATATCTGAATGAATACCCTTGTTTGTTAATATCTGATTTTCTTTTCAGTTTCAATATAAACATTAATCACTTGTATACAGTGTTCTCCAATATGGTATCTTCCATGGATATATTGTGTTTGAAACATGTAACAACAGAAATAATTTTGTTCAATAACCCTCTGATCTGTAACATGAAATAATGCATAAAATAGGGAGAGATGTGCTCACCCAAAGATATTTGCTACTGTTGTGAACAACATCCAGCATTTAGTCCAGATGGAAGAGGGATGCCCTACAGACAGTGTGATCCTCCAGATGTGCCTGTATGAGAATGCCATTGAACAAGTTCACTAAGCCAGGATGCTGGCAAGCTTGGGGTGTGCTATGAGTAAGTGTCTTGAAGAGTCTCCAATGAAGGGATGAAATTTAGAGCCAGGCTTTTGTAATCGCTCAGAAAAGTTTGTCCTAAGTAGTTACACAAGAAAAGACAAATGGAAGAATGTCTGTTGCTCAGGCTAAGGTCCAGCTGGATGGATGGCCCATTTACTGCATGACCCTGTCACTACAGATGGCCCAGAAGTGAGGAGGAGGAGAGCTTCTAGGATTGCCTTGGGGAAATGTTGATGTGCTTTGAATGACCTCCCTGTTATCCTGTAACTAAAACCTTTCTTTTTAATATCAACAGTCTTCTGATAATGCTAGGCAGCTGGGAACCATGAAGTATCACTTTCTCTAAAGTCTCCCATAGGGCAGCCAGCATGCTACACAGTTGTCCATAAAATGCCAGGAGGCACAGAATAAGTCTCTAGCACTTTGGATGGGCCTCCTGACAAAGTATGGACCCACCACAGTCAATCCACTAGAAAAGACATCCTCGGGGCGGCTAGGTGGTACAGTGGATAGAGTACCGGCCCTGGAGTCAGGAGTACCTGAGTCCAAATCTGGCCTCAGACAATTACCTAGCTGTGTGGCCTTGGGCAAGCCACTTAACCCCATTTGCCTTGCAAAAACTAAAAAGAAAAAAAGAAAAGAAAAGACATCCTCATCAAAGAAGATACTGATCTGAGGAAGTATCCAGACAGAGAGCATATCTCACTAGCCTTTCTGTAGCATCTGAAGATCTGCAGAGCATTTTATATATGTTATTTAATTTAATCCTCACAACAACCCATTATGTAGTTGAGGGAACTGAGGCTAAGAGAGAAATGAAGAGAACACTTGACCATAGTCAAACATCTAAAGCAAGATTCCTGAGTTCAGCCCAGTACTCCGTACTACCTAGATAAGGGACAGGGATAATGGTTTACCTCAGAACCAGGCTGTATCATTTGAATTGCTGAAGAGAGATGAGGCTGGATAAGATGAGGTCTCTTCCAACTCAGAGCTAACTATGATTCAAGGTCCCTAAGGAGTGAATGGAGTTTAAATATCTCCAAATATGACACACTGTCAGGAATGGCCCAATGATCCCATAAGCCCTTTGACTGGACTTTGAAAATAAACTACTTCTGTGTGAGTACTCAAGGCTGTTTGCACCTTGATTTATAAAAATAGATTTTTTTTGACAACTACCTCACTCCTTTGAATCCCAAGTTCATACAAAAGACCGTGGTAGAGACTCTAAAGATTGGGATGGACTTGAGCTGTTAAAAAATCAGATTCACCAAAATAGAAAAAAAAATTTAAAGCATTTCCAATAAAGTACATATGCTACTCATTCATTTATATCCTCAGCACTGAAGGCCTTCACAATCATCTAGTTTGATTCCCCTCCCCCACTTCATTTTACAGAAGATGACATTGAGATTCTGTGAGGTAAATGACTTTCCCAAGGTCACATAGGTGTCAAGTAGCAAAGGAAGGATTCGAACATAAACCCTCCAACTCGAAATCCAGTGATGCTGCTTGAGACCACTCAACCTCTCCACCTTCCAACAGAGCATCTAGGTGGCACAGTGGCTAGAGCCCCAGCCCTGGAGTAAGGAGGATATGAGTTCTAATATAGCCTCAGACGTTTGACACGTATTAGCTCTGTGACATTGGACACGTCTCTAAACCCTGATTGCCTCGCATCCAGGATCATCTCCAGAGGTTCTGATTCATCTCTGGCCACTGGACCCAGGTGACTCTGAAGGAGAAAGCACAGCACCATTCACTCAAATTCAGTTCATATGTTTGTTTGGGCATCACCTCCCTGATGTTGTAGTGTTCTTCAGGAATAAAGGACAAATAGCAACAACAGCACTGAAGTATATAAATGGTTGGTTGGTTGGTTCTTGTCCTTTATTACTGAAGAAGACCAAAATGACATCACTATATCTGAGACAAATTATAGTATGTCTGACTGATCAGACCAATATGAACTCAGAATGCTTTACCACAGGTTGGGCACAAATAGTCCACATGAACACCTGGAGTGGGTACTCTAATCTTATGGATATAACATTTTCTTTGAGTTGCCTCAATTCTGCCTTCCTCATAGACTACAGCAACCTCACTAATGAGGGGATGCCAAGCTGGGCAGTCCTGTGTCATTGTCTCCTCAAGCTGTCCAGTCAATTATAAAGTGCTTCAATGAGACTTTCAGGGTTTCTTGGTCTTGCTTATTCTGACCCCCTTGTGAACACTTGCCTTTTTGAGTTCCCCGTAAAATAATTTTTTTGCCAAGTGTACATCTGACATTCTAACAATGTGTCCAACTCATTGTAGTTGCACTCTGAAATAATGTCAGAATGCTAGGCAGTTTAGCTTGAGAAAGAACTTCAGTTCTGTTATTTTCTCCTGCCAGATGATCTTCAGAATCTTCCTAAGACAACTTAAATGGAAGTGATTCAGTTTCCTGACATGGTGCTGGTAGACTGTCCAGGTTTCACAGGTCCTGTAGACCTTCAGTTTGGTAGTCAGTCTAATACCTCTTCTCTCCCACACTTTTTTTTAGGTTTTTGCAAGGCAAATGGGGTTAAGTGGCTTGACCAAGACCACACAGCTAGGTAATTATTAAGTGTCTGAGACTGGATTTGAACTCTGGTACTCCTGACTCCAGAGCCAGTGCTTTATCCACTACACCACCTAGTCGCCCCCTCTCCCACACTTTCTTTCAGAGCCTCCCAAATACTGAGCTAGTTCTGGTAATGCAAGTGTCAACCTCCTTGTCAGTGTGTACCTCCTTGGAAAGGACACTGCCAAGGTAAATGAACTTGTCCACAGTACTCAAAACTTCTCCATTTGATTTAGCTTAGAGAAGATGAGTCTGTGATCAGTCCAGCACTCTGCACCGTACATTGCCTTTGTCACTATCACATCCTGTCTCTTCTCCTTATATTCACATAGTCTAATAGATGAAGATGTAAATACAAAAGTGAAATAAAACAGTCTTTGCCCTCAAGGAACCTAGAGATATTTGCCTAATTACTCTGTTATAGCTGGATCTAGACATTAAAATAGGTAAAAGTTAGGTTTTGGGGGAGGTGAGGTGAAGAGAGAAATATAGGAAAGGGTTTCATGGAGCAGGAAGCTAAACGGAGAAGGAAAGGAAGGGATTCAACAATTGGATATTGTAAGAGTCATTAGAAAATCAGAATCTAGGTGGCACCATGAATAGAACACTGAGCCTGGAATCCAAAGGACCTGAGTTCAAAAGGGGCCTCAGACAGTTGTTAGTTGTGTGACCTTGACCTTTTTCAGTTTTTTCATCTGTAAAATGAACTGGAGAAAGAAATGGCAAACTACTTCTGTATCTTTGCTAGGAAAATCCCAAATGCAATCATGAAGAGTTGGATACAACTGGATTACAAAAGAATCATTGACCTTAGGATTGGAAAGAACTTCAGAGATCTTCTGGTCAAACTCTATCTTATAAGTCCCAAAGATGGATTGGCACCAAGGATGTTCAGTAAGACCTCTTTTGACAAGAAGCATCTGATCTCTAAGATGTTCAACACTAAAGGATGTTCTAATAATTGACTGTGCTTTCTGAGCTGTTCTGGCCTGGGGCATAGCAAGACAATTCAGCATTTCTGTATGTCAACGAAGGTTGATGCCAGCACCTGCCCAGCTACACTGCCGTCCACATGGTGCATCTAGAGTTGGGGATTTCAGTTAGGGTGCCATCTTTCAGGAAGGATAGACAAGCTGGAGTGGGTCCAGAGGAGGCTGACCTGCCTCTATGGGGTAAGAGGACTTGAAACAGTGGAATATAAGTATCCTCTGGAGGAGCCCACAGAAGATTATTAGCTCATGATCACTTGTGTAAACATCTGAAGACGTTTTCTATGGAAGAGAGCATCAGACTATTGCATGCAGCTCCT
This sequence comes from Macrotis lagotis, assembly GCF_037893015.1. Lineage (NCBI taxonomy): Eukaryota > Metazoa > Chordata > Mammalia > Peramelemorphia > Peramelidae > Macrotis > Macrotis lagotis. The sequence goes on along the minus strand of NC_133666.1, from coordinate 642,931,643 downwards.
GAGAGCCAAATTACAATTACTGGGAGAAAGGAAGGGAGAGGAGCAGATTATGGCTCAGTACAAAGAAGAAAGAACTTCATCCAAAGAGTTCAAAAGTAGATTGAGACAACTGCCTTTGACGGTAGTAAGCAACCTGTGAATGTGCCTCGGAGGAGGGAAAGCATTCAGTGATGCATTGGTCTGAGGATTGGGCTAGGTGTCTTCTGACGTGCTGAAGTCCAAAAATTCTGGGAGAAGAAAACTGGGGCCTGAAGGGGCTGCCCAACCTGGGCAGTGCAGGTGACCCCTCAGCCTTGCTTGGGAAATGAGAGGTGCTGTCTGGCAGGTCCAGTACTTTCTCAGTCGCCTGGCCTCTCTGGTGCTGTGTATGAGCACGTTTATGAGGCATCAGGAAACGTTTTCTGTTTTACAGCATAAAATAGAATGTGGTTTCCTTTATTGCTAAGCTTTGGGGCTAATCGGGCCCCTTGTCTTGAGCTCAGCTCATGAGACTGCTCCCCACCTGGGTGCAAACCAGGGCTCTGGTTCCAAAAGGGGAAACCCAGTACCGAATCCCCCACTTCTGGAGCAGCCCAGCTCCTGCTAGCAAGGCTGCTCTCTCTGCAAGCAAGCCAGGGGGGAAGAGGAAAGGTCATACCCCAGAGGAATGAAAGGAAACAAATTACATCAAGTATAATTAAATTGTTTCTATAAATTATCAGAATTGCGTTCCTGAGTGACGAGGTCATCACAGTTCATAAAACATGATTGTAAGATGCAGTCACCCCATTCGCCCCCACCCTCATCCAGAGACTTTGGGACCTTATTATTCCCCTAGCATCTGCTTTGCCCTCCTTTGTGTCACAGACATCACTGAAAATGGGACCGCGACCTGCCTGCCCTCAGCACTACTATCATTTGCCTCATCTTTTCTTTCCCCCTGGCCCTGGCATTATGTGTGACCTTCAACAAATCCCTTCACTGTCTCTGGGCCTCATTTTCTTCATCTCTTAAATAAAGCAATTGTACTACATCTTCAAGGCTGACAGATTTTAAAGCTAGAAGGGAGCTTCTAAATCTAGGTAATCAAACAATTCATTTTAAAGATAAGGAAAGCAAGTCCTAGAGATTAAATGACTGATTCACACAAGGCCACCTCACTGATTGGTGGCAGAACTGGGATCAGAATCCAATTCTCCTAACACCTGGACCTTCACTGTCCCATCCATGAACCACTCGTCTGGATCCTATATTTTGAGTCAATCAGACTAGCCTTTGGGTCTTAACTGAGCATTTATTAAGTTCCTACTATGTGCCAGACATCATGCTTTTTTTTTCCTGGGGATTCAAATACAAAAGTAAGATAATCCCTGTACTCAAAGAGACTGTATATGTGCAGATGTATGTATGTGTATATTTGTGTATGTTTATATGTATGTATATATATATATATATATATATATGCATGTAATTCTTGTTCTCGAAAAGATTTTCAGCTCCCTGAGACTAGAAGCCATAGATTATATATCTTTTGTGGCTTTTGCAGAACACCTAAGATGCATTCAGTGAATATTAGAGAAGGATCAAATCAGTTTGTAATTGAATTTCTCTGTTCAAGCAGCACATGGTCATTCGTACAGTTTTATGAGTCTTTCATGGCTGCCATGAGATTCTCCAAAGGTGTCTCTAAGATCTATCTAGATTCTGAGAAGAATGCTTCTCTAAGCTGCCCTACAGAAGGCTTGGATGTAGGACTCTGACTCCCTTCCCCACTCTAGACCCCTGCCATCTTCCAGGCCCCAGGCTTAATCTTCCTCCAGTCACATGACAGTCTTAGAGATGGGGTAATAGTTTCGGAATACTGAACCCCTCACGAGAAGGAAAGCAAACTCCAACAGAAATGAATGAGAAGTTTTGAGCTTTGTGAGTGAGGAAATCTAAACAACTCAACATGGCCCCTGAAGCTTCCCATAACAAGGTTTCTAGCAGCCTCTTTCTTTTTTCTTATTACCAACTCACCACCTCAGCATATTTCTCTGGTTGGAGCGATTTTAAAATGTTGTAGTAAATCTAAAGTTTGGCACATTGAATGCTTGTTCATGAATTTTTTTCCTATAATAACTTTCAGGCACTAGTGACCCTGGGTAAGTCACTTAACCCTGTTTACCTCAGTTTCTTCATCTAGAAAATGAACTGGAGAAATAGCACACCACCCCAGTATTTCTACCAAGAAAACCCCCAAAAAGGGATTGCTAAGAATTAATCACAAATGAAAAACATCAACACTTTTTTTTAAAAGAATAATAATTTTGGAATAGCTAGATGGCACGGTGGCTCTGGAGTCAGGAAGACTGGAGTTTAAATCCAACCTTAGATACTTAGTAATTATTACCTAGCTGTATGATGTTAGGCAAATCACTTAATTCCATTGTCTTACAAAAACAGCAACAATGATAAAAGGATAATAATTTTTACCTCAAAGTCACAGTCTCAGTTTTGGACAGGAAAATCAGAGGTCATGGGATCATAGATTTAGAGATAGAAGGGAATTAGTGGCAATCTTGTCCAACTCCTTCATATTACAAATGAGGAAATTGAGGTCCAGAGAGTTTAAGTGACTAGCAAAAACTGGGCTTGAACCCAGGTCCAACACACTTTAGATTGGATCTAAGCAGGGATTACCTCTGGTGCATCTCTTATGAGTGGCCATCTAGCCTCTTCCAGAAGACTTTTGGTTGAAAGAGCTCACCATCTATCACAATGGCCACTTTGGACAGTTTTCATTAATAGTAAATTTCTCCTTTTATCAAACTGGAATCTGCCTCTCTGCACCTTTCAACTTCTTGTTCCTAATTCTTCTGCCCCTGGGCCGTGCAGAGCAAGTCTCATCCCTAGTCCACAGCCAGATCAGTAAGTAACATGTCTCTCCTGGTCTGTCATGGCAGCAGGTAAGGGAGCTACTTGAGAAGGGGCAGTCTCTAGAAATGAGGGGGCTCTCACAAGTCAAGACTAGGAAGAGAGGGTCGGGACGAGAGCAGACCTGTTGTGTTCAGTTCTAGGTGTCACATTTGGGGAGGCATATTGATAAGGTGGACAGTATCCAGAGGGAATGACCAGGCTGGTAGAGAAATTCAAGTTCATGCCAGAGGAGGAGCATCTGAAAGAACTGAGTATATATTCAGTCTGGAGAGGAAACACTAGTCAGGGAAAGGGAGAGTGAGAGCAGTTGGAACAACATGAGTACTTTTTCAAATGATTATCGGTAAAAGAGGGAGTATTGTTGTTTAGTCATATTTCAGTCATGTCTGACCCTTTTTGATCCCATTTGGAATTTTCTTGGCAAAGGTACTGGAATATTTTTCCATTTCCTTCTCTAGCTCTTTTACAAAGGAAACTGAGGCCAGCAGGGTGAGATGGTTTGCCCAGGGTTACATAGCTAATCTGAGTCTGGATTTGAACTCAGGAAGATAAATTTTCCTAATTTCAAATCCGGTGTTCCATCCTCTATGATACCTAGCTGCCCAAAGAGGAAGATTTGTCCTAATTGACTCCAGAAAACAGAACTAGGAGAAATGGATGACAGTTACAAAAATACAAAGAAAAGCTCTAACAAAATAGACTGCCTAAGGATGTTTTCTCCATGGAAAGTCATAAAGCAAAGGTTGAATGGCCACTGGAAAGGTAGGAAGGAGAAGGAATTCTTTTTCATATATAGTTTGGACTATGGTTACAAGAATCCCATTACAACTCTGAAATTTTGGGCTGCTAGGTGGCACACTGGAGAGGACACCAACCCTGGATTCAGGAGTACCTGAGTTCGAATATGACCTCAGACACTTAATAATTGCCTAGCTGTGTGACCTTGGGCAAGTCACTTAACCCCATTGCCTTAAATTTTTTAAAAAACCCAACTATGAAATTCTGTGAAATATACAAATCCCACAAAACTAGAAAGGATCCCTGACTTGATTGGCAGCAATGCACTACAATTTAATCTTTTGGGATAGGGACTGCCAAACTATTAAGTATCTGAGACCAGATTTGAGTTCAGATCTTCCTGACTTAAGTCCAGTGTTTTATTCACTGAGCCACCCAGTTGCCTCTGGAGAAAAGTGATAAAAAATGCATTGTCACTGAAGTAAATCCCCCTCTGGTTTAGTTAGAGCCTAAATCATTTTAAATAGAGGAGAGAGAGATGAGATGAGAAAAGGCAGGTAGACCTGAACTGCAGAGGACTAGGAAAGTCAGAAAGGTTAAAAAGCAATTTGTAAGGGAGTGGCTAGGTGGTGCAGTGGATAAAGTACCGGCCCTGGAGTCAGGAGTACTTGGGTTCAAATCCGGTCTCAGACACTTAATAATGACCTAGCTGTGTGGCCTTGGGCAAGCCACTTAACCCCATTTGCCTTGCAAAAACCTAAGAAAAAAAAAAGCAATTTGTAAATGGAGAGGGAGACATACATAAAAAATCATGACCCATCATTGCTGTTGTTCATTTGTTTTCAGTTATGTCCAACTCTTCATGACCCCATTTGAGGTTTTCTTGGAAAAAATACTGGAGTGGTTTGCTCTTTCCTTCTTCTGCTCATTTTACAGATGAGGAAACTGAGGCAAGAGTGTTAAACAACTTGCTCAGGATCATGTAGCTAGTAAGTGTCTGAGGTCAGATTTGAATTTAGGGAGATGAGTCTTCCTGATTCCAGGCCCAGCACTCTATTCACCACATCACCTAAATTTGTGCTAATATAAGGCTGAGGAGAAAGAAGAAGCCACAAGAGCAAAAGATGAAAGCTATTTACTGGGTAATCCATGAAAGCATCCTTGTGACTCAGTCAGGAAGAACCTAGATGCAAATTCTGAGGATGTTTAGCCTGAAAAAAGAGAAAACTCAGAGTGAGGGGGACATTCTATAGTCATCTCCAAGTATGTGAAGGAGACCCTTCGAGCCAGGCCTGAGTGCTCATTAGTTGAACATGTTAGAAAGGGAATTCTTTTTGGAGCAGGGCTTAGTTTAGATGCCTTCTGAAGTTTCTTATCATTTTAAAGTCCTATGTTTCTGTCATTCCTCCTATTTAGTAGTGGTATGATTATAAACAAGTCACTTCCCCTTTTTGAGACTAGGGATGTGGACTAACATTGGAGTCAGAAAGATGATACTGTGCCCTGTCTCTGATCTGATCTGGCCATTTGAACCATGGGCAAAGCCCTAAGGCACAACTTTAATTATTCTGGTCAGCTCTTTCAGACTTTAATTTAGAAATGAGGTGCTGATCTTCATTGTGGGTATACTTTCCACATGAAGGATTTCCTGACATCAATGATGTCATAGATCTAGAACAGGGACAATGAAAGAAAATGGACATAATAATCCTAGCACTATGACCTTCCAGAGTTGTGAAGAAAGTACTCAATAAACCTTAAAGTTCTGTGTAAGAGCAAGTTGTCCCTATTTTGACTTTCTCTCTCTCTCTCTCTCTCTCTCTCTCTCTCGCTCTCTCTCTCGCTCTCTCTCTCGCTCTCGCTCTCGCTCTCGCTCTCACTCTCTCTCTCTCTTTTTCTCTCTCTCTTGATCTAGGAAGAAAAAACAGCCATTAGCAAAGCAAAGCATTTTTTGGAGTCCAACCTATACTCAGCAGAAGATCCATATAGCAGCGCCCTCACTGCTTACTGCCTCACTCTCCTGCACAGTCCAGCTGCCCCAGCTGTGCTTCGGAAGCTAAACAGCCTGGCCATCATGCAAGGTAATCTGGGAGGGTAGTCTTGGTATGGATCACATGAAATTCCCACCCCTACCCTGGCCTGAATGGACTGTAGAACCATGTAGTAATGTCAGGGATGGAGGGAGCCTTAGAAAGCACAGTTCGTTCCCCCATTCTGCAGAAGAAATACCTCAGGCCCAGGAGGAGGAGGACTAAATCCTGGACTCTGGAGTGTAGTCAGATGAGAGCACTTCTCAGGGGAGAGGCAGCCCAGTGTAGTAGAAGTGTTCTGAGTCAAAGTACCTGAGTTTGGAACCTGATTCTGCTACTCAGCCAGGCAAGTCACTTCTCCAGTCTGAGACCTACTTTCCTTATCTGTCATGTGGCTAAAATGAAACTTCTGTTTTGTACATCAGAGTTGTTGTGATTCTTAAATCAAATAATGATGGGAAAAAAGTATTTTCTAAAACCTAAATTTTTATCTACAGTTGTAATTTCATCAGTGTGCAGAACTCTTGATAAGGAAACTCCATTCATTTATTATCTAGATAGCTACTCTTCTATTACTTATAGTTTTAAATTACCTAGGATCTTAAGAGGTTAAATGGCCTACCCACTGTCACACAAACTCGAAACAAGAGTTGCACCTAGGTCTTCAAGACTCCAAGGCCTGCCCCCTCGCCACTGTACCATGCTGTCTCCCAGACCCAACTTTTACACCTAAAAATCTAAGTATCAGTAATTACTCATGGAGAGTTGGAATGGGCTTGGAATTGTCTTCATGTTTCACAGTTTGGCTTTCCGGACAACTAATTCCAAATTTGGAGTAATTCATATAAAAGCAAATGGCCAAGAATAAGGACTCCACAGGAACCTAACTATTCGGCTCTATTTGGGCTCATGCCAAGTTTTCTCCTTAATAGGGGGACCTTATAACAAGGTCCTTTTGGTTCAGTCACTATGTCTCCTAGAATAAGAGCCAAGTTACACTTATTTTGTATGAAAAAACAATCATATCAATAAATATATATCAAGAGGCGGCTAGGTAGTGCAGTGGATAGAGCACCAGCCCTGGAATCAGGAGTACCTGAGTTCAAATCTGGCCTCAGACACTTAATAATTACCTAGTTGTGTGGCCTTGGGCAAGCCACTTAACCCCATTGCCTTGTAAAAATCCATAAATAAATAAACAAACAAATAAATAAATAAATAAATAAAAAAATAAGTATCAAGCAAGGCTCTGTGTGATACAGTAGAAGAGACAGGGACATGGCCTGTAATAGTGACCCATATCAATGTGATTGTCTAGTCCATGTCTTTTTTATTTCAGGACATACTGAACAGATACAAATAAGACTAAGCTTAGTTCATGCTTGGTACTATGATAATAATTTAGTGAGATTCCAGCATATTTAAAACTATTCCTTTAAAAACCTAAATATCCTTGTTAGTTACTTGAGTTCACAGCCAGTAACTATGAGAATGTTGTTCTGAGAAAACTCAGGTAAAAACTCAGCTGGGATGCAATGTTAGCATCTCAAAGAAAGTCCTCCAGGCCCAGAAAATGAAGCGGATGAGGTGGCAGCATTTGTAGCCCCATGGATGAAGAGGAGAGCTCCAGCCTCTCTCTCCTTTACTGGGACCATTCTTTACTGGGACTCACCTCTGTCAACATGACAAGCACAGTTCCTCCAGTAACCTTTGAGACAACCTTCAATAGACTGCCAGAGTAGAACCTTCTAGGAGTGATAGAGACGACAAACCAGGCATGATTGCTATGGATCAGTACAACAGTGGAGTTGGGTTTCCCTCCAGTTCTGTGCTTATGTACCTATGTCTTTTTTGTTTTACGTGTTCCCAAGTGGAATCTGATATGAGTCCAACAGTTCTGCAAAGTTTCTCTAAGTCTGAAGCACAGAAAACATTAGAGGATGTGGCCTTGATAAATCTGTTTTATAAGGCCAATATAGAAATGTGTATTTATTTCTGCTCAATAAGTGTCATACTACCTCTTAATAGTGGTTTGGTTAGAAGTCAAATTACAGGAGGCTGAGGTTTTGAATGGTCATGAAATGATTGATGTCAGACAGTATAGACGACAGGATGATTGGTTTGGGAATAAGAGAGAAGATGATTCTGAGGTTATAGACCTAGGCATCAGGAAAGATGGTGGTATTCTCAACAGAAGTAGACAAGAAGGGAGGATGGGAAGATCTGGAGGAACAATGAGTTTGATTTTTGAATATGGAGGATTTAAGGTAATAATGGGCCATTTGGGTGTGTCCTTGACAAGTGCCCTCTGAGTCTTTGCTTCTTCCCATAAGATGTTTGTGAGAGTTTGCAGGAACATTAGAGAGGAGGGTGAAACAATGACCTGAATGTGCCAAAATGAAATTAAAATAGGGATACTATATAAAGTTCTGCATTTGACTTCAAAAAATAAATTGTTCAAGTATAAGATGAGAAGAGAAGATGATATATGTATATGAAGAGCAACTGGGTAGTGTCATGGATAGAGCACCAGATCTGGGAGATAGGAAAACTCATCTTTTGAAGTTCAAATCTGACCTCAGACATGTCTTAACTGTGTGACCTTGAGCAAGTCATTTCACATAGTTTGCTTCACTTTCTGCATCTATAAAATGAACTGGAGAAGGAAATGACAAACCTTTCCAAGAAAGTCCTAACTGGTATCACAAAGAGACAGGCATGACCGAAACAACTGAACGATAACAAAAAATATAAAGAGGCCCTGAATGTGCTGGTGCCTCATGCTAAGCTTTGCGGGGCAAGTACATAATGAAAGGTATCTGTGAGGGAGTAGGGTGACTGGGACAGACAGCTGAAAGCAACCAGATCACAACCTGCTCTGGCCACCTAAGGCTGGTAAAAGCCAAGCTAAGAATATGTCCTAATCCAGGAGTTGTAAATTCAAATGGATGCTCAGGGACTGGAGCAATCTCCTTGAAACCCTATCTGGTATGGTGACCAGGGCTGCCTAGGTAGGGGACTAGTTGAGTTCATGCTCGGTCACTTAGCAGTCAGATCAGTAAAACTGCAGGGAGAGCATTCGGAAATGAGTGGATGATCTCGTCCTGGTATTAGGGACATTTTTCTGACAGTCTGGTCTGGCAGTGCTAGTCCAAATAAGGGATAAGCAAAGTCACTGAATACCCCATTTTGGGGGGATCTTCTGTTCATTCTTAGTTGGACCAGGTGCTCTTGGACATCTGATTCAGCCCTGAGAATTCTGGGATCCTAGCTATGTTTTATCTGTTTTTTTAATATCAGTATTATGTGATTGCAGATGGATTCACACATTGGAGCTTGACAGGAACACTTGTTACAGATGAAGACACATTTATGGGATTTAATGATGGACTTTCTCAATCAGGTACTAGTATTCCCAACTGTTTCGTGTGTGTGTGTGTGTGTGTGTGTGTGTGTGTGTGTGTGTGTGTGTGTGTGTGTAGGATCAGGGACTCTCCATAGCTGAGACAATAGTCTTTTATTGAAGAAGCTTCCCTCCTCTGACTAGTATGCCCTCTCTTTTAGTTATTTCAGCTGAAGTGGAGATGACAGCCTATGCCTTACTGACCTACACCCTTCTAGGAGATGTGGCCTCAGCACTGCCCGTGGTTAAGTGGCTGTCACAGCAGAGGAATGCACTTGGGGGGTTCTCATCCACACAGGTGAGTCCCTGTTTGGAAGGACAGGATGCCTCCTGACTGCAGTTTTCTGAGCACTTTCATTATCAGGAAGCATGGAAGGTGCTCTGGACTGGGAGTTAGAGGACTGGGGTATAAATCCCACCTCTCTGAGGCTGTGTCCTCCTACCAGGCTCCTACCATCTCTGGATCTCACCCCATTGAGTGGGTAGTACATCCCAGTATTACAAAGAGTCTCGGATTGGAAGGGACCTGAGTCCTTTCAGTCTAACCCCAGTCTAAGCAGGAATAATCTCTTCTAGAACATAAATGGCACGTTGTGATTTAGTCTTTGCCTTAAGGCCTCTAAAGGTGGGGATCTCATTACCTCCCTGGAAGGTTCTGTTATTCAGTCGTATCTGATTCTTTATAACCTCTTTTTTTGGATTTTTCTGGGCTGAGATACTGCAGTGGTTTGCCATTTCCTTCTCCAACTCTTTTGACAGATGAAGAAACTGAGGCAGAGTGAAGTAACTTGTCCAGGGTCACAAAGCTAGTAAGTTTCTGACACCAGATTTGAACCTAGATCTTCCTGACTCCAGGATTCGTGCTTTATCTACCATACCACCTAACTGCTCCAATAAAACATTTCTGGTGGAATTTTAGATAGTTCCGTTTGAAAGTTTAATTTTCTATCAAGTTGAAATCTACCTCTCAGCAACATTTTCACTTTGCTACTACTTTTGTGCTCCAGGGCCAAGCAGAATAAATTGAATCTTTCTTCATTCTAACAGTCTTTATATACTTGAAGACATCCATCCTACCCCTCCTATATTTTCTCTTCTCCAGGCTAACCCATCTCAGTTTCTTCAGTCAGGCATCAAATGACATGGTTTCTAATGTCCTCATTTTCCTGCTTATCCTCTTTAGATGGACTCCAATTCATCAATGTCTACTTTCAAATGTGATCCTGTCACTAAGAACAGTCCAGACCTGATCTGTCCATGGCAGAGGACTATGGGTCTCTCCTCCACCCCATCCTTGGCACCCCATTCCCCCTATTCAGCCCAGGTCCTCCTTCTCTTTGGGAGCTCTGATGTCACTTCTCACTGTTAATGAGCTGGAGGTCTCTTTGAGCTCCTGTGACTGACAGTGAGGTTAAGGGACATGTCCAAGATGACCCACCTGGCAAACACAGATTGGAGTTTCATAATATTATACTGCCTTAATTAGGAAAAGCTTAACTCAGAGAACTCAGGTAGACCCTGAACCTAATATAACAAGTCAATGGTCTTTTCCTCTTTGAGGGACTAGAGGTAGCTGGAGGAGTTTCTGAGGGATGCAGGGAGATTTTCTCTCCTAGTGTAAGTGGAAATAAGATTCTAACATGATAAAAAAAATTCTAGGTATCAATTATTCATGGCACATTTATCATGTATCTCCTGTTTCCAAGATCTTTTTGCCATGAATACTGTCATATAGCTTGGGAAGTTTAAAAGAGGTTATGAAGTCCTTTCATTTTACTGTGACTTCTTGATCTATATTTCACAGGACACATGTGTAGCCCTTCAAGCCCTGGCTGAATATGCTATCCTGTCTTATATTGGAGGAGTCAACCTCACCATCTCTTTGGCCTCCACTAACTTAGACTACCAGGAGACGTTCGAACTGAACAAGTCCAACCAGAAGCTCCTGCAGACAGCATTGGTACGTGGGTTCCTTTCTCACCATAGCCATGAGGAAGAAAAGGCTGTCTTAGAGGGTGGGTGGGAATTCCCCAAAGGAGGATTACAGGAACTAGCCCAGGTCTTAGCTCTAAGGATCCTCTCCTGTATCAGGGGAAGGCTAAACTTGATAATGCACAAAGCCTTGTGAGCTGTTCTCTCCAAGGCCCTTTCCTAGGCGTGGACATGCATGACTTCTCCATTAAGGATGACATAATTATGGTTGCATCATTCATCACTGAGGGTGCTGGCGGCTTTTTGACGGGGAATATTGGCACATAGCTGGCTGTGATAAATACACACAGGGTCATCTGGGCCCTGTGTCTTTACAGGGAATGTGTTTTCCTGTGTCTCTTAAGTAAGAATCCTAAGTAAGAGTCATGTTTCCTCTTCTCTCTGCAGATTCCTAGTATTCCAACAGGACTCTTTGTTAGTGCTAAGGGAGAAGGCTGCTGCTTGATGCAGGTGAGAAAAGAAAGCTGGGGTCTTGCTTTCTCTAGGTTTCTCCTCTTCTCTTCCTCTTCCCCCTTCCCTCTATCTCTCCATGTTTCACTCTCTAGTAGAGCTCTGAATTGCCAGTTTTCATTGAGGACCACTGGTATTTATTCCTCTAGACTTCCTTGTCTTTTGGAATCCCTAGTATGATGGGAGCCCTGCCAATTCAAGGTCAATCAAGTTCTCCTTCTACCCTATGTGCATACACTGGCTGATGGCTCTCCCCGCCAAAAATAAATAAATTGTAAAAGGGCACTTTGTCCACAAGGGGGCTCAGACAGAATGGACGTCTTGATGCCAATCACTCCACTCTATTAGCTGGGTCAATGTCTTCTTTCTCAAAGACCAACTGATTTCTTATTTGCTTTTGTATTCCATATTGAGTTAAATCTGAAGCTTAGCATATAGCATAAAACTAGGGGTCTCAATATATGTCAACAGGATGGCAGCCAAAAATGTAAATCGATCCTAGGTTCCATTAACACTAAATGGACCAGCTGCATCAACTGACACAAAAATTTTATTATAATTTTACTATGAAATAAAGTTTTTCACCCTCTATTTTCTGAGCTTCATGGTTTAAAATAATGTCCTGCGTCCATTGACAAGCTTGATCCTTTGAGATATTCTTAAATTCTACTCCTTTAAGAGGGTAGTTGCCAAAAAGAAGGGGTTATTTAGTTTGTAATATGCAGCCAATATTTTAGGAAAGGCATTGAAAACTGGAAAGTTTCCTGAAGAAGGCAATGAGAGCAGTGAAAGCACTAGAAAACTTGCTACTTAAGGACTGCCTAAAGGAACTGGGAGCATTTAAACTGGAGAAGAAAAGAGAAGATTTAGTGGAGAGATGATGCTTATCTTGTATCTGGGTATTAAAAAGAGCTGTTGTCATGTGCTTTGATTTATCTTGCTTGGCAGCCAAGGACCAATACCTTCCAGAAACAATGAGTAAAAAAAATGAATAGAGGCAGATGTGGGATTGATAGTAGGAGAAACATCCTAATAATTAGGATTATCCCCAAAAGGTCTGGGCTGCCTGGAAGGTAGTGAGTTTTCCCTCATTGGGGTTTTCTTCAAGTTGAGGATGAACAGACAAATGGATGAATAGATATATGGATGGATGGATGGATGGATGGATGATTGCTTGCTGGGAATGTTGTAAATAGGATTCTTCATAAGACTGGCTCTTCCAATGCTTATATTCTGTAATTCTGGAAAATGTTTGTTGATTTGAAGTATCCATGACCATGAGCATATCTTGCTCCATTGACCATCATAAAGTGACTATTTGTCTACTAATGAGTTCCTCAAATCATTCTAACTAGAGTTCGTAGTCATTTGACAAGGCTTCTATCATCCTAGGGGGAGATAAAGTTCAAATAATCTTAGGAGTAATCTCCATTTCCTCCTCCAGTCAGATTGATCTTTCCGCTTTGTGAACATGCCTTGTACTCTCCTGTCTCTCTTTGTGCTCCTGCCATTCCAGCATACCTAGAATTCTTTTTTCCCATCTTTTCTTAATCTCCATAAATCCTGCCAAGATCAAGGTTCACTTTCTTTCATGAAATTCTCTTTGAGTAATGATAATATCAGTTATAGTTTATGTTAATTTAATGCTTGAAGGTTTGTAGAGTGCTTGTGGGAAAGAGAATTTATGTATTATTACCTTCATTTATAAAATGAGGTCAAGCACTTTACTCAAGATCCCACAAACTACTAAGTGTCTGAGCCAGGATTGGAAACCTGGTGTCTCCCAGCTCAGGCTCAGCAGTTTTTCTACTGCTGAACTACCCTGGCTTGGAATCCTCACCTGTAAAGAAAGGTCTCAGTGATCCCCCAGTCCCACCTGTAGGCTGGCAGTCATGCCCTCCCTGACATCCTGTTCAGGTGGTAGACAGAATTTCGATGATCGTCGATGTCATATGCTATACTTCTAGAGAACTGTAATCGAGGTCTGGAAGGATTTCACAAATGGAAGAAGGAGGCCATCTTGGCAGAGAGATAGTCCAGACTAAGAAGGCCTCTAGGATAGCCGGATATTTCTAGGCAAGGAGACTTCAGATGCTAAAGGAAGAATGGGCTCGAGGGTGAGACCTGGTTACTTCAATACAACCCAAGGTTCCATTGAACCCCATTTTGCTCGATGTCTTCCCCCTTTAGAATATAAGATTCTTGAGGGCAGAAACTGTCTTTTGGCTTGTCTTTGTAGCTCCAGGTCCACCAGACACAAAGCAGATGTTTTAAAAATGCTGCTTTTATTCCTTCCTTCCTCACATATAGACCTACAAAGTTCAAGGACCCAGAGAAACACTGCTAGCTTTCCAATTCCTAAGGCAACCCTGCTTCCAAATGTAAACACAACAGATAGAAGAATAGTTCAACCCAAAAGAAGTTCACCTAGGATTTGAGAATTTCCACTTTTTTTGAGAACATATTTAGCTAGAACACCAGACAAAATTGATGAAGTTAAATTGGGGAAAAATAGAAAGTCACACTTGGGTTCAAAAAGTCAATTTCACAAGTCTAAGGTGAGTAGTAAGAGATCATGTTGGAAAAATAGACAGGGAGCCTCTGCCTCTTTCCCCCAACACTCATTCAACCAAACTATCTCAAGATATTTAGCCAAAGAAGACTTGGGGGAATAGGAAGCCATCTACAAGTAGTTGAAAAATTATTCTATGGACAAGAAGCAAGATTTGTTTTAAATGAACAATAAAGAGCAGGCAGTTTTTTTGGAGGCAGAAATTAGAGCTGTCCAGAAATGGAGCAGACTTCATTAGTGAATCACAGGAGATTTTCCAGCAGTGTTTGGATAACTGCTTGTCAAAGATGCACTCCCTAGAATTCATGCCTTAAGTAGGAGTTCTGAGAAGCCATGTATCATTGAATGCAGGCTACCCAGATTCCATGCAGAGCTCCTGAAGCTAAATGATATATTTTCTCTGCTGGTACAGATTGATGTAACCTATAATGTGCCTGACCCAGTTGCCAAGCCAGCTTTCCAGCTCTTTGTGAACCTCAAGGAACCCAAAACGGAGAGGCACCGCTTTCAGCCCCCCCTCGGATTGGCTTCTCCAGTGAAGAAGCTGGAAGCTCCTCAAAGGGATTTGCCCCTTGTAGATGATGATGACCCAGCATCTGATCAAGACCACCAAGAGTACAAAGTGATCCTGGAAATATGCACCAGGTAAGGAGCCACTGAGGGCTGAAAGTGAGGGATTATCAGAAAAACAGGAAGAAACTAGGCAGATTTGGAATGAGCAACGCTCTAAACTGGGCAGTACTACAGGACCAGTCAAATTAGAATTCTGACTTTCATAAATTTATTACTGAGTAAGAGTCGTTTAACTAATATTCACAAATGACATACTCACTAACTTTCATTTATTCATTTTTCATGCATTTCTATGTAAAAGTTATAACTGAGCTTGCTTGGGAATTTGGTGGTTTCATGGAGAAAAAGGCAAAGCAAAGGTAATGAAGAATTGGATGGGAATCTAATGGAGAAGTAAGTGGTGGAGGCAGGCACTTAGAAAAATAGGTTACACATAAGGAAACAGGAGCAGAGATATAAAGGACACCACTTTCCTGCCTCTCCCCAGAAGCTTACATAACAGAAACTGACCCATCACCCTTTTTTTGTTTGTTTTTAGCAAGATAATGGGGTTAAGTGACTTGCCCAAGGTCACCCAGCTAAGTACTTCTTAAGTGTCTAAGGTCACATTCGAACTCAGGTCCTCCTGAAAACAAGGCCAGTGCTCTATCTACTGTGTCACCTTAATTGCCCCCTTCTGCTATAATTCTTGTGTAAAGCTTTTATTAGAGTCTATTTTGTTATCATTTACTAGACTGGACTGCCTTTTCCCAACTTTGATGTAATGTCAGTATTGGGAGGGAAGAGGATGGGCTATAGTGAAATACTACAAGTATAGCACATTGAGATTTCAGCAGTTGCACATCTGGTAATCCTAACAAATAAAGGAAATAGGCTTAATGTAGCCTTCCCTGTTGTAAATAAAATGATACTAGCTCTTAGTGATCACTACTCCTATTTCTAAATGCTCCCAAGCCATCCCTTTAGTGATATACATCCTAGAATGTTTCAGAAATGGCCACCAAGTTCACCATTCTGTAGTTTGCATACTCTCCCTATTGTTGAAAATCAGGATTTTTGTCATCATCAAGTCTTGTGATTCCCTAGATAATCCTAGATAATCTTTTGAAGTTCCCTGACAATGGTCCAGGAATCACATATATTAATTGTTTCTGTAACATGTTGTTTATATAAAACTGGAGACAAATTAATTGATAAGAGCTGACTGTCTTATTATCACTTCATTTCTTTTAGGTTTCATCTCACTCTTAACCACTTGTGTTCTGTCCTAGCTAGTCCTTTCCATGAAAGGATCTTTGAACATAGAATATCAGAGCTGAAGAAAAATAAGAATTTGTCTGGTCCTACAATTTTAGTTTATAGAGGAAGAAGCTGAGAGTAAGAAAAGTTAAGCAACTTATACTTGGGGCTAGAACCCAAAAATCTTGATTCTATCCAGGCTCCTTTCTGTCACACTATTAAACTTGAAAGTGGCCCATTTGGCAGATCAGGCTGAAAAAAGATACTAAGAAATTCATTCATTCATTCATTCATTCATTCATTCATTCATTTATTAATCCAATCAAGAAAATCTTATTGACAGTTTTCAAGCTGATAGCTAGGGAAGCTACACATAGACTCTCTCTCACCTCTGTTTCTCATACCAAGAAATGCCAAACTTATGCCACCTTATCTTTAGTTGGTTTAATATCCCCCCACTCATATGTACTTAAGTTTTATAAGGGGCAGCTAGCTAGCACAGTGGATAGAGCGCCAACTCTGCAGTCAGGAGGATCTGTGCTCAAATCTGGCCTCACACACTTACTAACTGTGTGACTCTGGGCAAGACTCTTTAACCTATTTTTCTCAGTTTCCTCATCTGTAAAAAAAGCTAGAGAAGGACCCAACAAACCACTCTTTATCAAGAAAACCCCAAATAGAATCATGAAGAGTTGGACATGACTAATTAACCACAACAATAAACAGTTTTACAAGAACAAAAACAGTGGAAACATAAAGTTATTAAATTTTGTAGTAAACATGAACTTGATTCATCAATTAATCTTTTCTTTTTTTTAAGTTTTTGCAAGGCAATGGGGTTAAGTGGTTTTCCCAGGACCACACAGCTAGGTAATTAAGTGTCTGAGGCAGGATTTGAACTCAGGTACTCTTGACTCCAGGGCCAGTGCTCTATCCACTGCACCACCTAGCCGCCCTTCATAAATTCATCTTAATTTGATTTTTTCCTTTTCTATTTTGAGACTCTTTACCTTGTCCAGGCTGGAAATATAGCAGCCACTCTAATCCCACAACTATCATCTTGGCATCTTTGAACTTCTTGTTTCTTCTTAAGCAACCTGGTGTCCTCTGCTCATATATTGGTGTCAGACAATGTAGACACCTGACTGGCTGAGCCCATGGATGCTCAGAACTTGCAAGCTCAAAGGCTTCATCAGTGTTACAGGCATATGGCATAAGCCCAGCTCATGTTGAATAATGGGGCTCCTCTGGAGGTTGCATGTTCAAACTGTTGGTTGCCTTGGCATCAGTTTGGAATATGAATGCAGAGTCTAGTCCTAATGAGTTTTCTCACAGAAGCAATTTAGTATCACCTTTCTCTAAAAGAAACGTAGGATAAAATCAACCATGCAATAATCGTATTATCCATCTTGATTCCAACCCCATGCCTCCTAGCATAGAAGAAAATATAAATGTCACATATACACTTTAAAGTTCTTGGTTGATGGAAAGTCTAGAGAACAGACTGTAAAATACCAGAACATGCATTGTTGAGAATGTGGCCTCAGTTAAGGTCCTGAGTAATGAAGTCATGATTCTAATGACCATCCCTCAGGTGAATTTTCTCTCAGGTTACTGGGGAAATTCCTTGATGTGAATCAACTAATAATATCTAACCCAGTCCTTCTCTGAATCTGAAGGGACTGTGCCAACAGGGCTGGACCCTGAGTCTTAGTTCCCTTGATCTGAGAGGTTTTGTGATTCAGGAGGATCTTCCTCACCACTGGCTAAGAGAATCTTTAATTCCTTCCCTGTAGAATTTCTCTAGGATAAGACAGCCAGTCAGCTATATAAGTAAGTCCTCCCACCTGTTTGGAGGCAGCCATGTCTCTTAGTACCTGGCTAAGAATGAATTTAATTGGGCCTCCTCCAATGGTTAAAAGTCTGACCAGTGTGTGTGTGTGTGTGTGTGTGTGTGTCCACACACACACACACACACACACACACACACACACATTTATATTAGCTGTGTGATCCTGGTAAGTCAATTCTCTGTACTTAAGGTCCCTTACTGCTTTGAGATGACCCTATGTTCTATGTTCATAGGTCTCTGAATTGTGACATTCTGTCTTCTATCATCCAAAGTCCTTTACAATTCCAAAATTCTGTCTACTCCCATTTTACATTTTTAAGGGCCCTCCCATCTTTGACATTGTTCTAAGGACCCTCTTGCCTGACATTCCATATTCACGCTCTGAAGTCCTTTCTAGACTGAAAAGTCTATTCAAGGGGTTAGTGAGATACAAATATAGTTTGGAATAGAAGAAAAAAGCATGCTCAATTAAAGAAAATATATGGTTTCCTTTGCCTTTCTCCCCGCCTTCTTCTCACAAGCCATCAATCTGCTTGAATCGGGCTTCATCTCAAACCTCTGTCTTCACTTTGGCAATTCCCATGGCAAAAGTTATGGAAATAACTGCGGAAAGGCATCATTGCTGCAAGGCAGCCACCTGGGTTATAGGCCTTTTTAAGGAAGGCAGCAATGCCCCAGAGACCTCAGGCTCAGCACTGAGAGAGTCATGCAAAGAAAAAGCTACCCCCCAGTCCAGCTCCCTGGGACTTTTCAAAAGCACTTGGTGAATTTTGACACTCCAAATCACTCCTCTAGCTACAAGGGTCTTGGAATACAAACTCTGCTTACCGCTGAGCCTTTTACTTCTCTGGAAAAAGAAGGGGTTGCTTCCCCTTCCTGCACTGTTGCAATAGTCATGTGGGTCCACAATAGAGCCAGCTACTTGCAGACTGAAAGGTGCCAGTGGGCAGAGCCAGTCTCAAGGCTGGGCAGTTTAGAGCTCCTGGAGAGAACCAGCTTCAGTTCCTACCCATTGCCAGAGGGAAGAACTCAGTCTGAGTCAGTGACAGGAATGATGTTTTCCAGGCCTCCTCATGGATGCTTTCCTGAAACTGCTTATTCTTTCCATTTCTCCCCTGTGTACCTAATTACCTTACACCTTCATTTATAGGCAACAGGGGGAAAGAGCTTGTCAACACTTTAAAGATTCAGCATCATCCTCATAGACTCATTGTAATAGCTAGAAAGAGCCATAGGGCAGGCCTGAAAACATAGAACATAAAATGTCAAACCTGGAAGGACCAGAAAGGAACTTAGAACATAGAATACTAAAACTGTGGGGACCCTTAGGATCAAACACCCACTGTGTCAGATCTACAAGAGATCTGACCCTACCAGAACACAGGCTCCTTGAGACCCAGACTCTTTTGGTCTTTGTAACTTGTAATGCCCAACACAGGCTCTAGCCCAGAGGAAGCATTAAATGTTTGCTGGATTAAATAGACTCCAGATCCTTAATTTTTCAGATTAGAAAACTGAGACCCAGGGAGAACTATTTTTTTTCCAAGTTTCCACGGCCTTATTAAAAGTAGAAGAATTGGGAATCCGAATCAGGTCTCCTGATTCCTAACTCAGAGCTCTCCTTACCATACCATACTGACAGCTCCCCAGAAGGAAGCTAAACCTAAGATAACCTCTAATAAGAGGTAATCTCTCCCCCTCATTTCTCATGCCAGTTTTATGGAGAAGATGGAGAAATGTGGATTAGACAATTGGAACTGGTTGAATGACTCAGCTTCAAGAGTAGTCATTAATAGTTTGATGTTAACTTTGGAGGGAGGTCTCCAGTGGAGGACCTCAGAGAGCTGTGCTCCTGTTCTGTTTAACATTTTTAATCAGTGACTTGGAGTGGACGTGCTTATCAAAATAGCAAATGACACAAAGCTATGAGGGATAGCTAACATGCTAGATGACAGTATCATGATGTAGGTGATAGAATGCATAAAAATCTATATAGGCTAAACTAAATCTAATTAGATGAAATTTGTTTTCGATAAATATAATTATTTTACTTGGACCAAAAATAAAACTGACTCTACTAGGTGTTAATTACATGGTTAAATCAAGTCGTTTATGTAAAAAATGAGCTGGAGGTTGTAGTGGACTGCAAACTCAATGTGTCAGTAATGTGATGCACTAATGCAATCTTAGATTAAAGCTTTGAGGGCTAGGAAATAGGTGATCTTCTCTGTTCTTCCATGGTCTGACCTTATCTGGAGTATAGTGTTCAGATCTGGGTGCCACAGTTCAGAAAGGGTAGTGAGAAATTAGAGAATGTCCAGAGGAAGGTCATCAGAATGGGAAAGAGCCTTGAGCCCATGCTGTATGAGGATTAATTGAAGAGACCAGGTAGGTTTAGCCTAGAAAAGAGAATACCTGGGGAGGGCAGGGGACATTGGGGGGTGGGGGAAGAGAAATTTGAAGGGAATCCATGTGAAAAACAGATTAGACTTGTTCTTTTAGACCCCCCAAAGGGATGAAAATGGGACTAACAGATAAAAGTTGAAAAGAAGCAGAATTAGGTTTTGTGTCAGGAAAAACTTTCCAACAATTGTTCATAAATGAAAAGGAATTCCCTGAGGAGTTAGATCAAAAGAGAAATTTGCTTTGAAAAGAATATTTAGCTAGCAAACAGTAGTCTTTATTTAGATGTTTATTCCCACCCCTTCCCTTCAAAGCCTCAGTACTTTGGCCTTCACTGGAGTTCTGTAGGCAGAAGCTAGATGACTACTTTGGGGGAATGGTATCATGGGGATTCTTTTTCAGGTATGGTGTAGACTAGTTGGCTGCTGGGGTAGCATTTAACTAAAAATTCTGAGATTTTGTGTCTAAATCCTGGGCAATCTAGCTAATCTCTCCCTCTGCATGTCTCCTGGGTTATCCCCCCAAGAATCCCCTAGTAGGGAGTTTTCCTTCTTTGTCTATTCTCTACCTAATTTGGACTTCAGTTAGGAAACTTGATGAAATTCAAATGGACATTTTGAGCAAATCCTTAACCTTGGGAGCTCTTGCTCTACATCTTTGGGTCACTGTGTCTGAGTCACAGCCAAGTTCCCAGAGTCTTAGAACCTGGCTTGCTTTGCTTTTTTATTTTAAGTCTTATTGAAGCCTTTTGTTTTTTACACACCTTTGTTGTTTTGTCATGTCTAACTCTTCATGACTCCATGGCCCATACTGTTTGTGGGATTTTCTAGGTAAAGATGCTGGAGTGGTATGCCAGTTCCTTCAACAGAGGTGATGTGACTTGCCCAAAGTCATTCAGCTAGTCAATGTCTGAGACCTGATTTGAACTTAGGTCTTTTGATGCCAGGCCCCAGCATTCTATCCACTGAACAATTCAATTACCTCTTTTTTTTAACACTATGAAAAAAAGCTTTAATGGTATTAACTATACAGTATTTGATGTCAAAAAAAAAACAGGAAACCATCAAGTATCTAATAATCTCTGTTTGTGGGGACATTTGATCCTAAATACATTTTTCTTTTTCTTGGGAAGGTGGCTTCATTCAGGATCCTCAAACATGGCTGTTCTGGAAGTCCCTCTCTTCTCGGGTTTCCGAGCTGACCTTGAAAGCCTAGAGCAGGTAAGCTGTTGAGCTGGGGCCCTCTGGATGGATGCACAAAGGGAAGCTGTACATGGCTAGGTTCCATGCCATCGGCAATTAGGGTTTAAAACAAAACAAAACAAAACACCTCCGTTGCTAAGAGCTATTTATTTTTAAGAGGATTGACAGACATTTTAAATCCAATTAGCACATTTCTATCACAAAGCTCAGCCTGGGTTCATTACTCTGCATGGATCACAGTAATTATATGATATACATTTGGAAACGCTAAAGAGCCAATGTGCTCTCCCAGGAGCTGTTTATGGCTTCCTAGGGGTCTGTACCATCTCCAACATCTGGATTGCATTTGAATGGAGGCTCTGTGTCTTGGAATTTTTGCCACCCCCTCCCTTTTTTTCCTTTCTTTCTGAGTGAATATCCCAGTCACTGCCCTGGCAAGCAGAGATGGACAGTGAGTAACCCTGAGAAGCCCCCAAGGGGCTATGTGCTAGGCTCCCCACAATCCTGCTTGGGGCAACCTTCTACTCTGGATGAAAGATCTCGTGATTCAGTCAGTGAGGGGCTCTTGAGCACTTATTCTGAATATGGTGCTGGGCAAAGCAGACAGATGAAAAGGAGGAAGGACCCAGAACCTAAGCTCATTTGAGCTTTACAACCACCCCAGTAATAGGGGAGGGGCAGGCTGGTATTATTCCTATCTTACAGTTGAGAAACTGTGACTTTTCTGAAGTGGCATTTGAATTCAATTCTTCCTATCTCCAGACCAGTGCTCCATCTACTGTGCCATCTACCTATCTCAAAAGCATCCTAAAGGGATGTCTTTAGTAATGCAAGGTTTTGTTGGGAATACAAAAATAAATGAAAAGATTAAAGTCACAGTTACCTAGCAAGGAGAACAGACAGACCTGGAGGGATTCCTGGGGGCCTGGAGGAGGTAGGACTTAGGATCTTGGGGATTCCTCATATTCTTCTTTCCCATCATTAATGAGCACTCATGAGTTTTACCTCCCCCCAAGAACCAAAGGGGATGAGGTCACTGCCCTTGTGACTCAGGAACCCCACTTGGAAAGACCATTCCTCAGTGCACACCTTATTCCTAAAGCTTGGATAATGCCTACAATTCAGATATATAGAGAGAAGGCAAGGGAAGAGGAGATCATTTCAAAAGGGGAAATATGGGGTGCATGAAGACAAGAAGAAATGTTCATGGGTTGCTCAGGGGAATAGTCGTAATTTGATCAGTCTGGTTATGAAATGGAGGATTTGTGGAGGACTAGAAAAGCAGGTTGGATAGAATTTCCAGTTTTGAGTGGCATGCCAAGTAATTTGGATTTTAGCCTGTAAGCATTGAGTACAAATGAATGAATAAAGCCCATGTCAAGCACTAAACCAAGAAGAGAGCAAAGAAAATGTGGCCTGGGGAGAAATGACCAGGTAGGAGCTTGGGGACAGCTTCCTACAAAAGGGGACATCTGAGCTGGACCTTCAAGGATGGGTAGCAGCTGAACAGCAAGAAGGACCTTAAACATATAGGTGACAACATGAGCAGAGACAGAGATGCCCCATCCCAGAGACCTTCTACAACAATTTTTTCCCTGTAGCTTCTCCTAGAGTCTCTGCCCAAGCATGCCAGGACTGGAGAGTTCACCATCTTATTCTGAGGCAGCCTATTCCATTGTTGCACAGTGCTTATCATTAAATGTTCTTTTTTATGTTAAACTAAATTTGCCAACAAATGATTTGTCCCCATCATTCCTCCTTCCACCTTCTGGAGCAAGCTCATGTCTTGTCCTTCTTCCATGTAAGAGCCCTTCAAATGCTTGAAGAGAGCTGATATTTTCTTCCCAAAGTTTTTCTTTTCAAGGCCTTTTTCCTCTCCTGTTGTGACCTCCTCTAGAGGTCACCATCTGATCACCATCCTCTAGAGACTCTCTTCCTTCTTCTACCACTTCAGAGGAGCATAGATAAGAGGGGCATAGGCTATAGCTAACCCACCTTCTACGTGTTCCCCAAATTGGAACTGACTTTTACCAGAGGGGAGGAATTTTGCTGCTCTAGATCTAAAATCATAAAAGTTCTTCCAGCATGATGAATCCCACACACCCTAATATAGCTCTAGAACTTGGACCTCCCAATAGCAGCTTCTGGGCCTACAGCTCCCTCTGAGATTGTACCTGAGCAAAGGGCCCCCCTTCTCTGTGGCTCCCTCTTCTTACCGCTTGGTTATTGTTAGGTTTGGTCATTGGCCATTGTCTTTCCTTTTATGCCAGGATCCTCCACGAGTGCCACACCCTCATTTTCTCCCCCACTTTTTTTCCATGTCTTTATCTCTACCTTTTTCTTTTTATTTGTCTCTCTCTGCACTGTCTCACTGTCTCTGCAACATCCCTTTCTCTGTCATCAGGTAGAATGATTTGCAGCCAGGGGCTTTTCCACCCTATGGAAAACTTTGGTGTTTCAATGATGAGTCTACTGCCCCTGGCTCTGCACAAAATGACATGACCATGTACTGACAACATTGAGTGTCCCCAAGAAAATGAGACTTCAGCTGGCCAAAGTCCTTTCCAGGGGTTTCAGCCTTCCAGATCATCAGAGGAGTGTGCTAAATAGTCTCTCCCTAAAAGATCCCCCAGTCACAAGGACAGTTATACCCACTTCCTGCCTGGTTCCAGGGGAGGTAAAACTTATACTTGCTCATTAATGATTATTATACAACTTTTATAGCTGTGCCTCGACTGGGAATTCCTAAGCTCATAATGTGGGAAAGGCTGGCTTGGCTGCCTCACAGCCACATCCATTTTGTACCTTGGAAGTACCTGGTTCGCTCTGGGCTCCACATGGGTCTGTTTCATTGCCCTGACATTTATAAGGAAATGGCTCCATTCCTAGGAGTTACAGGGACTGTCTGAGACTCCTCCCTCATCCTTTATGGGCATTCTGGGTCAACTCGGGACAGGATGTCTGCCAGCATTAGGCACGGTCCATGGGGAGCAGCCATCAGGAGGCTGTGGTCACCTTGCTGGAAACAGTAACACATAGTTGTAGGTCCCTTCAGTGAATGCTTTGGGTGGGGTGGGGGAGTTGGACATAGGAGCCCATAGCCCGAAGGGGAAATTTCTGCTTCAGGAATCTTTCTGAATGGCCTCTCTTATTTGGGTCAGGACTAAAGTACACTAAAGTACACCTTTTTCCAAAATTCTTTCCCTCCTTTGAGGCTAACTGTGGCCCAGCTCCTCCAGGAGGACTACCCTGCGTAGTCCAGTGCACAGGTCTTATCTTGCTGGCATTTCCAACAATCAGCATCTGCCAGAATATTGTGACAGTGGATGGTGCCAGTGTTTCCACAGCAGGGCTTAGGGATGCCAGTGATTCTTGGCCTATCGAATTCATGGGCCCGTGAAGTCCTCTTCCACAGAGCCTTCGTTGATGCTCCCGGTCAATAACCCAGCACTTCAGTGTACAGCTCTCCAATCTAACCGATATATTATATATTGTGTTCTGGAGTGATCTGGATTTGTGTCTTATCCTCTTACTGGACTGTGAGTTCTAGGACAAGGACTATCTTATCAAGTCCTGCTTCTGATGCTAACTATTTGTACAGCCTTGTATGTTTAGCCAGCCTGTCCTCAGTTCCCTCATCTATTGGGATATGAGAAGGCTTGATATGAAAAGAGCATCATAGTGGCAATAGTGTTTAGTGATGAAATGAGAAAGTGCTTGCAGGAGAGACAGCTGTAAAGAATGGACAGTATAGGGACATGTTTTTTTCTGGACCTTCTTTTGGTATGTGGAGAGTGTATCTTGTTCCCCTGAGATTTGTCCCGCACCACAGCACGTGTCCCCATCTACAGAAGCAAGTGATCATGAAGTGGCAAAGACAAAGTCGGTCTAGCAGTGCCTGTCTGAATTGTTCCATCAGCTTCTGGGCCTTGGAAAGTCCCTCACACTCAACCATAGCATTCACAAATTCTTATAACTATAAGGAACCTTAGATTTTCTGAAGCAAAACTCTCCTTTTACAAAGGAGGAGAGTGGGGATTTGCCTATTGTTACAGTAGACTTGTAGCAGAACTGAGACCTGGACCTGTGTTTCCTGATCCCTGATCTCTGCCTCTCTCCTTGGCTGCCATAGGTAGTGTTTCAGTGCTCGTGTTCATGAGTTCTGTGTCCCTCACCAGAATGTAAGCTTCCTGAGAGACACCAAGCCTATTCTCCCCTGGTTTCCACCAGCAGCAACTAGGGCAAAGTTGGGAACTTTGAGTTGCTCAGTAAGTACTGATTGAGGAAAAGAAAAAGTATTTCCGCCCATTTTTTGCTGATCATTTCCACTGAAGGGTTACTTTAGAAATTTTCTAGTTCCTCTGAGAATGGGCAAACTCCCTGACAGATTTAGTTTTAAATGCAAACACTGTCTCATAAGAGCAGTCAAGTCAAAATAATTTGAACATTGGGAAGAAGTGATCTCTCCATCTTGAAATTCATTCTAGAGAAGAGAATAATGATTTGTAGTTGGTATGCTTTCAAAGGGTTCAGGGAAAGGATCCAATGATCTAAAATTGTCTAAAGGAAGACAGAACGAGAAGCCCCCAGGGATGAAATTAGCTAAAGAACTTGAAGTGGTTCCATGGGAAACTCAGTGGCCAACTTAGACAATGACCAACAGACCGATGGACAGAAGATACAAAAGAGAGGGCATCGGGAGAGAGAGAGAGAGGGCATGGAGGGTGAACACAAAAATATAACTATTTTTAAAAAAAAGCACAGCTATTGCTGAGTAGTCTGATAATGAAGGCATTAAGAAACAAAAGGACTTTTATCACCATTAAGGAAAGAAAAGGAAGATCAAAGAGGGACTGGAACTCAGCAAGCTGAAGTCATCTACACATAATTTTGTCTTCTAGTGACCCTCATGAGTGGGTTGCCAAGCCCAAGTAAATGATTACTTGCTCAGGGACCCAAGAGATAATGGCAGATGTGCTTGCTGAACTCCCATTCCCTTGCCATAGGATCAGAGTAGGGCAAATGTCCCAATCTTTAAGAAGAGAGTAGAACCCATTAATTCCCTGGTGAACTTGGCTTCAATGCCTGGAAAAATTTTAGGAGGCAACATGAAGTTATAATTTTGGAGCATTCAGAAGGAGACACACTACTCACCTGGCTTCATTAAGAGATCACTCCAGATTAAACACATTGCCTTCTTAAATGGGATAGACTTGTAGACCAGAGGAATGTCATAGACCTCCTCTATTTATATATCCATAAAGTATGTGACATGCTCTTCTTAATGGATTGACATCAACACATAGAGACGTCTCTTAGGGCACCTAAGACATCTGTCCTTGGACCTATACTAGTAAATTTTGTCAAGGACTTGGAAAAAGGCATATATAAAAAAGGGAATAAGCATTTATAGAGTCCCTACTATAGAATCCTGGCATTGTACTAAGTGATTTTTTAAAAATAAAATGAATATTATCTCATTTGATTTTCACCACAATTCTGAGAGGTAGATGCTATTTTAATCCCCATTTTACAGATGAGAAAACTGAGGCAAATAGAAGTTAAGTGACTTGCTCAGGGATCACATGGTCAATGTTTGAGGTAGGGTTTGAACTTAGTTCTTCCTGACTCCAGGTTTAGCACAGTATCCAGTCTTCAAGGCACCTCTGTATTTATGACATACTTAACCAAATTTACAGGTGGCACAAAACTGATAGAAATAGCCAATACCTTAAATAACCAGAACAGGATCCAAAAAAATCTCCATAGGCTAAAACAATGGCCCATGTCTAATAAGATGAAATTTCATTAAAAGAATTGAAGGTTTTTTTAATCAGTAGAAACATATAGTTAAATAATTTATATTATTAAAAAAAATGGGGTGTATCAGTAGCCAGTCTGCTCTGAATGAGTCAATGGTGTGGTAGCCAAAATGCTGATGCAACTAAACTGGATTTAAATATGGGTGGTACAAAATCACCAGCCTCGCTTTCTCCTCCAGAGTCTTCTGGATCCAGTGGTAAGACATAGATCAGGTAGACTGGAGATAACCTAGCTGCAGTGGGAGAGCTTGGCCTTGTCAAGTTTAGGTCTTTCCCAGGTCTCAGTATGTCTGAGGCAATGCCCATTCAGTGATGAAGGCTAGCTAAGAAATGAGGCAAAAAATCAGAATCAACTTTTACCTTATCAAAAAAAAAAAATCAGTCTAGGAAGGGAGAATGACCAAAATTGAAACAATTGCTATTTACACTCACTCTGAGTCATCAAAGTCCAAATGATGACCAAATGAGACTTGGACTGGGACCTGTTGTTAGCCAATGAACAAGAGCCAGAGTGATTTGGGTTTAAGACATAGTTTAAAAAAAGATCTAATCTGTAAACCCCAAGATATCTTTGCAAGGCTTTAGCAATCAAAATTTATATTTTGATTCATGGGACTCTCAGGAACACAGAGATGTTTAGTTGCAAGTGTCTGAAGGTTTCCATGAGGAAGAATGGTTAGGCTTTTTTCTGCTCAGCCTCACGGAACAGAAAAGAATAAATATGAGAAAGTCACAAAGGTAGATCTATGCTGAATAGGAAGAAAAACTTCTATCAACCAGAACCATACAAAAACTGAAGAAGTCCTTGCCAGGATCCAATACAGCCTTGGACTTGATGGCTCCTGGGGTCCCCCCAGTCCAGAGGGTTTGTGATTCCAGAAGTCTGTGGATGAATTCTACCCATGGGCATCACATTACTTTTGGGGTTCAGGGACATTTTTCCCCAGTTGCATTCTCTCCCATACAGCATCTTTATCCCCCAGCTTGCTTCCAGAAGAGTAGAAAAGGAATGTGTATCAACTTTAACCTTTTGTGTTTTTTCAGTTACTGATGAACAAGCAGATTGGTCTCAAAAGATATGAAGTTGAAGGAAGGAAAGTCCTTTTCTATTTTGATGAGGTAATCAATCACAGTTCCTTGGTCTGTCTCCAGAGAGCTCCTCTTTCTCTTTGCCCACAACAACCTCATGACATGAGCTTGATGAAACCAAGGCTCCACAATACATGGGGGAAACGGCTTTTGTTTTTCTTGCCTTCTCATTGGGAGGGGGATGGGAAGTGGGGGATGGGGTGGAAAGAGAAATTTTAGGAACTGAAAATAAAATTGAATTTAACTACATTTAAGAAATGAGGGGGGCGGCTAGGTGGTGCAGTGGATAGAGCACTGGCCTTGGAGTCAGGGGTACCTGAGGTTCAAATCCGGTCTCAGACACTTAATAATTACGTAGTTGTGTGGCCTTGGGCAAGCCACTTAACCCCATTACCTTGCAAAATCTAAAAAAAAAAGAAAGAAAGAAAGAAAGAAAGAAAGAAAGAAAGAAAGAAAGAAAGAAAGAAAGAGAGAGAAATGAGGGGGCGGCTAGGTGGTGTAGTGGATAAAGCATGGGCCCTGGAGTCAGGAGTACCTGAGTTCAAATCAGGTCTCAGACACTTAATAATTACCTAGCTGTGTGGCCTTGGGCAAGCCACTTAACTCCATTTGCCTTGCAAAAACCTAAAAAAAAAAATGAGGCTTCATCCACATTATGCAACCTATAAACGCCAGTCAGAGCTCAATATAAGACTTACTGACTCTAAATCCAATCTTCTTTCCACCCTGAGATTGAATCTAGGCTTCAGGAGACTTAAGATCTGTGAATTTGGCTAAGTCATTTAACATCAGTACCTCAGTTCTTTCATCTGTGAAAAAAATTAACTATGGCTGTAATCTATATCACTGGGAACATTGTGAGGAAAGTGCCACAGAAATGTGAATTATTACCACTAGCTTAAGGGAAGGCACTGAAGTTCTATAGTAGTAGTAGTAGTAGTAGTAGTAATAGTTGTCGTCGTCATTGTAGTAGTAGTAGTAGTAATAGTAGTAATAATAATAATAACTAACATTTATTTGTTAGTGTATTAGGTACTATACTAAGCACTTTCAAATAATATCTCATTTGATCCCCACAACAGCCTCAGGATGTATTACTATTAGTCTCATTTTATAGATTAGGAAACTGAGACAGAGATTAAATGATTTACCCAGCGTCACACAGCTGCTAAGTACCTGAGACTGGATTTGGACTCGTCTTTCTGATTCCAGGCCAACACTCTGTTTGTGGTACCACAAGCTACCTCAGTTGTTTTGATTTTATCTGTCAAGGGGGAACTAATAAAAACCTACTTGCTCTGTAAATATTGGGATATATCTTGATATCAGAAATGCAAAGAAAGTGTTGTATACATTCAGTTCAATACCTCTAGCTTGTGTTATGTGCATAGTAATGTTAGTTCTTGACCTCAGTGCTGGGTGCCTACAAAGTTAAAAAGGAGACTTCTGCCCCCAGCAGTTTACATTAGAAAGTATACTGTCCAATACAGTGTTTCCACAGATGGTTAAATACAAAAAAAAAGCTCAATAAACAGAGACCACTAACAAATGGCGGAATCAAAAATTAGTTTGTGGTATAACAATAGCAATAATAGTTTCACATTTATGTAATATTTTACAATTAAAACTCATTTTTTTAACTGTGTATCACTGGGTCCCTTCAAAACCCCATGAGATACAGAATTATAATCCAAGTTTTACAGAATCAACTAAGCAAAATCATTTCATGGGCATTCAAAGGCAACAATTATTTTTTAAATGGAAAAGATCTGTAATCACTCCAACAAACTTTTCATCATCAATGACAGTGGAACCACCACTCTGGAGCTCTAACATCCCAGTACAGAATCTACTTATAAGGAAAATAATAATGGCACTAAAGTATACAAGGAGATTAGACAAAATGTAGATGAGAAAAGATGCAACAGTTAGTATCCTAAAGATCTGATATTCAAGGTTTTTGAAGAAATAGATATTATATAGGCTTGGAAAAAATCTTGGACCTTATTAATACCAAAAAAGGCAGCTAAGAACACATCAGCAACTGCTGACCTATATGCCTACCATGCTAACTATACAAATATATGTGTTCTTGAGATACAAATGGATAGTATTAAAGTCCTGGTAGGGACTAAAAAGTTTAGAAAATTTAAGATTATCAATTGTTGATTATGAAAACACATTTCCTCTAGTAGAGCAAATGAGACCTTAAAGACTCTTTTCTATGGGCAAGCCACTTAACCCTATTTGCCTTGCAAAAACTAAAAAACAAAAAACAAAAAAAAAACCCTCTCTTCTAACAGTGTCTCTCATTCCTACAGAAAAATTGTTCAAGAAGGATTTAGCAACAAAAATTACCATATTTAGGACTCTCTGAGGAAGTGGATTGGTGGTTCAGTGGGTAGAGCAGTAGGGCAGGACCTAAATTCAAAATCAGCCTCAGATAATTACTAGCTGTGAAAACTTGAGCAAGTCATTTAGCTTCTCTTTGCTTTAATTCACTGGAAAAGAAAATGGCAAATCACTCCACTATGTTTGCCAAACCCCATGGACAATATGATTCACAGGGTCAAAACAAGTTGTATGCAACTGAACAACAGCAAAGTAAGCTGTGGTGATAAACATCAAGCAAGATACATAATGCATAAGGGAAATAGATGCTTACCAAAAGCATTTTGTGTGGCAGATTCTGTGCAGGCTTAAAGTTGAAAAGAATTTGCTTGTGAATGGTGAGGTCCTCCAGATGTTCCTTGTAGAGGACATTGTGCTTGGTGACATCAAGCCTTAGAACACTGCAGAGGTTCCTGAAAAATACATGTAACCACTTAGTGGAATTAGGCCTGACTGTCCATATAAGAAA
This sequence comes from Macrotis lagotis, assembly GCF_037893015.1. Lineage (NCBI taxonomy): Eukaryota > Metazoa > Chordata > Mammalia > Peramelemorphia > Peramelidae > Macrotis > Macrotis lagotis. The sequence goes on along the minus strand of NC_133666.1, from coordinate 642,900,520 downwards.
GACCAAATGGATGAAAAATGTCTAGTATGTAAATTATAATATACATGTGGATGGAAATTGTATAGCCTGTCCATCAGAATGTATATCTGAGACAGACAATACAGATAGATAATAAGTTCAACCTGGAATTAAACAGAAAGAGGAAAGCAGAATGAAGTGCCTCTAGGAAATTGCAGAACCCCTTTAAGGATCCCATCTTCTCAAAAAATAAAAACCTACATTTTAATATGAACATTCTTCTAAGGTATCTATATGCCATTGAGTCTCTGAAGAATTAAAAAATAAGGGGCAACTAGGTGGTACAGTAGGGCAACTAGGTGGCGCAGTGGATACAGCACCGGTCCTGGAGTCAGGAGGACCTGAGTTCAAATCCAGTCTCAGACACTTCATAATCACCTAGCTGTGTGGCTTTGGGCAAGCCACTTAACCCCCATTGCCTTGCCAAAAAATAACTTAAAAAAAGAATTAAAAAATAAGTTTCACAGAAAGGACAATAGAGAGGTACATGATGAGTGTCATCCAGCAATGAGGAACTCCAAAGAATAGGATTAAAAATGTCATTAAGGAACCATGTAATAAGAAGAGAAGATATATTGATCATGTGTCAAGGCAAGAAATTATAAATAGATGAAGAGAGTGTGCCACCAGTACCCTTGGAATACATAGGAAAAAATGAGAAAGACCTCTAGCACATTGTGGAATATATGGATGAGAATTATACAGGTTGAGCAGGCATGAATGTGGCCATTTGAGGGGGGGGTAGGTTTTTTTTTTTTTTGCAAGGCAAATGGGGTTAAGTGGCTTGCCCAAGGCTACACAGCTAGGTAATTATGAAGTGTCTGAGACCGGATTTGAACCCAGGTACTCCTGACTCCAGGGCTGGTGCTTTATCCACTACGCCACGTAGCCGCCCCTGAATGTGGCCATTTGCATCACTGATTGGCACTCCCAAGTTCATGAGTTTGCAGATCCTTTTGAGTATTTTACAGATTCCTCCATTAAAGTCCTCCTAGGCACCATATTTACACGAAAGTGACTTTGAGTCCTGGAAGGGCTTACCACCTTATAAACCCAGTGACAAATTCAGTTCCTCAAGGATGAGTTTCATTAAGGGTGGTGATCCCGGTTCCCCATCCCCTCCTCCTGGAGATTCTAACCTCCCTTGAGGGCATAACACACTTATCTCCTCATTCTCCATCTCTCCAGCTGCCTTGCCACCCAGACCAGAAAGCATACTCTGAAGGACTTAATGCTTTCATCTCCCACTCTCTGTTAATTATTTCCTATTTATCTTATAAATATAGCTTGCTTTGTATGTATTTGCTTGCATGTTCCCTTTCCTATTAGATTTTAAGCTCCTTCAGGGTAGGGATTGTCTTTAGCCTCTTTTTCGTATCTTCCAGGGCCTAACACAGTATCTAAGTGTTGATTGAGATTATCATTGCTTCATATGTAGCCCACTATATCAGAACAAATGTTCCAACCATGCTCCAGATTTTTTCCTCCCACAATCTTCTCTATAGTCTCTGTATCCTCTGCCCCCCTCCCCTACCACAACTTTCTAATTCTGGATTCCCAATCAAAGCAATGTGCTATTGCTACCTGAAAGGGTGGGTCACTCAACTCACCATCCCAGTAACTTTTCAAGCCAAAATACTCCTCTCCCCACCACTCCCCAATATGTACTGTTTCCCTCCATTAGAATGAGTTTCAAGGGCAGGAACTATCTTTACTTTGGGATTTTTTTAATCCACAAAGGCTTAGAACACTGCTTGGGATTTAGCAAGTGCTAAATGAATGCTTGTTCATTCACTCATTCATTCCACTTCCCTGCCTAATCTCTCTTGCTCCATCTTTAACCCCCCAATCATAAGTGTCCCAGTCTATGTGCTGGGCCTTATTCTTTTCTTTCTACACTTACTCCCATACTGATCTCTCCAGCTCCCAGATGACTCCCAAATCTATGTATCCAGTTCTGTGTCCCACATTACCAAGTAATTGGTAGATCTTTTCCTGAATGTTGCACAGGCATATCAAACTCAGCATGCCCAGAACTTACTGTCTTTCCCTCTAAACTTTCCTCACTTCCCTGATGTTCTGGTTTCTGTTGATGCCAGCGTGCTCCTTGGTTACCTAGGTTTTTAATCTCTTTAGTTATCCTCGACTTTCCTTTCTTCCTTATCCTCATATCTAAGCAATATGCCAAGTCCCTTCTGGTCTATTATAACCTCCCTAATTCTCCTTCTATCCATTCCTATGACTGCACCGTAGTTCTGACTTTTATCACTCTGACAGCCTCCTAATTGCTCTCCCAGCTTCCAGTCTCTTCATTTCCAATCCAATGGCTACTGAAATCAAGACCCGCCTAAGGACCACATCCCTCCCTGACTCAGAAAATATATTGTCCCCTGTTGCCTCTAGAATAAAATATGGGTTCCTCGCCCTAGTATGTGAAGACTTAGCTTCATATCTCAATTGTTCCTATTTATGCACTTTTCTGTTTTAGTCAAACTGGCCCACTGCCTGACCTGTAGACTTGAGTGCCGATCCAGTGTTAGCTTTCTCCATTTATTTAGATTACATTGATGACTTATCTGCACCTGTTCTCATCTCCTTCGATAGAATGAAATCTCACAGGCAAGAGCTCCCCTTCACTCTTCTGCTGCTGTCCTTGTGAACATTAGGCTTTGAATTGAATTGAAGCACCAGCAGAAAGTTGACTAAGAGAGGATGAATTTCTTCATTGCCAGAATTCCAGGATGACAGGCACCAGTGAACTTTGGGATTAACTTAAATAAGAGATCCTTGAAGTCTTGATTTTGGGGAAATGGAGACTTAGAAACGAGATTCTATAATCTTTAGACTCCAAATCCCCAAATACATTGCTCCTTGATTGTTGGTATCTACTTTATCCTGAATAGAAATCATCTCCTTTGGTGAAAACAAGCATCTGATTTCTCTCTTTGTTGAAGTCTCAGACATTTCTTCATGTGCTATCTATATAATCAGGCCTAGAGCCGCTGACAGCTAGGGCTAACCTCAGACCATTCTTCCATAGATTCCAAGCCAGTGCTTGACCTGTGTGCAATTCCAGGCCTTCCGAGAGTACATTGTTGGGAAGACTGCCCCCATGCCAATCATTGTGTATGACTACTATGAGCCAGGTAGGTCCTTCAAAGAATGGTCAGCCACCCTGTACCTTCCTGAGTTGCTGCTGCTTTGAACAGACCTAACCTTTTCTACTTTCTCTCCATATAGCATTTGAAGCAACTCGCTTCTATAATGTCAGTGAGAGCAGCCCCCTGGCCAGGGAACTGTGTGATGGACCCACTTGCAATGAGGTGGAAAGTTCAGCCAGTCAAGGACCTGGTAAGTCTTCTGGCACTTGGA